>NW_028276728.1:1200000-1800000 GCF_052056855.1 Sturnus vulgaris | reverse complement strand
ATCCAACACAGCAAGTAATTGAGCATTGGGAATGTCTCTGTTCTGACGTTGTAAAAACCACTGTAAATTCTCTAGGGTCTGCTTTTGCTCAACTGACAGCTTTGCTCCCAGGATGTGACACATTGCTCACCTCAAACTGATGAATGTGTGTGCTGAGATGGAGTAAGGTGAGGGTGGGGGTCACTCGGGGTGTCTGGGTCTGCTGCCTGGGTCCACTGCTGGGATCCTCTGCCTAGGTCTGGTGTCTGGATCTGCTGCCAGGGGCTGCTCCTTGAGTCTGCAGAGCTTTGGTTTCTGTCGCAGGCCACTCTTCGCTGCAGGTTGATCTTCTACCTTCAGGTGCCAGCTGTGGGTGAGGGTCCATAGTGATGTAGAGTCCCCAGGCAGGTGCAAAGGAGGGATGTTTCATTGTAAAAACTGGCATTTTGAAGCAGTTAGCCCATTATCAGTTACTGTTTTCAAGCATAACAAACACAATTCAAGCAACCAGCATACACCACCATATGAACACGCCATGGTTATGTAACATGTTTTTCTATTCCTAATTCAGCTGAGTGTCTTTCCCACAGTCCTTTTCTACTTAGCTCAAGTATCAGACCTGAGCCATGCATTTAAAATGCCTTCCTTTTGTAAAGTTTTACTTATTGTTAATAGGCTGGCAATTGAGCCTTGTTTCTTTGAGATTCCATTGTATCACAGTGGTGTCCTGGGTTCCATGAGGTCTCACCATGAAACAGTGGACCCTTGATTCCATGAGTTTCCATTCTATCACAATGGCCTCTTGGGTTCCATGAGGCCCTGCACTGTCACCAGGCAGCCTTTGTTTCCACATTTTTCCATTGTGTCACAACAGTCTCCAGTGCTCTATGAGGCTGCAACATGAAACAGTGGACATTTGCTTCCATGTGATTCCACAGTGTCACAATGGTCACCTGGGTTCCATGCGGTCCTTGTTTGGAACAATCTAGATTTGGTTCCATGAGAACCTATTGCATCACAATGGTCTCCTGGCTTCCAAGAGTCCCCTCTCTGTTTACAATTGACACTTGGTTCCCAAAGTTTCCATGGTGTCACCGTGCTCTCCTGTGATTCACGAGGCTGTGCTGTGTCACAATGGACACTTGCTTCCTCCAAGGCTGGAGATGTCCCAGTGGCACTGGGTTTCCATCAGGTCATGCTTTGTCACAATGGGCCCTTGATTCCATGAGAATCCATTGCATCACAGTGTTCTCCTTAGTTTTATGAGAGCCTGAAGTGTTGACAATTGACCCTTGGTTCATTGAGATTCCATTGCATCACAGTGTTCTCCTTGGTTCCATCAGGCCCAGGTTCGTCACAATGGAGCCTTGGTTCCATGCGTTGCCACTGCAGCACAATGGTCTCCAGCATTCCATGAGGCCCTGCTGTAAAACAGTGGGCACTTGGTTCCACAAGTTTCCATTCCATCTGGATGATCTTTTGCATTCCCTGAGGCCCTGCAGTGTCACTATGGAGCCTCTGTTCCATGTGTTCCCATTGTGACACAAATGTCTCCAGCACTCTGTGAGGCTGTGCCATGAAACTGTGGACACTTGGTTCCATGAGATTCCATGTTGTCACTGCCAGGAAAATCCATAAATGCCAGAGATTTATGTCCAAGAAGGAGACAAAGGAGTCCTTCAACTTTATTTGAATAAAGGGAGAGAGTTCACCAGGGCACACACCCACAGGGTTTTCTCTCTCGAGGTTTCAGAGGGCGCAGCCTCCTTTCTTCCTAAACTCCTGGCTGTACCTTGCCCTCTTCTTTTGCCCACTGGCCAAGGCACGAGGAAGATACAGCCTTCCTGGACATCCAGCCCCATATCCCCCCTTGAACCTGGCATTTCCCTCTGAAGTTCAGAAGTTCAGCCTTTGTTCAGACCCTTGTCTGCATGGAGCCAAGCTGTCTGGAGCCAGTAACAAACCTGCTGCCCAAAGTCAGTAGAAACATTAGGAGCCATTTCAAACACCTTAACACCCATCCTTTCACCCATCACTTCACAAGTGATTTGTAAATACATTAGCACACATCTTTCTTCTCACAGTGATGCTTCCTGTGCTGGTGACAGCCTTTTAATGCATTTATATGTGGGGGTGTGCATGGATGTGTCTTGTGTACAAAGGAAGGAGTGTGCAAGCAACGTGACTGACACTTCTACTCTCCGTGTTCATTCCATATCCATGGATACAGAGACACCCAAGAGCCCCTGGCATAGACAGACCCTTCTGTCCATGGACACAGAGATATCCAAGAGCCCCTGGCACAGACAGACCCTTCTATCCATGGATACAGAGACATCCAAGAGCCCCTGGCACAGACAGACCCTTCTGTCCATGGGTACAGAGACATCCAAGAGCCCCTGGCACAGTCAGACCCTTCTGTCCATGGGTACAGAGACATCCAAGAGCCCCTGGCACACACAGACCCTTCTGTCCATGGGTACAGAGACATCCAAGAGCCCCCGGAAAAGACAGACCCTTCTGTCCATGGATATAGAGACATCCAAGAGCCCCTGGCATAGACAGACCCTTCTGTCCATGGATACAGAGACATCCAAGAGCCCCTGGCACACACAGACCCTTCTGTCCATGGGTACAGACACATCCAAGAGCCCCTGGCACAGACAGACCCTTCTGTCCATGGGTACAGACACATCCAAGACCCCCTGGCACAGAGAGACCCTTCTGTCCATGGGTACAGAGACATCCAAGAGCCCCTGGCACAGAGAGACCCTTCTGTCCATGGGTATGGGAGCACAGTGGGGATGGTTGGACAGCAAGTCCTGGACAGTGGCCAGACCCAGCTCCAGCCCTGCCAGGGCCTGCCAAGGCTCAGTGCTGGCTCCTCTGGAATGGGAAAGCCCTTCAGCCTCGTCCCTGCCCAGAGGGGCAGTGCTGGCCTGGCAGCACAAGTTGTTTTCCCCACAGGCTGCAGGAGATGAGAACACAACACTTGCAAACACTGACTGCAGGCCACAGCTCTGGGTGCTCCCCATGAAGCTCAGCCCTGGGGCCACCGTGTGCCCCAAGCTTCAGGGGATGCAGTGGGAGCCTGGCTGGGCTCCGCCCTGGGCCATCCTGCAGTGACAGCTGCAAACAGGGAGCATTCAGCTGCCACAAACAGCCAAGCCAGGCCTCCAGGTCTGGAGGGGAGCTGCTCCAGCCCAGACTGCACTGTTGTGTGCTGTGCTCTGGGGTTTCCTGCACAGGGGACTGGACTGGTGTGCCAGAGGAGAGAGACAAAGAAGCTTCAGCTTAAGCCTAACTGAGCTGGGTGGGTGGGCTGGGAAGAGTGGAGAGGCTCAAGGGGATTGATTCACAGAGCTCATTCTGCTGGAAGGACAAGGAAAAAGGAGTGAGAACTCAGCAGTGAGGAGAGCTGAGGGCAGAAGAGCAGCTCTGAATGACACTAAAATCCACCAGACCTCTGAGACATTGCTGCTCTTCAGCCACTGACAGGATGAGTTCCTAAGCCTGGGGCTCAGTCTTCCTCCTGGTAAGTGGCATCAAGGAAGGCAACAGTGTGATGGAGACTGTGATGGGCTGGGCACTCCCTGAGGAAAAGAGGGGGCAGTTGTGAAGTCAAAGGCAGGTGGGGGAGAGAACTGTTCAGAGACGGGCTGGGCTACAGCTTGAGCAAGCTGAAAAATGTCATTTGGGGTCATCCCAGATCGATTTCATTTTGAAAGTTATTGAACAAGTTTACTTTTTAGGGGGTGTCATGTATTCCTCTGGAGATGTACACTCTGCAAACTGGTAACTGGCTTGCCATAGTACCAGCCAAAGTGGGTCCATTCCGGGGGGCTGAAGGACAATGTTCCTATGGAATACAGATGGAGTTCATTAGGGGGATGCTGTTGCTCCCAGAGCCTGGCCCCAGCATCCCTGGGCATGTGGGGGCTTTCCCACTGGCACCTGGTGTGACCTGCTGCCCTCTCGCCAGCACCTGGGATTTGGGTACAAACTTGGGGTTGGAAAAGAAGCCACTGGTGTTGGAAGAGGGCACAGAAAACCCTGGCAAGGCCTGACCATGACAAGGAAAAACACACTCAGTGCTGGGGAGAAACCATGCCTTCATCCTCTCTGCCTGCATTGCCCCCAAAAAATTTATGAAACCAAAGCAAACCAGGCAAGCTCAGCAGTCCAAGCCCTTTCTCACCTGCACAGCAAACCGGCTGGTGTGCAGGTTCTGGCCCCCCCTCTCTGCTACTCCCCACCCATGGGTGTTTTTGTCAGGCTGGCTGCCCAGCCCCAGTCCTGGGCAGAGTGGCTGGCAAAGGCTGCCAGCAAGGCTGGAAGCCGGCCCCCCACTTGCCCCAACTCAAAAGCAACTCAATTGAAGGCTCAGTGCCATGACTGGCAGCAAAAGGGAGAATCCCCACTGCCACACCCAGGCTGGGCCCTGAGATGTTGGGCCAGGAGATGCTGGGACTGGGAGCACAGCCCTGCGTGGGCTCACCTGCAAAGTGAGGGTAGGCTGTGTCCTGCAGGCAGGTGCCACAGCCAAAGTCCATCAGTTTTGCCTGCCCGGTGGCCAGGTCAGCCAGGACATTCTGTGGTTTGATGTCCCTGTGCAGGACCCCGCAGCTGGTGCAGTGCCACACGGCCTCCAGCACCTGCCGGAACAGCTCCTGCATCACCTCCTCGGACAGGAGCCCCCGTGTCCGAATGAAATGCTGCAGGTCCTGACACTGCTCCGGGTGCTCCAGCACCATCACGATGTTGTTGGGGAGCTCAAGCCACTCCAGTAGCTGGAGGACACCAGAGAATTCAGTGGACACCTTGTCCAGCAGCACGATCTCCAGAGGTGCCCTGGTGCCGTCGGGCTGCTGGAGGACCACGATGCCGTCAGCGGGGCTGATGCTGTGCCAGGGCTCGGGAACCCTCACCCAGCCTGGGATGCTCTGCTGGCACCACGCCCGCTCTCTCTCGAGGCGTCCTGGCGGCTTCAGCCCTGCCGGGGCTCGGCTCATCCCGTCCCGGCACGTCCCGGCTTCTCCCGCTGGCCTCGCTCACTCACCAGCTCGCCCCAGTGCTGGACGCGATGCCGTGGCACCCTTTTGATGGCCACCTGCAAGCCAAGGGCAGCAGCGGGCTGAGCTCCCCGCCCACCCTGAAGAGCCCCATCCTCCTTCTCCTGCGCCCTCCTCCTCCTCCTCCTCCTCCTCCTCCTGTGCCCCCGCCGGCCCCGCCGCTCCCCGGGCGCCGTCCGAGAGCCGCGTCGCCGCTCAGACGCTGCCGAAGCCCCAGCAGCGAACCCAGCCGGTTCTGCTCCTTCAGGCTCTGCTGCGCCTTCCCTGCCGGCGAGACGCGGCTGTCAGCGCTCGGCCCGGGGCCAGGAACGGCCCCCGAGCGCCCCTCAGCCGCCCGGGCCGGGAGGCCCCAGGCGTTCGCTCTGTGGAGCGGGACAGCGGCGGAGCTCAGGCCGGGGCAGCCGCAGCGGAGGCGGCGGGAGCGGCAGTGCCCTGTGTGTCCTCCGCGGGCCCCGGGAGGAGCCGGGGCCGGGGCCGGGCCGGGCCAGGCGGAGCCAGAGGGAGGCGATGCCGCCCCAGCCCCAGGCACTGATGCCCGCCCAGCAGCGGCACCGCCAGTACGGGCAGAGCCGGGCGGAGGCGAGACCGCGGCGGGACGGCCGGGGCGGGAACGGGGACGGGGCATGGCCCGGCCAGGAACGGGGACAGGGAGGCTGGGGAAGGAGGGGCTCGTGAAGCACAAAAGGCAGACGGGGAGTGGGTGTGGGACCGCAGGAGAGGGAGTGGACAAGCAAGAGAGGGTTGATAGTGTCGCTTCTTTTGCTGCTGTCTCTGCTGCTTCTTTCACTCCTACCGCTGCAAGTGAAGCGCTGGCGCTGTTTGTCCGCGTGTCCGTGTGTCCGTTGCCCTCTTGCCCCCCGCACCGAGCCCCGCGCTCCCCAGGGGCAGCCGCTGAGCCTGTCCAAACACGGGAACTCTGCTGTGCTGAGCCAACACCCAGAGTCTTGACTCCTGCACAGTGGCAGAGGAATTCCCTTGGCTGCTGCTGTGCATTGTCCCTGCTGAGAGTCAAACACTATCGGAGCACATTGTCTGAATGCAGAATTTGTACGTGACCCAAGCACTGCACTTGTGTCTTCAGCATTGCTTTCCAAGAAAAACTGAGGAAGGTAAACTGTGTGCAGATCACAGTATTCTATAGTGTCTAAAACTTTCCAAGTCATGGATCTTAGAGGTGAGATCCATTTGGAATTAATAGAATGGAGAAGTAGTGCAACATGGAAAAGGGGAGCATAAAAATAAATAGAGAAAAACATCTGGGATTGTTTCTTTCCATTTTCATTTCATTTCTGACAAGCAGTTTCAGTTTTCCAAGAATCTTCTCCACAGTCCTGCTCACTCTTTCCAAGAACCTTTCCTGGAGAACGAGGTGCAGCTTCTGTCACAAGATGTGCCACCAACTGCAGCTTCTCTTGGCTTTCCACACTGTGTGCAGCACGAGTCTTGCAGCAAAGCGGGACAAAGATTTTGAGAACTTGACAGCTTGTTCGTTCTTTTCCTTGTGGGCTGGGGACTTGTGCCATTGGAAGGTTTTCATTGTTACTGTTCTATGCTAAGAAAATAGAAGGTGGTACTAGGAATTGTTAGGGAATGCAACCCTGACTGAATGCAGGGAAAGGATCTCCAGAGCCTGGAGCCAGAAGTGGAGAGTTGTGTGATAATCATTGCAACACCCCCATGGACATCTTGAAAGTGATCTAGAACATGAAAATGGGCTGACAGAGGGAGTTTGTTTTTGTGTTCAGTTTAACTAATTCTACATCTCTTGCACTGGTATCAATCAAGAGTACCATCAGGTCATGATAAGCACCAGAACAAGCTGGGCATCTCTGAGTAGGTGACTAAAAGAATCTGAAAAGGAGAAATGCAGGGAATGAACTCTGTCTGTAAGAAGGGTCATTTTTTGCTAAGAATTTCCACTTCATTCCCTCTGCTTTTGTCCTTTTTAGCAAGGCTGCTTACATGCCAGATTCCCCATGAGAAGCCTGAGCTTGTGGAAGTGCCTGAAAGATGCCGTGTTCCTCTGCAGGGACACTCAGGCTGAAAGAGGAGCCTGAGGCCTGTGTGGGGAAGCCTCCTGGGAGCTGGAATTTGTGCCGTGCTGGGAGAGGAGGAGCAGGGGGAGAAGGCTGGGCGCTGTGTGTAGTTTTACAGATAAAATTCAAGTGGCAAGCAGAAGAGGGGCAAGAGCAGGCATGATCTACAATTCTCAAGGCAAAGGCAACAACAGCCTCCTGCTGCCAGCTCAGAGTAAGTAAAAGAGGGCTGAAAGCAGCGCTGGGACCCGACCCTTTCTTTCTCTGCAGGCTGGGTCAGGGCAGCACAGGCGGGCCCTGAGGAATCAGGGCTGGGTGTGGGTGATTGTTGCTGTACTCCAGAATTGCCCTGGACAAAGGCCTTGGAAGCCGAGGCAGGAGCAGGTGGGAAGGGGCCGGCGCTGCTGCTGCTCCTGCCCGGGAGCCCCGGCTGGGCCGGGCCGGCGCCCACTGCGCTGCGGCTGCTGCTGCTGCCAGAGCCGGGCGGGACTCGGGGACAGGGAATGGACACGGGGGGACAGCAAAGGCCTTGGGGGCTGCAGGGATGTTGGTGCTGGGGCAGCGCCAGCACAGAGCTTCAGCCTGCAATGAACCCCGAGGGAAACGCTGGGGAAAGGCTCCATTTCAGCCTTTCTTGACTCATTGCTGTGAAGGGACCGAAATAAAAGGGGAACAAGCAGGGCCCGACCCCTTCTCCTTTGGGAGGAGCCATGAGGGGCTGTGAGGGGCCATGAGGGGCTCTGAGGGGCTGTGAGGGGCCATGAGGGGCCATGGGAGGCCAGGCACCTCATGGAACAAAGGGTCCATTGTGACACTGTGGAAGCAAGGAGATTGTTTACTAAAGGTCATGAAACGAAAAGTCCATTGTGACATTGTGGGGCCTCAGGGAACCATGGAGACCATTATGGCACTTCAAGACCCACTGGAACCAAGGGGCCATTGTGACACTGCCAGGCCTTGTATAACCAAGGGGTCGTTGTAGCACGTCACGGCCTCATGGAATCAAGGGGATCGTAGTGACACTGTGGGGCTCTATGAGACCATGGGGACACTCTCAGTCTGTGAAACCAAGGATACCATTGTTACACATTGTGACACCAAAGGGCCCTCGTGAACTGCAGGACCTTGTGGAACCCATGAGACCATTGTGACATGGCAGGGCCTCACGGAACAAAGGGGCCATTGTGACAGTACAGGGCTCCATGGAACTAAGAATTCATGTCACAGAGAGTGGCCCAATGGAATCAAGGTGCCATTCCATACTTCAGGGCTTCATGGAACCAAGGTGCCATTGTGACACTGCAGAACCAAAAGAGACCTTTGTGACACTGTGGGGCCTCATGGAATCCTGGAGACCATTCTGACACTTTGGGTCCCATGGGAGCAAGTGGCCATTGTGACACCACAGGGCCTTCTGGAACCAAGGCAACCATTGTGACACTGGAGGGTCTCATGGGCACAAGGGGCCACTATATGACACTATGGGTCTCCATGGAAGCAAGGGGACAGTGTGACACTATGGGTCTCATGGAAGCAAGGGGACAGTGACACAGCCAGGCCTTGTGGAACCAAGGGGCCATTCTGGCATGTGCAGTCCCATGGAACCAAGGAAACCATTTGACACTGCAAGGCCTCATGGAAGCAAGGGACCATTGTTCCACAGCAGAGCCAAGGAGACCATTGTGATACTGCTGGGCCTCAAGGACACAAAGATCTGTTGTGATGCTATGGGGCCTCATGGAACCAAGGGAGAATCGTGATGCTGCAGGGTCCCTAGGATCCAAGAACATGGAACAGGTCTGGTTAACTTGGCCTCCTAAGGGCCACCTGAGTGGTCCAGCTAACACTGGAATGTTGAGGGTCGCTTCTCATCTGCCATTAAAAACTTGGCATTCAATGCTTTCTTTCCTGTGGGAAAGAGATGTCCTTTAAATCCAGGGCTTCATGGCCAAAACTAGGATTCCTCCTCCAAATTTGATTATGTCCTTAGATTGTTCCCATATGAAACCTGCCAGGATAGAAAGCCCTGTCTGGCCTTGGTCTCTTGGGGGCCACCTTACATCTGCTTTTAAAATACTGAAAGGCCTTGCTTTTCTTCCCATGGAGAAAAGCATCTTTCACCTTCAGGGGTCCATGGTCAAAATTGAGATTCTGCCTCCAAAATTCCTTATAACCAAGGATAGCTCCCAGACAAAACTGTCAGATTCCCTTGGCTTCCTAGAGGGACAGATCTCATCTGCCTTTGAAACACTGGGGGGTCTGCCTTTTCCTTCCTATGGAGAAGAATTGTCATTCCAATCCAGGGACCCACAGCTGAAATGGAATTCCACATGCAAAACTCCACAAATATCCAAGAGTTGCTTTCAGACAAAAGATGCAAGGACAGACAGGTCAGGTTTGTCTTGGCCTCAGGTGAGTGATTCTGATCTGCCTTCAAAGCCCTGGGGTTCTGTGGTTTCCTTCCTACAGAAAAGAACTGTCATTCATGTCCAGGTACCCATGGCCTTAAGCACATGTGCACTGTATAGGGATCAAGTTCTCTGCTTAGTGGAGTGGAGTCTGAGGACAGCAGAGGAGAGCCCTGGGAGTGTTTCAAGGACGGTGTCAAAGATGGTGGATCCTTTAGAAATAGTAGAGAATTCCCTGAAAAAGAAAGAATTAATGCCAGGTGCTGCTGGGGAGGTCCAGACTGAACCCAAGGAGAAAGGAAATTCTCTGCCAGGGCAGGGCTGTGGTGCAACATGTCCCCTAGAAGGAGTCTGGAGCAGCCCAAGGCTCTGTGTGTCCAGGCAGAGGCAGGCAGGAGGCAGAGCTGTCAGCAAAGGAAGGGGCCAGCGAGGTGGGGCAGCCGGGGGATGACGACAGCCTGCAGGGACAGAGGCGCAGGGCATGGACACCGTAGGACAGCCTGGGCTGCAGAGGGCACAGGGATGGGCAGCAGCTGAAAGGCCCTGACACAGCCAACTCCTGCAGCACTTGGGCCATGCAGGCTGGCCCTGGGCCTGAGGCCAGCAGGGGACAAGTGAGCCTTGCTGTGCTGGGGCCTCATTGCCTCCTTGTCCCTGCTTAGCAGCCTGGCAGGGGCCGCCCCATGGTGCTGCCCTTGGCATTGCACATGGCCAGAGCCCAGTGGGCCGGGAAGAGCCCTGAGCAATGAGGGAGGGACAGGATCTGCCTTGCCAGGGGCTGGGGCTCAATAAGACAAAATATTTAATATTGAATTAGAAACATAAATATCTCTGTTGACAGTGTTTTATTGGTTAATAAATCCTGAAAAGCCAGTGAAAACATAAGTCTTGTGATTTCTAAGCCATGCTGTGAACATCTGTAAGACCACCTTACCCTTTCTGCCTGAATAGAAAATAAAAAACATAAGCTACACTTTCTAAAGGAACTCAGAAGTCCCATCTCTGTGCTTCACTTGGAAAAAGAAAAAATCCCCATCAAAATTGTAATGTAAAAAAAATAAGCTCACACTTTAAAAATATGTCAAAAAAACAATAAACCCACACTTTAAAAATATAACATAAAAAGAATAAAGCCACACTTGGGGACACTTTCTCAGTCATGTCCCTCAGTGGGATCCATTAGAACTTCAGGAAACTTTGGACTTTGAAATCTTCAGAGGTTTCTTTTCCTCCTTTACCCTATTTTTGCCTACCTGACATCATTGTCATAATTTTCTGCTCTAATTCAACTCTTGGGAAACCTTCTCCTTCATGTTTATCAGTAGGACTCACTAAAAGTAAGAGGAACTTTGGAGTTTGAATCTGACTTGGAATTCTTGAGAGGTTTCTTCAGCTCCCTCTCAGGGACTGATGTTCAGGGCCTCAGCCCCAACCCCGAGAGGGTCATTAAAGTCCTTGTGCTGTGTCTGTGCTGCTGAGCTGGGCTGGGCTCCTGGCAAGGGCAGCACTGCAGAGAGAGAGCCAATATTTCCAAAATATTATTTGGAGCTCCTTGGCAGCACCAAATGCACCACTCATTGGGCTCATTGGGATCAAGCAAGTCCTGACAAACCATGGCTCTGCCTTGATTTCCATCTGGTCCAGTGCAGTTCACTATGATGGTTTTCAGCTCCAGTTATGGAGGAATATTTCAAAGAGCTGCTAAGATGTACACATTCCTATTTTCAGGGGTGTATTTTATTACTCTTCTCTTTACAGATGAGATGATTGCAGCGTTCTGTGATTGATATTGATCAGGTCTGGCCTGCTCAGAGAAGCTGTGCCTTGAGGTCTGACCCAGTGTGGACAACCTTGCTCCACATTCCCCAACCCCATCCTGTCTGTCCTCACTCACCTGGCACCTGCTTTGCTTGGAGAACTGGCTGCACTCAGCCAAACAGGTCTTTTCTTCCTTCTCTTTTTTTGAAGCAATCTAAAACTCCTGGATTTCCACATTACAAACAGACACCTTCCCTTAGCTTGTGCCAGCCCAAGGTGGAGCATGCAGGTTCCCTTTCTCCAAGGCAGAACTCTGCAAGGAGTATTTTAAACCCCTGGACTCCCTGTTTCCACAAGTCCTTACTGTTGTCATCATAAACACTTGGTTCTGTGAGGTTCCATACTGTCACAGTGGAGATTTGGGTCCATGGTGTCACAATGCTCTTCTTGGTTCCATCAGGCCTTGATCTGTCACAATGGACTTTTGGTTCCATGAGGTTCTGTACTCAACAATGGTCTCTGGAGTTCCAAAGTATCACAGCAGACCCTTGGTTCCATGAGGTTCATTGGTATCACCATGGTCTCCTTGGTTCCAGGAGCCACCACAATGTCACAACAGAGCCTTGGTTCCATGAGGTTCCTGCAGCAGGACTTCCCCTATGGCCCAGCAGAGCTCATCTGTTCTGTCCATCAGCTGGGCCATCACTCAGGGCATCTTCCCCCTCTCAGGAATTGCTGAGATAACCCAGGCCGGACATCTATCCTGTCCTGAGTTCTCTCTGGTGCCAGGGAGGTGGAATTCCCAGCTGACCAGGAAGAGAGAGACTCTTGAGAGCAGACTGAAGGGAGATGAGCCTTGAATTTCTGAGTGACACACACTTCACTTTACAAACTAGAAAAGCTACACAAAACTTTCACCAAGCAGAAATCTTCTGCATAGTCCCTGCAAACAGGTAGGGCTTCTCTCCCAAGTCTGGATGCATCTTTGTGGTTCCTTTTGTGGAAGCTGAGTGAAAGGGCTCCCTGTGTACTCCCTCATCAGTTTGGTGCTAAGTTACATTGACTCCTGAGCTCTGCTATTTCTTCACTAGCTGTAATATAGGGAACTTGATTGTGCACTGTGTTTGTATCTACCTGTACTTCTTTTGTTTATCCTGTGCAGTCAGTAGTCCATTTAAAGTCTCTTGTCTGTTAATCTTGAGTCTATTCAGTGAATAATTCATTTTATAATAGACCTAATCAACCATTCTAAAGAACATGAGAGCAACAGAAATTTGGGGTGCAGGTCACCTGAAGCAGAGCTACTGCCAGAAACCTGAGTATAAGGCAGGACTTCCACTCTGTTCAAAACATTGTATTTAAAAACAAAAACGAGAATATCTTTTTTACCATTTATTCTCTTCATGATTATACATTGGTATCAGCAATCTGCAGTTGATATTGATCCCAAGAACCTCCTAATGCAGTCTGAACAGAGATGAAAATCAAGACCCTTTATGGCTGACAATCAATCACACTTTGTCCTTGCCCCTACCCCACCATTTCCCTCATCCAACTCCTTGGACTCAGAGCAGCCTTGTGCAAATCTGAGCTTTCTCCACCCCACGCTTTGAAGCAAAAATCAAATGGTTCAGAGCTTAGCTGAGGGATAGAAGCTGTACATATCATGATTAGAGTAAAAGCATGCAGAAAGTGATTCCATGGGGTCCCACATTCTCACATAACCCCTTGGTTCCATGGCCCTGCAGTGTCACAAGGGTCTCCTTGGTTCAGGGGTGCCTGTGGCAGGACGTCCACCCACCCCTACCACAGACAGTCGGTGCATAAAGAGATAACCCGGGCTGAGAGACCCAGCAAGGGATCATCTCTGGGGCCAGAAGGGCTCAGGCCTCAGCTCAGAATCAACATCTTAGTCTGGACAGCAGATGTAGGAAGAGATAAAAGAAATATTCTTGACTGAGAGACACTGTTTTACAAACTTAAAAGACATACGAGTTATCACAGAAGCAGAAGCCACCACACACACACCCTGAAGGTGTAAAGGGCTTCTTCTTGTAGTTTGCACACAGATTCCACAGTAACTTCCCTGGGGATTGAGGGAAAGGATCTCGATGTGAGACTCCACCAACAATTGGATGGTAAGATACAATGAATCCTAAGTTATATTAAGTCTTTGCTAGCTGCAATATTAAGAGGTACATTTAACCTCATGTAGTATATACCTGCTAGAAGTCTCTTTTTGTCCTTATTCCTGTGTAGTATTAATTTAAGTCTTTTGTCTGTTAGTTTTCTGTCTATTAAATAAAGAATTCATTCTATAATAGACCGAATCAGCCTTTATTAAAGATATTGCAAATGAGAGTGAGTTTTTGGGTGCTGACCACCTCAATAAAGACACTGCCTGCTGCCAGAGGCCTGGGCAAAGGGCAGGGACTTATCTAAACCCCCACAATTGCCCCTGGTAACCATGCCACACTGTGCCACAACTACTCCTTGGCCCAACAGTGCCCTGTAGTGTCACAATGGACTCCTTGGTTCCATGGGGCTGCAAAGTGTCACAATGGCCCCTTTGTTCAATGAGGCCTGTTGTGTCACAGTATCTCCATGATTCCATAAGGCTCTGCGATGTCACAACAGACCATTGGTTCCATGACAACCCAAAGTGTCACAGTGGCCCCTTGGTCCCATTGAGCCTCACAGTGTCACTAAGGTCCCCTTGGTTTCACAAGGCCCTGCAGTGCCACAATGTCCTTTGTTTAGACGAGGCCCCACAGTGTCATCAAGGTCTCCACAGTTCCATGAGGCCCCACTGCTTCAAAATGGTGCTATGACACCCTGTAGTGTAACAAAGGTCTCCTTGGTTCCACGGTGTCAGAATGGACCCTTCATCCCATGGAGCCTCACAGTGTCACTGTGGTCCCCTTGATTCCATGAGGCCCTGCTGTGTTACAATGGCCCCTTGGTTAAACAAGGCTCTGCAGTGTCACAATGGTCCCTTGGATCCAGTGGGTCCCAAAGAGTCACCATAGTCTCCATTGTTCCATGAGGCCCTGCAGTGTCATAATGGACCTTCATTTCCATAAAGGCCTGCTGTGACACAATTGGCCCCTTGGTTCCATGAGGCTTGGCACAATCAGAATGGGCCCTTTGTTTCATGGAGCACCACAGTATCAAAATGGACCCCTTGGTTCCACATTATCCCCCAGTGTAACAATGGACCCTTTGTTCCATGAGGTTCTGCAGTGTCACCATGGACTCCTTGGTTCTGTCAGGCCCAGGTGTGTCACAATGGCCCCTTGGTTCCATAAAGCCTTCTCTGTTACAATGGAATTTTGGTTCCAGGAGTTTCTGTGGTGTCACAATAGTCTCCACAGATCTGCACTATCACAGTGGACCATCAGTGCCATTGGACTCTGCTGTGGCCAAATGGATTTTGGTTCCATGCAGCCCCACAATGTCAAAATGGTCCCTTGATTCCATGGGATTCTGCTGTGCCAAAATACATCCTTTGTGCCATGAGGTTCCACAATGTCACAGTTGACTCCTTGGGTGTGAGTCCACATTGCCACCAAATCTTCAAAATATCACAATAAGACTCCTTAACACTAATGTGGTCTTAAAGAGGGCATCATTTATTCAGGCCTGAGGTCCAGCAGGAGAAAACACCAGACCTTACATAGACATGTGATGCCAAAAGCATGTTGCTCATATGCAGTTGCTACATGTGTATTAGAATTTACCCATTTCCAAGAAACCCAGACCAAGTTCCCAGTTTCAGTCCTTGTTTCTTCTATCACTGCAGCCTTGAGCCAGATGTCTTCTTCTCTTCCAAACATCCTTGCAGGAAAAGCAGCCCCTCAATACCTTGTTTCTCTACGAAATTGCACAGACACAGTAAAACTCGAATAAACCTTTTTGGTATTAACGCCAAGGCTTTGTGTGTCCAGGCAGAGGCAGGCAGGACGCAGAGCTGTCAGCAAAGGAAGAGACGGGATCTGCCTTACCAGGGCTGGGGCTCAACCCTTGGCCGTTTGCATTCCTGAAACACATTCAAGTTTGCTCAGCACCAGAGACACATTTCTCTTGCTTGTCCCTATGGGTCATCATTACCTCCTGTGCTCTGCTCTAACTGGAACCTGGATGAGACCCATTAAAACTTCAAGAAACTTTGGAGTTTGAATCTAAATCTGAGTTCTTGAGAAGTTTTCCTTCAGCTCCCTCTAGGGACTGATGTCCAGGGATTCAGCACTGTTGAAAAATCCCAGCTCTACAGAGACGGGGCAACTGAGAGGCATATTTTTAAAAATATTTTATTCCATTATTAGACTCCTTGAAGGGTGAAACACAAGAGATGTAAAACTCAATGCCATTCTATCCAAAGCCAAGTTCTTTCCTGTTTACTATACCTTATTAATGTTTTTCAGCCTATCACCTTTTGCTACACAATGGTGCTAATACTTCTAACACCAACCACTCATTATTGTACCCCACGTGGTTTTGCACCAAGGCTTCTTTCACAGTTCTAATTCTCCAAAACATCTGGGGTTTGTGCAAGGCCATGGTTTGAAACTTCTTTCTAGTTCAATCTCTCTCTCAGCAGTGTCTTCTCTATTCCAGGGCCATTCTGAGTCAGCACACCTTATCTCAGAGTTTGCATCCAGATCTACAAGACTGTGTGAGCTTTCAGTCAGGCTTTGAGAATCCTTTTCAAATCCATTTCTCATAAATATCAATCACAGAATGCTGCAATCACCTCTGCCCTAAAGAGAACATTAATAAAATACACCCTTGAGAATTGGAATGGATATTTCTAAGAAGGTCATGGTCATATTTCTCTATAACTGGGGTTGAAAAACTACTGAATGAACTGGACCAGACCAGAGGGAAATCAAGGCAGATCTGTTGTTTGCTAGGAAACCTCTGAAGAATTCAGTCATAATCGAACTCCAAAATTTCTGATGCCGTTCATGGGTCTCACTGAAGGACACGACTGAGAAAGTGTCCCCAGGTTCCAGTGAAAGCAGGAAATTGGAGGCAGAGATGACAGGTTGTCTTGGTTTGAAAGACAGGTATGGTCTAAGGAAAGGCAGGAGCCCCTTTTCTGCGATGCAGAGTGCAACCCCCCTCCCTTTTAATTATTTTAGGTCCAATTCAGACGCCTTCAGGCAGGAGATATGGGGATAAGAATAACAATTCTTTATTGGTATCTAACAAGTCAGAAAACAATAACAGCTATAAAAATTGACAACAGAACAGAACAGAAACAGTCTAGCTCCGCTCCAGTCCCTTCTGGCCGCAGGCCGTCTCCCTGTGCTGTTACCGGTGCTGTGGGGGCAGGGCAGGTCCCGCGCAGTTGAAGAGGGCTGGGTGATGGCGGCCGCGGCCCAGGGGTGAGAGGGGATGGGAAAGTGACTCCCCCTCACGGTGTCGGTCGTGGTGCTCAGCAGAGTGTCCTGAGATAGTAGGGTGAGCTGGGAGAGCAGCAGAGCGATGTCCAAAGGCAGGGAGCGTGGATCTCAGTGCTGGGATGGCAGGGGAAGATGCCAGAGCAGAGCCCAGGTTGTCTTCCCACTCACAAGCCAAGTGAGCGAGAGAGCCCCGCTCCAGACCCCCCGTCCACCTTTCCTTTTCCGGTTCCCGCCCCCCCCCCCCCCCACCTCGCCCTCCACCCACCCCCCTACGAGAGAACATTATCTGTCATTTCAAGGTGTAGCCACAATTACTTAGCATAACAATGGGAGGAATTCCACAGAAAGAAAAGGAGAACAATCCAACCCCCAACATTATCCGCCCCTGAATTTCTCCCATACTAATATGCTATATCAAATTAAACTGTTACATTATATATACATACATGCAGTTAGAGACATAGGCACAGGACTATAGGTATTTCACCCTAAAACAAGGTCTCCTTGGGGTATGTATCTGGTCTCTCCATTCTTTTGCATCACCCACCAGGTGCAACCTGGTCCTTGAGCGAATACAACTCCATGGATGGGATTGTCTTTGCTGGAGGCAGGATTCACCCAAACAGTTTTTCCTAGCATACCTCTCATGTGTACCACTGGAACCTTATCTCCATCGGATATTCCCAAGGGCTCAGATTGGGCAGGGCCTGCTCAGTTAGTGGAACCTCGGGTGTTCACTAACTAGGTGACCTCTGGTAGATTAATCTCCCAATTCTTGAAAGTTCCCTCACCCAGTGCCTTCAAGGTGGTTTTAAGCAGGCCATTGCACCGTTCAACTTTCCCTGCAGCTGGTGCATGGTAGGGGATATGGTACACCCACTCAATGCCGTGTTCTCTAACCCAGGTGTTTATAAGGCTGCTCTTGAAATGAGTCCCATTGTCTGACTCAATTCTCTCAGGGGTACCATGCCTCCAAAGAACTTGTTTTTCCAGGCCCAGGATGGTGTTCCGAGCAGTGGCATGAGGCACAGGGTAGGTCTCCAACCATCCAGTGGTGGCTTCCACCATGGTCAGTACATAGTGCTTGCCCTGGCGAGTTTGAGGCAGTGTGATGTAGTCAATCTGCCAGGCCTCTCCATACTTATATTTGGACCATCGCCCCCCATACCAGAGGGGCTTCACCCGCTTGGCTTGCTTGATGGCAGCGCATGTCTCACAGTCATGGATAACTTGAGAAATACTGTCCATGGTTAGATCCACCCCTCGGTCTCGTGCCCACTTATATGTGGCATCTCTGCCCTGATGACCTGAGGCATCATGGGCCCATCGAGCCAGGAACAACTCTCCCTTGTGCTGCCAATCTAAATCTATCTTTGACACCTCTATCTGTGCCGCCTGATCTACCTGCTGATTGTGTCGGTGTTCCTCATTAGCCCGACTCTTGGGGACATGGGCATCTACATGACGGACTTTCACAGGCAGCTTCTCTACCCGGGTGGCAATGTCTTTCCATTCATTGGCAGCCCAGATTGGTTTTCCCCTACGTTGCCAGTTAGCCTTTTTCCACCTTTCCAGCCATCCCCACAGAGCATTGGCTACCATCCATGAATCAGTGTAAAGGTAGAGTTTTGGCCACTTCTCTCTTTCAGCAATGTCCAGGGCCAGCTGAACAGCTTTGAGTTCAGCAAGTTGACTCGATCCACCTTCTCCTTCGGTAGCTTGTGCAACCTGTTGTGTGGGGCTCCATACGGCTGCTTTCCACTTCCGGTTCATCCCCACGATGCGGCAGGAACCATCAGTGAAAAGAGCATAGCATGTTTCATCTGCTGGCAGTTGGTTATACGGTGGGGCTTCTTCGGCGCGGGTCACCTGTTCCTGTTCCTCTTCGTAGGCAAGACCAAAGTCTTCCCCTTCCGGCCAGTTGGTAATTATCTCCAAAATCCCAGGGTGATTCGGGTTTCCAATACGGGCACGTTGTGTGATGAGGGCAATCCATTTACTCCATGTGGCGTCAGTGGCATGGTGGGTTGAGGGAACCTTTCCTTTAAACATCCAGCCCAGCACTGGCAGTCGGGGTGCCAGGAGGAGTTGTGTTTCCGTGCCAACCACCTCTGAGGCAGCTTGGACCCCTTCATAGGTGGCCAAGATCTCCCTCTCCGTCGGAGTGTAGTTGGCCTCGGACCCTCTGGAGCTTCAACTCCAGAACCCCAGTGGTCGGCCTCGCGTCTCACCAGGCACCTTCTGCCAAAGGCTCCAGGACAGACCATGGTTCCTGGCTGCAGAGTAGAGCACGTTCTTCACATCTGGTCCCGTCCTGACTGGGCCAAGGGCTACTGCACGAGCAATCTCCTGCTTGATCTGGGCAAAGGCTTGCTGCTGCTCAGGGCCCCAGTGGAAATCGTTCTTCTTGCGGGTGACCAGGTAAAGAGGGCTCACAATCTGGCTGCACTCAGGAATGTGCATTCTCCAAAAGCCTATGGCACCTAGGAAGGCTTGTGTTTCCTTCTTGCTGGTTGGTGGGGACATTGCAGTGATCTTATTGATGACCTCACTGGGGATCTGGCACCGTCCATCTTGCCACTTCACTCCCAGGAACTGGATCTCTTGGGCAGGCCCTTTGACTTTGCTCTTTTTAATGGCGAAGCCGGCTCCCAGCAGAATCTCAATGATCTTTTCTCCTTTCTGAAATACTTCCATTGCCGTATCCCCCCACACAATGATGTCATCAATGTACTGCAAATGTTCTGGAGCTCCACCCTTCTCCAGTGTAGCCTGGATCAGCCCATGACAGATGGTGGGGCTGTGTTTCCACCCCTGGGGCAGTCGGTTCCACATGTATTGCACACCCCTCCAGGTGAAAGCGAACTGAGGCCTGCACTCTGCTGCCAGAGGAATGGAGAAGAATGCATTGGCGATGTCAATGGTGGCGTACCACTTTGCTGCCTTGGACTCCAGCTCGTACTGCAGTTCCAGCATGTCTGGCACAGCAGCGCTCAGTGGTGGAGTCACCTCATTCAATGCACGATAGTCCACTGTCAATCTCCATTCTCCTTCAGATTTACGCACAGGCCAGATGGGGCTGTTGAAGGGTGAGTGGGTTTTGCTGACCACCCCTTGGCTCTCCAGCTCACGGATCATCTTGTGGATGGGGATCACGGCATCTCGATTCGTCCGGTACTGCCGGCGGTGCACTGTTGAGGTAGCAATTGGCACCTGTTGCTCTTTCACTCTGAGGAGTCCCACTGCAGATGGGTTTTCTGATAGCCCAGGCAGGGTGTTCAACTGCTTAATGCCCTCTGCTGCCACAGCAGCTATTCCAAAAGCCCACCTGAGTCCCTTTGGGTCTTTGTAATAGCCATTCCTGAGGAAGTCTATGCCTAGGATACATGGTGCCTCTGGGCCAGTCACAATTGGATGTTTCTGCCACTCTTTCCCAGTCAGGCTCACCTCAGCCTCCAGCAGAGTCAATTCCTGAGATCCCCCTGTAACCCCAGCAATTGAAACAGGTTCCTTCCCGACATGTCCTGATGGTATTCATGTACATTGTGAACCAGTGTCAACCAATGCTCTGTGTTCCTGTGGCTCTGATGTGCCAGGCCATCGGATCCACACCGTCCAAAAGATCCGGTTTTCCCGTGCCTCTCCCTGGCTAGAGGCAGGGCCCCTCTAGCCCTGGTTATTATTTCTCTCCTGGGCATACATACTGGAGGTTCCTTCAAGGGGATCTGACAGATCATCCTCCCTTCTGTAATAGCCTGCACCTCCATGGGAGGCTGAGGCTACCCTCACTTTAGTGGAGTTCCCTCTGTTGGTGTTCCCCTCCCTGAGTTGGCACACCCGTGCTGCCAGGACAGAAGTGGGTTTCCCATCCCACCTTCTCATGTCTTCCCCGTGGTCACGTAGAAAAAGACACAGGTCAGCACGTGGGGTGCACCCTCTCTCCCTAGCTGGGGGGCCTTGGGCTCTACTTTTGGGGTCCATGACTCTCACTGGTGCTGCACTGATCTTCCTCACCTCTTCCCTTATCTCCTTCATCTCCTCCTTAAACTCCTCTCTGAGGTCCTTAGACACAGCAGAGACATGAGCCTGCACTGGGCCAGCCATCATACTCTGATAATTCCTGAGCCTGTTGGCAACAGAACCCACTGTCACTTGGTTGGTATCAGCATCAATCATTGCAATAAAGGGGGTATATTGAGATGGGCCCAGGTTTGCCAGATTCCACAACATCTGCCCTGTGCACCTGACCTTGTCAGGGTCATTGTCATGCTGTCCATCCCTCCCAAAGAGCACCTCCAGTACTGCCACTTCTCTCAGCTTTTGGATCCCTTCCTCAAGGGTATTCCAACGTGTTCTCTGGTGGTACTCCTGCATTCTTTCCCTGTGGACAAATCTCTCTCTCACACTCATTAAAAGTCGCTCCCAGAGGGAAAGGAGACCTGTCTCCCTTACAAATACCTGGTCCACACCTGAGTCCTGGGTCAAGGCTCCCAAATTCCTTGCCTCAGTACCATCCATTTGCACACCTGTACCCATAAGGTCCCAGACCCGCAGTAACCAGGTTGTAAAAGCCTCACGGCCCCGTCGTACAATGTCTTTTCGCAGGTTACGGAGACTCTCGTATGACAGGGACTCGGTGATGATCTCAACTTCTGGCTCCCCTGCTGGTTGTGAGGGGCCCCCTTCCTGACCCTTATTATCTAGGTGCCTTGTTTTCATCTTAGACTTCCTAGTTTCCACAGGGGCAACTGCTGCTGGCTGTGAGTGCCCTTGCAGTTCAGCTGGAACCTGGACAGATGTAACATCTGTGGGTCCCACTGCTGCACCATCAGAGTCTCCCCCTCTTTAAGGCAGGGGGAGGGTTTCTCACCAGCTGGGGAGAGGTACTCCTTCAGCATCTGGCCTATCTCACGTATCTCCTTTGCTAGCACCCCCACCCATTCTGGGTGGTTCCTTTCCGAGGTGGGCTGTGGAGCAGGGTCAAACTCTGGGGTAATATCCCTAGTCTCTGGGATAGGATCAGGCTCTGGGGTAACCTTCCTAGTCTCTGGGACAGGATCAGGCTCCGGGGTAACCTCCCTAGTCTCTGGGACAGGATCAGGCTCTGGGGTAACATCACTAATCCCTGGGGTAGGTATCAGGGTTGTTATCCAAGTCAATCTCCCCTTATCTCTGAATGTTAGATAGAACAGGTTTAACAGGGATATAAGCAACACTAGCCACAATATAATGTCATTAGCATTTAAAGCGGATTGGAACCCCTTGAAGACTGGTGGGGTGAACTTCAAAAACCCTGTGATGGGTTGAGAAAAAATTTCACCTGCTGCCACTTCCTCACAGTAAGTACCATTATTGAAGTAGCCCCAGAAACACACACTTAGAGTGTGATAGCTCTGAATCCATGTGGCCATCTTCCAGAGAAAATTAAAAATCCATGAATTCCTCAACTGATCAACCCACATAATAAACTGGATAATAGCCACAGTAACCTTGGTTATGAAACTCATGTTTAAAAAAGGGCTTGCAAATGGGAGAGATATAGCAGTGACCACATGGAGGCCAATCCAGGGTAAGCTGGACAGCATGGTGTCACCTACCACAAGCTTGGGTAATTCAAGAACTGTTATCCCCTTTTCTACCCCTCTCTCAATGCCCTCAGGCAATGCCTCACGTTCGGGGCGCCAAAATCTGTCTTGGTTTGAAAGACAGGTATGGTCTAAGGAAAGGCAGGAGCCCCTTTTCTGCGATGCAGAGTGCAACCCCCCTCCCTTTTAATTATTTTAGTTCCAATTCAGACGCCTTCAGGCAGGAGATATGGGGATAAGAATAACAATTCTTTATTGGTATCTAACAAGGCAGAAAACAACAACAGCTATAAAAATTGGCAACAGAAACAGTCTAGCTCCGCTCCAGTCCCTTCTGGCCGCAGGCCGTCTCCCTGTGCTGTTACCGGTGCTGTGGGGGCAGGGCAGGTCCCGCGCAGTTGAAGAGGGCTGGGTGATGGCGGCCGCGGCCCAGGGGTGAGAGGGATGGGGAAAGTGACTCCCCCCTCACGGTGTCGGTCGTGGTGCTCAGCAGAGTGTCCTGAGATAGTAGGGTGAGATGGGAGAGCAGCAGAGCGATGTCCAAAGGCAGGGAGTGTGGATCTCAGTGCTGGGATGGCAGGGGAGATGCCAGAGCAGAGCCCAGGTTGTCTTCCCACTCCACGAGCCAAGCGAGAGAGAGCCCAGCTCCAGACCCCCCCTATCCCACCTTTCCTTTTCCGGTTCCCCCCCCCTCCCCCTCCAGCCACCCCCCTATGAGAGAACATTATCTGTCATTTTAAGGTGTAGCCACAATTACTTAGCATAACAATGGGAGAAAATTCCACTGAAAGAAAAGGGCTTAATTCAACCTCCAACACCATGTTACACTATAGAACCTCATGGAGCCAAGGGTCCAGTGTGCCATTGCGGGGCCTCACTGTAGCAAAGGACATGGCTGATGGGACAGAAGCTCATGGAAACGATGGGATATTGGGACATTGCAGAGCCTCATGGAACCAAGGAGACCACTGTGACACTGAGGAACCTTATGGAAGCAAGCAGGCACTGTAGAAGCAAGGAGAGCACTGTTGACAGTACAAAACCTCCTGGAACTGAGAGGCCATTGTTCTACAGCGAGGCCTCGGGGAACCAAGGGGCCATGGTGACACTGTGGGGGCCTCATGAACCAAGTAGTCGTTGTGACACAGCGGGGCTGCTTGTAACCAACTGTCCATCGTGATCCTGCAGATCCAAGAGACCGTGCTGACACTATGGCAGTTCATGGAACCGAGAGGCTGTTGTGACACACCAAGGCCTCGTGGCACCAAGGAGAGCATTGTGGCAGTGCAGAACCAAGGAGGCCATTTTGACAGTACAGACCCAAATGGAACCAAGGGTCCACTGTTATCCAGCAGGGCCTCGTGGAACCAAGGGGCCCTCGTGAAAGTGTGCAAGGGGCATAATGGAGTCAGGGACACCACTGATACTGAAATCTGCTGGATAGCAACTTTTGAACACAGTTTTGAGGATCTGAGAGCAGGTATTCTTTATTACACCATGGTGGTCACTTGGGCAATCCTTCATCTACTCGAGTGCACTGGCCACCAGGCAATCGGAGCTTTTATCACTCACACTGATGATGTATTCATTAGCTAAGCCCACTTGGAATTTATTTGCCATAATTGCACCCCTTATCACAAGTCCTTCTAGGGTTCTTTGGAGTCTGTCTTCACCATCCACTCTCCTTTTATGTGACTGTTCCTTGATCCCCGCTTTTGAGGAAGGGCAATATTATTGTTTTCTGTAACTTCTGCTTTTGTCAGCCTTGCAGAGCTGAGCTGACATTCTCCTTGCATTTTGTGCACGCTCTGTTTGCCTCAGCTACATCCTTTGTGCGTTTCTCCAAGGCTGTGCTCTTCTGTTCTCTGCCCTTGATAAGTGTAAATGTTGTTCTGTTCTCCTGTCCTTGTCACAGTACTCACCCCACGAGGCGTGTCTGCAAGCCCCTCCAACCCATGGACTTGGGGTGGGCAAGTGTTCCTGAGGGAACAGGGATGGGACAGCTGGGCTGGCCCAAGGGATGTTCCATTCCATGTCACACCACAATCAGCAATCAACTGGGAGAAGCAGGGATGGAAGGGGGGTAGAGGATTAAATTTTTGTAATGACTTTTTCCTTTAAAAAACAGCATCTGCAACGCAAGAATTCTTTCCTGCCACAAGATGGTTAAATATTTCCATCTGACAAGAGATTTCCTGAGGATTTGCTTTGGCTCTCTTTGTGGCCTTTGCTTTTTCTGGTTGGTTCCGGGGTTTTTACATTGTTGTGGGTGGATTTCGCTTTGGCTTCTTTGGTTGGGTTTTGTTTTTTTTTCGGTTGGGTGTGGTTCTTTTCCCTAGTGAACTGCCTTTCTTCTGATGCATAAGTTTTTTCTGCCTTTTCTTGTTTTTGGTTGGCACCTGACAGCAAGAGAAATTTACCCAACTCAGTCACCTGCACAATTGCATTTAGCAGTCACCATTATTAGATGAGTTTGGTCACAGACTCCCTGCCATTTGGCAGCATCCACAAAGGAATTGAAAGTGCATTTCATGCCATTGTAGAGATAATAGAAACGTTCCACAGTGGTGGTCAAGGGCTGGTCACTGAGGAATGTCACCAGGCAGTGGCTGCCAAGAGGACTCTGTGCCATGGATGACATTTCACCCTGATTGTTCAGCCAAATTCCCACCCACCCCATGTTCCTCTCCTGCAGCCCAGCTCTCTCCAGTCTGGCTCTGAGGAGAGCACAGCAGACCATGTCCCAGGCCTGGCTAAAGTCTGGGCACACAACATCCCCCTCTTTTCCCTCCCACGGGGGTCCTGCAATCCCTGCCTTATGCTGCCAGTGCCTGGAATGGCTGCAGGAGGATTTGCCACCTGCCCTTCCCTGCTGAGCCTGACCAGTCTGTGACTGTCCCAGTGCCCCTCCCTGCCCTGTTTGCAGACTGGTTCCACGTCTGCCCTTCCCAAATGCCCAGGACCCTCTGAGATGGCTCTGGCCTTTCCAAGGTGTTTGAGAGAGGACTCACAGTGACTCTACCCAGCCTTGTCACCATCCCTGACATCAAAGGCTTTTTCCACATCCCTCAGTTCCAGGTCAGAGCCCAGAACACAGCACAGCCCTGTCCAGGTCCTTGGGGTGGCTGAGAAGGGAGGCAGCTCTGATTTCTCCCCACAGACCATCACTCCAGTGGTCTCTTTGTGCAGTCCATGGCTGTCCTGAGCATTTCTTCCTGGAGCCTCCCTGCCCAGGATGTGTCTCTCTATGCAGTCCCAACCACAGCCCAGTAATGAATTCAGGTGGTTTCCCAGAGTGTAGTGGCCTCAAGGGACTCTTTGTGCCACCAGAACTGTGCCACCCCCGAGTGCTGGTGATGGTGTTTGTGCCCAATCATGTTCATCTCTCCACACACACACACGATGCACTACTGAAATCTCCTCAGGACACACCAAACACGGCCTGCTGGCCTGGTCACTCGGTGTCCCTCCATGCAGGGACAAACAACCTCCTGCAGCTGGGGGAGAGGCCAGTGCTGGGTGTGGTGATTGCAGGGGCTGGTGTGGGACAATTGCCCTGGGGCACCTTCCCAGGCTGTGCCCAGAACAAAGACACAGCCCAGGCCCTGCTCTGCTGCTCCCTCAGGTCTATCCCAGGAGCTCTGGCTGTGCCAGGACACTGCTGTGTGCCCCCTGCACACTGCCCCTCTGCCCCAGGCACTGGGCTTTGCTTGGCCAGGGCATTCCTGGAGCACATTGCTGACAGCAGCTCTGGAGGAGAGCAAAGCCTTCCTGCCCTGCCCTCAGGAGATGCCCTTTGCTGATGGAGCTGCTGTGCTGGAGCCCAGCTGTGTCCCAGCAGTGCCCATGGCCTGTCCCTGCCTGTGGGCACAGCACGGACACACAGCAGGACAGGGACCAAGCTGCCAGAGCACTGCGGCCTCACAGCCACAGAAGGGCTGGCAAGGAGAGGGTGGAGCTGGGAAGAGCAGATGTGGGAAGAGCCAGGGCCATTGTCCCTGGCTGTGCTGCTGTGCTGGGAGTCTCTTCCCTCCACCTCTGCTCACAGGCACTGCCCTGCAGAGAAAGAGAAGGGCTGAGGAAGAATCGTGAACACACAGGACAGGGCAGGCACTTGCTTTTATTTAAATACAGAGGGACGAGACCTCATGCAAGTCTTTGTGTTCCAAAAGAAATGTAGATTATAATATAGAAATACAATGAGTAATGTTTCAGTATTTTGTATGAAACACAAGAACAGTAGAAAAAGCTACCAAATAAAAAATGGACAAATAAGAAAAAAAGTAAAAAGAGATTGTAAAGAGTTACATTCTAAGGCCTTTGCAGAAGAAAAGAGAGCATTTATTGCTTCTGAAAATGAAGATTGATAAAATTTCTCAGGCCATCCTTGAGCTCCTGGTTCCGCAGGCTGTAGATGAGGGGATTCAGGGCTGGAGGCACCACTGAGTACAGAACTGACAGGGCCAGATCCAGGGATGGGGAGGAGATGGAAGGGGGCTTCAGGTGAGCAAACACTGCAGTGCTGATGAACAGGGAGAGCACAGCCAGGTGAGGGAGGCAGGTGGAAAAGGCTTTGTGCCGTCCCTGCTCAGAGGGGATCCTAAAAACGACTCTAAAGATCTGCACATAGGAGAAAACAATGAACACAAAACAGCCAAATGCTAAGGAGGTGGTGAAAGCAGAAACCCCGAATTTCCTGAGGTAGGATTTGGAGCAGGAGAGCTTGAGGATGTGTGGGATTTCACAGAAGAACTGGCCCAGGGCATTGCCATGGCACAGGGGCAGGGAAAATGTATTGGTCGTGTGCAGCAGTGAATAGAGAAAGCCACTGGCCCAGGCAGCTGCTGCCATGTGGGCACAAGCTCTGCTGCCCAGGAGGGTCCCGTAGTGCAGGGGTTTGCAGATGGACACATAGCGGTCGTAGCTCATGACAGTCAGAAGGGAAAATTCTGCTGAAATAAAAAAAGCAAATGTAAATAGTTGTGTAGCACATCCTTCAAAGGTGATGATTCTGGTGTCCCAGAGGGAATTGTGCATGGCTTTGGGGACAGTGGTGCAGATGGAGCCCAGGTCAGTGAGGGCCAGGTTGAGCAGGAAGAAGAACATGGGGGTGTGCAGGTGGTGGCCGCAGGCTACGGCGCTGATGATGAGGCCGTTGGCCAGGAGGGCAGCCAGGGAGATGGCCAGGAAGAGGCAGAAGTGCAGGAGCTGCAGCTGCCGCGTGTCTGCCAATGGCAGCAGGAGGAAGTGGCTGATGGAGCTGCTGTTGGACATTTCTTCACTCTGGGCATGGTGGACTGTTTAAAAAAACATTGACAAGCTGGGACAGGTTTCCATTGGTGAATCCTATGCTATTTTCTTACATATTCACTGAAAATTCTCTTGGGGGAAATTTCACATTCCTTTTTCTTTTTTATTTTTGATTTCAGCTTTTTGCTGCTGAGTTACTGCCTCATCTTCAGCATTGCTCTCAGACTGAACACTGGGAAGCCCAGGGAGAAAACAGGGCTCCCTGTGCCTCAGTAGAGTCACACCTGCTGGTGACACACAGGTGCCGTTTGCTCATTACTC
This sequence comes from Sturnus vulgaris, assembly GCF_052056855.1. Taxonomy (NCBI): domain Eukaryota; kingdom Metazoa; phylum Chordata; class Aves; order Passeriformes; family Sturnidae; genus Sturnus; species Sturnus vulgaris. The sequence goes on along the minus strand of NW_028276728.1, from coordinate 1,772,183 downwards.
CTGCAACTATTTCAGGGTGATCTCAGTTAAAACATTTTTGAAAATAAAGTGGGCTTTTTGACAACTCATGCTTAAAAATCGCTTTCTTCAAACCCTTCTCTCTTTACTTGTGCATATGGACATCAAAGGATTCAAATGTTTGCTCTGGCTCTCTGCTGCCTGCACTTGTGCCTACTGGGAGCTGTTTCTCTCTATCCAAGCCTTGTCCCCGTCCATGCTCCCAGATCCCAGCCCAGCCCTGGGGGCTCAGCTCTGCCCTGCACACCCCTCCCAGCACAGGGCACTGCCCAGGGCCATCTCCCTGCCAGCAGGGCCTTAAGGGCAGCTCACACAAACTGAGATGCTGCAAGCCAAGGTGCTGCTGCTGCTGTCTGTAGGCACAGGAGGGTGAGGAGGCACTTTGTGAGGGAGATGGGAGGCAGATGTGCTGATGGCCAGGGGGACAGTGCAGGAGTGTCAGTGACACAGACACAGCTGACAGCCCCTTTGCCTTGCCTTGAGGAGAAAGCTGAGAGCAGCCCTGGCCATGCAGCACCATCTCCACAGCAGGAGGAATCTGCCCTGATGGGGGTGGCTCCTTGCACCTCCAACTTCTCCCCACAGTCCACGGGGAGCTGCCAGGCAGGCTGAGAGGTGCCCCTGGCAGGTGGCACATGGGCTGGGCTGGCCAAGAGCCCTGAGGGCTGCAGCAGCTGCACTGCAGCACATCCTCCTCCTCCTCCTGCTCTGTCTCAGAGAAACTGGGAGAGTCCTCCTGACACATCCCCCAGGCTGTGGGCTGTGCTGGCTCCAGGAGATCCCTCCAGGATCACAGGGGACATTGCCCTGCACCCACACACTCACCATGTCCAGGGCTGTGAAGATGTTTCCCCAAGTGCAGTCTCAGCTCAATGTCTTCCCAGTCCTGATTGCCTTGAGCCTGTCTGTGCCTGGCTCCTGTCCCCTCAGTGCCTGCAGGCAGTGCCCTCAGCCCTGCTGGACTGGGAGAGGAGCTGCTCCTCAGCAGAAATGTCTTTATGAAGCTTTTCTTGGTTGCCAGGAGCTGCCTTTGTGCCAAGAGTCCAGCCCAGCTCATCAGCACAGACGCAGCACAAGGACTTTAATGACCCTCTCAGGGCTTTGGTGCTGAGTCCCTGGACATCAGTCCCTGAGAGGGAGCTTTAGAAACCTCTCAAGAACTCAAATTCAGCTTCAATCTCCAAAGTTTCTTGAAGTTTTAATGAGTCTCAGTGAGGGACAAAACTCAGAAAGTGTCCCCAGGTTCCAGTTAGAGCAGAACAGTGGAGGCAGTGATGACAGGTGGGGACTAACAAGGGAAAGGTGTCTCTGATGCTGAGCAAACCTGGATGTGTTTCAGGAATCCAAAGGAACAAGGGCTGAGCCCCAGCCCCTGGCAAGGCAGATCCTGTCCCTCCCTCATTGCTCAGGGCTCTTCCCGGCCCACTGGGCTCTGGCCATGTGCAATACCAAGGGCAGCACCATGGGGTGGCCCCTGCCAGGCTGCTGAGCAGGGACAAGGAGGCAATGAGGCCCCAGCACAGCAAGGCTCACTTGTCCCCTGCTGGCCTCAGGCCCAGGGCCAGCCTGCATGGCCCAAGTGCTGCAGGAGTTGGCTGTGTCAGGGCCTTTCAGCTGCTGCCCATCCCTGTGCCCTCTGCAGCCCAGGCTGTCCTACGGTGTCCATGCCCTGCGCCTCTGTCCCTGCAGGCTGTCGTCATCCCCCGGCTGCCCCACCTCGCTGGCCCCTTCCTTTGCTGACAGCTCTGCCTCCTGCCTGCCTCTGCCTGCACACACAAAGCCTTGGCCTTCATACCAAAATATTTAAATCCATTTTTACTTTGACTGTGAACTTTTAGCTTAATAAAAAGGCTTGCGGGGACTGCTTTCTCTGCAAGGATGGCTGGAAGACAATGAGAACACATCTGGCTCAAGGGTGCAGTGATAGATAAAACAAGGACTGAACCTGGGAAATTGGTGGGGGTTTTTTAGAAATGGGTAAATTGAAATGCACCAGCAGTGACTGAATATAAGCGACACACTTGTAGAATTACATGTCCACATATGGTTAGGAGTAATCTCTCTCTAGACCTCAGGCCTGAATAAATGATATCCTCTTAAATAGCAAATTAGTGTTAAGGAGCCTTATTCAGCAAATTTGTAGATTAGGTCATGGCAGGGCCTCCCAGATCCATGGAGTCAACTGTGACACTGTGCAAACTGATGGAACAAAGGGGCCATTGTGGCACAGCAGAACCCCATGGAACCAAAATCCATTTTGATACATAGGGGCCACATGGAACCAATTGTCCATTGTGACACTGTGGATCAAAGGAGATCATTGTGACACTGAGAATCCTCTTGGAACCAAGGAGCCATTGTGACACAGCAAGGCCTCGTGGAGCCATGGGCCCATTGTGACACTGCAGAACCTCACAGAACCAAGGTGACAATGTTATACTACAGAACGTCATGGAACAAAGGGTCCATGGTGACACTGCAGAACCAGGGAGATTGTTGTTGGCAGTATGAAATCTCATGGACCCAGAAGTCCATTGTGACACAGCAAAGCCTCATGGAACCAAGGGTCCATTGTTAAACTGTGTGGCCTCATGGAGCCATGAGCCATTGTGACACAGCGTGGCCACCTGGAGCCAAGGGGCCATTGTGACACTATGGATCCAAGGAGACCATTGTGACAAGGAACCTCATGGAACCAAGAGTGCATTATTACACTGTGGGGCCCCGTGGAACCAAGGGGACCACAGTGACATTGCAGGGCCTCATGGAACAATGGAGACCATTCTGACACTTTGGGACCCACTGGAACCAAGGGGCCATTTCAGCATGGCAGGGCCTCATGCAATCAAGGGCACTACAGTGAACACTGTGGGTGTCCATGGGATGAAGGGACCATTCTGACACCATGGAACCAAGGATACCATTGTGACACTGTGGGGCACCATGGAACCAAAGGTCCATTGTGACACAGCAGGGCCTCATGAAACCATGGAGGCCATTTTTACACTTTGAGGCCTTGTGAAACCAAAGGGCCATTGTGGCACTTCAGAGCCTTGTGGAGCCAAGGGGACCATAGTGACACTGTGGGGCTCAATGGAACCAATGGTCTGTTGTGACACTGCAAGGCCTTATGGAATCATGGAAACACTAAAGGCCTCATTGAACTAAGGGGCCATTGTGACATTATGGGGCCCCATGGAACCAAGGAACCACTGTGACACTAAGGGGTCTCATCAGGCCAAGGGGTGATTTTGTCACTGTGTGGCACCTTTGAACCAAGGAGTCCATTGTGACACTACAGGGCCCATGGAACTAAGGATTCATGGAACAGTGCTGGACCCCATGGAACCAAAGGTCCATTGTGACATTGTGGGGCTTCATGGAATCCTGGAGACCACGATGACACTTTGAGGCCTCATTGAATCAAGGGGCTCTGCAGGGTCTCATGGAACCAAGAGACCCTTCTGCCATTGTGAGTCCCCATGGAACCAAGGGTCCATTGGGGTACTGTGGCACCAAGGAGACCCCTGTGACACTGCAAGGGCTCATGGAAACAAGGGATCATTGTGACATTGTGGAGCCCATGGAAACAAGAGGCCAGTGTGACACAGCTGGGCCTCATGGAACCAAGGATCCAATATGACACAACCATTGTGGCACTGCAGGGCCCCAAGGATCCAAGGGAACAGGTAACAGGTCTGCTTGGCTTGGCCTGACTGCTCCAACTGCCCTTGGCATCTTGAGGGTCTCTTCTCATGTACCCCTGAAACACTGGGGCTCGGGTCTTTCCTTCATATGGAAATGAACTGGTCTTCACATCCAGGCACCCAAAGATGAAACAGGATTCTGCCTCCAAAATTCTCAATATCCAGTGATTGCTCTTAGAAAAAAGCTGCCATTACCAACAAGCCTGGCTGCCCTTGTCTTCTTGGGAGCCAGGTCTCACCTTCCTTTCAACACTGGGGCTCAGTGCTTTCCTTCCTATGAAAAAGAACCATCACTCCTATACAGGTACCCATGGCCAAAATTCCCTATATACAAGAGTTGCTGCCAGACAAAATCTGCCAAGACAGATAGCTCTGGCTGGCTTTGGCCTCTAATCTGCCTTGAGACACTGGGGCTTCGTGCTTTCCTTCATGCAGGAAAGAACCATCCTTCTCCATGTGCTCATGGCTGAAATTGACAATCCAGCTCCGAAAGTGATATATCCAATGATTGCTCTTAGATGAAAGCTGCCATTACAGACAGGTCTGGCTGGCCTTGGCCCCCTGAGGGCCAGCTCTCAACTGCCTTCCAAACATTGGTTCTGCATGCTTTCCCTTTTATGGAAAAGAGCTGGCCTTCTCATCCGTGACCAAATGGCTGAAATTGGAATTCAGCCTTCAAAAATCCAAATATCTAATGGTTGTTCCCAGAGAAACCTGCCACCACAGGCAGATCTGGCCTTGGCCTGTGGTGACTGTGGTTCATCAGGCCCTGAAACACTGGGGCTCTGTGGTTTCCTTCTTGTGAAGACCTCGGTGACACTGTGGAGCCCCATTGAACCATGGAGACCATGGGGACATTTAGGGGCCTGGTGAAATGCAGGGGTCATTGTGACACTGTTGGGACCCTGAGGAACCAAGGGGCCATTGTGACATTTTGGGGACCATGGATCCTAGGGGCCATTGTGACACTGTGGGGCTTTGTGGAACGAGGAACATCATTGTAGACCTGCTGGGCTGCATGGTCCCAAGGGCCCAGTGTGAAGCAGCAGGGCTTTGTGGAACCAAGAGGCCACTGTTGCATTCCAGGGCCTGGTGCAGCCCAAGGGCCCTTGTGATCCTGCAGGGTCTCATGGAAGCAAGGGGCCATTGTGACCCTGCAGAAGCAAGGAGAACATTATGACAGTGTGGGGCCCCATGGAACCAAGGGGACTTGGAACAGGTCTGGGTGGTTTCACGTCCAGGGACCACCTGACAGATCCAGCTGATGTTGGAATGTTGAGGGCTGCCTTTCATCAGTACCTGGAGAACTGGGACCCTGTGCTTTCCCTCATCCAGAAAAGAACCCCCCATCTTTCCAGGTGCCCACAGCCAAAACTGATACTTGGCTTGAAAAATTCCCTATATGCAAGGGTTCTCCCAGAGAAAAGCTGCCAGGACAGAGAGCTCTGGCTGGCCTTGGCCTCTGGTGGTCACTTCTCATCTCAAGGAAGCCCTGAGGAAAGTGTTTGAACAGCTTTGACTACTGGAATATCAAAGGATCTCTCATGTTCTTGAAAACTCAGATGCTCTTCTGATCAAATTTATCTTTTCTTGATTATTGTGTATCATGCATGACTTAATATTTCCAGCTAAATAATATTATCCTTATCACAGTTCTGTGTCAGTGTAATCTAAAACAGAACACCTCCTCTATATATGGATCCAGGTCAGCTGTATAAGCAAACACAGTAAAGAATGCAGCAGGAATGATTTGTCTCTGCTCCCATCTGTCCCATCTCCTCTGGAGCTGGAGGTGCAGCCGTGGTGCCCACAGCAGCCCTGGGGCTCTGTGCCCCATGGCCTCCCTGCTGGGCAGCCTCTGCCAGCTCCTGCACAGCCCGTGGCACCTGTGGGCCTGCACTGACAGCCCTGCCCCGGGCTCTGCTGGGCTCTGGGCCAGCACAGAGGCCGGGCAGGGCTGGCCATGGCCGGCAACAGGCCCTGAACCCCGCAGGAGGATGGAGCTGGGCCACAGCCAAACTCAGCCCAGGCCAAAGCTGGGCTCAGCAGCCAGGGCTGGCAAGGGCTGGGGACAGAGGCTGGCGCTGACAAATGTCCTGGGCCCCCTCCCTGCTCTGTGCATGCCACCAAGGGCACAGAGCAGCCTCCTCTCTGGGCCACTTGCCTGTTTGCAATGCCTTCCCCAGGCGCTGGCCCTGCCCCACAAGGCCTGGGCTGAGTCGTGCCCCTGCCCGCTCAGCCAGGCTGACATGGACACTGCTGCTTTCTCTGGCAGGCTCTCTCAGGCCAGCCCAGCTCCCTGCAAGCTGTGCCAGCTGCCCTGAGCTCTGTGCAGCACCAAGGGCCTCTCCCCAGCACAGCCCAGCCGGCTCTGGCCCCACAGCTCTGCTCAGGCCAGGGGGCTCTGGGCAGTGGCCCCACGGCCTCAGCCCCTGCCAAGGGCACAGCAGCAGCTGCAGCTCAGAGAGGACTCAGCCCCAGCCATGGCCAAGCTGCTTGGCCAAGGCAAAAGGAGGCTCCCTGGGTGCCCTGCTCCCCTCTCCCTCAGCTCCTGACAGCTCTGCAGCCCCTCCTGCCATCCCATCTGCCCAGGCCAGCACAACAGCCCCGGCCTTGGGGCCCTCCAGAGCTGCTCCTGCTCCAGGCCCAGGGCCCATCCCAAAGCTGGGGCAGCCACAAAGCTGTGCCCATTTCTGTTCATTGCTGCTCTGATGAGGATGGATCCTCAGCCACTTTGTTATGAATGATGTTCTATTTTTCTCAATTTATCAAGCAACAAGATTAAATTTAATAGTAAGTTTTTAATAGTAACAAAATGAATACAATCAAAGTATTGGAGATGACAATTAAAGTATTGGAGATGAAACAATCAAAGTGCATATATTTAAGAATATACAAAATTTGGCAGTAAGTAATTTAGTATAATTGAGGTTCGTATAAAGCATAAGCAAAACCGACCGGGGAGGGGCCCCCCTCCGACCGGGGATACGGGGAGTGGCTCCCATTCCTCACGTACCAAAGCATCCAGGCTGACAATCCCACTTATATACTGTAGGCTACAGAAGTTTCTAGAAAGCTCCTCCTAGTTTCTATTCCTAAGATCTACGTAACTATACTGCACGGCGCATGCTCTACTAATGGGTTGGGGGTCTCTTATCCTTTTAAGGATGATGATCTTCATCGGTGACCGAGGTGTGACCTGCAGGTAGCGCAGGCGCCCTGTGTGACTGAGCAGATGTTTTCCATAACATGACTTTAATTAAGTCCCATGCTTGTTATCATTCCATTTTTGACAGCTTCAAGGTTGAAGCTGTATTTCTAGATGCTGCTTATCAGACCTTCGTCCTTCGACTATTCTTATCTGACTTTCTTCCAACCTCCTTCCTCGACTCCCAACATCTGGAAGATGTCTTTTATCCTGTCTCACCCATCTCCCCCCCTTTCACTTGGTAACAATAGTCTTCTATTGATCTAAATACAATTTTGCTAATATAGTTACAATTTAATTAGCACGAATCACATTTATCACAATTCCCCCATTTCTCTTTTTGATTATATTGATTCGTGCTTTAAAAAGTTGCTACTTGGTACTGTCTATGTTTCTTTATACTAGCCTCTAATTTTTCTAACATTTTTCATGTGGCATCCAGTTTTTCACACTCTTTCTCAAATTTGGTTAACATTTTTCATGCCAGAGTATTTTCTTTGCATTCAGTCACTATTTTCTTGATTTTTCTCCTTCGAGTGCAAGTGGATTGTGTTTTCAGTACCATCAAGGAATTTAATTTCTCTTTTGCTGTTGATTTTAGATCCTTGGGCATGGCTGTAAGTTGCATTCCTTGAATTACTGAGTGGATTAGTTTGATTAGACGGGATATCATGCAAGGCAGAAACAATAGACCTAAAACAGAACACAATAGCATGAATCCTAATTTTTCTACTACACACCCCCAAAAAGATTATCCCACCAGTCAGCTTTCAGGATAGAATTCCATTTTTAAACTGGTACATGTGCTACTTTTTCGTCAGCAAGTTTGGTGATGGCTTCTCCGTGGTCATCTATTTCCACACAGCACTCAGATTCATTAAACCTCCCAGAAACTTCTTCTTTTCCTGCCAACAGATAGTCTAGGGCAATTCTATTTTGATATACAAATGCTCACATTTGTGAATGCTGTTTGGCCAACAACTTTAAAGCGTCTGCTGTGTTGTTTGAGACGACCTCTACTACGGCCTGGAGCCTTATCAACCGGTTTAATAGGTAAATTGGAGTTCTATATCCCCAAGACCCATCCTGAGCCCAAGTAGCAGGTTCATAGTATGCTATAATTCTTTCTGCAGGCCATTCTTCATCTTTCCATTTTTGGTTTCTTCCCGCCAGCGGAAAGTCAAGATTTAATTCTCTTTTTTTTTTTTTCTTTCTAAGGTTTCATAAAGTGGTGTTCCTAGTATATTGCTCTTAGACCTTGGTATGACAAAGAAGGAGGGTCGTATAATTCATAAGGTACAAGTTCCCTCCCATTTTCGGGGTAGTTCACTGTATGCTCGTTGCCCAAAAACCCAATATATTCCATCAGGGGCTTTCCATTTTTCTTTTTTTGTATTTTCTGGTTGTTCCCAATAAGATTTCAAGTCTTTTATGGATTGGTAGGGGTTAGCTCCAGAACTGTTATGCCAGCACAAATTAGTTTGATTATTCCACTTGCAATTCATTTCTTTTGCTATTCCCCAATATCCAGTAGGACTCTTGGGTTGCCAGGTCTTTGTGTTATTGTCTGAATTTACTACTAAAGTAGATAGGCAAGGAGTATATCCTACCACTTTAGTGTATTTTCTCCCTTCCTGAGTTATACAAACTGTTCCAATGACTTGATGACTCAGGACCCAACCCTCAGGCCATCTTAGGGTCTTAGAAATTTGCGTATGATTCCATTTTAAAAGTTGTTCTGGAGCCAAACCCTCACCTCTCCATGGCCATCTTTCAGCCATCCTAAGTCCTCCACAAACAAAACATTTAGATAACCCTAATTCGGTGGCAATTTCTTGCATCAGATCTACAAACAAATTTTTGTTTGAAGTTGGCAAATCCCAGTCGCTATAGTGCTGTTTTAATTGTTTATACAGCTCATCCAGTTCTTCTAACTCTTTCCTTTTGATTATTTCCCTATCCTTCATTGTTTCTTTTTGTTTTCCAATTAGTTTTTTCTTTGGCCCTTTTCCTTTTTCATCCTTTTCAAAACACAAAAAATGTTCGTATCTAGGACCGAGTTGATTATCATTAGGGTAAGGAGCTCGTCCCCTGAATCCCAAATTTTTTCTTACCCAATACAATTTTGAACTTTTTGCACAAATTTCTAAGAAGCTGTTATGATCATAACAAGCTGCACTAATATATGGGTGTGCCACAAATACTGATTCCATCTTATTCTTGACCCACATGGATTGATTGCATTTGTCACAGGGATCAGGAAGGGTTCGTGTCTTTATTTCTGCTTCTTGAGTGGTTTGTCGTCTTGTAATTTGTTCCTGCATGGCCTGTTCTTTTCCATTCCATGCAGTCTTACGGTTCTGGCCAGCTGCTAGGGGTATTATTGTAAGCACCATGAAAAGAATCCTCAGGAATTTTAACTTTCTACCTGTCTCAAGGCCCCTTGGGTTGCAGCCAAGGGCCGAGATGTCCATCTTCTCGGTAGCAAAGTTTTCATCCTGGGATTTCTTTTTCTTTGGTACCCTTGGCCTCATAAGGTTCGCACGATCTATTTTAACTTTTTCTGTTCCAAAGATGGCACAAAATATTTATAGTTCTGCAGCACTGCCTTATCTCTTTCCCTAGATTGATTAGCTAATAATTTTTATTTTTTTTTCCCCAATTTAGTAAAGCTCCGGAGATATGCCAACCACAACAAAATTACACTATTTCAATTAAATAATTCTTCTTTTTGGTTTTCTAAACCTTCTTTTCCACCAATAGATATACTCGCAATGCCAATTTGCTGGTGAGACGTATTTACTACGTGGCACATAGACTTCTTCTCCACAGCAATTGCCAGTTATGATACTCTGATTTATAATATTTTGGATTGCTTGTTCTTTAGCCTGCACAAAAGTTAATATGGCAAGGAGTAGTTGGTCCTGATTCTCTATTAGTTGAATTGCGGCATAAAAGGTCCCGTTTTCATGTCTTAATGGTTTCCCATAGAAGTCACTAAAAAATCTTTCTGTTGTTAGCTGATCATGCATACGCCCTGAACAACTGAAACAAAGCAATTGTCTCTCTTTTTCTTTTGCCCTAGTTACTCTCCACCATGAATTAAAAACAGCAAGTGCAAAGAATACAAATCCATGGGCGGCATTCTAAGCCATGAGTACGACATTGCCAATGTTCTAATTGTTTTTGGGCCTCCTCAATAATAGGTGTTACCAGTCTCTTTCTCTTGAGTGGTAGTTCTTCAAATAAATCAGTTAATGTTGACTGTTGGAGGCTTTTGGAGAAATTTTTCAATCCTCCTGGGCTGTTTTCATTGATCAACTAGGTGTCTGATTCTTTCTCATCAGCGCTGTTCTGCCTTCAGGTTCAATGAGGTTGCAGCAGGCAGTTAATTCAGGATGTCCAGACTTTGATAATGCACCTTTTAAAACAACTTTAAACTGGTATTTCAAACAGCAGTAAAATAATATTTTTTTTCACTGCACATACAAAAATCACATTCTCCCTTGGTCCCAAAGTACAGTGGTTCTATGCTAACTCTATATGGACTGTAGCTTTTGGCACCCAGTACTCTCCTTAGTTTCATTTGATTTATTACAATTTTTTTTGAGTAATTTGTTTGTTTGTTTTTTGTTTTTTTTTTTATAAAATTTTACAAAAATGGTCACAAAGTGCTCTCGTGCCCCAGTGAATCCCCCCATGTGAGCTGTCTGGGATCTGTTGGGCCAAAAGTCCTGGCACCGCTCTTTTACTATTGGGCAGAAAAATTCATCCTTTTTTTCAGGGTTACCCCCAGCTTTTTCACAGCCTCCACTTCTGCCAAGGAAAAGCATGTTGCCCCACCCTGTGCTTTTGCTTCCCGAAAAGCCACACTCACACTGCCGTTTTTTCCTAGGGCTCCCCCCTGCTTTATTATCAGCCAAATTGTTTCTTTTTATTTTATGATGCTTGTATCTTTAAATAGTCTGTTCAGTTGGTGTTGAATATTGAATTCTGCAGCTTTAAGACTGATTCCAGGAGTGAAAGAGGAGAGAAAAAGTGCAGAATTAGTTATCAGAAACTACACTGACTCCCCCGCATTCCTGCTCACAGACCTAGTTGTCTGCAGTGGACAGCGGGAGAGAACTCTCTTTTGCTTTTTGGTTAGGTTTTTTTTGTTTTTTTTTTTTTTTGTTTTTTTGTTTTTTTGTTTTGTTTTTTTTTCTTAACCAATTAAAGTAAAAAATTCCCTGGAGTGTGTTTTTTCTTCTTTTTTTTCTTGAGTTATTTAATTTTGCTCTGGACTGAAAACCCAAGAAAGCACTGGAAGCTCACACCGTAGCCCACCTAGCCTGGCCTGGGCCAAGGCATTTCCCAGCACTGAAGGAACTGATACCAGACTAAGTAAGTTAAGCTGCAACTCACAAAAAAAACCTTCTTTTGAATCTGTCATCTTTTTGAAACAATAAGAAGTTTTGTTGTTTAATATTGTTCATTTTTATACTGAAAAGTGTTTTGCCTGTTAAATAAATAGTTATTTTTCCCACTTCTCTCTGAGGAAATATTTTTTTTCTTTAACTAATTAAAAAAAGATTGCTTAAATTTGTTTCTCAGAAAAATTCTATTCAAAAGTTTCTTTCTAAATTTACCTTAAACTAAAACAAAGTCCTTGTGTCTACTAAAAATATGATTTCTTCATTTTGAGAATCTACTTTCAGCTTTATCAAGGGGTCTTCTGGTATTTTGGTTCATATTAAATAAATGAGCTCCTGACCCCCCCTTAGTTTTCTTGAATTAATATTTTTTTCCTGATAAATTCTTTGTGTTTGTGGCTGTTTGTATTTCTTGGATTGTTGTTATTAGAATCCTGGCTTTAATTTTCTTTTCCTCATCTCTCCGAACATACACTTCTTGTGCTTCCTTTAACAACTCCTGAAGCTCCTATCCTGCTAATCTTCCAATTTTTCTAATTTTTTTCCTGATGTCCCCCGCTAAGACTTAGCTACAAATTGTGTTTTCAAAAGGACCTGCCCTGCTGGTGTATCGGGGTCTATGCTTGAGTATAACTGCAAATCCTTTTCTTTTTAGTCTCTTTAACCATTCTGCCAGGCATTCATCTTTCTCTTGGTGCTCACTCAGACATTTCCCTATATTTTGTCCTCTGGGCATTGCTTCCTGAATACCTTGGATAATCATTTACCTGAAATCTCTCATATTTTGTCTATGTTCTACCTCCTGATTATTACAATTTGGATCTGCCGTAGGCCATTTCTGATCTCTTTGGTTTGGCTTCTAATGATCTCTATTCTAAGCCTGTATTCCTGACTATCTAATCATTTCTCTCTTCCACTGTAAACAAGATTTCTAAAATAGACTGCAATTCCACTCAGGTGTAAATATTCAGTCCTAATAACTGATCTAGTTTCTTTGCTACCTCAATATGATCTTCTGGCATCCTGCCCATCTCTTTCTTAAATTTCTTAAAGTTCCTAGTATTCAGGGGAACACTCATGTAACCAATAGGTTCCTGTCCTGGGGCCAGATTTGCCATTGGAACCTCTCTAAGAGGGTATAATCTATCTTCCCTTCCTGCTTCCTCGCCCTTTTTGTCACTTTCTTCCTCTTGTTCCCTTCTGCCTCTAGTTCTGTGTGCTACTGGCTCGTCCTGAATAGGGGGTGCATCGGGGACCAAGGGCTGGACAGGCTGGCCAGGCTGTCTGTATGGGGGTGGGAGGTGATCTAACGGGTCCCATGGCTTTAGCCAGTCCCTTCTTTCTGCCTGTCCTTTAGTTTGCAAAGGGTATAACGAATAACCTTCTTTTTCTTGCCTTTGAACTATAAATTTACCCCCCACACACTTTTTGGAAGCTACAAAGCAGCATATTCACTTTCTTCCTAATTAAAACGTTGTTTTGAACTCATATATAGATTTAAAACCTGACAAATCTAATCCTCAAATGATTTAAACTCTGGCCAGTACAAATTATTTGCACAAATCTTTTCTTTTGTCCACTCAAACATACAGTACTGTATAATTTTCTGCTTACTTTTTCTCTTTGGGATTCCCTTGTACTTTAGTATTGTAACACTGTCCCCAGGGGGCTGTCCTGAGGAATCTCGCTCCCCTTTCTTGGAAACCTCCTCTCAGTTCCCAGGCACACTGGGTTCTTGTGAATTTTTTTCACACTTCACAACCCCTGGGTCGGAGATTTTACTTTTCCTCTGACCCATCTCTGGCGGCAACATTTCCCTTGCTCTTTCTCATTCGTTCTGCGGTTCAACTCCTTCGCTTAATATACACGATCTCACTTCTTTTGCTAACCACTTGTTTCCCACCTAATTCCTTTTTTTTCTTTTATTCTCTCCCCAACCTCTCTTTCTGGCCATTCTCCACAATCCTTTCTTAATCACGTACTGAAACTTCCATCTATTATCCTCCCAACAGATAGTTGAACCTGACTCATTCACTCCCTTATTAAATCACTTCTCCGAGCATCAGCTCCCTTCTCAAAGACTTTTCTCGTGAGTTCTCGGGCTGGGACTTTCCCTCCCAGTCCCTCCCGGGGTATTCACTCGCTCTCCCCTTTCAGACATTCCTCACTCACACACAAGCACACAGCCGCCCCCTTTACCCAACCCCATGGTACTCACACAGCCCATTTTCGCACAGGGCTCTTGTGCACAAGACGTTTTACGGGCACCTTTCCCTTTCTGCCGGCGTTCTCACGGGAGCCTTCTTCTTCTGGCGCGCCTCCTTGTAGCGAGCTTCTTTTGCTTATGCTTTATTTTAATTTGGAACTCCTTTTCCAAGAGAGCCTGGTCTAGCCTTGGGACCACCTTAACAATTGGTGGGGAGCTCCTTCCCAAAACTAGCCACTCTTCACTTGGACTGGAGTTCCCGGGTTTCAGCACCAAGTTGTTATGAATGATGTTCTATTTTTTCCAATTTATCAAGCAACAAGATTAAACTTAAAAGTAAGTTTTTAATAGTAACAAAATTAATACAAAGTATTGGAGATGACAATTAAAGTATTGGAGATGAAACAATCAAAGTGCATATATTTAAGAATATACAAAATTTGGCAGTAAGTAATTTAGTATAATTGAGGTTCGTATAAAGCATAAGCAAAACCGACCGGGGAGGGGCCCCCCTCCGACCGGGGATACGGGGAGGGGCTCCCATTCCTCACGTATCAAAGCATCCAGGCTGACAATCCCACTTATATACTATAGGCTACAGAAGTTTCTAGAAAGCTCCTCCTAGTTTCTATTCCTAAGATCTACGTAACTATACTGCACGGCGCATGCTCTACTAATGGGTTGGGGGTCTCTTATCCTTTTAAGGGTCTTATTTCCGATGAAGGCTCATCATCTTCATCAGTGACCGAGGTGTGACCTGCAGGTAGCGCAGGCGCCCTGTGTGACTGAGCAGATGTTTTCCATAACATGACTCTAATTAAGTCCCATGCTTGGAATCATTCCATTTTTGACAGCTTCAAGGTTGAAGTTGTATTTCTAGATGCTGCTTATCAGACCTTCGTCCTTCTACTATTCTTATCTGATTTTCTTCTAACCTTCTTCTTCGACTCCCAACCTCTGTAAGATGTCTTTTATCCTGTCTCACCCATCTCCCCCCCCTCACTCTGTAACAATTGTCTTCTATTGATCTGAATACAATTTTGTTAATATAGTTACAACTTAATTAGCACGAATCACATTTATCACACTCTGAACTGTCACAATTGTCTCCTTGGTTCCATCAGCCCCCGCTGTGTCACAAGGGTCCCCTTGGTTCCATGAGCACACCAAAGCTTTGCATAAACATTGCAAAGCACCTGCTTAACACACCTGGGAACATCTGTCTGCATTCAAAAGACAGGTCACAGCTGAGAAAGGCACCAGCAGCTTCCATCTGCAACAGAGATGCAGGGAAAGGACAAGGACAGAGAATTCAGCTGGAAGACTCTGAGAATTCTGCATCCAGACATCATTTCTGCTCACACTGTCCCTAGTAGAAAGGTGTCATCATTCCAGGCAGCCTGTACTCAGCATGTGCTTCTACAGTGGGGGTTTGTCTTTTAGGAAACCTGCTCAGGCTTTTCCCTTCTTTCCTCACAAACAGGAATACTTGTCCCGGGCCTGGATGCAGGCAGAGCCCTGAGGAGAGCAGGTGGGACATGGTGCAGTGGGCAGGGACAGCCAGCTGCAGAGTTCAGGGGGAAGGGCTTCTGGTGCAGGGCCAGGGATGTCAGTCCCAGCTGGGCCATGTCAGACACGGTGAGGCTGGGCTTGGGGAGCAGCTTGTCCAAACAGGGTCAGCCTGCAAGGGGCTCATTCTTCTGTGTATGCAGACCCGCTTAGGAGAAATTCAGGATCAAGATCACTTGGGGAATGCTTCTATCAGCATTTCTCTGAACTGAAAAATAAAATCATGGTCAATAATAAAAAGAAAAAGTAATGAGCTGCACACTGAAATCTTCCTCCTCAAGTAAACTCCAAACTGACTCCAATGAGCTGCACAAGCCCTGAAGACTTGAAGACATTGGAAAGAAGACAAAGAGCTCCTGAGGGTTTTCTGTATTTTAATGATCCCCAACGGTGGATTTGGGGCTGAGTCCAGGAGCCCCAGGCACTGAGAGAAGGTTGAAGAAGCTGCTCAAGGAGTCAGAAGCAAAACTCCAAGTCCCTTGGAGCATCAGTGGCCCCACTGAGGGCAGGGACTGCCAAAGGCTCCCCAGGGAGTGGTGAGAGCAGATCCTTGAGGCCAGGATTGCAGGAGCCCGAGGCTGTGAGCAGGGAACTGCAATGCTGAGCAAGGCCTGGGCTGGGTGGAGGAAGCAGAAAGGCCAAGGCCTGAGCCCAGGCCTGGGCCAGCAGGGCCTGTCCCTCACAGGTGGCTCGGGGCTGTTCCTGGGGCACTGGGATGGGAGAGGCAGCAAGGACAAATGTCATCAGGCTGTGTGACACTGCAGATGCTCATGGAACCAAGGGCCAGTGTGACACAGCAGGGCCTGATGGAAACAAGAGGCCATGCTGAGCCTGTGGGGATGTAACAGCCCAGAACACTGAAATGCTGAGGGTGACCAAAGGTTCTTTTACTCGAGTTTGGTCCACAGGAGAAACACCAGCCAGATAATCTCAAGATGTCAAAATGACACAAATTTTTACTGGCAAAGTACAGAAAATCAAGGAACTTTGGAAAAGGATTCATTCCAACATCCAGTTCAACATAAAAAACTTATTATAACAGGAACTTCACTAACTTAGCCCATTTAATCTAGAAACCTTTACACATTTAACTTGTTCATGTACCCAAAACTGTTCCATATAAAGAGCATTAAAAGAAGAGGAAAGAGAGAAACAGAAAGACAGGAGCTCTATAGATAGACACACATATGGCTACCAGCTCCTGGGGTTCTGTTGGGGGTTGAATTGTTCCCTTTTCTTTCTGTGGAATTTTTCCCATTTTTATGCTAACTATTTGTGGCTACAGCTTAGTAGCAATAGTTTTCTCTCGAAGGGAGCTGGGGAACAGGGTAGGAGCAGAAAAGGAAAGGTGGGACGGGGGGGCCTGGGCTCTCTTGCTTGCTCTCACTCGCTCGTGGAGTTGGAGGAAGACGGCCAGGGATCCTACCTAGCATCTTCCCTGCCTGCTGACAGACCTGCCCATCTGTGCTCTCTCTCTGCCCGCTCTTCACACAGCTCGAGGACACTCACTCCATCCCCCTCATCCTCTTCTGGTGGGGAGAGCTCCTGCCCAGTGCATGCTTCCTCATGGCAGTCTGGATGGTACATGCTGGTTTCTGTGGGGACAGCACCTGCTCAATGCAGGTTTCCCCTTGGGATCCCTCTTGGCAGCTGCTGGTATCGTTGCTGCATGTTACCAGGCCTGAGCTGTCGCCTGCTGCCAGCCCCTGCCCGCTGAGGGCCTGGTCTTCCAGCCTGCTGGCCATGGGGCTGGCTGCTTTGGAGCTGGGCTTCACGTTTTCGTGCTCCATGTGCAGTGCAGAACGTCTGGCACACAGAGATCCCGGGAGCTGCTTCCTCCTGAGTGAGTGGCACTCCTGGCACTGGGCAGTGCAGGGCCCTGGGCCCCTTCTATAGCCCTGCAGGTTGGGGCTGTGCCATGTCACCAGGACAACAGAATGTCCCTCATCACCCAGGAACCCGATAGAACACCCCTGTGTCACAAAGGGCCCAGCCCAGCAGCCCTTCAGCAGCCCAAGGCCCTGGAAGTGGCATGGAGCAGCAGCCAGACTGGAGGGCTTCCAGCCCCTTGTTCTGATCCACTGATTGAAATGATCAGAAATGGCTCTGCCTCAGTTAGGGTGCAAATGAGACCATGTGCCAAAGTCAATAGGATGGGTTTTATTGAAGAGTAAATGAGAGAGAGACAGAATGGCAAAGAGAGAAATAGACATGGAATAGAGGTGGGAGGAGAGAAAGACAGTGACAGAGACATAGAGATAGGAGTTTCATCACTTTGTCTCCTGGATGGTGTCACTGTGGTGGAGAGCAGGAGAGAGCTCTCCTTTGCTTTTAGTTAGTTTTTGACTAATTGAAGCAGAGAAGTTCCCTGGACAGTTTTTTCCTTCTTTTTCCTGGAATTATTTGAACCTGCTCAGGACAGGGGACCCGGGGAGAAGCACCAGGATCTTGCACCTGCGGCCCACTGGGCAGTGGCATTTTCCAGCGCCGGAGGGACTGATGCCAGACTGAGCCCAGCTACCACCACAGGAGACTTTCTGAATTTGTCAGCTCCTCAGAGCAGCGAGAGGTTTTGTTGTTCGCTATTGTTCATTTTTTTGTGCTGGACAGTGCTTTTTATTTGTTGAATAAACAGGTTTTTTCCACTTCTCTGAGGAAATTTCTCCCCTAACTGGATGGGGGAGGGGCTGCTTGGGTTTGCTTCTGGGAGGTCCCTTTGGAGGTTTTCTCCCAAATTTGTCCTAAACCAGGACACCACCCAACTGTCCACACCCACTGACCATACACCACTGCCCACACCCATTGCCCACAACCACTGACCACACCCCACTGACCACAACCACTGACTGCACCCACTGATGACCCCCACTCACCACAACCACTGACCACACCCCACTGACCACAACCACTGACTGCACCCACTGATGACCCCCACTCACCACAGTGACCACACCCCACTGACCACAACCACTGACTGCACCCACTGATGACCCCCACTCACCACAGTGACCACACCCCACTGACCACAACCACTGACTGCACCCACTGATGACCCCCACTCACCACAAACAGTGACCACACCCCACTGACCACAACCACTGACTGCACCCACTGATGACCCCCACTCACCACAAACAGTGACCACACCCCACTGACCACAACCACTGACTGCACCCACTGACTGTAGCTGTCCGTTAGTTATTTTACACTTTGGAGCAGCAGAAATAAGACACACAGCTACATGGTCATCCCTCAGGATAGGAAGGAGACACGATTGAGAGCACGATTCACACTTATAGGATGTTCTGCAGAGCTAAGACAAGACAGTAGCTCATTGGATAATTGAGAAAACGCCTCTGGGACAGTACTTCAGAATGAGTCCCACGGTTGCTACCAGGTGTTAATCCAATGTTATTAATTCCATTCTATTTTGACCAAATTATCATCCATGGGGAACGTCTCCCTACCAGAGCTGAACAAGCTATCAGCCTGGGAACGGATCTGTGAGAGAACCAGGAGAAACTCCAGACTGGGAATGATTTTCCTGGCTGTAATTTTTCTAGGTCTCTAACAGTGTGTGCACAACTGACTGCACCCACTGATCACAACCACTGACCACACTCACTGCACAGAAACCAATGCCCTCACCCCACTGACTACACGCACTGACCACAGAACTGACCACTGTGCCACTGACCACAACCACTGACCACCTCCCACTGTCCATCCCCACTGCCCACCCCCACTGTCCACTCCCACTGACCACCCCCACTGGCCAGACCAAATAACCACACCTCACTGACCACAAACACTGACCACGCTCATCGACAACAACCAATGACCACTCAACTGACCATACCACCACTTACCACACCACCTGCCCCCACCCAATGACCACACCAAGTGACCATCCTTCACTGACCACACCCACCGACCACACCTCACTGACCACTCCCACTGACCACAACCATGGACCACTCTCACTGACCACACGTACTGGCTGCACCCCTTGACCACACCCCAATGGTCACCCAACTGACCATACACCCACAGACCACACCTAATGACCACCTCAATGACCACACCCACTGACCATACCCAATGAACATTCTGCACTGCTCATACCCACTGACCACATCCACTGACCACACCCACCAACCACAGCCCACTGACCACATCCACTGATGACACACTCTGACCACAGCTACTGATTATTCCCACTGGCCACACGTACTGGCTACTCCCCTTGACCACACCCCAGTCACCACCCAACTGACCATACACCCACATACCACACCAAATGACCACCTCAATGACCACACCCTCTGACCACACTCACCTGACCATGCCCAAATACCATCCCCACTGACCACATCCATGGCCACACCCTCTGACCACCTGACTGACCACCCCTACTGATCACACTCCACTGACAAACCAACAGACCATACCCCCACTGACCACATCAATGACCACACCAATGACCACATCCCCTGACCACCCGACTGACAACTCCCACCTGACCACCCAACTGACCACATCCACGGACTGTAGCCAGTGGCCACACCCACTGACCACACTCACAGACCACACCAACTGACCACACCCCAATGACCCGCCAACTGACCACATCCACTGACTACAACCCACTGATCTCACCCACTGCCACCCCCAATGACCACCCATAATGCCCACACTGACTGACCACACCTTTACGTTAATTGGGTCATGGTTGGAGGCAGAGACGACATGAACTCTCAGTTACCCATATGACAAAAGCTTTCTTTATTGTGCAGGACCCTTCTGAAATCGAGGGTTTGAATGTCCTGGATATACCCATGTGATTGGTTGAGGTCTCAACACAGCCATTTCCCTGGCCAAGGATGCATCTGCACTTAGGGTTCAATGAAATGGCTGGGATCCTTTGTACGTGTTCAAATCCATCTGATCATTGCTCACCCAGGGACCTGTTTACTTCTAGGCTGGTGTGAAAAGGACCAAGATGATGATACGCACAGAAACAGCATGAAAACACCAAGGTCAGACAAAAGGAAGAGTCAGATCCCAGATGAAGGAAGAAAGAGAGTCATGGAGTGAAATTTTCTCTTTTTAAGTACGGAGAAGAGACTCTTGTTTCCCTATAACACATAGATATTATGGCGTGGATGTGAATGTTTTAACTGTAGATATGAGCAGAGGCATTTGTGCTAAAGTGAGCAGATGTTGAAATGGCTGTGATCCCATCAGTTTGAATTGAGAAGATTCTGCTGCCCCCCGGAGGAGGAGGAGGAGCAGAAGCAGAAGAACAAGGAGAAGAACAAGAAGAACAAGAAGAAGAACAAGAAGAACAAGAAGAACAAGAAGAACAAGAAGAACAAGAAGAAAAACAAGAAGCACAAGAAGAAGAACAAGAACAACAAGAACAAGAAGAGCAACAAGAAGCACAAGAAGAAAAAGAAGAAGAAGAAGAAGAACAAGAAGAAGAACAAGAAGAAGAAGGAGAAGAACAAGAAGAAGAAGAAGAAGAAGAAGAAGAAGAACAAGAACAAGAACAAGAACAAGGAGGAAGACTTCTGTTTTCAAAGATGAAAAGAGCTTTTGTTCAAACTGTTATAATCCTTAAAGTGTGCCCCATAAGTTAATATGGTCCTCAATAATGCTTGTGGAGAAATCTCCATAGACTGAAGAGAGAAGTCTCCACTCCCAAGTAAATTAGTGAAATATTTTTTTTGAAAAAGATGGCAAACTGACTGAATTGTTTCTGTACATTGTCAGAGAGAAACAAAAGATGTTATGGGGGTAGGTGGAGTGTTCTAAAAGTTTTATTCTGAGTTTTATTAATTTTTCTTATAGTTTCCAATAATAAAGTTTTTCTTAGTACTCTTTAAAGTTTGAGCCTCTTTTGCCTTCCTCCTAATCACATTTCACGGCAGGAAATGAGTAAATAATTCTAATGGGTGCACTGGCAATTTAGCCAGCGCTAGACTCATAAATTGGTATATTGGCTGGGAATTCTTCAATTGGAAAACCAAAACCACTAAATAGGGGAAGGGAGGTGACAGAATCCCCCTGGGACGGACAGGTCCCCATCCAGCCCCCTGGGCACCCCGGGACCTGCGGGGATTGGGGACACCGTGGTGAGGGGTGGGCAAAGGGGTGGGCACAGGGGGTCCTGGGGTGTCCCCGAGAGGGACCACGGATGTCTCTGCCCTTGGCAGGGCCAAGGGGGATGTGACTGAGCTGGAGGCGGCCGGGGGTGCCCCGGGGGTGTCCCTGCTGTGCCACAGCCCCCAGGCCTTGGACAGTTCCCAGGTGAGACCCCCATGGCACGCCCGGGGGTCTGGGGGGCCGGGACTGTGCAGGGCCCCATCCCCAAGAGGGAAACACAGCCCTGCCACCCACGGGGACAGTGACACAGGGACGGGCACAGCCCTGGGGCTGCCAGGGGCACCTGTGGGGCAGGAGGGGTTTGGGGGCACCTGTGGGGCAGGAGGGGTTTGGGGGCTCCCGGGGGTCTCCACCTCTCTGAGCCCAGTGGTCGCTCCACAGCCGCGCTCCAGCCAGGATTCCAAGCGGTGCCAGGTCCATTGGGATGAGGACAGACACCTGTGGCTGTCGGGGGTGGCTCAGAGGTTCTGCAGGCTGCGGGAGCTGCTGGGCACCTCCAGGCACTGGGGGCTGCAGGCACAGGGGCCCAAATGCACTTGGAGATCGCCCTTCCCCCACGCCACAAAGGTGACACTGGGGGATGTCCCAGAGAGGGTGCAGTGACCTCAGAGAATGGCTGTGATGTCACAGAGGGGCTGTGGCATCACAGAGTGGGTTATGTGAGGTCATTGATCACCTATGGCATGATAGAGGGGACTGTGTGACGTCACACGGTGGTGGTGTGACATCAGAGAGCCAGCTGTGACATCACAGGGTAAGTTGTGGCATTACAGAGCAGGCTGTGACTTCACATGGAAGACTCTCACATCATAGAGGGAGGCAGAATGACATCACAGAGTGGGCCATGACATCACGGAGTGGGCTGTGACAGAGTGCAGCTGTGTTACATCAGAGTGCAGTGACATCACAGAGCAGGCTGTGACATCAGCAGGGCTGTGTGACATCCCAGCGGGGATGCCTGAGGTCACTGGGCTGGTCACTCTGCCCCAGCCCCCCCTCACAGTTTCCCCAGACAAGTCCAATGCTGTTCATGCCCAGCAGGGTCCCCTGTCCCCCGGGATCCCCCTGCTCCACCTGGAGCCACAGCCTCCCCCAAGGATGTTCCACAAATCAACCCCAGAGCCTGACACGGGGACAAGGGGCCAGGGCTGTGTGACCAGGACATCAAGGCCGTGGATTATCCAGGTCACTGGGGCCTGGTTTGGGTTGCCCAGGGCAGGAAAGATGTCTGGCAGCTGGAGCAGGGTGAGGGAAGGGCCTCCAAGGTGGGGCTGGAGCCCTTTGGCTGTGAGGAGAGGCTGAGGGAGCTGGGCTTGTCCAGCCCGGAGCAGGGAAGGCTGAGGGGCTCCTCATGCCAGCAAGGACAGGAGGAGTTAAAATGAGTCAGGCTGCTTTCAGCATTTCCTCAACACCAAAAGCAGCATGAACTCCCTTTCCCCAGCCATCACTGAGAGCTTTGCAAATAGAACATTCTTCAAGCTGTTTTAACTGCACTCCAGGCAGAGCAGGCTGGTACAACACCTTGATTGTGTTTATATCTATTATAGCATCATCTTTGCCTAAAATTGATTTTGTACAGAAATCTCTTCTGGATGGTGGGTGTGTCAGATGCTGCTGGGATGTCTCACATTGTTGAGGGAGGAGTTTCAATGTCCATTTTTGGATATCAATTCTGTGATTTTACTTTTTTTTTTTTAACAATGAAGAGAATCTTTTGCTTTCCTCTTAAGTCTTACCAGTTGCTGACCCCAAAGGACACAAACCTGATGAGGCTGTGGGGATCAGGGGCAGGGCACAGCCAGGGATTTGGGGTGGTTGTGAGCCCAGGGCAGGTCCCAGCCCTTGGCCTTGCTGAACCTCATCCAATTGTCCTGGGCCCATGGCTCCAGCCTGTCCAGATCCCTCTGCAGAGCTTCCTGCCCTGCAGCACAGCCACACTCCCACCCAGCTTGGCCTCACCTGGACACTGACTGAGGGTGCCCTCCATGGCCTCGTCCACATCAGCAACAAAGAGATTTCACTGCCCTGGCCCCAACCCTGAGCCCTGGGCACAGCCCTGGATGTGGCTCCATTGCCCAGCACTCCTTGGGCCTGCCCATCCAGCCAGATTTCTGCCCAGGGAACAGATGCTGCACAGGCTGTGGGATCAAGTTCCTGTGAGCCCAGAAGATTGGCATTAGTGCAGCTGTAGCTGTGCACAAGAGAGCTCTTCAGCCACTTTCTCTCTTTTCCTCCCTCTGGCCATGCAGGGAGCTCGGGACTTCAGCGTGTGACTCGAGTGTGCAAAGAGCAAATCTGGGCAGAATCGGGGCAGGGAGGGTTTGGGACATCTTGGGATCTGTGCTGGGCACAGAACGTGTTTTCCATTGCTCTGAGACTGTCTGTGTGGAAAGTGGATGAAATATCCAGCACAGGAATGACTTTTGTTTGTTATGGAGCTGTGCCTTCCCTTGGTTTGTTTGCTGACAATAAATGAACATCCCTCTGAGTCTGGGGCAGCTCCTTCTGCAAGGAAAGCAGGTGGGAGTTGGTGCCAAGGAGCTGAAAGCTGCAGGCACAGCCTGGGGTGCAGGAAGCTCAGATTTGCACAAGGCTGCTCTGAGTGCCAGGGGTTGGATGGAGGAAATGGTGGGGTGGGGGTAGGGACAGAGTGTGATTGATTGTCAGCCATAAAGGGTCTTGATTTTTATATCTGTTTAGACTGCATTAGGAGGTTTTGGAGATCAATATCAACTGGAGATTGCTGATACCAATCTATAAACAGCAAAAAAAAACAAAACAATTTTTTCAATATTGTTTTCAATATAGTATTTCTCTTTGAATGCACTTCTGAAATCTTTCTAATTAACCACAGAAGAATTGTAGACTAAAATTATTCCCAGGAGCTTGTTTTATTTGGGTGTTTTGAACAAATGTTAATTAGTCGTTGTCACTGAATTTCTCAACTGAATTTCTCAAGAAAGAAGAGGCCTCTGGAGTAGGAAAATTCATCAGCAACCTCCAAGTGGCTGAGGATCCATCCTCATCAGAGCAGCAATGAACAGAAATGGGCACAGCTTTGTGGCTGCCCCAGCTTTGGGATGGGCCCTGGGCCTGGAGCAGGAGCAGCTCTGGAGGGCCCCAAGGCCGGGGCTGTTGTGCTGGCCTGGGCAGATGGGATGGCAGGAGGGGCTGCAGAGCTGTCAGGAGCTGAGGGAGAGGGGAGCAGGGCACCCAGGGAGCCTCCTTTTGCCTTGGCCAAGCAGCTTGGCCATGGCTGGGGCTGAGTCCTCTCTGAGCTGCAGCTGCTGCTGTGCCCTTGGCAGGGGCTGAGGCCGTGGGGCCACTGCCCAGAGCCCCCTGGCCTGAGCAGAGCTGTGGGGCCAGAGCCGGCTGGGCTGTGCTGGGGAGAGGCCCTTGGTGCTGCACAGAGCTCAGGGCAGCTGGCACAGCTTGCAGGGAGCTGGGCTGGCCTGAGAGAGCCTGCCAGAGAAAGCAGCAGTGTCCATGTCAGCCTGGCTGAGCGGGCAGGGGCACGACTCAGCCCAGGCCTTGTGGGGCAGGGCCAGCGCCTGGGCAAGGCATTGCAAACAGGCAAGTGGCCCAGAGAGGAGGCTGCTCTGTGCCCTTGGTGGCATGCAGAGAGCAGGGAAGGGGCCCAGGACATTTGTCAGGGCCAGCCTCTGTCCCCAGCCCTTGCCAGCCCTGGCTGCTGAGCCCAGCTTTGGCCTGGGCTGAGTTTGGCTGTGGCCCAGCTCCATCCTCCTGCGGGGCTCAGGGCCTGTTGCCGGCCATGGCCAGCCCTGCCCGGCCTCTGTGCTCTCCCAGAGCCCGGCAGAGCCCGGGGCAGGGCTGTCAGTGCAGGCCCACAGGTGCCACGGGCTGTGCAGGAGCTGGCAGAGGCTGCCCAGCAGGGAGGCCATGGGGCACAGAGCCCCAGGGCTGCTGTGGGCACCACGGCTGCACCTCCAGCTCCAGAGGAGATGGGACAGATGGGAGCAGAGACAAATCATTCCTGCTGCATTCTTTACTGTGCTTGCATATACAGGTGACCTGCATCCATATGTAGAGGAAGTGCTTTGTTTCAGATAACACTGGTAGAGTTATAAGAATATTATTTATCTGAAAAAATTATTTTATTCACACAGTGAGAAACAAAGACACATAAAATCAGAACACCATCTGAATTTTGCAGATGATGAGTGACTCACTGATGTTCGAACCTGTTTAAATACTTCCCTCAGGGCTTTCTTGAGATGAGACCACCACAGTCTAACACCAGCCAGAGCTCTCTGTCCTCGCAGCTTTTCAGTAGGAGAACACTTGCATTTAGGGAATTTTTCAGGGGAAGTATATGTTTTGTCTGTGGGCACCTGGAAAAATGGATGGCTCTTCTCCATAGGAAGGAAAGCACAAGGTCCCAGTTTTCCAGGGTCTGAAGGTCAGCCTGACCTGTCAGGAGGCCCCCGGGAAGCAAAACCATCCATGGGGCCTTGGTTCCATGAGGCCCCACAGTGTCACAATGGACCCTTGCTTCCATGAGACCCTGCAGGGTCACAATGGCCCTTTGGGTCCATGGGGCCCCACAGTGAGCTCTGGGCACAGGAGCTCATCCCAGCCCTGCATCCAGGGGTTTCCAGGGGATGTTTCTCTCTGGGAACTCCAGGAACAGCTGAAGGTGTTTGTGTCACTGGGTTTATGTCCCCTCACACACACACAGGGTGTTCAGGGCTGTGCAATGTCCCTGCACTGCAAGCACAGACTCCTGACCCTGTCACTTGATGTCCCTCCAGGGAGGGAAGAACAACCTCTGTGCCCTGGGGTGAGAGGCCACTGCTGGGAGTGGCGCTGGCTTTGCCAGGGCACTGCTGGGACAGCCCCACCCTGAACACTGCCACACTTGTGCTGGTCACTGCTGCTCTCCTCTCCAGGGCGCTGTGCTGGGAACATCCATGAGAGCAAACTGGGAAGGCGATTGAAGCTTTCAGGCCCTGCACTGGGGAGATGCCCTTGCATGATGGAAATGTTGGTGCAGAGCCCAGCTCTGTCCCTGCAGTGCCCACGGCCTGTCCCTGCCTGCAGTCCCTGGACAGTCACACAGCAGGACTGGGGCTGAGCTGAGAGAGCCCTGAGGCCTTAAACCAGCCCAGGGGCTTTGAAGGGGAGTATGGAAGAGAAGGATGGGGAGGCTCTGGAGCAGAAGCCCTGGGGCTGCCAGGCAGTGAGGAGCACTGGGGTTCCCTTTTCACCCCAGCTCTGCCCAGAGGCACCGACCCTGCAGCTCCAGAGAAGTCAGAGAGGAAAGGTGTCAGGGGAGCATGGCAATACAGAGCTCTTTATTTGGTGTAAGCACATGGGTAGTATAGCTCCTGGCTTATACAGTCTCTGGGTTTGCTAGAAGGACAAACAATGAATTAAAAATTGTACAGCCAAGGACTTCTGTGCAAACAAATTCTCAATAGTGTAACAACTGTGTCAGCAGCAAAAAATACAGGACACAAAGTAAGCATGAATCTAACACAACAAGAGCTATGCAGAAGAAGAAGAGTTTATTGTTTCTGAGCAGCATTCATGATAATTTTCATCAGGCCATCCTTGAGCTCCTGGTTCCTCAGGCTGTAGATGAGAGGATTCAGGGCTGGAGGCACCACTGAGTACAGAACTGACAGGGCCAGATCCAGGGATGGGGAGGAGATGGAAGGGGGCTTCAGGTAGGCAAATGTGCCTGTGCTGAGGAACAGGGAGACCACAGCCAGGTGAGGGAGGCAGGTGGAAAAGGCTTTGTGCCGTCCCTGCTCAGAGGGGATCCTCAGCACAGCCCTGAAGATCTGCACATAGGAGAAAACAATGAACACAAAACAACCAAAATATAGAAAAGCACTTAGCACAAGAAGCCCAAGTTGCCTGAGGTAGGAGTGTGAGCAGGAGAGCTTGAGGATGTGTGGGATTTCACCAAGGGGACCCTTGTGACACAGCGGGGGCTGATGGAACCAAGGAGACAATTGTGACAGTTCAGAGCCTCACACAAACAAGGCTCCATTGTGACACTGAAGGGAATTATGGAATCCAGATCACTGTGACACAGCCAGGCCACATGGAACCAAGGAGACCTGTGACATTTAGGAACCTCATGGAACCAAGAGTCCACTATGACACTGCAGAAACAAGGAGACCATTGGGACGTTGTGGAAGCTCCCAGAACCAAGCAGCCCTTGTGACACTCCAGCGCCTCGTTGAAGCAGGGAGACCACTGTGACAGTCCAGAACCTCATGGAACTAAGGCTCTCTTGTGACACAGCAGGCTCCCATGCAACCAATTGTCCATTGTGACAATGCAGATCTCAGGAGACTGTAGTTACACTACGGAAGCTCATGGAACCAAGGGTCCAGTGTGACCCAGCAGAACCTCTTGGAATCAAGGCAACCATGTCACACTATGGAAACTCATGGAACCAAGGGTCCAGTGTGCCATTGCGGGGCCTCACTGGAGCAAAGGACATGGTTGATGGGACAGAAGCTCATGGAAATGATGGGATATTGGGACATTGCAGAGCCTCATGGAACCAAGGAGACCACTGTGACACTGAGGAACCTTATGGAAGCAAGCAGCCACTGTAGAACCAAGGAGAGCACTGTTGACAGTACAAAACCTCCTGGAACTGTGAGGCCATTGTTCTACAGCGAGGCCTCGGGGAACCAAGGGGCCATGGTGACACTGTGGGGCCCCATGAACCAAATATTCATTGTGACACAGCGGGGCTGCTTGTAACCAATTGTCCATGGTGATACTGCAGATCCAAGAGACCGTGCTGACACTATGGCAGTTCATGGAACCGAGAGGCTGTTGTGACACACCAAGGCCTCGTGGCACCAAGGAGAGCATTGTGGCAGTGCAGAACCAAGGAGGCCATTTTGACAGTACAGACCCAAATGGAACCAAGGGTCCATTGTTATCCAGCAGGGCCTCGTAGAACCAAGGGGCCCTCGTGAAAGTGTGCAAGGGGCATAATGGAGTCAGGGACACCACTGATACTGAAATCTGCTGGATAGCAACTTTTGAACACAGTTTTGAGGATCTGAGAGCAGGTATTCTTTATTACACCATGGTGGTCACTTGGGCAATCCTTCATCTACTCGAGTGCACTGGCCACCAGGCAAACAGAGCTTTTATCACTCACACTGATGATGTATTCATTAGCTAAGCCCACTTGGAATTTATTTGCCATAATTGCACCCCTTCTCACAAGTCCTTCTAGGGTTCTTTGGAGTCTGTCTTCACCATCCACTCTCCTTTTATGTGACTGTTCCTTGATCCCCGCTTTTGAGGAAGGGCAATATTATTGTTTTCTGTAACTTCTGCTTTTGTCAGCCTTGCAGAGCTGAGCTGACATTCTCCTTGCATTTTATGCACGCACTGTTTGCCTCAGCTACATCCTTTGTGCGTTTCTCCAAGGCTGTGCTCTTCTGTTCTCTGCCCTTGGTAAGTGTAAATGTTGTTCTGTTCTCCTGTCCTTGTCACAGTACTCACCCCACGAGGCGTGTCTGCAAGCCCCTCCAACCCATGGGCTTGGGGTGGGCAAGTATTCCTGAGGGAACAGGGATGGGACAGCTGGGCTGGCCCAAGGGATGTTCCATTCCATGTCACACCACAATCAGCAATCACCTGGGAGAAGCAGGGATGGAAGGGGGGTAGAGGATTAAATTTTTGTAATGACTTTTTCCTTTAAAGAACAGCATCTGCAACGAAAGAATTCTTTCCTGCCACAAGGTGGTTAAATATTTCCATCTGACAAGAGATTTCCTGAGGATTTGCTTTGGCTCTCTTTGTGGCCTTTGCTTTTTCTGGTTGGTTCTGGGGTTTTTACATTGTTGTGGGTGGATTTCGCTTTGGCTTCTTTGGTTGGGTTTTGTTTTTTTTCGGTTGGGTGTGGTTCTTTTCCCTAGTGAACTGCCTTTCTTCTGATGCATAAGTTTTTTCTGCCTTTTCTTGTTTCTTGGTTGGCACCTGACAGCAAGAGAAATTTACCCAACTCAGTCACCTGCACAATTGCATTTAGCAGTCACCATTATTAGATGAGTTTGGTCACAGACTCCCTGCCATTTGGCAGCATCCACAAAGGTATTGAAAGTGCATTTCATGCCATTGTAGAGATAATAGAAACGTTCCACAGTGGTGGTCAAGGGCTGGTCACTGAGGAATGTCACCAGGGAGTGGCTGCCAAGAGGACTCTGTGCCATGGATGACATTTCACCCTGATTGTTCAGCCAAATTCCCACCCACCCCATGTTCCAGTCCTGCAGCCCAGCTCTCTCCAGTCTGGCTCTGAGGAGAGCACAGCAGACCATGTCCCAGGCCTGGCTAAAGTCTGGGCACACAACATCCCCCTCTTTTCCCTCCCACGGGGGTTCTGCAATCCCTGCCTTGTGCTGCCAGTGCCTGGAATGGCTGCAGGAGGATTTGCCACTTGCCCTTCCCTGCTGAGCCTGACCAGTCTGTGACTGTCCCAGTGCCCCTCCCTGCCCTGTTTGCAGACTGGTTCCACGTCTGCCCTTCCCAAGTGCCCAGGACCCTCTGAGATGGCTCTGGCCTTTCCAAGGTGTTTGAGAGAGGACTCACAGTGACTCTACCCAGCCTTGTCACCATCCCTGACACCAAAGGCTTTTTCCACATCCCTCAGTTCCAGGTCAGAGCCCAGAACACAGTACAGCCCTGTCCAGGTCCTCGGGGTGGCTGAGAAGGGAGGCAGCTCTGATTTCTCCCCACAGACCATCACTCCAGTGGTCTCTTTGTGCAGTCCATGGCTGTCCTGAGCATTTCTTCCTGGAGCCTCCCTGCCCAGGATGTGTCTCTCTATGCAGTCCCAACCACAGCCCAGTAATGAATTCAGGTGGTTTCCCAGAGTGTAGTGGCCTCAAGGCACTCTTTGTGCCACCAGAACTGTGCCACCCCCGAGTGCTGGTGATGGTGTTTGTGCCCAATCATGTTCATCTCCCCACACACACACGATGCACTACTGAAATCTCCTCAGTACAGGGCAAACATGGCCTGCTGGCCTGGTCACTCGGTGTCCGTCCATGCAGGGACAAACAACCTCCTGCAGCTGGGGGAGAGGCCAGTGCTGGGTGTGGTGTTTGCAGGGGCTGGTGTGGGACAATTGCCCTGGGGCACCTTCCCAGGCTGTGCCCAGAACAAAGACACAGCCCAGGCCCTGCTCTGCTGATCCCTCAGGTCCATCCCAGGAGCTCTGGCTGTGCCAGGACACTGCTGTGTGCCCCCTGCACACTGCCCCTCTGCCCCAGGCACTGGGCTTTGCTTGGCCAGGGCATTCCTGGAGCACATTGCTGACAGCAGCTCTGGAGGAGAGCAAAGCCTTCCTGCCCTGCCCTCAGGAGATGCCCTTTGCTGATGGAGCTGCTGTGCTGGAGCCCAGCTGTGTCCCAGCAGTGCCCATGGCCTGTCCCTGCCTGTGGGCACAGCACGGACACGCAGCAGGACAGGGACCAAGCTGCCAGAGCACTGCAGCCTCACAGCCACAGAAGGGCTGGCAAGGAGAGGGTGGAGCTGGGAAGAGCAGATGTGGGAAGAGCCAGGGCCATTGTCCCTGGCTGTGCTGCTGTGCTGGGAGTCTCTTCCCTCCACCTCTGCTCACAGGCACTGCCCTGCAGAGACAGAGAAGGGCTGAGGAAGAATCGTGAACACACAGGACAGGGCAGGCACTTGCTTTTATTTAAATACAGAGGGACGAGACCTCATGCAAATCTTTGTGTTTCAAAAGAAATGTAGATTATAATATAGAAATACAATGAGTAATGTTTCAGTATTTTGTATGAAACACAAGAACAGTAGAAAAAATGACTAAATAAAAAATGGACAAATAAGAAAAAAATTAAAAAGAGATTGTGAAGAGTTACATTCTAAGGCCTCTGCAGAAGAAATGAGAGCATTTATTGCTTCTGAAAATGAAGATTGATAAAATTTCTCAGGCCATCCTTGAGCTCCTGGTTCCTCAGGCTGTAGATGAGGGGATTCAGGGCTGGAGGCACCACTGAGTACAGAACTGACAGGGCCAGATCCAGGGATGGGGAGGAGATGGAAGGGGGCTTCAGGTGAGCAAACACTGCAGAGCTGAGGAACAGGGAGAGCACAGCCAGGTGAGGGAGGCAGGTGGAAAAGGCTTTGTGCCGTCCCTGCTCAGAGGGGATCCTCAGCACAGCTCTGAAGATCTGCACATAGGAGAAAACAATGAACACAAAACAACCAAATGCTAAGGAGGTGGTGAAAGCAGAAACCCCGAATTTCCTGAGGTAGGATTTGGAGCAGGAGAGCTTGAGGATGTGTGGGATTTCACAGAAGAACTGGCCCAGGGCATTGCCATGGCACAGGGGCAGGGAAAATGTATTGGCCGTGTGCAGCAGAGCAGTGAGAAAGCCACTGGCCCAGGCAGCTGCTGCCATGTGGGCACAAGCTCTGCTGCCCAGGAGGGTCCCGTAGTGCAGGGGTTTGCAGATGGACACGTAGCGGTCGTAGCTCATGACAGTCAGAAGGGAAAATTCTGCTGAAATAAAAAAAGCAAATGTAAATAGTTGTGTAGCACATCCTTCAAAGGTGATGATTCTGGTGTCCCAGAGGGAATTGTGCATGGCTTTGGGGACAGTGGTGCAGATGGAGCCCAGGTCAGTGAGGGCCAGGTTGAGCAGGAAGAAGAACATGGGGGTGTGCAGGTGGTGGCCGCAGGCTACGGCGCTGATGATGAGGCCGTTGGCCAGGAGGGCAGCCAGGGAGATGGCCAGGAAGAGGCAGAAGTGCAGGAGCTGCAGCTGCCGCGTGTCTGCCAATGGCAGCAGGAGGAAGTGGCTGATGGAGCTGCTGTTGGATATTTCTTGTGTCTTGGCATGGGGATCTGTAAAATAAATAATCCTAGGGTAGTTTAGTTTAGAGAGAACTTTAAATATCCCAGCCCAGCTTGGTGGCACTTTCCCCCCACTGCCTGCCCAGGGCTCTGCTGCCTGGAGCTGTCCCTGCCAGCAGCTGCTTCCCTGTGCCCAGGGCTGGGCCCTGCCAGTGCTGTCAGAGCCCAGCCCAGCCCTGGGGGCTCAGCTCTGCCCTGCACACCCCTCCCAGCACAGGGCACTGCCCAGGACCATCTCTGCTTCTGCAGGCTCTGATGGCAACATCACAGCAACTCTGAGGAGAATGGAAAAGTGACACTGATGCTGCCTGTAAGTGACCTTGTGCTGATTTCTGTCACTGACTGCTTTATTAAGATCTGAGAAATAAATTTCTTATTTCTCTCTACCTGAACTGAGAGATAAATATCTATATGCAATTTCCCATCTAGGCAACCCAGAGCAGTAGACTAAAAAAGCAGAATTTTCCTTTTTATGCAGCTCCTGAATTGCTGTGCTCCCTATATAATCTACTTGGAAATGTTCAGCAGTTATACGTTATGGTAGGATGCAGTCCTCAACATTGCAGCATCCTCAACACACATGGAGAACACTTCAAAGCCTTTCCAGCTGTGTCCTTCCACCCAGACCTTGTCACCCAGTGCTGGGAGCAGCTCCCAGGGCTGGCTGAGAGCTGTCCCTGGCAGGCAGCAGAGTCCCTGCCCCAGCACAGCGCCCTGGGTTGCAGGACCCTGCTCTGCACCACAGCCCTGGGCACTCCAGGCTGCTCTACACAAGAGATCATCAGAGAATGTACTCACACAGTCTGCAGGCATTGGGATGTTCCAGCTTTAGGAGATCACTGCAGGAGCTGCAGCTGCATTGTCCTGCAGCCAGAGGCTTCCTGTGTCAAGGGCTGGGAGTGATTGTGCCCCAGGCACTTCTGAGCATCTTCCCAGCCCTGAGTGATTGAAGCTCTCTGTGCCTCTGTGCTGTGCCCGGGGTGGCTGCAGGCAGTGCCCCAACCCTGCTGGGCTGGGAGAAGAGCTTCTCATGAAGAGAAATGTGTTTTTGAAGCTCTTCTTGGTTGCCAGGATTGCCTTCTGAGCCAGGAGCCCAGCCCAGCTCATCAGCACAGACACAGCACAAGGATTTTAATGACCCTCTCAGGAATTGGGGCTGAGTCTCTGAGCATCAGTCCCGAGTGGGAGCTGAAGAAACCTCTCAAGAACTCCAAGTCACAATCAAACTCCAAAGTTTCCTAAAGTTTTAATGGGTCCCACTGAGCGACATGACTGAGAAAGTGTCCCCAGGTTCCAGTTAGAGCAGGAAATTGGAGGCAGAGATGACAGGTGGGGACAAAGAGAAGCCAACTCTTGGTGCCCTTGGGCACGGCAGGGTCTGTGCCACCAAGGGCTGGGAGGAGACACCTTGTCCTGAGCCACTGGGGCCTCCTGGCACAGCCCCAGCAAGGCTGGCCACTGTCACCCCTTGTCCTGCCCTCAGCATCCCCCCACATCCCAGTGGCCTCAGGGATCTGCTGGGACAAGTCCCTGGGGAGCCTTGGTCAGGAATGACCCTGGGGGCTCCTTCATGCTCCCAGGGACTGCAGGTTTTTCAGAGCACTTTGGGTTTTGCTTTTGCCTTGCAATCTCTGAGAACTTTGTGCAATCATGGCCTCCAATTATCTGCTTTAATTAATCCCTTGAGGGCCTTTGTCAGTAGCAACACTTGATGGAGCTCAATAGTGCTTCAAGGTACTTCAGCTTTTTATGGTACTTTTCTTTTTCCTTTCTTCTCTGAGTCTCTGCAAAATTTTTGGGCAATCATGGCCTCCAATTCTCTCCTCCAAGGAGTCCATGAGGAGCCTGTGTTGGGGATGGACCTCAATGGGACCCATTAATGCTTTGAGACACTTGGGGTTTTTCTTCTGACTTGGACTCCTGGAAATGTTTGTGCAATCTCCTCTCAGGCCCTGAGGTTCAAGGGCTCAGCACCAAATGCATCACGGGACTGACTGGGATCAAGGAAGTCCTGACAAACCATGGCTCTGCCTTGATTTGCCTCTGGTCTGGAGCAGCTCATTAGGAAAGTTTTCAAATCCAGCTATGGAGAATTCTTGGAAATATCTGTTCCTATTTCAGTGGATGCATTTTATTACTGTTCTCTTTAGACCAGGGGTGATTGCAGCATTCTGTGGTTGATATTGATCCAGGGTCTCTCCTCAGGAGGTCTGGCCTGCTCAGAGAAGCTCTGCCTGGAGATCTGACCCAGTGTGGACAACCTTGCTCCACATTCCCCAACCCCACCCTGTCTGTCCTCACTCACCTGGCACCTGCTTTGCTTGGAGAACTGGCTGCACTCAGGGAAACACAGAGTTTCTTCCTTTCCTTTTTCTGAAGTAATCAAAACTCTTGAGTTTCCCCATTACAAACACTCACACTCCTTAATTGTGTGCCAAGCCCATGTTGCCACCAAAGAGGTTTCTGTTCCCAAGGTAGAGCCATGCAAGAACTGGTTTAGACCTTTGGACTCCCTTGGTTCCACGAGGCCTTGTTGTGTCACCATGGACTCTTGGTTCTGTGAGGTTCTGTAGTGTCACAATGGATGTTTGGTTCCATGTGCCCCACAGTGTCACAGGGGTCTCCTTTTCCCTGTGGCACCCAGCAGCAAACCCCACTGGTAGGGCCAAATGCCTGGGAAGAAGGAGGAGGGGACATTTGGAGTGATGGTTTTTGTCTCCCCAGGGCACAGTGACGTGGGCTGGGGCCCTGCTGTCCTGGAGATGGCTGAACACCGGCCTGCCCATGGAAGGGCTGAGAGACAACAACCTCTGTGCATGGAACTGCAACAGCAGAGAGCTCAGGCTGAAGGCTGGGTTTAAAAGACTGTCAGCAGCACAGGAACCATCAATGTGAGAGGAAAGATGTGTGCTCATGTCTTTACAAATCACTTGGTGGGTGAAGTTGAAGCAAAAATCAAAGGATTAAGAGTTTAGCTGAGGGATAGAAGCTATACATACAATGATTAGAGTAGAAGCAATGTAGAAAGTGGCGACTCCGTAGTCTAAGACAATAAATCACTTGCTTGGCTTTATTGTGTCAGGACGGGCTGTTGGGATATTGTTAAAGTGAAGGAACCATAACTGCACTTGGGCCCCGAAGCCAGCCAGAACCAGGTTGGGAGCTTGAACTATGGCCAAGGAGTGTGAGAGCCTGCCCACAAGCCAAAGGCGAAAAGTTGAAAACGAGGAAGACTCCCTGACTTCATCATTAGGAGACCACTGACCCATTTCAAACACCCACTGACCCATCTGAAGGAAGGAAGTGCACAAGTGTAAAAGGACTTTGAGCTCATTTTAATACAAAGTGGGGCTAAGTGAAGTTAGGTAATGCATATGTAGAGGCATGTTGGGTAATTATATGATTATGTAAGACTTTTGTGGATAAAAGAAGGCAAAAGTCTTGTGTACTTCACACATCCCTGTGGGAGATTCTTGGGCTACTGAAACGGCCAGAGAAGGCCCAGGCGATTTGGGTGACTCTTTAAAACTGCTGCCTGCTGCCTGCTGTGTTGAAAAGAGGTGAATACTTTGTCCCTTGATAAACAGATACCCTTCCCCGCAGTGATTTTGACTTTGGGATTCGGGTTGTGGGTGGGAATTCCTGGTTCTGGGGACGGTATTCCCTCTAACACTCGGTGTTCGGGTTTAACCAGTCCCTGCCACTGCTGTCATGGTGTAGTTTTAGATTTGGAATTGTGTATTTTAATACTGCCATCTTGTGACAAAAGTTACAATTGTAACAAACCGGTAATTCTGCCCTGGGTTTCCTGTGTTGTTGCTCGGGCTGTGTTGTTGGCTGCTCTGTACTTTGCTGATGGAAGTGGCTGCTGAAGCCCAAGCTGAAAGAGCCCGGCAGTTTAGGCAGCACTTTCTAGGGGGTTTTAGCTTGAGACAGGAGAGTTTTTGGATACAGAAGGGGACTGGACCATTTGAGGATGAAAGGACAGTGTAAGCCTGGCAAGACAAATTAAAGGAATTTCCCTCTTGCAGTGGTGTGTCTCTGACCCTTGGGAATTTAAGATATAAGGGGGTCATATTTGTGGACTGTCAGAGTTAGAATGTGGTGGTTTGAGCATATTTTAAATTGTGGCTAGAAGAATAGAAGGGATCCCCCTCCCTCAGTGATTTGGACTGGATCCATGGGAATTTGTGAATCCAGTCAACTATTGGATAGAAAAAGGAAAAGATCAGGTTCATCTGCAAGGAATATACAGAACCTCAGCAGGGAGATTGGTAGCTTTGGACTGGGAACAGCCTGCACAAGAGGGTCTGGTCATTCTAGAGAGAAGAGGAATAGCTTGTTTTTCCTGGTCTTTTCCTGGGGCTTCTAGCGGCTGGCACTCCACGTGGTTACTGATCCAGTATAGGACTTGTGAAAAACATTGGTATTGTTCCTCTGAGAGAAGGCAAGGACTCTGCCCTCAGTGTAAATTGAGGTATCCTAACCAAGCTGATTTTGAACCGAAGACTCTAAAGTTTGTGTGTGGAAAATCGTTGGATCCCAGGGACCTGGGGTTTTTCAGAATTCTGTACTTTCTGGCACTGAACCCCTGGAGAACACTGCTTTTGACCTGAGGCCTTGGAGAAGGCTTCTAATTTTGAGTGATGAAGTTAAAATCACGGGCATGTATTTAAATAGAAGTGTGTGCTTTCACACAGTGAAGGGTTTTAAATTTGAGGTTTTTATAATACAGTAATAGGTATGGGACAAGATGGAGGATTTTGGGTGGTGTCTCTTTTGCTTTTCATCTTCCTTCTTCTTCATGGTTTCAGGTGGGAGTTTCTGGTTAGACAGCTAGTGTCACACTGAGAGTCATGGGAAGTTAGATATTGGGTTAAAAGGATAAATAATATAGGTATTAATTCTATATAGGACTGTTTAGCTTTAGGAGACCTTGTAGCAGCTGGATCTGGCTCCATTTTGCTCACTTCTAGCAGGTGGTCAGAAGTGTTGCTGAACGCTCTGTATTTTTGATAAGATTTAATAAACAACCAAGCCCAAAGATGAGAAAATCTGTTTCCTTTGTATATTTTTTTTAATCTTGGCTCTGAGTGAAGGCAGAAGAGACTGAGACAAACAACTAATTAAGTGGTGCAAAACTACCACCACTGTTACAGGTCTTGATTTTCATCTCTATTCAGACTGCATTAGGAGGTGCTCAGGGTCAATATCAACTAGAGATTGTGAATATTAATCTAGAAACAGGAAAACAAAACTAAATAGGACAAAACTCACGCTGAATTAAAAAAAAATAAATCTAGTACATTCTCTTTGAATACAGTTCTGAAATCTGCATATTTGACCACAGAATAATTTAATTCATTAAAATGAAATTATTCCCAGAGCCTTGTCTTGTTAGTGTGTTTTGAAATATTAATGAGCCTTTGTCACTGAATTCCTGAACGGAAGAGCTGAAGACTGAACAAGTCTCTGGAGAACTAAAATTCATCAGGGAACCTCCAAGTTGCTGAGGATCCATCCTCAGCAGAGCAGGAATGAACACATTCCAGGGGTTTCCAGGCTGCTCAAGAACTGTGAGCTCACGTGCAGGTTCAGGGGCTCCATGGGGACATCTGAGGGGTCTCTGGGCTCCTAAAGATCTGTTTGGTCACACTCAGTCACAGGGGATCCATGGGAACATCCATCTTTAATCTTCCTAAGGGTCGTGAGGTGACAGTCACAGGGCTCCACAGTGACAACAGAGGTGCCTCTGCCCTGCCAAGGAGCCAATTTGTCACAGGCAGTGGCAGGAGGGCAGTGGGGACATCCCTGTGCTCCTAAAGAACAGTGAGGTCACAGACACTCACAGAGCTTCCAGGGTGACACCCCAGGAGTGCCCAGGCTGCCAAAGAGCCGGGATGTCACAGACACTCACAGGGGATCCAGGGTGACACCCCAGGAGTGCCCAGGCTGCCAAAGAGCCGGGATGTCACAGACACTCACAGGGGATCCAGGGTGACACCCCAGGAGTGCCCAGGCTGCCAAAGAGCCGGGATGTCACAGACACTCACAGGGGATCCAGGGTGACACCCCAGGAGTCCCCAGGCTGCCAAAGAGCTGAGATGTCACAGACACTCACAGGGGATCCAGGGTGACACCCCAGGAGTCCCCAGGCTGCCAAAGAGCTGGGATGTCACAGACACTCACAGGGGTTCCAGGGTGACACCCCAGGAGTGCCCAGGCTGCCAAAGAGCTGAGATGTCACAGACACTCACAGGGGTTCCTGTCATGGGCACAGTGGGAGCTTCACACAAAGTTTATTAGAGAAGCTCCTGTTGGGTCACGAGGTGCAGAAAGGACCCCCAACACCCCAATTACACCCCCAAGCTCCCCCAAACCAGGACCCCCAGGCTTTCTAAACTTCTTCTGTGAGAGGAGCCTGGGAATGCCTGGATCCAATCCCAGCCCCAGACTTTGTCAAGGATTTTTGTGTAAAGGATTATACAGGTGGAATTGAATCTTTGTACAACTTTGTCCCTCAATATTAAGGCTGGCAAACCAGAAGTATTTATATACTTACAGATATGATTGATTATGATCATGAATAGACAAAAAGGTCTGAATCAGAATTATTTACTCCACGGTATAGGAGCTGTAATATCTATTTTAATATAGTGCTCTAGAAAGTGATTTTGAAGTAATTGTATTAAAGCAGAAAAAAAAAAAAAAAGACGTTGCTGTTCTTCAGCCAATGACAGGATGTGTCCCTAAGCCTGGGGCTTGGTTTTCCTTGTGGTGAGGGGCATCAAGGAAGGCACCAGTGTGATGGAGACTGTGATGGGCTGAGAACTCACTGGGGGAAAGGAGGGAGCAGTTGTGAAGTCAAAGGCAGGTGGGGGGAGAACTGTTCAGAGAAGGGCTGAGCTGCAGCTTGAGCAAGCTGAAAAATGTCATTTGGGGTCATCCCAGATGGATTTCAATTCAGAAGGTATGGAAAAAGTTTAATTTTGGGGGCGTGTCATGTTTTCCCCTGCAGGTGTACGCTCTGCAAACTTGAGCTGCATTGCAGAAATGCTCAAGCAAGTCTCTGCTGCAGGTCACACCATTTCTCCTTTGGCTGATTCCGGCCCGGTGCTGAGCTGCAGCTGAGCCCTGGCAGAGCCCAGAGCAGCCTCAGCATCCACAGAGCCCGGCTGCAAGGAGAGAAACCAGAAACCGCCCGTCAGCTGAAGGCTCCTGTCCCCCTTGTCCCAGCTCCCGCCGTGCCCAGGCCGTGCTGGCCGTGCCCAGAGCGGTGCCCAAAGCTGCCCATCATTGCTGCCTTGGGCACAGAGCAGGAGGGCAGGACTGTGCCCAGCCTGCAGCCAGCCATGGCACATCCAGCCCCGCAGCAGCTGCCACAGCAGGATGCTCCTGTGCTCGCTGCCATCTCCCAAAAGCTCTTATCTCACCCTGCCAAGGAGACGGGGACCCGCCTCACGCCATCGCTGCCCGAAGAAAAGCTGGTCCCAAACGATGTCCTCAGCCTTCTCCAAGGACACGGCCCATCCACGCTGCAGCTGGGCCCAAGCACTTCCTGATCCACACTGGACACCACCTAGAACACTTCCTTTAGAGAAACAAATGACAAATGAATGAAAATAGATTACAGACAAAAAGGGGAGACACGAGAAAGGTAAAAAATCTTATCTCTGTCAGGGGCTGGAGGAAGGCCCAACCTCTACATGCCAGGGAAAAACTCATGCAGGGGTGAGGGAAGCCCATGGTTTTTCCCTTTCCCCCTGCACTGCCCCCAAAAGTAATGGTGATCTCAAAGCAAACAAGGGCAGTGGAGCAGCCCAAGCCCTTCCTTGCCTGCAAAGCAAAGCAGCCATGCACAGTTCTGCAGTCCCACCTCTGCTGCTGCCATGGGCTTTGTTTGTGTCAGGCTGGCTGCCCCAGCCCCAGCCCCAGCCCAGGGCACGGTGGGTGCTGGGGGTTGTTGCCAGGGCCAGGAGCCAACTCCCATTTTGTACCCAGCCCAGCCCATCCCCCCAGCCCTGCCAAAAAGCAGCTTGGCAGCCGATGGAAGAATCCATTTTATCCTCCCCAGCAAAGGAACCTTTGGTTCCCAGCCAAGCTGTGCAATGCCCAAATCTGGGAGCATCCCCCTGGCTCTGGACTCATCTGCAAATTTGCTGTAGCCTGGCTTTGAAGATGGTGCCAAAATCCAAGTCCATCATCTTCAGCTTGCCAGTGGCCGGGTGGAGGAAGAGGCTGTCATCCTTGATGTCTTCCTTGCTGTCCCCTGCAGCAGCAGCCCCACCTGGTACAGCTGCTCCAGGGGCTCCTTCTCCTTCCCTGGGGGTGAGACCAGGCTGTCAGTGTTCTGCCCAGGGCCCCAGCTGCCAGTGAACCAGGACAAGCCAAACCAGCTCAGATGGGGGCCACCAGTGCTGGGCAGAGCAGCTCAGCTCCAGCACAAGGGCTGCGTGTTCCCATCTGATGACCCCCGTGCAGTGACACAGGCAGGACAAAAACGTCTGGGGTTCTTTGCTTCTGATTCCCAGGGCATGTGTGGAGCTGTAACTTACCAGGACCCTGCATCAAAGCGTGCCTGTGGCCTTCTCCCTTCTTCTATGGCAGATGAATATTCTGCATCCAAGGATCACTGAACAGATCTTCTAATGAGGGCCTTTCCCTGTCGAGCATGGATAAACACCTCCTGATCAGACCTTGGCACTCTGGGGAGAGAAACCAGGAACTGCTGGTCAGTTGGAGAAGTCTCCATTCCGCTTTGCCCCACTCTTCCCATGCCCAGGCCATGCTGCATGTGCTCAGAGCTGGGCCTAAACCTTCCCATCAGTTCTTTGTTTTGGAGGAGAGCAGGACATGTGCCACCCCCTCAGCAGCTGCCAGAGCAGGATGCTCACGAGCCTGCTGCTGTCTCCCAGCACTGGTATTCCCCCTGTGCCCAGAGATGAGGATCCACCTTGAGAGAACCATTGTGGCAGTGAGAGCTGATGGTCCCAGCTGATGTTCTGGCCCCTCCTGAAAGGGTGCTCCCCACAGACCATCTGGTGCAGCAGGATGCCCAGGGACCAGATGGTAGCTGGCTTGCCATAGTACCAGCCAAAGTGAGTCCATTCTGGGGGGCTGTAGGACAGGGTTCCTATGGAATACAGATGGAGTTCATCAGGGGGATGCTGCTGCTCCCAGAGCCTGGCCCCAGCATCCCTGGGCATGTGGGGGCTGCCCCAGTGGCACAGGGTGTGACCCGCTGTCCTCTGGGCAGCACCTGGGACTTGTGGACAAACATGGGGTTGGAAAAGAAGCCACTGGTGTTGGAAGAGGGCAGCGGAAGCCCTGGCAAGGCCTGACCATGACAAGGTAAAACCCACTCAATGGAGGGGAAAATCCATGCTTTCATCCTTCCTGCCTGCATGGCCCAAAACACATTATGAGGCGAGCTCAGCAGTCCAAGCCCTTTCTCACCTGCACACCAAACTGGCTGGTGCACAGGTTCTGGCCCCCCCTCTCTGCCACCCCCACCCACAAGTGTTTCTGTCAGGCTGGGTGGCCCAGCCCCAGTCCTGGGCAGAGTGGCTGGCAAAGGCTGCCAGCAAGGCTGGAAGCCGGCCCCCCACTTGCCCCATCTCAAAAGCAACTCAGCTGAAGGCTCAGTGCCATGACTGGCAGCAAAAGGGAGAATCCCCACTGCCACACCCAGGCTGGGCCCTGAGATGTTGGGCCAGGAGATGCCAGGACTGGGAGCACAGCCCTGCGTGGGCTCACCTGCAAAGTGAGTGTAGGCTGTGTCCTGCAGGCAGGTGCCACAGCCAAAGTCCATCAGTTTTGCCTGCCCGGTGGTCAGGTCAGCCAGGACATTCTGTGGTTTGATGTCCCTGTGCAGGACCCCGCAGCTGGTGCAGTGCCACACGGCCTCCAGCACCTGCCGGAACAGCTCCTGCATCACCTCCTCGGACAGGAGCCCCCGTGTCCGAATGAAATGCTGCAGGTCCTGACACTGCTCCGGGTGCTCCAGCACCATCACGATGTTGTTGGGGAGCTCAAGCCACT
This sequence comes from Sturnus vulgaris, assembly GCF_052056855.1. NCBI lineage: Eukaryota > Metazoa > Chordata > Aves > Passeriformes > Sturnidae > Sturnus > Sturnus vulgaris. The sequence goes on along the minus strand of NW_028276728.1, from coordinate 1,729,965 downwards.
CCAGCAGCTGGATGACACCAGGGAAGCCGGTGGACACCTTGTCCAGCAGCACGATCTCCAGAGGTGCCCTGGTGCCGTCGGGCTGCTGGAGGACCACGATGCCGTCAGCGGGGCTGATGCTGTGCCAGGGCTCGGGAACCCTCACCCAGCCTGGGATGCTCTGCTGGCACCACGCCCGCTCTCTCTCGAGGCGTCCTGGCAGCTTCAGCCCTGCCGGGCCTCGGCTCATCCCTGCCCGGCACGTCCCGGCTTCTCCCGCTGGCCTCGCTCACTCACCAGCTCGCCCCAGTGCTGGACGCGATTCCGTGGCACCCTTTTGATGGCCACCTGCAAGCCAAGGGCAGCAGCGGGCTGAGCTCGCCTCCCGCTCTGCCGAGCCCCATCCTCCTTCTCCTGCGCCCTCCTCCTCCTCCTCCTCCTCCTGTGCCCCCGCCGGCCCCGCCGCTCCCCGGGCGCCGTCCGAGAGCCGCGTCGCCGCCCAGACGCTGCCGAAGCCCCAGCAGCGAACCCAGCCGGTTCTGCTCCTTCAGGCTCTGCTGCGCCTTCCCTGCCGGCGAGACGCGGCTGTCAGCGCTCGGCCCGGGGCCAGGAACGGCCCCCGAGCGCCCCTCAGCCGCCCGGGCCGGGAGGCCCCAGGCGTTCGCTCTGTGGAGCGGGACAGCGGCGGAGCTCAGGCCGGGGCAGCCGCAGCGGAGGCGGCGGGAGCGGCAGTGCCCTGTGTGTCCTCCGCGGGCCCCGGGAGGAGCCGGGGCCGGGGCCGGGCCGGGCCAGGCGGAGCCAGAGGGAGGCGATGCCGCCCCAGCCCCAGGCACTGATGCCCGCCCAGCAGCGGCACCGCCAGTACGGGCAGAGCCGGGCGGAGGCGAGACCGCGGCGGGACGGCCGGGGTGGGGACGGGGCCGGGGCAGCCCCGCCTGGGGCCAGGAGCATGGCCCGGCCCGGAATAAGAAGAGGGACGCCGGGGAGGTGGGAGGTGGCAGGGGTAGAGCAGAAACAAAAAGCGGGAGAGGATGTGGGACAGCGGGAAAGGGAGATGAGGAACAAGAGAAGGGAAGCAGAGGGTCTCTGGAATCGCTGCTCTTCTGCCGCTGCCAAAGAGCCAGGAGCGTTTATCCACGTATCCGTGTGTCCATTCCCCATGTGTTTCTTCCCCGTGTGTTCGTTCCCCGTGTGTCCTTTCCCAGTTCTTCCCCTCGTGCCCCACAGCCGAGCCCCGCTCCCCTAGGGGCAGCACGGGCCTCTCCGCTTCTTCCTCTCACACTCACGCCAAAAACACCGTCTTGTGTAGCTTCTTCCTCACTAGATTCGCTCTTCTATTTCTGGCAATCTTGCAACTTGTCCCTCGTGCTCGCATGCCCCGGGCGCTATCCCGCCCGCTCGCCCCGCGCTGCAGTCTGTTCCTCACAAGCAAGCAAAGCGCTGTCCGCACTTTCCCCTGGAGCAGAGCAAAGTGCCGAAGGAGGAGCCTGCCAGCGCCAGGCAGAGCCAGCCCCGTGGGAGGGCAGAGCAGCACATGAGGAGCGAGACATGCAGCCCTTGCGGGGCAGCGCTGCTCTCCGGCCGCTCAGGGTGGGCAGCGGCTGTTCCTATTTTCTTGTTCAGTTCCGAGTGAAAATTGCAGACTGCCGAAAGGAGGATTAAAATAAAAGGATCAAACTGCTATTTTTGCCCAGTTAGGATGCCAGTCTGATATAGCAGCTCAGCTTTCAGCTGCCTGCTTCCTCCCTGCCAATCCAGCCCTTTCAGCCTGGAGCAAAGGCCCTCTCTGCAAAGAAACTGCTGGCTGCTTTATTTGTCCTGCTGTTCATCGACACAGCTAGAAAAGCAAACTAGTTTGGATCCTGAATCTGTCAAAACACGTGAACTTTGCCATGTTAAGTCAAGACACAGAGCCTTGACCCCTGCACAATATCCTAGGAATCACCTTTGTTGCTGCTGTGTATTGTCACTGCTGAGGGTGAAATACTGTGAGAGCACATGCCCTGTCTCTAGATCCCATAGCCGACCAAAGCACTATGCTCTAAAATCTTGCATTTGCAGGTTTCTGATGTCTCCAGCATTGCTTTCAAAGCAAAACAGGGAGAAGACAAACTGTGTGTAGCTAATGATAGTGCAGAGTGCATCAAACTCGCTAAATCCTAGGTCTTCGAGGTAAGATCAGTTGATGTAGAACCAGTGCAACACAGAAAAGGGGAGCGTATAAGGAAAGGAATTAATAGTATATGTGAACATCTGGGGTTGTTTCTTTCCATTGTCATTTCACTTCTGGAAAGCTGCTCCGCTTTTCCAAGCATTTTCTCTACAGTGATGTTTGCTCTTTTCACAAACTTTTCCTGGAGGACGAGCTCCTGTCACAAGACGTGCCACCAACTGCAGAGTCTCTTAGCTTTCCACACTGTGCGTGCTGCACTGTCCTGCAGCAAAGCAGGACAAAGGTTTTGAGAACTTGAAAACTTGTCCTTTCTTTTGCTGGTGGGCTGGGGAGTTGTGCCGTTGATAAGGTTTTCACTGTTACTGTTCTGATCGAAGAAAACAGGAGGTGGTAGCAGGACTTGCTGGGGAATACAAGGCTGTCTGAATTCAGAGAAAGAATCTCCAGGGCCTGCAGGCAGAAGTGGAGAGTTGTGTGATAATCATTCCAACCTCTCAGTGGACATCTTGAAAATTATCTGGAATGTGAAAATGGTCTGACAGAGGGAGTTTGTTTCTGAGTTCGGTGTAGACGATTCCACATCTGGTGCATTGGTGCATAAATCAAGAGTACAATCTGCTCATGATAAGCACCAGAACAAGCTGGACCTCTCAAAGTAGCCACCTAAAAGAATCAGAACAGGAGAAATGTAGGGAATGACTTGGTTAACCTTGCCTATGTTATAGATAATAGAAAGATTTAGCCGAATTGAGTATAATCAGAAATAAGTGATAATTTATTTTGTGGCTGGGATACGGTCCACGACAGCCACAATCACAAAGAGCAACGTCGAGCCCGGGATTGGCACCGGGTAAACACACTATGATCCAAACTCCACTGCTCCGGATTGCCCAATGTTCACAAAACCACTCTGGTCAGCCCAGTTTATATACAGTTTTTCATAGCCTGGAGCAGAGGTCTTTGTCTCCTTTCCTCGCTTCGAATTTTCATGTGGTTTCCTTTCTCTGCCTTTGGCTGGACAAAACCATATTCTGGGAGACCATGAATTCTGATGAAGGCAGGCCTTGGTTTAGGGAAGCTGCTATTGAGATGTATTTTTCCCGATTAATCCTGGGTGCTTGGCGCTCAATGTCTGGGTGTTCTCTGGACTGTCTTTGAAGAGAGCCATCTCCTTGTGGCCACGTCCATTCACTTGTTAATTTGGGCTGTCCTGCTTTTGTTGGCTGTTACAATGTTGTGGTGAAGCAATCGGTGTTGGGGTTTTTTTTCCATTTGTGGTTTTCTTTTTGGTTTCTGAGTTTATTTTATCCATACAAACACTGTTCATTAACTTACAACTTTACACGAATTACATCATATATTGCCCCCGGAAAAAAGGCAATTTTTTCTAATAATTACTAATCCATTCCCTTGGCTTTTGGCTTTCTTAGCAAGGCCATTTCCATCCCAGATTCCCCATGAGAAGCCTGAGCTTGTGGAAGTGCCTGAAAGATGCCGTGTTCCTCTGCAGGGACACTCAGGCTGAAACAGGAGCCTGAGGTCTGTGTGGGGAAGCCTCCTGGGAGCTGGAATTTGTGCCATGCTGGGAGAGGAGGAGCAGGGGGAGAAGGCTGGGCGCTGTGTGGCAGGATCAGGAGGTTTGGGCTCAGGACATTCCGCCTGCGCCGCTGCCCCGCAATGGGCAGCCGTGCCCGGGGCTCTGGGCCTGGCCCCGCGTGCGCTGAGCTCCCGACACTGCGGGAGCTGCCCGGGCTGGGCTCAGGATCCCGCTGGGGCTGGGCAGCAGCCTGGGCTCCCACTGGCATCAGCAGCAGCTGGAAATACCTCTGGGCATCTCCATTTCCTGCTGCTGGGAAGAAGCAATGAAGCTAGTCGAGAAGTTCTGGTTTCTGTTTCCCTGGTGGATTTTTTAATTTAATTCCACACCACAGAGACAATTTCTATGATGGCTTCTGTCAGTTCAACAGCACCAGCAACAGGGCTGTGTTTGGGCACTGCAAACGTGGCCTGTGTGGCTTTAATTCCCCTTGACTGAGTGCTCAGAGGCTGGTAGGCATTCAAGTATCTGCTGATCTTTATGCTTGGAACAAAAATACTGACTTCACTGTCATGAAAGCACTGTGGATAGCATGAATTAAGAGGCACTTTCAGTTTTATGGATTAAATTCAAGTGGCAAGCAGAAGAGGGGCAAGAGCAGGCATGATCTACAATTCTCAAGGCAAAGGCAACAAAAGCCTCCTGCTGTCAGCTCAGGGTGAGTAAAAGAGGGCTGAAAGCAGCGCTGGGACCCGACCCTTTCTTTCTCTGCAGGCTGGGTCAGGGCAGCACAGGCGGGCCCTGAGGAATCAGGGCTGGGTGTGGGTGATTGTTGCTGTACTCCAGAATTGCCCTGGACAAAGGCCTTGGAAGCCGAGGCAGGAGCAGGTGGGAAGGGGCCGGAGCTGCTGCTGCTCCTGCCCGGGAGCCCCGGCTGGGCCGGGCCGGCGCCCACTGCGCTGCGGCTGCTGCTGCTGCCAGAGCCGGGCGGGACTCGGGGACAGGGAATGGACACGGGGGGACAGCAAAGGCCTTGGGGGCTGCAGGGATGTTGGTGCTGGGGCAGCGCCAGCACAGAGCTTCAGCCTGCAATGAACCCCGAGGGAAACGCTGGGGAAAGGCTCCATTTCAGCCTTTCTTGACTCATTGCTGTGAAAGGACCGAAATAAAAGGGGAACAAGCAGGGCCTGACCCCTTCTCCTTTGGGAGGAGCCATGAGGGGCTGTGAGGGGCCATGAGGGGCCGTGAGGGGTCATGAGGGGCCATGGGAGGCCAGGCACCTCATGGAACAAAGGGTCCATTGTGACACTGTGGAAACAAGGAGTTTGTTTACTAAAGGTCATGGAACGAAAAGTCCATTGTGACATTGTGGGGCCTCAGGGAACCATGGAGACCATTATGGCACTTCAAGACCCACTGGAAACAAGGGGCCATTGTGACACTCCAGGGCCTTGTATAACCAAGGGGTCATTGTAGCACGTCAGGGCCTCATGGAATCAAGGGGATCCTAGTGACACTGTGGGGCTCTATGAGACCATGGGGACACTCTCAGTCTGTGAAACCAAGGATACCATTGTTACACATTATGACACCAAAGGGCCATTGTGGACTGCAGGACCTTGTGGAACCCATGAGACCATTGTGACATGGCAGGGCCTCACGGAACCAAGGGCCATTGTGACAGTACAGGGCTCCATTGAACTAAGAATTCATGTCACAGAGAGTGGCCCAATGGAATCAAGGTGCCATTCCATACTTCAGGGCTTCATGGAACCAAGGTGCCATTGTGACACTGCAGAACCAAAAGAGACCATTGTGACACTGTGGGGCCTCATGGAATCCTGGAGACCATTCTGACACTTTGGGTCCCATGGGAGCAAGGGGCCATTGTGACACCACAGGGCCTCCTGGAACCAAGGCAACCATTGTGACACTGGAGGGTCTCATGGGCACAAGGGGCCACTATATGACACTATGGGTCTCCATGGAAGCAAGGGGACAGTGTGACACTATGGGTCTCCATGGAAGCAAGGGGACAGTGAACAATCTAAGGACATAATCAAATTTGGAGGAGGAATCCCAGTTTTGGCCATGAAGCCCTGCATTTAAAGGACATCTCTTTCCCACAGGAAGGAAAGCATTGAATGCCAAGTTTTTAAGGGCAGATGAGAAGCGACCCTCAACATTCCAGTGTTAGCTGGACCACTCAGGTGGCCCTTAGGAGGCCAAGTTAACCAGACCTGTTCCAAGTTCTTGGATCCTAGGGACCCTGCAGCATCACGATTCTCCCTTGGTTCCATGAGGCCCCATAGTATCACAACAGATCTTTGTGTCCATGAGGCCCTGCAGTATCACAATGGTCTCCTTGGCTCTGCTGTGGAACAATGGTCCCTTGCTTCCATGAGGCCTTGCAGTGTCAAAATGGTTTCCTTGGTTCCATGGGACTGCACATGCCAGAATGGCCCCTTGGTTCCACAAGGCCTGGCTGTGTCACTATAGAAAGCTCTGTCTGGCCTTGGTCTCTTGGGGGCCACCTTACATCTGCTTTTAAAATACTGAAAGGCCTTGCTTTTCTTCCCATGGAGAAAAGCATCTTTCACGTTCAGGGGTCCATGGTCAAAATTGAGATTCTGCCTCCAAAATTTCTTATAACCAAGCATAGCTCCCAGACAAAACTGTCAGATTCCCTTGGCTTCCTAGAGGGCCAGATCTCATCTGCCTTTGAAACACTGGGAGGTCTGCCTTTTCCTCCGTGTGGAGAAGAATTGTCATTCCAATCCAGGGACCCACAGCTGAAATGGAATTCCACATGCAAAACTCCACAAATATCCAAGAGTTGCTTTCAGACAAAAGATGCAAGGACAGACAGGTCAGGTTTGCCTTGGCCTCTGGTGAGTGATTCTGATCTGCCTTCAAAGCCCTGGGGTTCTGTGGTTTCCTTCCTACAGAAAAGAACTGTCATTCATGTCCAGGTACCCATGGCCTCAAGCACATGTGCACTGTATGGGGATCAAGTTCTCTGCTTAGTGGAGTGGAGTCTGAGGACAGCAGAGGAGAGCCCTGGGAGTGTTTCAAGGACGGTTTCAATGATGGTGGATCCTTTAGAAATAGTAGAGAATTCCCTGAAAAAGAAAGAATTAATGCCAGGTGCTGCTGGGGAGGTCCAGACTGAACCCAAGGAGCAAGGAAATTCTCTCCCAGGGCAGGGCTGTGGTGCAACACATCCCCCAGAAGGAGTCTGGAGCAGCCCAAGGCTCTGTGTGTGCAGGCAGAGGCAGGCAGGAGGCAGAGCTGTCAGCAAAGGAAGGGGCCAGCGAGGTGGGGCAGCCGGGGGATGACGACAGCCTGCAGGGACAGAGGCGCAGGGCATGGACACCGTAGGACAGCCTGGGCTGCAGAGGGCACAGGGATGGGCAGCAGCTGAAAGGCCCTGACACAGCCAACTCCTGCAGCACTTGGGCCATGCAGGCTGGCCCTGGGCCTGAGGCCAGCAGGGGCCAAGTGAGCCTTGCTGTGCTGGGGCCTCATTGCCTCCTTGTCCCTGCTCAGCAGCCTGGCAGGGGCCGCCCCATGGTGCTGCCCTTGGCATTGCACATGGCCAGAGCCCAGTGGGCCGGGAAGAGCCCTGAGCAATGAGGGAGGGACAGGATCTGCCTTGCCAGGGGCTGGGGCTCAATAAGACAAAATATTAAATATTGAATTAGAAACATAAATATCTCTGTTGACAGTGTTTTATTGGTTAACAAATCCTGAAAAGCCAGTGAAAACATAAGTCTTGTGATTTCTAAGCCATGCTGTGAACATCTGTAAGACCACCTTACCCTTTCTGCCTGAATAGGAAATAAAAAACATAAGCTACACTTTCTAAAGGAACTCAGAAGTCCCATCTCTGTGCTTCACTTAGAAAAAGAAAAAATCCCCACCAAAATTGTAATGTAAAAAAAATAAGTTCACACTTTAAAAATATGTCAAAAAACCAATAAACCCACACTTTAAAAATATAACATAAAAAGTATAAACCCAAACCTGGGGACACTTTCTCAGTCATGTCCCTCAGTGGGATCCATTAGAACTTCAGGAAACTTTGGACTTTGAAATCTTCAGAGGTCTCTTTTCCTCCTTTACCCTATTTTTGCCTACCTGACATCATTGTCATCAATTTTCTGCTCTAATTCAACTCTTGGGAAACCTTCTCCTTCATGTTTATCAGTAGGACTCACTAAAAGTGAGAGAAACTTTGGAGTTTGAATCTGACTTGGAATTCTTGAGAGGTTTCTTCAACTCCCTCTCAGGGACTGATGTTCAGGGCCTCAGCCCCAACCCCGAGAGGGTCATTAAAGTCCTTGTGCTGTGTCTGTGCTGCTGAGCTGGGCCAGGCTCCTGGCAAGGGCAGCACTGCAGAGAGAGAGCCAATATTTCCCAAATATTATTTGGAGCTCCTTGGCAGCACCAAATGCACCAAAGAGCTCATTGAGATCATGCACGTCCTGACAAACCATGGCTCTGCCTTGATTTCCATCTGGTCCAGTGCAGTTCACTATGATGGTTTTCAGCTCCAGTTATTGAGGAATATTTCAAAGAGCTGCTAAGATGTACACATTCCTATTTTCAAGGGTGTATTTTCTTACTCTTCTCTTTACAGATGAGATGATGGCAGCGTTCTGTGATTGATATTGATCAGGTCTGGCCTGCTCAGAGAAGCTGTGCCTTGAGGTCTGACCCAGTGTGGACAACCTTGCTCCACATTCCCCAACCCCATCCTGTCTGTCCTCACTCACCTGGCACCTGCTTTGCTTGGAGAACTGACTGCACTCAGCCAAACAGGTGTTTTCTTCCTTCTCTTTTTTTGAAGCAATCTAAAACTCCTGGATTTCCACATTACAAACAGACACCTTCCCTTAGCTTGTTCCAGCTCAAGGTGGACCATGCAGGTTCCCTTTCCCCAAGGCAGAACTCTGCAAGGAGTATTTTAAAGCCCTGGACTCCCTGTTTCCACAAGTCCTTACTATTGTCATCATAAACACTTGGTTCTGTGGAGATTTGTGTCCATGGGGTCCCACGGTGGCACAATGCTCTTCTTGGTTCCATCAGGCCTTGATCTGTCACAATGGACTTTTGGTTCCATGAGGTTCTGTACTCAACAGTGATCTCTGGAGGTCCAAAATGTCACAACAGAGCCTTGGTTCCATGAGGTTCCTGCAGCAGGACTTCCCCTATGGCCCAGCAGAGCTCATCTGTTCTGTCCATCAGCTGGGCCATCACTCAGGGCATCTTCCCCCTCTCAGGAATTGCTGAGATAACCCAGGCCGGACATCTGTCCTGTCCTGAGTTCTCTCTGGTGCCAGGGAGGTGGAATTCCCAGCTGACCAGGAAGAGAGAGACTCTTGAGAGCAGACTGAAGGGAGATGAGCCTTCAATTTCTGACTGACACACACTTCACTTTACAAAAGTAGAAAAGCTACACAAAACTTTCACCAAGCAGAAATCTTCTGCATAGTCCCTGCAAACAGGTAGGGCTTCTCTCCCAAGTCTGGATGCATCTTTGTGGTTCCTTTTGTGGAAGCTGAGTGAAAGGGCTCCCTGTGTACTCCCTCATCAGTTTGGTGCTAAGTTACATTGACTCCTGAGCTCTGCTATTTCTTCACTAGCTGTAATATAGGGAACTTAATTGTGCACTGTGTTTCTATCTCCCTGTACTTCTTTTGTTTATCCTGTGCAGTCAGTAGTCCATTTAAAGTCTCTTGTCTGTTAATCTTGAGTCCATTCAGTGAATAATTCATTTTATAATAGACCTAATCAGCCATTCTAAAGAACATGAGAGCAACAGAAATTTGGGGTGCAGGTCACCTGAAGCAGAGCTACTGCCAGAAACCTGAGTATAAGGCAGGACTTCCACTCTGTTCAAAACATTGTATTTAAAAACAAAAACGAGAATATCTTTTTTACCATTTATTCTCTTCATGATTATACATTGATATCAGCAATCTGCAGTTGATATTGATCCCCAGCACCTCCTAATGCAGTCTGAACAGAGATGAAAATCAAGACCCTTTATGGCTGACAATCAATCACACTTTGTCCTTGCCCCTACCCCACCATTTCCCTCATCCAATCCCTTGGACTCAGAGCAGCCTTGTGCAAATCTGAGCTTTCTCCACCCCACGCTTTGAAGCAAAAATCAAATGGTTCAGAGCTTAGCTGAGGGATAGAAGCTGTACATATCATGATTAGAGTAAAAGCATGCAGAAAGTGATTCCATGAGGTCCCACACTCTCACATAACCCCTTAGTTCCATGGCCCTGCAGTGTCACAAGGGTCTCCTTGGTTCAGGGGTGCCTGTGGCAGGACGTCCACCCACCCCTACCACAGACAGTCAGTGCATAAAGAGATAACCCGGGCTGAGAGACCCAGCAAGGGATCATCTCTGGGGCCAGAAGGGCTCAGGCCTCAGCTCAGAATCAACATCTTAGTCTGGAAAGCATATGTAGGAAGAGATAAAAGAAATATTCTTGACTGAGAGACACTGTTTTACAAACTTAAAAGACATATGAGTTATCACAGAAGCAGAAGCCACCACACGCACACCCTGAAGGTGTAAAGGGCTTCTTCTTGTAGTTTGCACACAGATTCCACAGTAACTTCCCTGGGGATTGAGGGAAAGGATCTCGATGTGAGACTCCACCAACAATTGGATGGTAAGATACAATGAATCCTAAGTTATATTAAGTCTTTGCTAGCTGCAATATTAAGAGGTACCTTTAACCTCATGTAGTATATACCTGCTAGAAGTCTCTTTTTGTCCTTATTCCTGTGTAGTATTAATTTAAGTCTTTTGTCTGTTAGTTTTCTGTCTATTAAATAAAGAATTCATTCTATAATAGACCGAATCAGCCTTTATTAAAGATATTGCAAATGAGAGTGAGTTTTTGGGTGCTGACCACCTCAATAAAGACACTGCCTGCTGCCAGAGGCCTGGGCAAAGGGCAGGGACTTATCTAAACCCCCACAATTGCCCCTGGTAACCGTGCCACACAGTGCCACAACTACCCCTTGGCCCAACAGTGCCCTGTAGTGTCACAATGGACTCCTTGGTTCCATGGGGCTGCAAAGTGTCACAATGGCCCCTTTGTTCAATGAGGCCTGTTGTGTCACAGTATCTCCATGATTCCATAAGGCTCTGCAATGTCACAACAGACCATTGGTTCCATGACAACCCAAAGTGTCACAGTGGCCTCTTGGTCCCATTGAGCCTCACAGTGTCACTAAGGTCCCCTTGGTTTCACAAGGCCCTGCAGTGCCACAATGTCCTTTGTTTAGATGAGGCCCCACAGTGTCATCATGGCCTCCATGGTCCCATGAGGCTCCACTGCTTCAAAATGGTGCCATGATGCCCTGTAGTGTAACAAAGGTCTCCTTGGTTCCATGATGTCAGAATGGACCCTTCATCCCATGGAGCCTCACAGTGTCACTGTGGTCCCCTTGATTCCATGAGGCCCTGCTGTGTTACAATGGCCCCTTGGTTAAAAAAGGCTCTGCAGTGTCACAATGGTCCCTTGGATCCAGTGGGTCCCAAAGAGTCACCATAGTCTCCATTGTTCCATGAGGCCCTGCAGTGTCATAATGGACCTTCATTTCCATAAAGCCCTGCTGTGACACAATTGGCCCCTTGGTTCCATGAGGCTTGGCACAATCAGAATGGGCCCTTTGTTTCATGGAGCACCACAGTATCAGAAGGGTCCCCTTGGTTCCACAGAGTCCCCAAGTATAACAATGGACCCTTTGTTCCATGAGGTTCTGCAGTGTCACCATGGATTCCTTGGTTCTGTCAGGCCCAGGTGTGTCACAATGGCCCCTTGGTTCCATGAAGCCTTTCTCTGTTACAATGGAATTTTGGTTCCAGGAGTTTCTGTGGTGTCACAATGGTCTCCACGGATCTGCACTATCACAGTGGACCATCAGTGCCCTCGAACTCTGCTGTGACCAAATGGATTTTGGTTCCATGCAGCCCCACAATGTCAAAATGGTCCCTTGATTCCATGGGATTCTGCTGTGCCAAAATACATCCTTTGTGCCATGAGGTTCCACAATGTCACACTTGACTCCTTGGGTGTGAGGCCACATTACCACCAAATCTACAAAATATCACAATAAGACTCCTTAACACTAATGTGGTCTCAAAGAGGGCATCATTTATTCAGGCCTGAGGTCCAGCAGGAGAAAACACCAGACCTTACATAGACATGTGATGCCAAAAGCATGTTGCTCATATGCAGTTGCTACATGTGTATTAGAATTTACCCATTTCCAAGAAACCCAGACCAAGTTCCCAGTTTCAGTCCTTGTTTTTTCTATCACTGCAGCCTTGAGCCAGATGTCTTCTCTTCCAAACATCCTTGCAGGGAAAGCAGCCCCTCAATTACCTTCGTTCTCTACTAAATTGCACAGGCACAGTAAAACTTGAATAAACGTTTTTGGTATTAAGGCCAAGGCTTTGTGTGTCCAGGCAGAGGCAGGCAGGAGGCAGAGCTGTCAGCAAAGGAAGGGGCCAGCGAGGTGGGGCAGCCGGGGGATGACGACAGCCTGCAGGGACAGAGGCGCAGGGCATGGACACCGTAGGACAGCCTGGGCTGCAGAGGGCACAGGGATGGGCAGCAGCTGAAAGGCCCTGACACAGCCAACTCCTGCAGCACTTGGGCCATGCAGGCTGGCCCTGGGCCTGAGGCCAGCAGGGGCCAAGTGAGCCTTGCTGTGCTGGGGCCTCATTGCCTCCTTGTCCCTGCTCAGCAGCCTGGCAGGGGCCGCCCCATGGTGCTGCCCTTGGCATTGCACATGGCCAGAGCCCAGTGGGCCGGGAAGAGCCCTGAGCAATGAGGGAGGGACAGGATCTGCCTTGCCAGGGGCTGGGGCTCAGGCCTTGGCCCTTTGCATTCCTGAAACACATCCAGGTGTGCTCAGCACCAGAGACACATTTCTCTTGCTTGTCCCCACGTGTCATCATTGCCTCCAGTGCTCTGCTCTAACTGGAACCAGGGTGAGACCCATTAAACCTTCAAGAAACTTTGAAGTTTGAACCTGAATCTGAGTTCTTGAGGATTTTTCCTTCAGCTCCCTCTCAGGGACTGATGTCCTGGGATTCAGCACTGTTGAAAAATCCCAGCTCTACAGAGATGGGGCAAGTGAGGGGCATATTTTTAAAAATATTCCATTATTAGACTCCTTGGAGGGTAAAACATAAGAGATGTAAAACTCAATGCCATTCTATCCAAAGCCAAGTTTTTCCTGTTTACTATACCTTATTAATGTTTCTCAGCCTATCACCTCTTGCTACACAATGGTGCTAATACTTCTAACACCAACCACTCATTATTGTACCCCACCTGGCTTTGCACCAAGGCATCTTTCGCAGTTCTAATTCTCCAAAACATCTGGTTTTTGTGCAAGGCCATGGTTTGAAACTTCTTTCTAGTTAAATCTCTCCCTCAGCAGTGTCTTCTCTATTCCAGGGCCATTCTGAGTCAGCACACCTTATCTCAGAGTTTGCATCCAGATGTACAAGACTGTGTGAGCTTTCAGTCAGGCTTTGAGAATCCTTTACAAATCCATTTCTCATAAATATCAATCACAGAATGCTGCAATCACCTCTGCCCTAAAGAGAACATTAATAAAATACACCCTTGAGAATTGGAATGGATATTTCTAAGAAGGTCATGGTCATATTTCTCTATAACTGGGGTTGAAAAACTACTGAATGAACAGGACCAGACCAGAGGGAAATCAAGGCAGAACTGTTGTTTGCTAGGAAACCTCTGAAGAATTCAGTCAGAATCAAACTCCAAAATTTCTGATGCCGTTCATGGGTCTCACTGAGGGACACGACTGAGAAAGTGTCCCCAGGTTGCAGTGTGAGCAGGAAATTGGAGGCAGAGATGACAGGTGGTGTGGGAAATGCAGGCACAGAGAGCTCTCAGGGCCTTGTGCATACAGGCTCAGAGATTGAGATGGAGACAAGGTTTAACCTAAAACCCTGGAGAAGGCTTGGACAATAAGAGCATTAAAAGAAAAATAGACATAAAACAAGAATATAAGTTTTTAGTTTAAGTAGAAATATGTTTTAAGGAAAGAGAAATATGCATTATGTAAGCAAAGCAGTATGTTAAGTGAGATAGTAAAAAATGTTAAAGTTTAGCAATAGAACCTGTTACATACTTAGCCAGGAGCTTGAGATGCATCAATGTAAGTTTATGAAGTGTTTGATGATTTGTTGTAAAATGACACATTGTGGCAAAGCCATGAGAAGCAAAGCAATTAATGATTGGTGTAAAAAAGATGCTAGCAAACTTTGTAGGAGTATTTGATTGGCTGAAAACCTAACATAAGACATTGTAACTAAGAATTGGGCAGGTTCTGATATTATGGCTTTGGAGATAACACCTTTAATACCTCACCTTTCTATGAGACTGATGCCATGTGGCATTAAAGCATCTTTTACAATATCTCTCAGTTGCCCTGTCTTTTGTAATAATAATATCCCAATAGGCATTATTTGGACATTAAAGCTGCCAATTAGTCAATATGGATTTAAGGACACCAGGTCTATCCATTAAAACCAATGGGGATTTTGGTGAAATTTGGTCCTAAAATGGGTAAATGTGGGGGAAATGTTGGGCTGAATTCTGGGAATTTCCACTTCAGGATTGCAGTGCTGATGCTCTGGATGTCCTAGAGGCCAATCCTTAATTACTGATCCCTCACCTGTGATCCATACTGGAGCTGTGCCTCCAGGTAAACCCTAAAATTTCCATTTTCATCACAAAGTCTGGGAATTCTGAGCCCAAAATTGGGAATTTTAGCACCAAAAATGTTGGAACATCAGCTCTGCCCACTGAAATCACCAGGGATTGAAGGACACCAGGTCTGCTCCCTTGAAGTCAATAGGGATTGAGGGACACCAGGTGTACCCATTGATAGGGCTTGATTGGGAAGAGTTACTGTTTAAACTGGGAGCACTGGGAAGGGCTAAGGGGGGACAGTGGCAGCACTGAAGCAAAAGTGGGACCAGTGGGAGGGATTTGTAGATAGAAATGGAGATAAACAAGACTCCAGGTGTAAGCCATTGAAATCAGTAAGAATTTAGGGTCAGCAGGTCTACCCTTCAAAGGCAATGGGGTTTAAAGGCACCAGGTCTACCCAATCAAAGCAATGAGGATGTTTGAGAAACTGGTTTGGGGGCCCCAGGGGTTTTGGTAATCCAGGTGTCCAAGGGGTACCCAGGTGTATCCAGGTGATTTCTGGGCGTCCACCCAGGTGATTTTTGGGGATAGCCAGGTGTACCCAGGTGATTGCTGGGGGGGGATCCAGGTGATTTTGGGCAGTATCCAGATGTACCCAGATAATTTCTGGGGATATCCAGGTTATTTTTGGGGTACCCAAGTGCCCTGACTCACCCTGACAGGCCAGGAGAAGATGATGGCCACTGTCCTCCCAGTCAACATGGACACAGGGGACCCTTGGCATGTGCAGGGCTGTTGGGGGGCACTCCAACATTCAGGGAGTACCCCAAAACTCCAGGTGAGGACATCAGGGGTAGGAGGGAGCCCTGAGTTACCATGGGAGAGGATGCAGGGCAGGTACAGCCAGGTGCTTTGGTGCATGGGGTTGGTGAAGATGGTATTCTGCAGCAGCTCCAGCTCTGGGGTGGGCAAAGGAGGCACCCCAAAATCTCAGGGTGGCAGCAGGGGAAACCCCAATATCTCAGTGGGTACACCCAGGTATCCAGGAGTTCAGGTGTGCCCATTAAAGTCATTGGGGATTTAGGGAAACCAGGTCTGCCCATTCAACCCAACAGAACCCACCAGCTCCCAATTTAGGTGAGGGAGGGGCTGGAAAATTTGGGGGATCTGGCAAAATTGTTGGAGTTTTTCTGGGGAATCCCTCACCTTGCTTCAGCCTTCCAGGGGGCAGGGTCCTTGCTGTAGTTCCTGGTGGGCATCAGCAGCCCCAGGCAGTGTTGCCAGGCTGAGAAGTTGGAGAAGCTGCAGCTCAGCAGGGCCCTGGTGAAGGCCAGCTCGGCCTTGAGGTCCAACCCGGTCACAAGTGCTTACCAGTGTTCCCAGGTGTGGACTGGGAAGACACCAGTATAAACCAGTAAGCACTGGGTGTCACCCCTGAGCCCATGGTGGTAGCACCCAGTATAAACCAGTAAGCTCAGCACAACCTGAAGTCGCTCCCAGTAGGTGCCAAGCCCCATCCCAGTATAAATCAGTAAGGCCAGCATCCCCAGAAGTTGCTCCCAGTGAAGTGCCAAGCATCCCCAAGCCGCCTCCCAGTATAACCCAGTACACTCCAGTTTAACCCAGTAAAATCCAGAATATCCCTGTATAACCCAGTATAAACCACTACAACCCAGTCACCCCCAGGACCACATCCCAGTATAAACCAGTATAACCCAGCATAACTCACAATCGGCCACCAGGTCCTCCCAGCCAGCAGGGGGCACAAACACACCCCTGCTCCATTTCCCAATAGACCCCAGTACAAACCAGTAATACCCCAGCACCCCATCCCAGTGCAAGGTGATTGAACATCACAGGCTGTCCCAGTGACATCACAGAGCTGACTGTGACATCACAGGGCAGAGGTCTGACATCACAGAGCAGGCTATGACATCACAGGAGGGGCTGTGTGACATCCCAGCAGGGCTGTGTGAGGTCACTGCGTTGGTCACTCTGCCCCAGCCCCCCCTCACAGTTTCCCCAGACAAGTCCAATGCTGTTCATGCCCAGCAGGGTCCCCTGTCCCCCGGGATCCCCCTGCTCCACCTGGAGCCACAGCCTCCCCCAAGGATGTTCCACAAATCAACCCCAGAGCCTGACACGGGGACAAGGGGCCAGGGCTGTGTGACCAGGACATCAAGGCCGTGGATTATCCAGGTCACTGGGGCCTGGTTTGGGTTGCCCAGGGCAGGAAAGATGTCTGGCAGCTGGAGCAGGGTGAGGGAAGGGCCTCCAAGGTGGGGCTGGAGCCCTTTGGCTGTGAGGAGAGGCTGAGGGAGCTGGGCTTGTCCAGCCCGGAGCAGGGAAGGCTGAGGGGCTCCTCATGCCAGCAAGGACAGGAGGAGTTAAAATGAGTCAGGCTGGTTTCAGCATTTCCTCAACACCAAAAGCAGCATGAACTCCCTTTCCCCATCCATCACTGAAAGCTTTGCAAATAGAACATTCTTCAAGCTGTTTTAGCTGCACTCCAGGCAGAGCAGGCTGGTTCAACACATTAATTGTGTTTATATCTATTATAACATCCGCTTTGCCTACAAATCTACAAACAGGAAAAGAAAACAAAACAATTTTTTCTATATTGTTTTCAATATAGTATATTCACTTTGAATGCGCTTCTGAAGTCTTTCTAATTAACCACAGAAGAATTGTAGACTAAAATTATTCTCAGTAGCTTGTTTTATTAGGGTGTTTTGAACAATGTTAATTAGTCGTTGACACTGAATTTCTCAACTGAAGAGCTCAAGAAAGAAGAGGCCTCTGGAGGAGTGAAATTCATCAGCAGCCTCCAAGTGTCTGAGGATCCATCCTCATCAGAGCAGCAATGAACAGAAATGGGCACAGCTTTGTGGCTGCCCCAGCTTTGGGATGGGCCCTGGGCCTGGAGCAGGAGCAGCTCTGGAGGGCCCCAAGGCCGGGGCTGTTGTGCTGGCCTGGGCAGATGGGATGGCAGGAGGGGCTGCAGAGCTGTCAGGAGCTGAGGGAGAGGGGAGCAGGGCAGCCAGGGAGCCTCCTTTTGCCTTGGCCAAGCAGCTTGGCCATGGCTGGGGCTGAGTCCTCTCTGAGCTGCAGCTGCTGCTGTGCCCTTGGCAGGGGCTGAGGCCGTGGGGCCACTGCCCAGAGCCCCCTGGCCTGAGCAGAGCTGTGGGGCCAGAGCCGGCTGGGCTGTGCTGGGGAGAGGCCCTTGGTGCTGCACAGAGCTCAGGGCAGCTGGTACAGCTTGCAGGGAGCTGGGCTGGCCTGAGAGAGCCTGCCAGAGAAAGCAGCAGTGTCCATGTCAGCCTGGCTGAGCGGGCAGGGGCACGACTCAGCCCAGGCCTTGTGGGGCAGGGCCAGCGCCTGGGCAAGGCATTGCAAACAGGCAAGTGGCCCAGAGAGGAGGCTGCTCTGTGCCCTTGGTGGCATGCACAGAGCAGGGAGGGGGCCCAGGACATTTGTCAGCGCCAGCCTCTGTCCGCAGCCCTTGCCAGCCCTGGCTGCTGAGCCCAGCTTTGGCCTGGGCTGAGTTTGGCTGTGGCCCAGCTCCATCCTCCTGCGGGGCTCAGGGCCTGTTGCCGGCCATGGCCAGCCCTGCCCGGCCTCTGTGCTGGCCCAGAGCCCGGCAGAGCCCGGGGCAGGGCTGTCAGTGCAGGCCCACAGGTGCCACGGGCTGTGCAGGAGCTGGCAGAGGCTGCCCAGCAGGGAGGCCATGGGGCACAGAGCCCCAGGGCTGCTGTGGGCACCACGGCTGCACCTCCAGCTCCAGAGGAGATGGGACAGATCATTCCTGCTGCATTCTTTACTGTGCTTGCTCATACAGGTGACCTGCATCCATATGTAGAGGAAGTGTTTTGTTTCAGATAACACTGGTAGAGTTATAAGAATATTATTTATCTGAAAAAATTATTTTATTCAGACAGTAAGAAACAAAGACACATAAAATCAGAACAGCATCTGAATTTTGCAGATGATGAGTGACTCACTGATGTTCAAACCTGTTTAAATACTTCCCTCAGGGCTTTCTTGAGATGAGACCACCACAGTCTAAGACCAGCCAGAGTTCTCTGTCCTGGCAGCTTTTGAGTAGGAGAACACTTGCATTTAGGGAATTTTTCAGGGGAAGTATATGTTTTGTCTGTGGGCACCTGGAAAAATGGATGGCTCTTCTCTATAAGAAGGAAAGCACAAGGTCCCAGTTTTCCAGGGTCTGAAGGTCAGCCTGACCTGTCAGGAGGCCCCCGGGAAGCAAAACCATCCATGGGCCTTGGTTCCATGAGGCCCCACAGTGTGACAATGGCCCCTTTCTTCCATGAGACCCTGCAGGGTCACAATGGCCCTTTGGGTCCATGGGGCCCCACAGTGAGCTCTGGGCACAGGAGCTCATCCCAGCCCTGCATCCAGGGGTTCCCACGGGATGTTTCTCTCTGGGAACTCCAGGAACAGCTGAAGGTGTTTGTGTCACTGGGTTTATGTCCCCTCACACACACAGGATGTTCAGGGCTGTGCAATGTCCCTGCACTGCAAGCACAGACTCCTGACCCGGTCACTTGATGTCCCTCCAGGGAGGGAAGAACAACCTCTGTGCCCTGGCGTGAGAGGCCACTGCTGGGAGCGGCGCTGGCTTTGCCAGGGCACTGCTGGGACAGCCCCACCCTGAACACTGCCACACTTGTGCTGGTCACTGCTGCTCTCCTCTCCAGGGCGCTGTGTTGGGAACATCCATGAGAGCAAACTGGGAAGGCGATTGAAGCTTTCAGGCCCTGCACTGGGGAGATGCCCTTGCATGATGGAAATGTTGTTGCAGAGCCCAGCTCTGCCCCTGCAGTGCCCACGGCCTGTCCCTGCCTGCAGTCCCTGGACAGTCACACAGCAGGACTGGGGCTGAGCTGAGAGAGCCCTGAGGCCTTAAACCAGCCCAGGGGCTTTGAAGGGGAGTATGGAAGAGAAGGATGGGGAGGTTCTGGAGCAGAAGCCCTGGGGCTGCCAGGCAGTGAGGAGCACTGGGGTTCCCTTTTCACCCCAGCTCTGCCCAGAGGCACCGACCCTGCAGCTCCAGAGAAGTCAGAGAGGAAAGATGTCAGGGGAGCATGGCAATACAGAGTTCTTTATTTGGTGTAAGCACATGGGTAGTATAGCTCCTGGGTTATACAGTCTCTGGGTTTGCTGGAAGGACAAACAATGAATTAAAAATTGTACAGCCAAGGACTTCTGTGCAAACAAATTCTCAATAGTATAACAACAGTGTCAGCAGCAAAAAATACAGGACACAAAGTAAGCATGAATCTAACACAACAAGAGCTATGCAGTAGAAGAAGAGTTTATTGTTTCTGAGCAGCATTCATGATAATTTTCATCAGGCCATCCTTGAGCTCCTGGTTCCTCAGGCTGTAGATGAGAGGATTCAGGGCTGGAGGCACCACTGAGTACAGAACTGACAGGGCCAGATCCAGGGATGGGGAGGAGATGGAAGGGGGCTTCAGGTAGGCAAACATGATAGTGCTGAGGAACAGGGAGAGCACAGGCAGGTGAGGGAGGCAGGAGGAAAAGGCTTTGTGCCATCCCTGCTCAGAGGGGATCCTCAGCACAGCCCTGAAGATCTGCACATAGGAGAAAACAATGAACACAAAACAGCCAAAATATAGAAAAGCACTTAGCACAAGAAGCCCAAGTTGCCTGAGGTAGGAGTGTGAGCAGGAGAGCTTGAGGATGTGTGGGATTTCACCAAGGGGACCCTTGTGACACAGCGGGGGCTGATGGAACCAAGGAGACAATTGTGACAGTTCAGAGCCTCACACAAACAAGGCTCCATTGTGACACTGAAGGGAATTATGGAATCCAGATCACTGTGACACAGCCGGGCCACATGGAACCAAGGAGACCTGTGACATTTAGGAACCTCATGGAACCAAGAGTCCACTATGACACTGCAGAAACAAGGAGACCATTGGGACGTTGTGGAAGCTCCCAGAACCAAGCAGCCATTGTGACACTCCAGGGCCTCGTTGAAGCAGGGAAACCACTGTGACAGTCCAGAACCTCATGGAACTAAGGCTCTCTTGTGACACAGCAGGCTCCCATGCAACCAGTTGTCCATTGTGACAATGCAGATCCCAGGAGACCATGGTGACACTAGGGAAGCTCATGGAACCAAGGGTCCATTGTGACAAAGCAAGGCCTTGTGGAACCAAGGAGAGCATTGTGACATCATGGAACCTCGTGGAACCAAGGGTCTATTGTTACAGTCCAGAACCAAGGACACCATTGTGACACTCCAGAACCTCATGGGACCAAGATTCCCTTGTTACACAGTGGGGCTTCATGGAACCAAGGAGCCAGTGTGACACAGCAAAGCTGCATGAAACCTATGGTCCAGAGTGATACTGCGGATCCAGGGAATTGATAAAGCAAGCTCTGTTTATTCTCTGTTACAATGGCTTTTTATACTCTTAGCAAGCAACTCATACAGCTGTCACATTTTGATTGCTGTACACAGATCTCTACATTAATGTTTCTTTTTGCCAGGGTTCTTCCTTGTTCTCATGAGAAACTTCTCTAAAGTTACATAGAGCAGGATGACAAGATTACAGTGTCCTTGTTACATCAGCACACATTGCAACACTTGTGAAATGATGAACAGCCTGTCTTGATCTGATAAACAAGGGGATGGTTCAAACAATACCTCCAAAGACCCATGGCCCTGATCAGCAAGCCATTCCTCAACAATTCCCCCTTTCTCTTTTTGTACAAGCTATGCTCGTTGAGTAGCTGCTGCTGTAGCCTCATTTAACATTCGTCACAAGCATTGAATCAAACAAGGCACACAAATAATCACAATCAATACAATTATCCCGATGGTGATCAGGTGCTGTACCAGGCTGGTAAGCCATGGTCCCAAACCCAGGGATTTCAACCATCCTTCCAGGCCTAACCCATCCTGAATTTGAAGCTGTTTAGTAAGCCGCTTAAGCTCTGCTAATTGCTCATGAATTGACTGAGAGTGATCAGTCAGGTTCATGCAGCACATCCCTTCAAATTCATCACAACCATGCCCTTGAGCTAACAGTAAGAAATCAATTGCTGCCTGATTCTGTAGTGTAGCATGTCTAACAAAGTCCACATCTAACAAAGGATCTGACAAAGCTCGTGATGTTGCATTGGTTTGCTTTGCAAGCCAACAGCCTAACCTGCTGAGGGTTGCTAAGGCACCTGAGGAAGCAACTGCGGGTGCTAAAGCTGAAGCTGCTATTATTGCACCAGGAGACCCAAATTTAACATTGTCCCTACATTCACTGCTAAAATTGGTGAGTCATACGTTTTGCTCTGTGATGTCTGGATACATTTAAAATCATTGATGTATTTGGTGCCAACAATGACAATCTCCCCAGTGTACAAGGTCCACCTCTCAGCCGAGAAGGAATTCCAGACCAAGCTCTATCACCACAAATAAGAAAGTATCCAGGTGGTAATTGAATGGGAGTATTGCTTGACACAGATCGATTGGGAGCTGTATAACCACACCAAAGTGACTCATTGCCATATACCAGTAAGGAAGAATTAACACTAACAGCAGCTAAATTACAACCTGGGTCTTTGCATTTGTCCAATTAAAGTTTACACAGCCATCCGCCTTTACAGACCCTAAAAGCTCCAATTCTTGAGGTTTTGTGGAGGCTGTAGGGAGATGCAGTGCCCATTGATCCCAGCTCTCAAGGGTAGCATTCAAATTAGAAGACTTACATGTTGGAATGCCAGGAGGACAGGGCCATATCTCAGCCGATGCTGTCTGGCCCCAGACTATCGGGCCCCTTCACTGCTGGCCGTGTCCACTTGCTCGGCACCCACAGAGGACCTGTAGGGGTAAGCACACACATAGAACCACGGCCAACATAGCGAACCTCTGCTGGGCCTTTCCACATCCCTGACACAGGGTCCCTGTATAACACAAAAAAGGGTTTTTCCTCTTTACTTTTTGTATCCTCAAGTCCACTATGAACATATGCCACGGGAACATTCTGTTTAGCAAATATACAAAGGTAATTCATCACAAACGGTGCTTTGGCTAGTCTTTCTTGCACATCTGTTATGTTTTGAAATTTCCCAGGTTATAACTTTAAAGTCTGATTTGCTCATTCCACAATTGCCTGTCTGGTAGGGGACTGTGCAACCCCAGTGGGATGCTGTATACCCCAGAGCTGACAAAATTTTCTCAGCCTTTCACTGACATAGGCTGGACCATTTTCCGTCATTAATTGTTTAGGAACCCCCATGACTGCAATGCAGTAAGTTAAGTGTCGAGTCACGTGTAAGGCCCTTTCTCCAGTTTGTGCCGTGGCCCAAATAAAGTGACTATATGTGTCCACTGTAACATGCACATGTTTGAGTTGGCCAAATTCCAATACATGTGTAACATCCATTTGCCATACTTCATTTGGGCCTAAGCCTCGAGGATTAACCCCAACACCGAGACCCAGACCATGATGGCTACAGGTAGGGCATGCTCGGACTATTCCTCTGGCCTCCTCCTTCGTGATGTTGAAATACTTGTGTAAGCCACGGGCATTTTGATGAAATGTAGCATGAGCTTCACGGGCCTTGGTGAATTCATTAATTGGCTCTGACACAGAGACCAATTGGCCTGCACTCATATTGCCTTCTCCCAAACCTTGGATTCATTTGTGGCTTCTAATATGCAAGGCAGAATATGATTTCTTCCTTTGATTGATGCATGCTTGCAGTTGTCTCAACAGCTCAAAAAGCTGAGGGTTCTGTATGTCCTTGATTCTGGCATCTTCAATTCTTGCAGATACAGCCACATACAGAGAGTCAGTTATAACATTTAACCTGTCTCTTGGCCATTTTTTAAAAGACCAAACAACTGCTCTCAGTTCCAAAGTTTGTAAGGAGTCTTCAGTCTCTGCTTGTAAAATGATATGATGCCATTTAGAGCCATCATGCCACGTGGCAGCAGCACGCCGTGATTTTCTTCCTGCATCAGTAAAAACTGTAACTGCTCCTTGGAGAGGCTGTGCACTATATTTTGGAATCTGTAACCAGTTCTGCTGGCTCATCCACTTAAGCACTGATATTTTAAGTGAGCTGACATTGATGTCCTGTGCCTCACTCAGGAGACTAGTTTGTAACAGTTGAGAATTCCGCAGGTACCACTCCAGCTCTTCTCTTTGAAGAGGCAAGTAGATGGTTCCAGGCTCCGTGCCCAACACCTGCACTATTCGAGTTCTTCCTTTACAAATA
Source organism: Sturnus vulgaris (assembly GCF_052056855.1). Taxonomy (NCBI): domain Eukaryota; kingdom Metazoa; phylum Chordata; class Aves; order Passeriformes; family Sturnidae; genus Sturnus; species Sturnus vulgaris. Next base: position 1,706,276 of record NW_028276728.1, on the reverse strand, counting down.
AGTTCAGCCAAGTCCTCAACTTTTTGCTGGATTGTCTTTCGTGGTTGCAGGTGTGGAAATAGCCATTCAAGAACTTTGACCTCCTCTTGCTCCCCCTTTATTCTTTTTGTGCTGCTTAAGTGCACCAAGCAACTGTGATGGCCCAATTAGAATGGTAAGATCAATTGGAAGGTCAGGGTCAAGATTATTGACCTCTTGCCGTGCAATTATAGTGCTCAACTGCTTAATCATGTTATTCTGCAAGGGTGAGAGCCTTACTGGAGCAGTGGGATCAGTTCCTTTCAACAGTGGTCACAAAACTTCCAACTGTTCATTAGTAATCCCAACCACTGGTCGTAGCCACTGTGAGTCTCCCATGAGTTTTTATACATCATTTAAAATTTTTATGTCCATTTTGATAGTTAACTTTTGTGGCCTAATTGTGGCGTTATCAATTTTCCATCCCAAATATTTCCACGTAGGAAAACGCTGAACTTTTTCCGGGGCAATTGATAAACCTTGTTGCAGCAATTGTTGTGTCAAGAATTTCTCTTGTTGTGGATTCAAGGGTTGTTTCTGAGCCACTGATATGTCATCCATGCAGTGGTAGATCATGGCATCTGGCCATGCAATTCAAATGGGTTGTAATGCACGAGCCACAAACAGCTGACATAGAGTGGGACTGTTCTTCATTCCTTGCAGTAGAACCACCCATTCAAAGCTCTGTGCAGGTGCTTCTCGATTAATGGATGGAACTGTAAAAGCAAAACGCTGTGTGTCCTCTGGATGTAAGGAAATTGTGAAAAAACAGTCTTTGAGATCCACAATCAGTAAATGCCAATGCTCTGGGATCATTGCTGGATTAGGCAGTCCAGGCTGCAAGGCTCCCATGGTCTGCATCTGTGCACTCACTGCTCTTAAGTCATGTAGCAAGTGATATGTCCCAGATTTTTTCTTTATCACAAAAATAGGAGTGTTCCATGGGCTTGTGGATAATTTAAAATGTCCTTGATGTAATTGCTCCTGAACTAACATCTGAACCTGTTGTAGACTTTCCTTTTCCAGTGGCCACTGGTCGATCCATACTGGCTGATCAGTCAGCCATTTCAGCTGAATCGGGAAAGTCCATCCAATGGCCCCGAGAGAAAAGGTCTCTCTGTTGTTAGGACAAAGCCTAAAGAGGTCAGCACATCTCTTCCAATCAGGGCATTAACCTTTTCTGGCAGTGGCATTATGGTGACATAGATAGAAACAGTTTTGCCATCTATAGTAACTTGGACTATATCTCGGATTCGATGTGCAATAGCAGCTCCACCCACACCTTCTACTCCTCCCATCATTCTTTGTAGTGGACATTGTGGTGGCCAAATCAATTGGCAAATGATAGGCAAGTCCGAGCCGGGGTCCAAAAGGACAGGAAGGAGTAAAGTTTGTCGGCCACACTTGATAACTGCATTTACAACAGGACGATTTTCCATTGAAAGTGTCAATAATGCAAGTCCACCTGTAGATCCAAATCCTTTCCCACCTCTTTCTTCCTTATTAGCTGGAGTGATAGCCACTGTTAACTGCTGCATAGGTACAAGCTGTGAGATCCTGCTTCCTTCAGGGATATACATTGGTGGGAAATGTGTTTGAATCATAAAGCAAATTTCTCCATTATAACCCACATCAATAAGTCCAGGTAATACAAAAATTCATTCTGCTGGAAGAATGCCACAATAACAATGCTCCATGGGCTTGGCCTCCAATAAGCAATGGTCCTTTTAGTCCAGTGGGACCTTTCTGTGGTCTGTTGTCGATCAGGGTGCCGTCTATTGCGGTTGCCAGGGCCAGTCCGAGGCTCCCTGAGGTGGCGGGTTGGAGCCTGGCTGCTGATTGCACTGGCAGGCGCAAGGTGGCGCTGTTGTCACCTGAGCCGCTGTTGGGGTCTGCGAGCCGCCACTTCTCGCTCTCAGTCCATCGTTTTTTGACTTTCGGCGACAAGCTTCCCAGCTGTGGTTATTCATTTGGCACTGTGGGCACCACACCTTTTGTACTTTGCATTGATGCCGCAGGTGTCCTCTGCATCCACAGCGATGACACTTGTCCTTGGACCGTGGGACTCCTTCCTTTCGAGATGAGTTCGGGAGAAGAGGAGCAAGGGCTGCTGCGAAAGCTTGTTGCTGTGTCTGCACCAAATCTTTCCCTAATTCCTTCACTGCTTCCACTAACAAGGCTTGATGATCTACGGGCACTCTGCTCATTCTATCTAACATTTCCTCAACTGAAGCATCAGCCGGCAATGTCACTAGTATGTTCCTTGTAAAAGGGTTAGAATTCTCTAACACACACTGTCTCAGCAATGCCCCTTTCCTCCATTCCTGAACATCTGCACTGTTTATTGCCCCTGTCTCATTTACGGTTTGTCACAACTGCATCAGCAGTCTCCAGTCAATAGCATAGTATTCTCCAGCAAGTCCTCCCTCACTCGGTGTATATACAACTGGGAAGGCTAAAATATCCTCTCCTATATCTGCTACAAACTTATAATCCTGATTCTCAATTGCTGTTCTTTGCATCGCTTTCCAGTTTACTGGGGAAATCTGAGCACTGCCCTTTTTTCTTTTCTCAGTCCCTTTCTTATTTCTCTCACTTCTCATGCTAATCAAACAGTCATTACCATCCCCATGATCTCTGGCTGCCTCCTCGTCTATCTCAGCCTCCTCCCCTGGGGACAATGAATCATTATCCTCATCACTATCCATCAGCGGGGCAGAGGGTCGTGCACGATCGGTCTCTGACTCCGGTTGGCGGCTAACTCGCACCGGACCTCCCGTCGGAGGAATAGGCACGGACTGAACTCCTAACTTCAGTCTGCCTGCATCCGACTCTGCAGCAGCTGTTCCTGCATTTAAGTGAGAGGATGCCACTGCAGCAACCTGCTTCTCTGTTAAATGCCTCTGCAAGCACTTTGTTACTGCCCGCCAAGGTTTCATAAGTTTTTTAGGTGGATTAGAGTCATCTATAACCATATCCCACAATACCTGACCAAATTTATTCCACTCATCTACCACAAACAAATCTCCACTGTCCTTAAAAAATCCTGATGCCTTTTCAAAGGCAATCAGACCTGCCAGTTCTTTTTTGAGGTCAATATCCTTTACTCCCCATTTTTCTAAAAAGCGTATAAATAAATGAAAGGCTACCTCATTATCCATTTCATCCACAGCCGGCAACTGTCCCTTACATGTATAGAAATGTGCAGCCTTTGCAGGTTTAGCCCTTCCTCAGACGGTGAACTCCTCCTGTAAGGCAGTTCAAGCACAGATCAGGATTCTTACGCCAGCGTCACCCGATCTTCCTCTCCCTGGTCGCTGCTACCGGTGCTGCTCTGATCTCCCTTCGCTAACCAGAACAAGGAGTGGGGGTCCCTGTTCCGGGCGCCAAACTGCAGGGTGGGGCGAGTGACGGCGAGGGGAGGCATGCAGACAATCAATATGATTGATAAAGCAAACTCTGTTTATTCTCTGTTACAATGGCTTTTTATTCACTTAGCCAGCAACAAGTCCAGCAGTCACATTTTGATTGGTCGCACACACATTTCTGCCTTGCTGCTTCTTCTGGCCAGGGTTCTTTCTTGTTCTCATGAGAAACTTCTCTAAAGTTGCACAGAGCAGGATGACAAGATTACAGTGCCCTTGTCACATCAGCACACACTGCAACACTTGCAAAATGATGAACAGCCTGTCTTATTCTGATCAACAGGGGGATTGTTTGAACAATGCATCCAAAGACCCATGGCCCTGATCAGAAAGCCATTCCTCAACAGTGGCCTCAGCAGATGAGCCTGTGGGCTACGGCCTCCCCCAGCCCCAGCCTGGCCCAAGCTGATTTTCAGGACAGCTCCAGGACGCTGACTCCATCTCCATCTTCTTCTGGTGCTGAGAGATCCTGCCCAGAGCACCTTTCCTCATGGCACTCTTCAGGGTAGATGTTGGTTTTGGTGGGGAACAGCCCCTGCTCAATGCAGGTTTCCCCTTGGGATCCCTCTTGGCAGCTGCTGGTATCGTTGCTGCATGTTACCAGGCCTGAGCTGTCACCTGCTGCCAGCCCCTGCCCGCTGAGGGCCTGCTGTTCCAGCCTGCTGGCCATGGGGCTGGCTGCTTTGGAGCTGGGCTTCACGTTTTCGTGCTCCATGTGCAGTGCAGAACGTTTGGCACACAGAGATCCCGGGAGCTGCTTCCTCCTGAGTGAGTGGCACTCCTGGCACTGGGCAGTGCAGGGCCCTGGGCCCCTTCTATAGCCCTGCAGGTTGGGGCTGTGCCATGTCACCAGGACAACAGAATGTCCCTCATCACCCAGGAACCCGATAGAACACCCCTGTGTCACAAAGGGCCCAGCCCAGCAGCCCTTCAGCAGCCCAAGGCCCTGGAAGTGGCATGGAGCAGCAGCCAGACTGGAGGGCTTCTAGCCCCTTGTTCTGATCCACTGATTGAAATGATCAGAAATGGCTCTGCCTCAGTTAGGGTACAAATGAGACCATGTGCCAAAGTCAATAGTGTGGATTTTACTGAAGAGCAAATGAGAGGCAGAGACAATCACAGAGAGAGAAAAACCAACATAGAATACAGGTGGGGGGAGAGAAAGAGAGTGACAGAGCCAGATGAAGTAGAAAACCTCAGCACTCTGTGGATCCCAATGGAATTCTGCTCTCTGATGGAGAGCATCCCCAGATCCCTTGGAGATGGATCCCAGTGGCATAGTGTGGATGCTCTACATCTCTGTCTTCTTGGTGCTCAGGGTGCCCCACAAACACGGAGTTCTGGGGGTCCATACACTCTTGGGCCAGGGGGGAAGGCCCAGGTTCCTCCCCTGGCAGGGACAAGTCTGACACAGGCTCTGGCAGCAGCCTCTGGCTCTGCTGCATCCCTTTGCATCAGGAGCAGTGCTCTGCTGCAAGGCCTCAGCAGTGAGTCTGGGCAGCGCTTTGGGGCTCTGGGATGGATTCTGGCCCCTCCTCAGGTGTCCCTCACGGCCATGTGCCGTGGATGTGGCCTTCCCGGGCTGGGCATTTTCCAGCGGAGCCAGTTTGTGTGAGGGAGGATGGGTGTTGAGTGCCTGTGAGCAGAGGTTCCCCCACAGCCCCAGAACTCTCGTCCTCCCTGGCTGGCTGTGGGCAGTGTGTGCAAAGGTGGCCTCAGCAGATGAGCCTGTGGGCTACGGCCTCCCCCAGCCCCAGCCTGGCCCAAGCTGATTTTCAGGACACCTGCTGGCTTTGGCTTTCTTGGGATGCATTCTCCTGCCTCAGTGCTGTGTCCTTGTCCCTAGAGCAGAGAGAATTGATCAGTGGTGTCACCCTTATGGTACCTCAGGTGCTGTTTGGCAGCTCAAGTCCCAGGCCAAAGCTGCAGTCAGGTGAAGGAGGGGTGGGCTGGGCTGGTCTCAGCCTCTTTATTCAGGAGAGGATTTTTGAGTTCCTTCTGAACCCAAACTATACTGTGACTCTAGAAGATGTGTGGATGTGTATTTTAACTTGATAACATTAATATAAATTATTATTATAATCATAAATTTGTTATTTTTATTATAATTATTTTCTACTACTTCTATTTCTTCGTCTTCCTCTTCCTCCTCTTCTTCTTCAACTTCTTCTTCTTCTTAGTGTCTTGTCCTGGTTTTGGGCAAATTTGGGGGAAAACCTCCAGAAGGAGCCCCCAGACAGCAAACCCCACGACTCCTCTCCCCCCCACCCCACCGGGTTCGGGAAGAATTTCCTCGGAGAAGAGTGGGAGAAAAAAACCTGTTTATTTAACAAGCAAGACACTCCCCAGCACAGGGAAAAAAGACAACACCAGCTGACAAAAAAACTCTTTCACCGTTCTGAAGGGATGACAAACTCAGTCTCTCTGGCGAGTGGTCGCTCAGTTATCAGTCTCTGGCGCTGGGGATGACTGCTGCAGGTGACAAGGTGTAGCCTCCCGGTGTTTCTTGGGGTTCCCAGGTCCCCGTCCGTTCAGATGGTATCCAGGAGAGGGAGGGGACGGGGTGGAAGAGAAAACAGTCCAGGGAAAAAGTTGGACTGCCTAGCTGAACTAACTAATAAGCAGAAAGCAAGGGCAAAGCGAAGGAAAGAAAAAGGCAGAAGCGAGCAAGCAGGCAAGCAAGCAGGCAAGCAAGCAAGCAAGCAAGCAAGCAAGCCGAGCTAAAACCTCTCCTAAACATAGACCATGGGGGAGGTGAGCCGGCTGATAACAAGACAAAACAAAGCTTCACTCTCAGACTCAGTCCTGGAAACACAGGACATAATACCAAACATAATCAGGACACACGATTGGAGATAGAAACACCATAACATCACCCTAGGACATTCCACCCCTTATCTCCATATCGTGAACATACTAAACAGCATGTAAAAACTTCAGCAAGTAGAAATTTCCATCTTTCACTTATTCGGACACATTTCCTTCTGTCTCATGCTGCCTCACCCCACAATCAGATCTCCCTGAGGCACACATCGTGTTGTTCCATCTCTCTGCATTACCCACCATGTACAACCTGGTCCTTGAGCAAAGACAATCCCACGAATGGGTTTGTCTGTACTCGGGGCAGAATTGATCCAAACTGCCTTCCCCAACAAACCTCTGATATGTGCCACTGGGACTTTGTCTCCATCTACTATATTCAGGGACTTAGACTGGGCAGGGCCCGCTCGGTTGGTGGAACCCCGGGTGTTAACTAACCAAGTGGCCTTTGCTAAATGCTGCTCCCAGTTTTTGAATGATCCCCCACCCAATGCTCTCAAGGTGGTTTTTAACAGTCCATTGTACCTTTCCACCTTCCCTGCAGCTGGTGCATGGTAGGGGATATGGTACACCCACTCAATGCCATGTTCCCTAGCCCAAGTGTTGATAAGGCTATTCTTGAAATGAGTCCCATTGTCTGACTCAATCCTCTCAGGGGTGCCATGCCTCCAAAGGACCTGCTTTTCCAGGCCCAGGATGGTGTTACGGGCTGTAGCCTGAGACACAGGGTAGGTCTCCAACCATCCAGTGGTGGCTTCCACCATGGTCAGTACATAGCGCTTGCCCTGGCGGGTTTGAGGCAGTGTGATGTAATCAATCTGCCAGGCCTCTCCATACTTGTACTTGGACCACCGCCCCCCATACCAGAGGGGCTTCACCCGCTTGGCTTGCTTGATGGCAGCACATGTCTCACAGTCATGGATAACTTGAGAAATACTGTCCATGGTTAGATCCACCCCTCGGTCTCGTGCCCACTTATATGTGGCATCTCTGCCCTGATGACCTGAGGCATCATGGGCCCATCGAGCCAGGAACAACTCTCCCTTGTGTTCCCAATCAAGGTCTATCTTCGACACCCCTATCTTTGCAGCCTGATCTACCTGCTGATTGTTTTTCTGCTCTTCATTAGCCCTACTTCTGGGAACATGGGCATCTACATGGCGAACCTTCACAGGTAATTTCTCTAACCGGGTAGCGATATCTTTCCACTCTTCGGCAGCCCAAATTGGTTTTCCTCTACGCTGCCAGTTAGCCTCTTTCCATCTCTCCAACCATCCCCACAGAGCATTGGCTACCATCCATGAATCGGTATAAAGGTAAAGCTTTGGCCACTTCTCTCTTTCAGCAATGTCTAAGGCCAGTTGAACCGCTTTGAGTTCAGCAAGTTGACTGGATCCACCCTCTCCTTCAGTGGCCTCTGCTACCCGTCGCGTGGGGCTCCATACAGCTGCTTTCCACCTCCGATTCATCCCCACAATGCGACAGGAACCGTCGGTGAATAGAGCATAGCGTGTTTCCTCTGCTGGCAGTTGGTTATATGGTGGAGCTTCTTCAGCCCGTGTCACTGGTTCTTGTTCCTCATCTGTGACACCAAAACTTTCACCTTCAGGCCAATTTGTAATTACTTCCAAAATCCCAGGGCGATTCAGTTTTCCAATCCGGGTGCGCTGTGTAATGAGGGCAATCCACTTGCTCCATGTAGCACTGGTGGCATGGTGGGTTGAGGGAACCTTTCCTCTGAACATCCACCCTAGCACTGGCAGTCGGGGTGCCAGGAGGAGTTGTGCTTCTGTGCCAACCACCTCTGAGGCTGCTTGGACCCCTTCGTAGGCAGCCAAGATCTCCTTCTCTGTTGGGGTGTAGTTAGCTTCAGACCCTCTGTAGCTCCGACTCCAAAATCCTAATGGTCGGCCTCGAGTCTCACCAGGCACCTTCTGCCACAGGCTCCAGGACAGACCATGGTTCCCGGCTGCAGAGTAGAGCACGTTCTTCACATCTGGTCCTGTCCTGACTGGGCCAAGGGCTACTGCATGAGCAATTTCCTGCTTTATCTGGGCAAAAGCTTGTTGCTGCTCAGGGCCCCAATGGAAATCGTTCTTCTTGCGGGTGACCAGGTAAAGAGGGCTCACAATCTGACTGTACTCAGGAATGTGCATCCTCCAAAAACCTATGGCGCCTAAGAAAGCTTGTGTCTCCTTCTTGTTGGTTGGTGGGGACATAGCTGTGATTTTGTTGATGACATCAGTAGGAATCTGACGCCGTCCATCTTGCCACTTCACTCCCAGGAACTGGATCTCTCGAGCAGGTCCCTTAACTTTACTCTTCTTGATGGCGAAGCCGGCTTCCAGGAGGATTTGGATGATTCTCTCTCCTTTCTTGAACACTTCTGCTGCTGTGTTCCCCCACACAATGATATCATCAATATATTGTAAATGTTCTGGAGCCTCACCTTTTTCTAGTGTAGTCTGGATCAGTCCATGGCAGATAGTAGGACTGTGCTTCCACCCCTGGGGCAGTCGATTCCAGGTGTACTGCACTCCCCTCCATGTGAAAGCGAACTGAGGCCTGCACTCTGCTGCCAGAGGAATGGAGAAAAATGCATTGGCGATATCGATAGTGGCGTACCACTTTGCTGCCTTGGACTCCAGCTCGTACTGCAGTTCCAGCATGTCCGGCACGGCAGCGCTCAGTGGTGGAGTCACCTCATTCAATGCACGATAGTCTACGGTCAGTCTCCATTCTCCTTCAGATTTACGTACAGGCCAGATGGGGCTGTTGAAGGGTGAGTGGGTTTTGCTGACCACCCCTTGGCTCTCCAGCTCACGGATCATTTTATGGATGGGAACCACAGCATCTCGAGTTGTTCTGTATTGTCGGCGATGCACTATGGAAGTGGCAATTGGTACCTTTTGCTCTTCTCCTTTCAGAAGTCCTACAGTACTTGGATTCTCAGACAGTCCAGACAAGGTGTTCAATTGCTGGATGCCCTCTGTCACCACAGTTGCTATCCCAAATGCCCACCTGAATCCTTTTGGATCTTTAAAATACCCCCTTCGGAGGTAATCTATGCCCAAAATGCATGGGGCCTCTGGGCCAGTCACAATAGGATGTTTTTTCCATTCATGTCCAGTCAAGCTCACATCAGCTTCCACCAAGGTAAAGTCCTGTGATCCACCTGTCACACCAGCAATAGAAACAGATTCTGCCCCCACATATCTTGATGGGACTAATGTGCATTGGGCACCAGTATCAACCAAAGCTTTATACTTTTGTGGTTCCGATGTGCCAGGCCAACGAATCCACACAGTCCAGAAGACACGATTTTCCCTCGCCTCTCCCTGGCTAGAGGCAGGGCCCCTCTAAGCCTGTTTATCCTTCTTTCCTTGGGCATATGTCTTAGAGGTTCCTTCAAGGGGATCAGATATATCATCATCATCATACTTGGCAGCTTGGCTACGGGCAACTGGAGCTGCTCTCCTTTTGGTGGAACTTCCTCTTTGGGTCTTGCCTTCCTTCAATTCACGCACCCGTTGTGCCAGAGCAGCAGTAGATTTTCCATCCCATCTCCTCATGTTTTCTCCGCAATCACGTAGGAAGAACCACAGCTCAGCTCGTGGGGTGTACCTCCTCTCCCCATCAGGGGAACGTCTGCGTTGGATACCAGGGCCTCTAATTTGTACTGCTGAGATTTGGAGAAGGTCCTCTTTAATCTCCTCCCTGAGTCTTTTATGATTCTCCTCTATCTTGTCTTCTAATTTCTGCAGACGTGTTTCCACAGCTGCAATTCTGGCATGTGTTGGGCCATGCACAGCATCTGCATATGCTCGGAGCTTCTTTGCCATATCAAGCACGGTCTCATCCCTCTCGTCCCGCTTCATTATTGCTAAAGCAGAAGCATATTCATGGGGCCCAAGCCGTACAAGTTTTCGCCACATCACAGATGTACATGGTACCAAGTCCGGATTCCTAGTTGTTATGTCATCTGAGAAGATAATCTCTGCCACTGCCATTTCTCTCAGGCGTTGGATCCCTTGTTCTATCGTCTTCCAGTGGGTCTGCTGCATATAAAGATCATCTGCACACAGGTATCTTTGTGCTACACTGTCCAGGACCCGTGCCCAGAGGCTGTGAGGGTTAGGCCCTCTCATCATTCCTTGGTCGATGACAGGATCATGTGACAGGGATCCCAAATGCCTGGCTTCAGTGCCATCCAGAATTGTAGCCTCGCCTGCAGCATCCCAAAGACGGACCAACCAACTAATTATAGACTCATCAGGTCGTCGGGTGTAATCCTTTCTTAGGCCACGGAGGTCCTTTAGGGAAAAAGACTCAATATTGGCCTCTGATCTTTTACCAGTTGCTTTGACTCCTGGTTTTATGTCAGGAGGCGTCGAGGGTCCTTCTCCTGCATCATCATCATCATCATCCACTGGTCGATCAGTCTTGTCTGTGCACTTTCCACTTCTCGTGCTGGTAGCAACAGCCATTGGTTGAGGCTTACTGACAGGTTTAGCTGCTGGCTTAGGCTCACTGTCTGGTGTAGTTGTTGGCCTCGAGCCTGGGGTGTTGGCTGCAGCCTGAGTGACTGGGATAGTGGCTGATTTATCTGCCTGTCCCCCTTCCTCTGTCTGCTGCCCTACAGTATCTAGCAGGGTACGGTAAGCATATGCCAGGGCCCAGCTCACTGCAATGATCTTCTTCTCCTTAGAATTACCATGGCACTTCTCTTTCAGGTACTTTGCTACCTCAGCTGGGTTCTGAATTTGTTCACATGGAAAATCCCAGGATGTAGGGTCAGAAAATTCCTTTAAGATTTGGCCCATATCCTCCCATTTCCCACACCATTCAGGATTCCTCACGCCTGGCTCTACTCTGGGGTCAAGGGTCTCAGCCCCTCTAGAAATCTCAGCTCTCATTCTAGAGAAACTGCAGACTGTATAGAGAAAGCTTACTATATTAAACACCAGAAAGATGGTCTCTTTAACACTCAGGGGGAACTGAACATTCTCTAATAAGGATGTAACAAATTCAGAGGAGAAGAAGGAGAACAAAGGCTGAAAAGCCTCATCCCCTGCTTCTCCTCTAACAAACTGAGTGCACAACCACAACCAAGAACCATACATTCCTGGAACAGATTCCAGCACCTTTATAAATCTCCTGCAGGCCATTAAAACCAAGCCCAGCCCGATGGATATTTTGGTCAATGCCCCTCTGCTACAGAAACTACGCATTAGGGACAATACCGGAGCTATTTCTGGATAAGCAAATAAACCCAGGGACCACAAAGGTATTAAGACTTCAAAAAACCCTAGGGACCATAATCCCATGCAGGCCTCCACCCCAAAAGACATGAATTCCAACAACATAGCCAATAACTGCTCTATACCAACACAAAAGAATTTGAACCAAATTATTATTATTAGAACAGGGTTTTTTTCCCACTTTCTCGAGCCTCGAGTTGGGCGCCAATTTATTTGTCCTGGTTTTGGGCAAATTTGGGGGAAAACCTCCAGAAGGAGCCCCCAGACAGCAAACCCCACGACTCCTCTCCCCCCCACCCCACCGGGTTCGGGAAGAATTTCCTCGGAGAAGAGTGGGAGAAAAAAACCTGTTTATTTAACAAGCAAGACACTCCCCAGCACAGGGAAAAAAGACAACACCAGCTGACAAAAAAACTCTTTCACCGTTCTGAAGGGATGACAAACTCAGTCTCTCTGGCGAGTGGTCGCTCAGTTATCAGTCTCTGGCGCTGGGGATGACTGCTGCAGGTGACAAGGTGTAGCCTCCCGGTGTTTCTTGGGGTTCCCAGGTCCCCGTCCGTTCAGATGGTATCCAGGAGAGGGAGGGGACGGGGTGGAAGAGAAAACAGTCCAGGGAAAAAGTTGGACTGCCTAGCTGAACTAACTAATAAGCAGAAAGCAAGGGCAAAGCGAAGGAAAGAAAAAGGCAGAAGCGAGCAAGCAGGCAAGCAAGCAGGCAAGCAAGCAAGCAAGCAAGCAAGCAAGCCGAGCTAAAACCTCTCCTAAACATAGACCATGGGGGAGGTGAGCCGGCTGATAACAAGACAAAACAAAGCTTCACTCTCAGACTCAGTCCTGGAAACACAGGACATAATACCAAACATAATCAGGACACACGATTGGAGATAGAAACACCATAACATCACCCTAGGACAGTCTATATTCTTCTTCTTAGAACTATGCTTAAAATTATTATTATTTTTACTACTACCACTAATTCTTCATTTTAGTATTTCTATTATCATTCTTCCTATTATTATTTATTTTCTTCTTATTGTAACTATTTCTTCTTATGTGCTTCTTCTTGTTCTTCTAACTGTACTTGTACTTGTACTTGTACTTCTTCTTCTACTTTTACTGGTACTTCATATTTATTCTTATATTCTTATGATCTTATTCTGCCTATATGCCTTATGGTTATATATGCCTTAAAATGCCCTGACCAGTTCCTCTTCATCTTTGCTTTCTTTCCAGCCTCTCCATGTCCTTCCTAAACTGGGGAGGGCAGGAACTGGACACAAGACTCAAGGTCCAGCGTCAGCAGTGCTGAGTACAGGGGAAGAATCACTGCCCTGCTCCTGCTGGCCACACCATTCCTGATCCAGGCCAGCTGCCATTGGCCTTCTTGGCCACCTGGGCACACTGCTGGCTCATGTCCAGCCTGCTGTCCATCAGTGTCCCCAGGTCCCTTTCTGCCTGGCTGCTGTCCAGCCACTCTGTGCCCAGCCTGGAGCACTGCAGGGGTTGTTGTGGCCAAAGTGCAGGATCCAGCACTTGGTCTTGTTAAATCTCACCTTGTTGGATTTGGGCCCTGGATCCAGCCTGTCCAGGTCCCTCTGCAGAGCCCTCCTACCCTCCAGCAGATCAACACTCCCAGCCTACTTGATCTCACCAGGGTTCCATGAGGTCCTAGAGTGTCACAATGGTCCCCATGATTCCATGAGGCCTCCCAGTGTCACAATGTCCCTTTGGCTCCATGGGACCCCATGGGGTCACAAAGTCTCTTGGAACCTTGGGCCCCGCAGTGTCACAGTGGATCCTTGGTTCCATGAGGTCTCACAGTGCAGCAATGCTCTCCTTGGTTCCACAGTGTCACAATGGCCTCTTGGTCCCAAGAGGCACCAAGGTGTCAAACATGTTTCCTTCATTTCTGCAGTGTCACAATGGCCCCTTGCTGCCCCAGGGCCTTGCAGTGTCACAATCATCACAGAATCTCCCAGGCTGGAAAAGACCTTGGAGAGCATCACGTCCAACCTGTGACCCAACACCACCTTGTCACCCAGACCATGGCACTCAGTGCCACATCCAGTCTTTCCTTAAACATCTCCAGGAATGGTGACTCACCTACCTCCCTGAGCAGCCTATTCCAATGCCAAATCATCATTTTTGTGAAGAATTTTTCCTAATGTCTAGCCTAAAGCTCCCCTGGTACAGCTTAAGGCTGTGCCCTCTTGTCCTGCTGCTGTTCCCTGAGAAAAGAGCCCGGCCCTCACCTGGCTGCACCCTCCTGTCAGGGAGTTGTAGAGAGTGATGAGGTCTCCCCTGAATCTCCTCTTCTCCAGGATAAACAACCCCAGCTCCCCCAGATGCTCCTCACAGGACTTGTGTTCCAGACCCCTCACCAGCCTCCTTGCCCCTGCTCTGGACATGCACCAGCCTCTCCATATTTCTCCTAAATTGAGGGCTCAGACCTGGACACAGCACTCAAGGTGCTGCCCAACCAGTGCTGAGTACAGGGGAAGAATCACTGCCCTGCTCCTGCTGGCCAAACCATTCCTGATCCATAGGAGTCCCAGGGGTTGGATGACGTAAAGGCTTGGGACAAAGTGTGATTGATTGTCAGCCATGAAGGGCCTCAATTTTCATATCTCTTCAGATTGCATTATTAGGTACTGAGGATCAATATCAATTGGACATTGGTGATATCCATTTATAAACAGGAAAAGAAAATAGGAGAAAAGAGTTCTGTCTGCATTGTTTTCAATAAAGTATATTCACTTGGAATACACTTCTGAAAACTTTCTAATAAACCACAGAAGAATTGAAAAATTATTCCCAGGGGCTTTCCTTTCTTTGGGTGTTTTGAACAAAAATTTATGAGTCTTTGTCACTGAATTCCAGAATTAAGAGCTCAAGAAGGAAGAGGCCTCTGGAGTAGTGAAATTCATCAGCAACCTCCAAGTGTCTGAGGATCCATCCTCATCAGAGCAGCAATGAACAGAAATGGGCACAGCTTTGTGGCTGCCCCAGCTTTGGGATGGGCCCTGGGCCTGGAGCAGGAGCAGCTCTGGAGGGCCCCAAGGCCGGGGCTGTTGTGCTGGCCTGGGCAGATGGGATGGCAGGAGGGGCTGCAGAGCTGTCAGGAGCTGAGGGAGAGGGGAGCAGGGCACCCAGGGAGCCTCCTTTTGCCTTGGCCAAGCAGCTTGGCCATGGCTGGGGCTGAGTCCTCTCTGAGCTGCAGCTGCTGCTGTGCCCTTGGCAGGGGCTGAGGCCGTGGGGCCACTGCCCAGAGCCCCCTGGCCTGAGCAGAGCTGTGGGGCCAGAGCCGGCTGGGCTGTGCTGGGGAGAGGCCCTTGGTGCTGCACAGAGCTCAGGGCAGCTGGCACAGCTTGCAGGGAGCTGGGCTGGCCTGAGAGAGCCTGCCAGAGAAAGCAGCAGTGTCCATGTCAGCCTGGCTGAGCGGGCAGGGGCACGACTCAGCCCAGGCCTTGTGGGGCAGGGCCAGCGCCTGGGCAAGGCATTGCAAACAGGCAAGTGGCCCAGAGAGGAGGCTGCTCTGTGCCCTTGGTGGCATGCACAGAGCAGGGAGGGGGCCCAGGACATTTGTCAGCGCCAGCCTCTGTCCGCAGCCCTTGCCAGCCCTGGCTGCTGAGCCCAGCTTTGGCCTGGGCTGAGTTTGGCTGTGGCCCAGCTCCATCCTCCTGCGGGGCTCAGGGCCTGTTGCCGGCCATGGCCAGCCCTGCCTGGCCTCTGTGCTGGCCCAGAGCCCGGCAGAGCCCGGGGCAGGGCTGTCAGTGCAGGCCCACAGGTGCCACGGGCTGTGCAGGAGCTGGCAGAGGCTGCCCAGCAGGGAGGCCATGGGGCACAGAGCCCCAGGGCTGCTGTGGGCACCATGGCACAGGGGCCGTTCCCACCCGCAATGCTCCTGTCCTGGGCTGGGCCTGCACAGGGGCTGGGCCACCATGGCTGGGGCAGCAAGCTGTGAGTGGAGGCCAGGGTGGCAAATCCTCCGGCAGAACCTTGTGGAGGAGGCTGTTTTGAGTGGCTCCACAGCTCAGGAATTCAACACAGAGGAGAAGCCACAGAAATCCTGTACAATGACTGGCATTTAAACCTCATTGCCTTGGGCTGCTCCAGACTCCTTCTGGGGGATGTGTTGCACCACAGCGCTGCCCCGGGAAGGAAATTCCTTTTACTTGATACCAATCCTGGGCCTCCTGATATGTTGACAATTAATCCCTGGTTCCTAGTGGTTCCATTAGGCCCAGGTTTGTCATCCTTTCTTCCATGAGATTCCATTGTATCACAATCCTCTCTTGGAATCCATGAGGCACTGCTGGCCCACAGTGGAGCCTTTGTGCCATGTGATTCCATTGTGGCACAGTGATCTCCAGCATTCCATGAGGCCACAGTGCAAAACAGTGGACACTTGAATCCATGAGTTTCCATTCCATCACAACGGTCTCTCAGTTTCCATGAAGCCCTGTAGTGTCACTACGGAGCCTTTTTTCCACATTTTTCCATTGTGTCACAACTGTCTCCAGCACTCTATGAGGTTGCAACATGAAACAGTGGACATTTGCTTCCATGTGATTCCACAGTGTCACAATGGTCACCTGGGTTCCATGCGGTCCTTGTTTGGAACAATCTAGATTTGGTTCCATGAGAACCTATTGCATCACAATGGTCTCCTGGCTTCCAAGAGTCCCCTCTCTGTTTACAATTGACACTTGGTTCCCCAAGATTCCATGGTGTCACTGTGCTCTCCTGTGATTCATGAGGCTGTGCTGTGTCACAATGGACACTTGCTTCCTCCAAGGCTGGAGATGTCCCAGTGGCACTGGGTTTCCATCAGGCCCCACTTTGTCCCAATGGATTCTTGGTTCCATGAAAATCCATTGCATCACAATGTTCTCCTGGGTGCCATGAGGATGTTCTTTGTCACAGTGGAGCCTTGCTAGCACGAGCCTTGGCAATGTCCCAGTGGGTTCCATGAGGCCCTGCCATGTCACAATGGACACTTGCTTCCATGACATTCCATTGTTTCACACTGCTCTCCTAGATCACATGAGGCCTTGTTCTGCCACAGTGCTGTCTTGTTTCTACTAGGCCTGGCAATATTTCCATGGCCCTTGTGTTCCATGTGGCCCCTCTCTATCAGAACTGACCCTTGGTTCCATTGCCTCACAAAGGTCCCTATATTTCCATGACCTGCCCTGTCTCTCAATGGACACTGGATTCCACAAGAGCTGACAATGTCCCCATGGCACCTGTCTCCTACTCGGCCCCACAGTCAAAATAAAGACTTGGTTCCACAAGATTCCACTGTGTGACAATGTTCTCCTTATTTTCCTGTGTGCCTGATGTGCTCACAATTGATCCTCGTTTCCTTCAGATTTGATTGCATCACAGGAGTCTCCTTGGTTTCATAAAGCCCAGGTTTGTCACAACAGTCTCAGGATATTCCATTGCAACACAATGGTCCACATATAGTGGTGGACCACTCTGTAAGGCTGCAGGGTGAAACAGTGGACACTTGGTTCCATGAGATTCCATTGGGTAACAAAGTTCTCCTGTGTCCCATTAGGCCTGGCTCTGTCACAATGGAACCCTGCTAGTATGAGCCTTGGAAATGTTTCATTGGCACCTGGGCTCCATCAGGCCCTGCTGTCTTGAAAATTTACCTGTTGTTCCAGGACGTTCCATTGCCTCACAATGGTCTCCTTGGTCCCATGAGGCCCCTCTGTGTCACAATGCAGCCTTGGGTTATTGAGATTCCACTGTGTCACAATGGTCTCCTGTGTTCCATATAGGCCCAGTTGTCACAATGGACACTTGGTTCCATGAGCAGTGGCAATGTCCCAGTGGCACCTGTGTTCCATGACACCCTGCTGTGTTACACCTGACAGTTTGTTCCATGAGATTCCATGGAGTCACAATGGTCACTTGGGTTCCATGAGGCCTCGCTGTTTTGACAATTGACACTTGGCTCCATCAGATTCCATTGCCCCACAATGTTCTCCTGGGTTCCAAGAGGCCCTGCTGTGTCACAATGGCCCCTTGCTTCCATGAGCCATGGCATGGTCCCACTTTTCCCTGGGTTCCATGAGGCTGTGCCGTGTTCACAACTGACACTTGCTTCCATGAGATTCCATGGAGTCACCATGGTCCCCATGTTTCCATGAGGCTGTGCTGTGTCACAATGGACACTGGATTCCACAAGAGCTGGCAGTGTCCCAGTGGCACCTGTGTCCCATGAGGCCCCACTTGGTCAATGTAGAGCCTTGGATCACTGAGATTCCAGGTTGTCCCAATGGTCTGCTGAGTTCCATGAGGCTGTGCTGTGTCACAATGGACACTGAGTTCCACATGCCCTGGCAATATCCAAATGGCACCTGGCTTCCATGAGACCCCACTGTGTTTGCAGCTGACACTTGGTTTCCCCAGACTGCCACTGTGTCACAGTGCTCTCCTGGGTGCCCTGAGGCCCTGCTGTGTCACAATGGACACTTGCTTCCATGAGATCCCATTGTGTCACAGTGCTCTCCTGGGTGCCATGAAGCCCTGCTGTGCAATAATGGAGCCTTGTTCCCACTAGGCCTGGCAATGTCCCAGAGGAACCCGTGTGCCATGAGGCCCCACTTAGTCAATGGGCTGATGAGGGTGAAGGTCTGTAGTTATGCAGTCCCCAGGCAGCTGCAAAGGAGAAACACTTTATTGCAAAAACCAGGCAACTTTTAACCTTTTAAAGCATTTAGCCCATTATCAGTTACATAGTTTTAACACATAACAAACACAATTCAATCCACCACCACATACCACAATGTGAACATGCAATGATTATGAAACATGTTTTTCTATCCCTAATTCAGCTCTCTTTCCCACAGTCCTTTTTTACTTAGCCAAAGTGACAGGCTTGAGCCATGATTTTACAAGGCCTTCCTTTTGTAAAGTTTTACTTATAAGCAATAAGTTGACAACTGACTCTTGTTTCTTTGAGATTCAATTGGACTACAATGGTTTCCTTGGTTCCATGAGGTCACACCATTAAACAGTGGACACTTGATTCCATGAGTTTCCACTCCATCACAATGATCTCTTGCATTCCATGAAGCCCTGCTGTGTCCCTAGAGAGCCTCTTTTTCCACAGTTTTTCATGGTGTCAGAATGGTTTCCAGTGCTCCAAGAGGCTGCAACATGAAACAGTGGACATTATCTTTCATGTAATTCCATGCAGTTACAATGCTCTCCTGGGTTCCATGAGGCTCCACTGTGTTTAAAATTGAAACTTGGTTCCCCAAGATTTGATGGCCTCACTGGGCTCTCCTGGGATTCACGAGGCTGTGTCACAATGGACATTTGCTTTCTCCAAGGCTGGAGATGTCCCAGTGGCACTGGGTTTCCATCAGACTGCGCTTTGTCACAATGGGCCCTTGGTTCCATGAGAATCCATTGTGACACAATGTTCTCCTTAGTTTTAGAGAGCCTGATATGTTGACAATTGACCCTTGGCTCCTTGAGATTCCATTGCATCACAGTGGTCTCCTTGGTTCCATCAGGCCCAGGTTCGTCACAATGGAGCCTTGGTTCCATGCGTTGCCATTGCAGCACAATGGTCTCCAGCATTCCATGAGGCCCTGCTGTAAAACAGTGGGCACTTGGTTCCATGAGTTTCCATTCCATCAGGATGATCTTTTGCATTCCCTGAGGCCCTGCAGTGTCACTATGGAGCCTCTGTTCCATGTGTTCCCATTGTGACACAAATGTCTCCAGCGCTCTATGAGGCTGTGCCATGAAACTGTGGACACTTGGTTCCATGAGATTCCATGTTGTCACTGCCAGGAAAATCCATAAATGCCAGAGATTTATGTCCAAAAGGAGACAGAACAGTCCTTCAACTTTATTTGAATAAAGGGAGAGAGTTCACCAGGGCACATACCTGCAGGGTTTTCTCTCCCGAGGTTTCAGAGGGCGCAGCCTCCTTTCATCCTAAACTCCTGGCTGTACCTTGCCCTCTTCCTTTCCCCACTGGCCAAGGCACTAGGAAGTTAAAGCCTTCCTGAACATCCTGCCCCATGTTCCCCCTTGAACCTGGCATTTCCCCCCAAAGTTCAGAAGTTCAGCCTTGTGCAGACCCTTGTCTGTGTCAGGAGCCAAGCTGGCTGGAGCCAGTAACAAACCTGCTGCCCAAAGTCAGTAGAAATGTTACAACCCATTTCAAAGACCTTAACACCCATCCCTTCATCCACCAAATGATTTGTAAAGACATGAGCACACATCTTTCCTCTCACATTGATGGTTCCTGTGCTGCTGACAGTCTTTTAAACCCAGCCTTCAGCCTGAGCTCTCTGCTGTTGCAGTTCCATGCACAGAGGTTGTTGTCTCTCAGCCCTTCCATGGGCAGGCCGGTGTTCAGCCATCTCCAGGACAGCAGGGCCCCAGCCCACGTCACTGTGCCCTGGGGAGACAAAAACCATCACTCCAAATGTCCCCTCCTCCTTCTTCCCAGGCATTTGGCCCTGCCAGTGGGGCTTGCTGCTGATTGCCAGAGGAAAAAGAGACCCCTGTGACACTGTGGGGCCCCATGGAACCAAGAGTTCATTGTGACACAACAAGGCCTTGTGGAAACAAGGGAGTCCAAAGGTCTAAAAGAATCCTTGCAAATCTCTGCCTTGAGGGAAGGGGAACCTCCTTGGTAGCACCTTGGGCTGGCAAACACTAAGGGAAGATGTCTGTTTGTAATGGGGAAAATGTAATGAGGTTTTAGATGCTGAAAAAACATAAAAAGGGAAAATCCCTCTTTCCTGAATGCAGCCACCTCTCCAAGCAAAGCAGGTCCCAGGTGAGGGAGGACAGCAGGATGGGGTTGGGGAACGTGGAGCAAGTTTGTCCACACTGGCTCAGACCTGAAGGCACAGCTTCTGTGAGCAGGCCAGACCTCCTGAGGAGAGTCCCTGGATCAATATCAGTCACAGAATGCTGAAATCACCTGTTCCCTAAAAGAACACTACTAAAATATACTCATTAAACTAAGAATGCATATTTCTTAGAAGCTCTTGGACATATTTGTACATAACTAAAGAAAAAACTTCCTAATGAGCTGCCCCAGACCAGAGGGAAAACAAGACAGAGCCATGCTTTGTCAGGACTTGCTTGATCCCAATCAGCCCCGTGGTGCATTTGGTGCTGAGCCCTTGAACCTCAGGACCTGAGAGGAGATTGCACAAACCTTTCCAGGAGTCCAAGTCAGAAGAAAAACCCAAAGTGGCTGAAAGCATTAATGGGTCCTACTGAGGTCCATCCCCAACACAGGCTCCTCATGGACTCCTTGGAGGAGAGAATTCTCCATGTCGTGATCATCCAAAAACTTCTGAGAGGAAAGGAAAAAGGAAAGGACCTTAAAAAACTGAAGTACCTTGAAGCATTAATGAGCCCCACTGAGTGTTACTGACAAAGGCTATCAAGAGACTAATTAAAGCAGATAATTGGAGGCCATGATTGCACAAAACTTTCAGAGACTCCAAGGCAAAGGCAAAACCCAAAGTCCTCTGAAAAACCTGCAGTCCCTGGGAGCAT
Organism: Sturnus vulgaris; assembly: GCF_052056855.1. Lineage (NCBI taxonomy): Eukaryota > Metazoa > Chordata > Aves > Passeriformes > Sturnidae > Sturnus > Sturnus vulgaris. The sequence continues at coordinate 1,685,197 of NW_028276728.1, read as the reverse complement.
GAAGGAGCCCCCCAGGGCCATTCCTGACCAAGGCTCCCCAGGGACTGGTCCCAGCAGGTCCCTGAGGCCACTGGGATGTGGGGGGATGCTGAGGGCAGGACAAGGGGTGACAGTGGCCAGCCTTGCTGGGGCTGTGCCAGGAGGCCCCAGTGGCTCAGGACAAGGTGTCACCTCCCAGCCCTTGGTGGCACAGACCCTGCTGTGCCCCAGGGCACCAAGACTTGTCTTCTCTTTGTCCCCACCTGTCATCACTTCCTCCAATTTCCTGCTCTAACTGGAACCTGGTGACACTTTCTCAGTCGTGTCCCTCAGTGGGACCCATAAATGGTATCAGAAACTTTGGAGTTTGATTCTGACTGAATTCTTGAGATGTTTCCTAACAAACCATGGCTGTGCCGTGATTTCCCTCTGGTCAGGTGCAGTTCATCACGAAGATTTTCAAATCCAGTTATAGAGAAATATTGCATAGAACTTCTAACAGAAATACACATTCCCATTTTAAAGGGTGTATTTTACTACTGCTCAGTTTAGAGCCGAGGTGATTGCAGCATCCAGTGACTGATATTTACCCAGGGTCTCTCCTCAGGAGGTCTGGCCTGCTCACAGAAGCTGTGCCTTGAGGTCTGAGCCAGTGTGGACAGCCTTCCTCCACATACCCCAACCCCATCCTGTCTGTCCTCACTCACCTGGGACCTGCTTTCCTTGGAGAGGTGGCTGCACTCAGGCAAAGAGAAGTTTTCCTTTTTGTTTTCTCTTTTGAAGCAATCTCAAACTCCTAATTTTCCCCACTGCAAACAGACACACTCCTCAGGTGTGTGCCAGCCCAAGGCCCCACCAAGGAGGTTCAGCGCCGGGGATCCGTGCTTCAGGGGCGGTGCCTGGAGTTGGCACCATCTTTCCTTTCTGCCTCTAACTCCCATCATGCCCCGCGGCCCCATAGAGTCCCATTGGAGCTGGGACTACAACGCCCATCATGCCCTGCGCTCCACAGAACCCTGGTATCCCCCTTCATATGTCCCATTAGTGTCCCCAGACACTCCAGTATCCCTAAGTGCCCCCATAGCGCCCATTCGGGACTCCCCAAAAGCGTCCCTGGATCCCCTGAATGCTCCTAACCCCATAGATGCCCTAAAGAGACACTTCTGGGAATTCATCTCCTGTCATCCCCCACGAGCTCAGAGCACCTCATAAACAGTTCTGTGCCTAAACCTCCTGCCATGCCTCGTGCTCTAAAGAGCCCGATTAGAGCTCCATAAGCTCCCCTCAAGTGCTCCTGAACCGTATATGTTCCCTCCTGAGGACCACAAGTCATGGCTCACCAGCAAAATTGTCCCCGAAATGCCTTCCCAGGCCCCCAAACACCCTGTCCGAGCCACTTCTGGGACTACAGCTCCCATCATGCTCCACAGTTCTCTTAGAGTGTATTCCAGCCCTGACTTCATCTCCCGTCATGCCCCGCGCTCCTCTGAGAGACATTGTAGCTGTGCCCAGAACTCCCATGATGCTCCACGGCTCTATTAAACCATATTATATCCCCGCCTACAACTCCCATCACCCCCCGCACCCCAGAGAGCCCGGGTAGAGCCGCCCGGGTGCTCCCCCAGACCCCGAAGTGTCCGTCAGAATCCATCAGTGCCAATCCAAGTGCCCACCCAGGTCCCCTAATTTTCCTCTTGACCCTAAAGTTCTGTCTAAATTCCCTCCCCAGAAACGAAACTGCCCTAAATGAAATAGATAGAAATATCTCCATGGACCCCAAACTGGCCCCTTTTATCCTGTCTGAGAAAATTATTAAAAAGACAACAAAGGCACTAAAAATAGGACTAATTACCTAAAGAGGGAGAAATCAATAGCCAATAGTGGTCAACTAATAATTGAAGGGAAGTGTGTCACTTAGAACCAATGAAGAATAATTTTTCTGGTTGCTAAAAAATATATAGATGTCAATATAAATATAAATTAAGGTATCAAAAAATAATAATATTGCTATAAAAATAAAAGCATAATTATATATTTATTACTTAATTAAATTTCAATTAAAATTATAAATTTATAGGGGTTTTTTTAATGTTTTAGGATGTTAGTCCTAGATGGGCTATGTAAGACATGGTGAGGCTGGGGGTGAGGAGCAGGTTGTCCAAACAGAGTCAGCCTGCAAGGGGCTCATTCTTTTGCATGCCCAGACCTCCTAAGGAGACATTCAGCATCAACGTCATTTGGGGAATGTGTCTATCACCTCTGCAATGAACTCAAAAATAAAAAAATATTCACTTCGATAAAAACAATAATAATGAGGTGCACACTGAAATCATCCTCCTTAACAAAACTCCAAACTGACTCCAAGCAGCTGTGCAAACCCTGGAGACTTGGAGACAGTTGAAGACAAAGAGCTCCTGAGGACTTTCTGTATTTTAATGATCCCCAACGGTGGATTTGAGGCTGAGTCCAGGAGCCCCAGGCACTGAGAGAAGGTTGAAGAAGCTGCTCAAGGAGGCAGAAGCAAAACTCCAAGTCCCTTGGAGCATCACTGGCCCCACTGAGGGCAGGGAGTGCCAAAGGCTCCCCAGGGAGTGGTGAGAGCAGATCCTTGAGGCCAGGATTGCAGGAGCCTGAGGCTGTGAGCAGGGAACTGCAATGCTGAGCAAGGCCTGGGCTGGGTGGAGGAAGCAGAAAAGCCAAGGCCTGAGCCCAGGCCTGGGCCAGCAGGGCCTGTCCCTCACAGGTGGCTCGGGGCTGTTCCTGGGGCACTGGGATGGCAGGGGCAGCAAGGACAAATGTCATACAGGAGCACGGTGTCAGTGGTGCTGACATTGGGACAGCGGTGTCAGGACAGCGGGGGCAGCAAGAGCTGCGGGACTGGCACAGGACAAGGCACCATGGCCCTTGCTCTGTGCCTCTTCCTCCTGCTCCTCCTGGCAGTGCCCCTGACAGCCAGAGGTGCCCAGGCAGCTCCATGGCGAGCACAGGGAGCAGGTGAGCCGGCGGCCTGGCTCCCCTTTCCTGGGACAGCGCTCCCTTCTCCCCAGGAAGTGTTGGGGATGGTTTTCCATAGGGATTTAGGGAGGCTTTCCTCTGTGGGAGGGAGAGAGCCCACAGGGGCCCTGGGCTGGCCCAGTTTCCTCTCCAGGGATGTGGATCAGGGCCTGCAAACAGTGTGGACAGGGACCAGAGGCAGCCCAGAGCTCCCCAGGCCCCTCAGCAGCTTTGGCCAGCTCCATTCCCATCTGGCTCCCACAGCCTTACCCGCCCCCCTTGCAGTGCCCAGTTCCCTAAGGCAGAAGGGCATCCCAGCACACCATGGAAATGGTTCTCATCTGTGCTCCCTTCCAGGTGAGCGTGCTGGGAAGGCTTCTGCAGCACCTTGGCTTCATGAAGACTTTCAGCCTCTGGAGCCTCCTGCAGGTATGTTGTAAATGTTCCTAAAAGAATCATCATTGACAACCTGGCAGGAACCAGGTGACAGAAGCTTCTGTGGCTGTTGAGTTACAGGTGTGTCTGCAGGGAAGACTTTCCCAAGTCCTCTCCTGGTTCCTGCACGCAGACCCAGCTCCCTTCACAGAGGTGAGTAGTGTGTCCCTGCTGAGCCCACAGGCTGAGCACTGCTTTTGTGGGATCCATTCATCTGAAATGGAAATACTTTGTGTTAAGGTCGCCTGAGAAGGAAGAACAAACCGATAGGAAATAGTAAATCCCTGGAGGAATCCAAAGACCTGGAACAAATCCTGAGTGATCTGGAGAGACGCTGTGGTGGGTGCATTTCCCTCAGCCTTCTCCTGAGACTCAGCAGCCGGGGGCTTTCTCTGCACATCTGGACACGCCGTGCCCAGCACAGCAGGAAGGGCTCCATGGCAGCCTCGCTGCCCTGCTGCTGCTGTCACAGCCTGCAGGGCTGTTTCCCAGCCTGGCCTGGCTGCAGCTTCTCCCCAGCCTCTGCAGGAAGGCCTTTGGCACCAGCTGACAGGGAGCCCAAAGTGCCCCATGGGCCATGCTCCCCCTGAGATGTTCTGCAATTTCATGGTCTGAGGGTAGAGCAGGAGGGGCAGCTGTTTGGAGAAGGGTGGGTCATGGAGCAGCTCCAAAACCCTGGGCATTTTCCTTGTCCTTATCCATGTCTTGGACAAATATTGCCTGGAGAAGACTGGCACAGCACAGAGGAATTATCCCATGCACTCTCAGGGGTTCGGGTATGGAGCAGCCCTGTGCCAAGGGGTGCCAAGGTGCCTGCAGGCCCCAGCTCTGGGGGAAACAGAGAACGTCCTGGCCGTATCCACTGAGCTGCCAGCTCAGCAGTGGAGCACAGCATGGGCTCACGCTCCCCATTGCTCCCACAGATGCAGTTGGCCCCCCAACATGTGCTAAAAATATCTGGAAAAGCATGAGAAGAGTTTTCTGCTGGGGAACACATTGTTTGATTAAGTTAATGGCCATTGTGGCTGGTGGGGCACTGTTCCTGATGATGTGCTGTCCTGGAATCTGGTATTGCTGGAAGAGGAAATGGTGAGTGCTTTGCTGATCTCTGCCTCAAACAGCTTCTTTTCAAGGCTGCTGATAGGAAACACTGCCAGTGAGGCTGCTGTGGAGTTGTGGATGGTCAGTGGTTGCCCAAATAGCTCTGCTGAGGGTTCTGCTACTGCCCAGTGCTTTAATTGGCCTCTTCATTGCTGGGCCTTGTCCTGGGGAGCCCACTGGGGCTGCAGCCAGTGCTGGCTCCCACTGAGGCTGTGTGGCCAAGAGCAGCCCCAGGAGCAGCGGGCAGAGGTAAAGCAAGGTGGGGAGGAGAAAGAGCAGGGACCAGATTCCCTTGGAAGGCAGACGCGCTCTGGGGCCCGCTCCTGGCCAGGGACCCTGCCCAGAGCCATCCCCTGCTGGCCGGGGCCTTGAGGGGCAGCTGTGCAGCTGGGCCAAGGTGTGCCAGCAGCTCCAGCCGTGCTGGGGAGCCTTGCCAGCCCTGGGCCCTGCAGTGCAGGAGGCTCCCTGTGTGCCAGCTGGGGCCTCAGCCACTCCTCTCTCCACAGGTGCTCCTGTGCAGATTCACAAGAGCAGCCCAAGAGCTCAGGCAGGGAGAACTTGACTCATTCCAGCTCTTCCTGTCTGTCCCCAGCTGCCCTGCTGTGGCTGCACCCCCGTCTTGAGCACATCCCAGCACCCATATTTCCAAAACGAGAACCCCTGCCCCTGAGCCCCCTGGCCCTGCTCCCCGGCCCAGACTGAAGTTGGGCAGCCCCTGTCTGCCAGGGCAGGGCTTGGCCCATGTTTTATGTTCAAATAAAACAATTGAGTTGTCACAGCTATGTCTGGCTGGTACCAGCAGCAAAGCCCACACGGCAGCAGCACTGGCTGAGCTCCATGTCCAGGAGCAGCCATGGATGCCCACGGTGCGGGCAGGCAGGAGCCAGGCAGGGGCTGCTGTGACCAGCGGCGAGGCCTCGAGGGGCTGGGGGAGCCCATGCTGAGCGTCCCTGGGCTGAGGGCACATCTCCTGCAGAGCCATCATCTGGGCCTGCACCTCACGAGGCACACAGGGCTATTTTGGGGTCTCGGCCAAGGTGTGCACAGATCCCCTGTGAGGTGCAGTGGAGTTAAACTTGAGGGGTTTTTTTACTCTTCTCAGCACAGTACAGGGACACTCTTGGCAGAGGTTTTGCTTAGCTGGGAGAAAACCTCTTGCAAACCCTTGGGCCCGGCCTGTGGGCACAGGTGGAGCCCATTCCTTGAGGCCAGGCAGGGCTGGGCCAGGTGAGGCCTGGGCAGGGAATGGCTGTGGCCATGGTGGGGTCTGATGAGGCTGTGCTGGTGGCCAAACACACATTTACAGCCATGGCCATTGGCCCTGGCCCTGTGCTGGTGGCCAAACACACATTTACAGCCCTGGCCATTGGCCCTGGCCCTGTGCTGCAGCCACACACACATTTACAGCCATGGCCATTGGCCCTGGCCCTGTGCTGGTGGCCACACACACATTTACAGCCATGGCCATTGGCCCTGGCCCTGTGCTGCAGCCACACACACATTTACAGCCATGGCTGCTCCCTGGGGCACAGGAGGCACCCGGGGGTGTAACTGAGGCCGTGGTTCCTCACTCTGAAGGGACACTGGCTCTGTTCATTTGGAGGGCACACCTTAGATCCCAGTTACCTTTGTGAACCTGCTGGGGAAGTGCTGAGGGGCACAGAGTTCCAACCCTTCTCACTGGGAAGCGTGGCTGATGATGTGGGTTTCTTTACTTTTTTGCCCTCACAATTTGTGTCCTGGCAGAGGGTTAAGTGTGCTTGCTTTCAGTAGGGCCCTTTTCTTCTTGGTGCTCAGTGGGGCTGCAATGCAGCCAGGGTTGAAGGAGGATCTCTGGCTGCTTGGGCCATGGTTGTGGGACACCTTGGCTTCATCCTTCTTTTGGCTGTGATTTCAAGTGGTGCTTGTGCAGGCATTTTACAGTAACTGGCTTCAATTTGTTCATCTTGTCACCAAAATTTGGGAATAAACCTCTTGAACAGCACTATGGTGTTAAGAGGCAGGCATGACTTTCTTGAAGTGCTGGATGCACAGGCCATTGGGATGACAAGGTCTTCTTGGGGGGTCTTCAGGAACCCTGGTCAATGAATAAGGAGGCTGATTCTTCTGGCAAAAAGATTGTTTTCCATGTGTGGGAAAGAATCACCTCTCACTTCCCCATCCCTTTCTATACAAAGTTATACACCAAGTGCATTCACATGTCTCTATCTGTCTTGTTAATCTAGTTTTCTATCAATCTTACTAATCTATGAAATATGTCTATGCATGGTATTTTGTTTATTTGTAAATTATGATACATCTGTTGAGAGCTGGAAAATAATACCATCCATCTTTGATATAGCAAAGCTTGGGTTTAGGAGCAGACATGAACTGTGATTTCTTTCTTGCTAGACATATGCTGCCTTGTTTAGATTGACTTTGACCTGAAATCCTGCATAGCTGGAAAATGACTGGTGGACATGGTTGTGATATCCTTAAAAGTCCTTTGTTTAAGTTTTAGTTTTTTTCCTCTTTGATGGTTGGTAAATACCTTCTTCCTTAAGCTATGTGCTGGCAATATTGGAGGTAGAAAATAACATAATACTGCATATTTTAGATACTTTATAGTTTTCCTGTGAAATTTTATTGTAATATCTCCTCTCTAAAACCCCCTCAAAACCAAATCAGCAGGTCAGCTACTGAGCACAACTTCCTGCCTAGCTGCAGCTCATGTTTCTGCAGTGGAAGTGGCTTTTTGTTCTTCTGCACGTGTATCAAACACGACAAATGGAAAGGCTGCTTACAGAGGAGAGAGCCTTGTTGAGTGTAGCCTGGACTTTGGGAAGGTGGTAGCTGTTAGATCAATACACAGCAAACTGCCCAAACCTTTTTTTGTAACTGCTCTCTGGTTATTTTGGCCTGGCTTCTTTAGGAGGTTCTATTTTCACTTAGAAATGGCACAAGAACACTCAGTGTGCTCCCGTGGAGCCAGTGCTGTCACAGGACAGATGGAGCTGGGACAAATAGCACATTGATTTTGATTTTGATCTCAACAAGAAGCCACCTGAGCTCCTCATGACAGCAACCCCACAGACTGGTAATGGATCCATTAAAATGAACTCATCACAAAGCTTTTCACTGAAACTCTGACATACGGAGCTTGTTCAGTTCTGCCACGGAGGAAGGGACTTTGAAGACAAAGAGGTTTAGCAAGGAGATCCATGCACAGCAAAACTGTCCTCTAGCAAATGAAGTCTTAGGATGTAAACCCTCATCCATACTCCGGTTTTACCCCTCCATTTACCCAAATTCTTGGTCTTAATTCCTGTGTCAGTAGGAAAATGTGACAGGGAAGTGTAGATCCTCCTTTTCTTCTTGAGCTGGGCAGCTTGGAACCTCATCTTCTCCCACAGACAGGAACAGACAAACTGGAATTTTGTCATGAAACCGTACTTTGGAAAGTTTGCCCTGAGTTTATTTTTGCCCAGAAGTATCTGAGATTCACTGGAATATTTACAAGCCATAAATAAGCCATTGATTTATTGTCGTTGCTATCATCTCTCATATTTTACAACTTTTCTGCTGCACAAGAACCAAGCTCTTGCAGAACTCTTTCCCCATGCATTTCTCCAGTGTTTCTTGCAGATAAGCGTGGATGTCAGCCTGGCTGGGACACACAGTCAGCCAGATTTCACCAAGAAAGAACCAGGCATTGAGTTCATGCCCTGGGAAACATTTGGTAACTTGGTGCAAACCTAACTGCTCTTCCCACAGTCCTTAGTGTTGTTCTGTAAACTGGTTCAAGTTCTGCTCCCCTATTGGTTATTCATTCCCCTTATATGTCATAGTTCCAGAAAGTTCTTCCCCCGAGGGTATCTATTGTCACGGCCCCCTTGTTTCGGGTCCTCGGAGTTTGTCCCCATACAGTGTTCAGATTCTGGGCATTGTCCCTGCTTTATTTTCCATTAAAGTTCTTTAACTTTTTGGCCAACTCCATTGTTCCCACTCCTTTATTTTTGCCACTTAATCCCTCAATACTTCAAGCCCAAATGTTTTTCAGCCACCTTCACCACAACACACGACTGTGTCTTGAGTGTAAGAATTTTGCAGTTTGAAACTGGGACATAAAATATTGAAAATGAAAGTTGTAAGTACCAACGGGGAGGGGAGTGTGACAGCATCTTTTCCTCTAGAATGTGCAGCACCCCAAGGCCTTCATCAGTGGGGTTGTGGGTGCTCAGAGCTTTGTCCTGTGCCACTCTGGCATGTCATGAAATGGGACTTCACCTGCCACCAGCCCAGGTCACCCTCTGCCACCGCAGCTCCTTGGACCTTGTGTCCACAAAGCAGACACAAAGTGTTTCTGCTGCTCCCCCCTTGGCACAATTCCACAGTGAGCTGGGATTTTTCCAAGGGTCTCCATTGTGCCATATTCCTAAAGAACCAGGAGCCCATCCCGATGAATACAGTGAGTTTCATGCGTGGTTGTCAGCTCCACTTCCTGCCTACAAATCCTGAAACTGCTTCTAAATGCTGCTCCCTTCAGCTCTTGGACACCTACTCACACAGAGCTGGGAAAAAAAAATCTCCTGGCTGCCAGCTTACAAGGTGACTTGTGCCAAAGTTAGAGCTCTGTGAGAAATCTCTATCCAGCCCTATTCTTTTAATGTATCTATATGTGGGGGTGTGCATGGATGTGTCCTGTGTACAAAGGAAGGAGTGTGCAAGCAACGTGACTGACACTTCTACTCTCTGTGTTCATTCCATACCCATGGATATAGAGACACCCAAGAGCCCCTGGCACAGACAGACCCTTCTGTCCATGGATACAGAGACACCCAAGAGCCCCTGGCACAGTCAGACCCTTCTGTCCATGGATACAGACACACCCAAGAGCCCCTGGCACAGACAGACCCTTCTGTCCATGGGTACAGACACATCCAAGAGCCCCTGGCACACACAGACCCTTCTGTCCATGGATACAGAGACATCCAAGAGCCCTTGGCACAGAGAGACCCTTTTGTCCATGGGTACAGAGACATCCAAGAGCCCCTGGCACAGTTAGACCCTTCTGTCCATGGATACAGAGACATCCAAGAGCCCCTGGCACACACAGACCCTTCTGTCCATGGATACAGACACATCCAAGAGCCCCTGGCACAGACAGACCCTTCTGCTCATGGATACAGAGACATCCAAGAGCCCCTGGCACAGTTAGACCCTTCTGTCCATGGGTACAGAGACATCCAAGAGCCCCTGGCACAGACAGACCCTTCTGTCCATGGGTACAGAGACATCCAAGAGCCCCTGGCACAGTCAGACCCTTCTGTCCATGGATACAGAGACATCCAAGAGCCCCTGGCACAGTCAGGCCCTTCTGTCCATGGATACAGAGACATCCAAGAGCCCCTGGCACAGACAGACCCTTCTGTCCATGGGTACAGAGACATCCAAGAGCCCCTGGCACAGACAGACCCTTCTGTCCATGGATACAGAGACACCCAAGAGCCCCTGGCACAGACAGACCCTTCTGTCCATGGATACAGAGACATCCAAGAGCCCTTGGCACAGAGAGACCCTTTTGTCCATGGGTACAGAGACATCCAAGAGCCCCTGGCACAGTTAGACCCTTCTGTCCATGGATACAGAGACATCCAAGAGCCCCTGGCACACACAGACCCTTCTGTCCATGGATACAGACACATCCAAGAGCCCCTGGCACAGACAGACCCTTCTGCTCATGGATACAGAGACATCCAAGAGCCCCTGGCACAGTTAGACCCTTCTGTCCATGGGTACAGAGACATCCAAGAGCCCCTGGCACAGACAGACCCTTCTGTCCATGGATACTGAGACATCCAAGAGCCCCTGGCACAGTCAGACCCTTCTGTCCATGGATACAGAGACACCCAAGAGCCCCTGGTACAGACAGACCCTTCTGTCCATGGATACAGAGACATCCAAGAGCCCCTGGCACAGACAGACCCTTCTGTCCATGGGTACAGAGACATCCAAGAGCCCCTGCCACAAGAGGTCAAAGCCAGCCAGACCTGTCTGTCCTCGCAGCTTTTGTCTGGGAGCAGCCCTTGCATATGGGGTACTTTGGAAGAGAAATACCAATTGTGGCATTGAGTGTCTGTGCAGGGAGGATGATTGTTTTCCATAGGAAGGAAAGCACTGAGGTCCAGAGTTTGAAGGAGAATGAGAAGCAGTTCTCAGGAAGACAAGACCAGCCAGGGTTGTTGGTAATGGCAGCTTTTGTCTGGGAGTAATCCCTGGATATTGGGAATTTTGCAGGTGGAATCCTTTTTCAGCCATGTGTGCCTGGATGAAAAGCACAGTTCTTTTCCATATAAAGGAAAGTCCAGAGCCCCAGTGTTTCAGGGGTACGTGAGAAGAGACCCTCAAGATGCCAAGGGCAGTTGGAGCAGTCAGGCCAAGCCAAGCAGACCTGTTGCCTGTTCCCTTGGATCCTTGGGGCCCTGCAGTGCCACAATGGCAGTGTCATATTGGATCCTTGGTTCCATGAGGCCCAGCTGTGTCACACTGGCCTCTTGTTTCCATGGGCTCCACAGTGTCACAATGCTCCCTTGGTCCCATGAGCCCTTGCAGTTTCACAGGGGTCTCCTTGGGGTCACAGTATCACAATGGACCCTTGGTTCCATGGGGACTCACAATGACAGAAGGGTCTCCTTGGTTCCATGAGGTCCTGCAGAGCCCCTTGATTCAATGAGGCCTCAAAGTGTCATCATGGTCTCCAGGATTCCATGAAGCCCCACAATGTCACAATGGACCTTTGGTTCCATGGGGTCCAGCACTGTTCCATGAATCCTTAGTTCCATGGGGCCCTGTAGTGTCACAATGGACTCCTTGGTTCAAAGGTGCCACACAGTGACACAATCACCCCTTGGCCTGATGAGACCCCTTAGTGTCACAGTGGTTCCTTGGTTCCATGGGGCCCCATAATGTCACAATGGCCCCTTAGTTCAATGAGGCCTTTAGTGTTTCCATGATTCCATAAGGCCTTGCAGTGTCACAACAGATCATTGGTTCCATTGAGCCCCCCAGTGTCACTATGGTCCCCTTGGCTCCACAAGGCTCTGAAGTGCCACAATGGCCCTTTGGTTTCACAAGGCCTCAAAGTGTAAAAATGGCCTCCATGGTTTCATGAGGCCCTGTCGTGTCACAATGGACCTTTGGTTCCATGGTGCCCCACAGTGTCACAATGGTATCCTTGGTTCCATGGTGTCAGAATGGTCCCTTCATCCCATGCAGACCCACAGTGTTCACTGTAGTGCCCTTGATTCCATGAGGCCCTGCCATGCTGAAATGGCCCCTTGGTTCCAGTGGGTCCCAAAGTGTCAGAATGGTCTCCATTGTTCCATGAGGCCCTGCAATGTCACTGTGGTCCCCTTGGTTCCACAGGGCCCCACAGTGTAAAAATGCAATCTTGGTTCCATGAGGTTCCTTGTCACAATGGTCTCCTTGGATCCACAGTGTCACAATGGCCCCTTGGCTCCAGGTGGCCACGCTGTGTCACAATGGCTCATGGCTCCATGAGGCCACACAGTTTAACAGTGGACCCTTGGTTCCATGAGGCTTTGCTGTGTCACAATGGACTTCTGGTTCCATGAGATTTCATACTGCCAACAACAATCTCCCTGGTTCTGCAGTGTCACCATGGACCCTTTGTTCCATGACGTTCTGTAGTATAACATTGTCACCTTGGTTCTGTGAGGTTCTGCAGTGTCACAATGGGCCCATGGCTCCACGAGGCCTTGCTGTGTCACAATGGCTCCTTGGTTCCAAGAGGTTTCTCAGTGTCACAATGATCTCCTTGCATCCACAGTGTCACAATGGACAATTGATTCCATGTGGGCTCTATGTATCAAAATGGATTTTGGTTCCATGGGGTTCTGCTGTGCCACAATGGCCCCTTTGTTCCATCAGTTTGCACAGTGTCACAGTTGACTCCTTGGATCTGGGAGGCCCTGCCATGACCTAATCTACAAAATAGCTGAATAGGACTCCTTAACACTAATTTGCTATTTAAGAGGATATTATTTATTCAGGCCTGAGGTCTAGTGAGAGATTACTCCTAACCATACGTGGACATGTAATTCTACAAGTGTGTCACTTATATTCAGTCACTGCTGGTGCATTTCAATTTACCCATTTCCATAACCGCCCCCCCCCCTGTTTCCCAGGTTCAGTCCTTGTTTTATCTATCACTGCACCCTTGAGCCAGATTTGTTCTTATTGTCTTCCAAAAATCCTTGCAGAGAAAGCAGTTCCTGCAAGCCTTTTTATTAAGCTAAAAGTTCACAGTCACAGTAAAATTGGAATTAAATATTTTGGTATCAAGGCCAAGGCTTTGTGTGTCCAGGCAGAGGCAGGCAGGAGACAGAGCTGTCAGCAAAGGAAGGGGCCAGCGAGGTGGGGCAGCCGGGGGATGACGACAGCCTGCAGGGACAGAGGCGCAGGGCATGGACACCGTAGGACAGCCTGGGCTGCAGAGGGCACAGGGATGGGCAGCAGCTGAAAGGCCCTGGCACAGCCAACTCCTGCAGCACTTGGGCCATGCAGGCTGGCCCTGGGCCTGAGGCCAGCAGGGGACAAGTGAGCCTTGCTGTGCTGGGGCCTCATTGCCTCCTTGTCCCTGCTCAGCAGCCTGGCAGGGGCCGCCCCATGGTGCTGCCCTTGGCATTGCACATGGCCAGAGCCCAGTGGGCCGGGAAGAGCCCTGAGCAATGAGGGAGGGACAGGATCTGCCTTGCCAGGGGCTGGGGCTCAATAAGACAAAATATTTCAGTATTGAATTAGAAACATAAATATCTCTCTTGACAGTGTTTTATTGGTTAATAAATCCTGAAAAGCCAGTGAAAACATAAGTCTTGTGATTTCTAAGCCATGCTGTGAACATCTGTAAGACCACCTTACCCTTTCTGCCTGAATAGAAAATAAAAAACATAAGCTGCACTTTCTAAAGGAACTCAGAAGTCCCATCTCTGTGCTTCACTTAGAAAAAGAAAAAATCCCCACCAAAATTGTAATGTAAAAAAAAATAAGCTCACATATTATAATTATGTCAAAAAAACAATAAACCTACACTTTAAAAATATAACATAAAAAGTATAAACCCAAACCTGGGTACACTTTCTCAGTCATGTCCCTCAGTGGGATCCATTAGAACTTCAGGAAACTTTGGACTTTGAAATCTTCAGAGGTCTCTTTTCCTCCTTTACCATATTTTTGCCTACCTGACATCATTGTCATCAATTTTCTGCTCTAATTCAACCCTTGGGAAAACCTTCTCCTTCATGTTTATCAGTGGGACTCACTAAAAGTAAGAGAAACTTTGGTGTTTGAATCTGACTTGGAATTCTTGAGAGGTTTCTTCAACTCCCTCTCAGGGACTGATGTTCAGGGCCTCAGCCCCAACCCCGAGAGGGTCATTAAAGTCCTTGTGCTGTGTCTGTGCTGCTGAGCTTGGCTGGGCTCCTGGCAAGGGCAGCACTGCAGAGAGAGCCAATATTTCCAAAATATTATTTGGAGCTCCTTGGCAGCACCAAATGCACCATAGGGCTCACTGGGATCAAGCAAGTCCTGACAAACAATGGCTCTGCAATGATTTCCATCTGGTCCAGTGCAGTTCACTATGATGGTTTTCAGCTCCAGTTATGGAGGAATATATCAAAGAGCTGCTAAGATGTACACATTCCTATTTTCAAGGGTGTATTTTATTACTCTTCTCTTTACAGATGAGATGATTGCAGCATTCTGTGATTGATATTGATCAGGTCTGGCCTGCTCAGAGAAGCTGTGCCTTGAGGTCTGACCCAGTGTGGACAACCTTGCTCCACATTCCCCAACCCCATCCTGTCTGTCCTCACTCACCTGGCACCTGCTTTGCTTGGGAACTGACTGCACTCAGCCAAACAGGTCTTTTCTTCCTTCTCTTTTTTTGAAGCAATCTAAAACTCCTGGATTTCCACATTACAAACAGATACCTTCCCTTAGCTTGTGCCAGCCCAAGGTGGACCATGCAGGTTCCCTTTCCCCAAGGCAGAACTCTGCAAGGAGTATTTTAAAACCCTAGACTCCCTGTTTCCACAAGTCCTTACTGTTGTCATCATAAACACTTGGTTCTGTGAGGTTCCATACTGTCACAATGGAGATTTGGGTCCATGGGGTCCCATGGTGTCACAATGCTCTTTTTGGTTCCATCAGGCCTTGATCTGTCACAATGGACTTTTGGTTCCATGAGGTTCTGTACTCAACAATGGTCTCTGGAGTTCCAAAGTGTCACAGCAGACCCTTGGTTCTATGAGGTTCATTGGTGTCACCATGGTCTCCTTGGTTCCAGGAGCCACCACAATGTCACAACAGAGCCTTGGTTCCATGAGGTTCCTGCAGCAGGACTTCCCCTATGGCCCAGCAGAGCTCATCTGTTCTGTCCATCAGCTGGGCCATCACTCAGGACTTCTTCCCCCTCTCAGGAATTGCTGAGATAACCCAGGCCGGACATCTGTCCTGTCCTGAGTTCTCTCTGGTGCCAGGGAGGTGGAATTCCCAGCTGACCATGAACATCTTGCCTTGAGAGCAGACTGAAGGGAGATGAGCCTTGAATTTCTGAGGGACACACACTTCACTTTACAAACTAGAAAAGCTACACAAAACTTTCACCAAGCAGAAATCTTCTGCATAGTCCCTGCAAACAGGTAGGGCTTCTCTCCCAATTCTGGATGCATCTTTGTGGTTCCTTTTGTGGAAGCTGAGTGAAAGGGCTCCCTGTGTACTCCCTCATCAGTTTGGTGCTAAGTTACATTGACTCCTGAGCTCTGCTATTTCTTCACTAGCTGTAATATAGGGAACTTGATTGTGCACTGTGTTTGTATCTCCCTGTACTTTTGTTTATCCTGTGCAGTCAGTAGTCCATTTAAAGTCTCTTGTCTGTTAATCTTGAGTCCATTCAGTGAACAATTCATTTTGTAATAGACCTAATCAGCCATTCTAAAGAACATGAGAGCAACAGAAATTTGGGGTGCAGGTCACCTGAAGCAGAGCTACTGCCAGAAACCTGAGTATAAGGCAGGACTTCCACTCTGTTCAAAACATTGTATTTAAAAACAAAAACGAGAATATCTTTTTTACCATTTATTCTCTTCATGATTATACATTGATATCAGCAATCTGCAGTTGATATTGATCCCCAGCACCTCCTAATGCAGTCTGAACAGAGATGAAAATCAAGACCCTGTATGGCTGACAATCAATCACACTTTGTCCTTGCCCCTACCCCACCATTTCCCTCATCCAACCCCTTGGACTCAGAGCAGCCTTGTGCAAATCTGAGCTTTCTCCACCCCACGCTTTGAAGCAAAAATCAAATGGTTCAGAGCTTAGCTGAGGGATAGAAGCTGTACATATCATGATTAGAGTAAAAGCATGCAGAAAGTGATTCCATGAGGTCCCACACTCTCACATAACCCCTTAGTTCCATGGGCCCTGCAGTGTCACAAGGGTCTCCTTGGTTCAGGGGTGCCTGTGGCAGGACGTCCACCCACCCCTACCACAGACAGTCGGTGCATAAAGAGATAACCCGGGCTGAGAGACCCAGCAAGGGATCATCTCTGGGGCCAGAAGGGCTCAAGCCTCAGCTCAGAATCAACATCTTAGTCTGGAAAGCAGATGTAGGAAGAGATAAAAGAAATATTCTTGACTGAGAGACACTGTTTTACAAGCTTAAAAGACATACGAGTTATCACAGAAGCAGAAGCCACCACACGCACACCCTGGAGGTGTAAAGGGCTTCTTCTTGTAGTTTGCACACAGATTCCACAGTAACTTCCCTGGGGATTGAGGGAAAGGATCTCGATGTGAGACTCCACCAACAATTGGATGGTAAGATACAATGAATCCTAAGTTATATTAAGTCTTTGCTAGCTGTAATATTAAGAGGTACCTTTAACCTCATGTAGTATATACCTGCTAGAAGTCTCTTTTTGTCCTTATTCCTGTGTAGTATTAATTTAAGTCTTTTGTCTGTTAGTTTTCTGTCTATTAAATAAAGAATTCATTCTATAATAGACCGAATCAGCCTTTATTAAAGATATTGCAAATGAGAGTGAGTTTTTGGGTGCTGACCACCTCAATAAAGACACTGCCTGCTGCCAGAGGCCTGGGCAAAGGGCAGGGACTTATCTAAACCCCCACAATTGCCCCTGGTCACCGTGCCACACAGTGCCACAACTACCCCTTGGCCCAACAGTGCCCTGTAGTGTCACAATGGACTCCTTGGTTCCATGGGGCTGCAAAGTGTCATAATGGCCCCTTTGTTCAATGAGGCCTGTTGTGTCACAGTATCTCCATGATTCCATAAGGCTCTGCAATGTCACAACAGACCATTGGTTCCATGACAACCCAAAGTGTCAAAGTGGCCTCTTGGTCTCATTGAGCCTCACAGCGTCACTAAGTTCCCCTTGGTTTCACAAGGCCCTGCAGTGCCACAATGTCCTTTGTTTAGATGAGGCCCCACAGTGTCATCATGGTCTCCATGGTCCCATGAGGCTCCACTGCTTCAAAATGGTGCCATGATGCCCTGTAGTGTAACAAAGGTCTCCTTGGTTCCATGATGTCAGAATGGACCCTTCATCCCATGGAGCCTCACAGTGTCACTGTGGTCCCCTTGATTCCATGAGGCCCTGCTGTGTTACAATGGCCCCTTGGTTAAACAAGGCTCTGCAGTGTCACAATGGTCCCTTGGATCCAGTGGGTCCCAAAGAGTCACCATAGTCTCCATTGTTCCATGAGGCCCTGCAGTGTCATAATGAACCTTCATTTCCATAAAGGCCTGCTGTGACACAATTGGCCTCTTGGTTCCATGAGGCTTGGCACAATCAGAATGGGCCCTTTGTTTCATGGAGCACCACAGTATCAGAATGGACCCCTTGGTTCCACATTATCCCCCAGTGTAACAATGGACCCTTTGTTCCATGAGGTTCTGCAGTGTCACCATGGACTCCTTGGTTCTGTCAGGCCCAGCTGAGTCAAAATGGCCCCTTGGTTCCATGAAGCCTTTCTCTGTTACAATGGAATTTTGGTTCCAGGAGTTTCTGTGGTGTCACAATGGTCTCCACGGATCTCCACTATCACAGTGGACCACCAGTGCCATCGAACTCTGCTGTGACCAAATGGATTTTGGTTCCATGCAGCCCCACAATGTCAAAATGGTCCCTTGGTTCCATGGGATTCTGCTGTGTCAAAATGGACCCTTTGTGCCATGAGGTTCCACAATGTCACAGTTGACTCCTTGGGTGTGAGGCCACATTACCACCAAATCTCCAAAATATCACAATAAGACTCCTTAACACTAATGTGGGCTCAAAGAGGGCATCATTTATTCAGGCCTGAGGTCCAGCAGGAGAAAACACCAGACCTTACATAGACATGTGATGCCAAAAGCATGTTGCTCATATGCAGTTGCTACATGTGTATTAGAATTTACCCATTTCCAAGAAACCCAGACCAAGTTCCCAGTTTCAGTCCTTGTTTTTTCTATCACTGCAGCCTTGAGCCAGATGTCTTCTCTTCCAAACATCCTTGCAGGGAAAGCAGCCCCTCAATTACCTTCGTTCTCTACTAAATTGCACAGGCACAGTAAAACTTGAATAAACGTTTTTGGTATTAAGGCCAAGGCTTTGTGTGTCCAGGCAGAGGCAGGCAGGAGGCAGAGCTGTCAGCAAAGGAAGGGGCCAGCGAGGTGGGGCAGCCGGGGAATGACGACAGCCTGCAGGGACAGAGGCGCAGGGCATGGACACCGTAGGACAGCCTGGGCTGCAGAGGGCACAGGGATGGGCAGCAGCTGAAAGGCCCTGACACAGCCAACTCCTGCAGCACTTGGGCCATGCAGGCTGGCCCTGGGCCTGAGGCCAGCAGGGGACAAGTGAGCCTTGCTGTGCTGGGGCCTCATTGCCTCCTTGTCCCTGCTCAGCAGCCTGGCAGGGGCCGCCCCATGGTGCTGCCCTTGGCATTGCACATGGCCAGAGCCCAGTGGGCCGGGAAGAGCCCTGAGCAATGAGGGAGGGACAGGATCTGCCTTGCCAGGGGCTGGGGCTCAGCCCTTGTTCCTTTGCATTCGTGAAACACATTCAAGTTTGCTCAGCACCAGAGACACCTTTCTCTTGCTTGTCCCCACGTGTCATCATTGCCTCCAGTGCTCTGCTCTAACTGGAACCAGGGTGAGACCCATTAAACCTTCAAGACACTTTGAAGTTTGAACCTCAATCTGAGATCTTGAGGATTTTTCCTTCAGCTCCCTCTCAGGGACTGATGTCCTGGGATTCAGCACTGTTGAAAAATCCCAGATCTACAGAGATGGGGCAAGTGAGGGGCATATTTTTAAAAATATTCCATTATTAGACTCCTTGGAGGGTAAAACATAAGAGATGTAAAACTCAATGCCATTCTATCCAAAGCCAATTTACTTCCTGTTTACTATACCTTATTAATGTTTTTCAGCCTATCACCTCTTGCTACACAATGGTGCTAATACTTCTAACACCAACCACTCATTATTGTACCCCACCTGGCTTTGCACCAAGGCATCTTTCACAGTTCTAATTCTCCAAAACATCTGGGTTTTGTGCAAGGCCATGGTTTGAAACTTCTTTCTAGTTCAATCTCTCTCTCAGCAGTGTCTTCTCTATGCCAGGGCCATTCTGAGTCAGCACACCTTATCTCAGAGTTTGCATCCAGATGTAGAAGACTGTGTGAGCTTTCAGTCAGGCTTTGAGAATCCTTTACAATTCCATTTCTCACAAATATCAATCACAGAATGCTGCAATCACCTCTGCTCTAAAGAGAACATTAATAAAATACACCCTTGAGAATTGGAATGGATATTTCTAAGAAGGTCATGGTCATATTTCTCTATAACTGGGGTTGAAAAACTACTGAATGAACAGGACCAGACCAGAGGGAAATCAAGGCAGAACTGTTGTTTGCTAGGAAACCTCTGAAGAATTCAGTCAGAATCAAACTCCAAAATTTCTGATGCCGTTCATGGGTCTCAATGAGGGACACGGCTCAGAAAGTGTCCCCAGGTTGCAGTGTGAGCAGGAAATTGGAGGCAGAGATGACAGGTGGTGTGGGAAATGCAGGCACGGAGAGCTCTCAGGGCCTTGTGCATACAGGCTCAGAGATTGAGATGGAGACAAGGTTTAACCTAAAACCCTGGAGAAGGCTTGGACAATAAGAGCATTAAAAGAAAAATAGACATAAAACAAGAATATAAGTTTTTAGTTTAAGTAGAAATATGTTTTAAGGAAAGAGAAATATGCATTATGTAAGCAAAGCAGTATGTTAAGTGAGATAGTAAAAAATGTTAAAGTTTAGCAATAGAACCTGTTACATACTTAGCCAGGAGCTTGAGATGCATCAATGTAAGTTTATGAAGTGTTTGATGATTTGTTGTAAAATGACACATTGTGGCAAAGCCATGAGAAGCAAAGCAATTAATGATTGGTGTAAAAAAGATGCTAGCAAACTTTGTAGGAGTATTTGATTGGCTGAAAACCTAACATAAGACATTGTAACTAAGAATTAGGCAGGTTCTGATATTATGGCTTTGGAGATAACACCTTTAATATCTCACCTTTCTATGAGACTGATGCCATGTGGCATTAAAGCATCTTTTACAATATCTCTCAGTTGCCCTGTCTTTTGTAATAATAATATCCCAATAGGCATTATTTGGACATTAAAGCTGCCAATTAGTCAATATGGATTTAAGGACACCAGGTCTATCCATTAAAACCAATGGGGATTTTGGTGAAATTTGGTCCTAAAATGGGTAAATGTGGGGGAAATGTTGGGCTGAATTCTGGGAATTTCCACTTCAGGATTGCAGTGCTGATGCTCTGGATGTCCTGGAGGCCAATCCTAAATTACTGATCCCTCACCTGTGATCCATACTGGAGCTGTGCCTCCAGGTAAACCCTAAAATTTCCATTTTCATCTCAAAGTCTGGGAATTCTGAGCCCAAAATTGGGAATTTTAGCACCAAAAATGTTGGGACATCAGCTCTGCCCACTGAAATCACCAGGGATTGAAGGACACCAGGTCTGCTCCAATGAAGTCAATAGGGATTGAGGGACACCAGGTGTACCCATTGATAGGGCTTGATTGGGAAGAGTTACTGTTTAAACTGGGAGCACTGGGAAGGGCTAAGGGGGGACAGTGGCAGCACTGAAGCAAAAGTGGGACCACTGGGAGGGATTTGTAGATATAAATGGAGATAAACAAGACTCCAGGTGTAAGCCATTGAAATCAGTAAGAATTTAGGGTCAGCAGGTCTACCCTTCAAAGGCAATGGGGTTTAAAGGCACCAGGTCTACCCAATCAAAGCAATGAGGATGTTTGAGAAACGAGTTCTGGGGGCCCCAGGGGTTTTGGTAATCCAGGTGTCCAAGGGGTACCCAGGTGTATCCAGGTGATTTCTGGGGGTCCACCCAGGTGATTTTTGGGGATAGCCAGGTGTACCCAGGTGATTGCTGGGGGGGATCCAGGTGATTTTGGGCAGTATCCAGATGTACCCAGATAATTTTTGGGGATATCCAGGTTATTTTTGGGGTACCCAAGTGCCCTGACTCACCCTGACAGGCCAGGAGAAGATGATGGCCACCATCCTCCCAGTCGACGTGGACACAGGTGACCCTTGGCAGCTACAGGGCTGTTGGGGGGCACTCCAACATTCAGGGGTACCCCAAAACTCCAGGTGAGGACATCAGGGCTAGGAGGGAGCCCTGAGTTACCACGGGAGAGGATGCAGGGCAGGTACAGCCAGGTGCTTTGGTGCATGGGGTTGGTGAAGATGGTATTCTGCAGCAGCTCCAGCTCTGGGGTGGGCAAAGGAGGCACCCCAAAATCTCAGGGGGGCAGCAGGGGAAACCCCAGTATCTCAGTGGGTACACCCAGGTATCCAGGAGTTCAGGTGTGCCCATTAAAGTCATTGGGGATTTAGGGAAACCAGGTCTGCCCATTCAACCCAACAGAACCCACCAGCTCCCACTATAGGCGAGGGAGGGGCTGGAAAATTTGGGGGATCTGGCAAAATTGTTGGAGTTTTTCTGGGGAATCCCTCACCTTGCTTCAGCCTTCCAGGGGGCAGTGTCCTTGCTGTAGTTCCTGGTGGGCATCAGCAGCCCCAGGCAGTGTTGCCAGGCTGAGAAGTTGGAGAAGCTGCAGCTCAGCAGGGCCCTGGTGAAGGCCAGCTCGGCCTTGAGGTCCAGCCCAGTCACAAGTGCCTACCAGTGTTCCCAGGTGTGGACTGGGAAGACACCAGTATAAACCAGTAAGCACTGGGAGTCACCCCTGAGCCCCTGAGCCCATGGCGGCAGCTCCCAGTATAAACCAGTAAGCTCAGCACAACCTGAAGTCCCTCCCAGTAGGTGCCAAGCCCCATCCCAGTATAAATCAGTAAGGCCAGCATCCCCAGAAGTTGCTCCCAGTGAAGTGCCAAGCATCCCCAAGCCGCCTCCCAGTATAACCCAGTACACTCCAGTTTAACCCAGTAAAATCCAGAATATCCCTGTATAATCCAGTATAAACCACTACAACCCAGTCACCCCCAGGACCACATCCCAGTATAAACCAGTATAACCCAGCATAACTCACAATCGGCCACCAGGTCCTCCCAGCCAGCAGGGGGCACAAACACACCCCTGCTCCATTTCCCAATAGAACCCAGTACAAACCAGTAACACCCCAGCACCCCATCCCAGTGCAAGGTGATTGAGCATCACAGACTGTCCCAGTGACATCATAGAGCTGACTGTGACATCACAGGGCAGAGGTCTGACATCACAGAGCAGGCTGTGACATCACAGGAGGGGCTGTGTGACATCCCAGCAGGGCTGTGTGAGGTCACTGCGTTGGTCACTCTGCCCCAGCCCCCCTCACAGTTTCCCCAGACAAGTCCAATGCTGTTCATGCCCAGCAGGGTCCCCTGTCCCCCGGGATCCCCCTGCTCCACCTGGAGCCACAGCCTCCCCCAAGGATGTTCCACAAATCAACCCCAGAGCCTGACACGGGGACAAGGGGCCAGGGCTGTGTGACCAGGACATCAAGGCCGTGGATTATCCAGGTCACTGGGGCCTGGTTTGGGCTCCCCAGGGCAGGAAAGATGTCTGGCAGCTGGAGCAGGGTGAGGGAAGGGCCTCCAAGGTGGGGCTGGAGCCCTTTGGCTGTGAGGAGAGGCTGAGGGAGCTGGGCTTGTCCAGCCCGGAGCAGGGAAGGCTGAGGGGCTCCTCATGCCAGCAAGGACAGGAGGAATTAAAATGAGTCAGGCTGGTTTCAGCATTTCCTCAACACCAAAAGCAGCATGAACTCCCTTTCCCCATCCATCACTGAAAGCTTTGCAAATAGAACATTCTTCAAGCTGTTTTAGCTGCACTCCAGGCAGAGCAGGCTGGTTCAACACATTAATTTTGTTTATATCTATTATAACATCCGCTTTGCCTACAAATCTACAAACAGGAAAAGAAAACAAAACAATTTTTTCTATATTGTTTTCAATATAGTATATTCATTTTGAATGCGCTTCTGAAGTCTTTCTAATTAACCACAGAAGAATTGTAGACTAAAATTATTCTCAGTAGCTTGTTTTATTAGGGTGTTTTGAACAATGTTAATTAGTCGTTGACACTGAATTTCTCAACTGAAGAGCTCAAGAAAGAAGAGGCCTCTGGAGGAGTGAAATTCATCAGCAGCCTCCAAGTGTCTGAGGATCCATCCTCATCAGAGCAGCAATGAACAGAAATGGGCACAGCTTTGTGGCTGCCCCAGCTTTGGGATGGGCCCTGGGCCTGGAGCAGGAGCAGCTCTGGAGGGCCCCAAGGCCGGGGCTGTTGTGCTGGCCTGGGCAGATGGGATGGCAGGAGGGGCTGCAGAGCTGTCAGGAGCTGAGGGAGAGGGGAGCAGGGCACCCAGGGAGCCTCCTTTTGCCTTGGCCAAGCAGCTTGGCCATGGCTGGGGCTGAGTCCTCTCTGAGCTGCAGCTGCTGCTGTGCCCTTGGCAGGGGCTGAGGCCGTGGGGCCACTGCCCAGAGCCCCCTGGCCTGAGCAGAGCTGTGGGGCCAGAGCCGGCTGGGCTGTGCTGGGGAGAGGCCCTTGGTGCTGCACAGAGCTCAGGGCAGCTGGCACAGCTTGCAGGGAGCTGGGCTGGCCTGAGAGAGCCTGCCAGAGAAAGCAGCAGTGTCCATGTCAGCCTGGCTGAGCGGGCAGGGGCACGACTCAGCCCAGGCCTTGTGGGGCAGGGCCAGCGCCTGGGGAAGGCATTGCAAACAGGCAAGTGGCCCAGAGAGGAGGCTGCTCTGTGCCCTTGGTGGCATGCACAGAGCAGGGAGGGGGCCCAGGACATTTGTCAGTGCCAGCCTCTGTCCCCAGCCCTTGCCAGCCCTGGCTGCTGAGCCCAGCTTTGGCCTGGGCTGAGTTTGGCTATGGCTCAGCTCCATCCTCCTGCGGGGCTCAGGGCCTGTTGCCGGCCATGGCCAGCCCTGCCTGGCCTCTGTGCTGGCCCAGAGCCCGGCAGAGCCCGGGGCAGGGCTGTCAGTGCAGGCCCACAGGTGCCACGGGCTGTGCAGGAGCTGGCAGAGGCTGCCCAGCAGGGAGGCCATGGGGCACAGAGCCCCAGGGCTGCTGTGGGCACCATGGCACAGGGGCCGTTCCCACCCGCAATGCTCCTGTCCTGGGCTGGGCCTGCACAGGGGCTGGGCCACCATGGCTGGGGCAGCAAGATTTGAACTGAGGCCAGGGTGGTAAAACCCCCTGGCTGAACCTTGTGGAGGAGGCTCTTTTGAGTGGCTCCACAGCTCAGGAATCCAACATGCAGTTTTAGTCATCAGTAATAGGTTGACAATTATCTCGTGTTTCCTTGAAATTCCATTGTACCACAATGGTCTCCTTGATTCCATGAGGTTGTAACGTGAAACAGTGGACACTTGAATCCATGCATTTCTATTCCATCAGAGTGGTCTCTTTCATTCCATGAGGCCCTGCAGTGTCACTAGGGACCCTTTGGTCCACATGGTTCCATTGTGTCACAATGGTCTCCAGAGCTCTAACTTGCTCATTTGTGCCACATGAAACAATGGACATTTGCT
The DNA here is from genome assembly GCF_052056855.1 of Sturnus vulgaris. Lineage (NCBI taxonomy): Eukaryota > Metazoa > Chordata > Aves > Passeriformes > Sturnidae > Sturnus > Sturnus vulgaris. The sequence continues at coordinate 1,660,548 of NW_028276728.1, read as the reverse complement.
TCCAAGTGTTTCCACGGTGTCACAATGGGTTCCATGAGGTCCTTGTTTGGAACAATTCAGACTTGGTTCCATGAGTTTCTATTGGGTCACAATGTTCTCCTGGCGTCCATGAGTGCCCGCTGTGTTTACAATTGACACTTGGTTCCCCAAGATTCCATGGTGTCACTGTGCTCTCCTGTGATTCACGAGGCTGTGCTGTGTCACAATGGACACTTGCTTCCTCCCAGTGGCACCAGGTTTCCATCAGGCCACGCTTTGTCCCAATGGATTCTTGGTTCCATGAGAATCCATTGCATCACAATGTTCTCCTGGGTGCCATGAGGATGTTCTTTGTCACAGTGGAGCCTTGCTAGCACGAGCCTTGGCAATGACCCTGTGGGTTCCATGAGGCCCTGTCATGTCACAATGGACACTTGCTTCCATGACATTCCATTGTTTCACACTGCTCTCCTAGATCACATGAGGTCTTGTTCTGCCACAGTGCTGTCTTGTTTCTCCTAGGCCTGGCAATATTTCCATGGCCCTTGTGTTCCATGTGGCCCCTCTCTATCAGAATTGACCCTTGGTTCCATTGCCTCACAAAGGTCCCTATATTTCCATGACCTGCCCTGTCTCTCAATGGACACTGGATTCCACAAGAGCTGACAATGTCCCCATGGCACCTGTCTCCTATTCGCCCTCACTTTGTCAAGATAAAGCCTTGGTTCCATGAGACTCCACTGTGTCACAATGTTCTCCTTAGCTTCCTGAGAACCTTATGTGTTCACAATTGACACTTGATTCCTTTAGATTTGATTGCATCACAGGAGTCTCCTTGGTTTCATAAAGCCCAGGTTTGTCACAACAGTCTAAGGATATTCCATTGCAACACAATGGTCCACATATAGTGGTGGACCACTCTGTAAGGCTGCAGGGTGAAACAGTGGACACTTGGTTCCATGAGATTCCATTGGGTAACAATGTTCTCCTGTGTCCCATTAGGCCCGGCTCTGTCACAATGGAACCCTGCTAGTATGAGCCTTGGAAATGTTCCATTGGCACCTGGGCTCCATCAGGCCCTGCTGCCTTGAAAATTTACCTGTTGTTCCAGGACATTCCATTGCCTCACAATGGTCTCCTTGGTCCCATGAGGCCCCTCTGTGTCACAATGCAGCTTTGGTTTCTTGAGATTCCACAGCGTCACAATGGTCTCCTGTGTTCCATTAGGCCCAGTTGTGTCACAATGGACACCTGGTTCCATGAGCAGTGGCAATGTCCCAGTGGCACCTGTGTTCCATGACACCCTGCTGTGTTACACCTGACAGTTTGTTCCATGAGATTCCATGGAGTCACAATGGTCACTTGGGCTCCATGAGGCCTCGATGTTTTGACAATTGACACTTGGCTCCATCAGATTCCATTGCCCCACAATGTTCTCCTGGGTTCCAAGAGGCCCTGCTGTGTCACAGTGGCCCCTTGCTTCCATGAGCCATGGCATGGTCCCACTTTTCCCTGGGTTCCATGAGGCTGTGCCGTGTTCACAACTGACACTTGCTTCCATGAGATTCCATGGAGTCACCATGGTCCCCATGTTCCCATGAGGCTGTGCTGTGTCACAATGGACACTGGATTCCACAAGAGCTGGCAGTGTCCCAGTGGCACCTGTGTCCCATGAGGCCCCACTTGGTCAAAGTAGAGCCTTGGATCCCTGAGATTCCAGGTTGTCCCAATGGTCTGCTGAGTTCCATGAGGCTGTGCTGTGTCACAATGGACACTGGATTCCACATGCCCTGGCAATATCCAAATGGCACCTGGCTTCCATGAGACCCCACTGTGTTTGCAGCTGACACTTGGTTTCCCCAGACTGCCACTGTGTCACAGTGCTCTCCTGGGTGCCATGAGGCCCTGCTGTGTCACAATGGACACTTGCTTCCATGAGATCCTATTCTAATTACAATGCTTTATGTTAGTATTTTAGCCAATCAAATATTTCTGTGAAGTTTGCTAGCATTCTTTTACACCAATCATTAATTGCTCTTCTTCCCATGGCTTTGCTGCAATGTATCATTTTTCAACCAATCCTATAACACTTCACAAACCTACATTGATATATCTTAAAGTTTTAATTAACTTTATAACAGGTTCTATTGCTAAGCTTTACAATCTTTTCCTATCTTACTTAGCATACTGCTTTGCTTGCATAATGCATATTTCTGTTTGCTAAAAAGATATTTCTACTTAAATTAAAAACTTCTATTCTTGTTTTATATCTATTTTACTTTTAATGCTCTTATTGTCCAAGATTTCTCCAAGGTTTAAGTCAAGCCTTGTATCCATCTCAATCTCTGAGCCTGTATGCACAAGGCCCTGAGAGCTCTCTGTGCCTGCATTTCCCACACCACCTGTCATCTCTGCCTCCAATTTCCTGCTCACACTGCAACCTGGGGACACTTTCTCAGTCGTGTCCCTCAGTGGAACCCACGAGCGGCATCAGAAATTTTGGAGTTTCATTCTGACTGAATTCTTCAGAGGTTTCCTAGAAAACAATGGTTCTGCAATGATTTCCCTCTGGTTTGCTCCAGATCATTCAGAAGTTTTTCAACTCCAATTCTAGAGAAATATGTCAAAGACCTTCTTAGAAATATCCATTCCAATTTTCAAGGGTGACCTTGTGGAGCGAAATACTAGGTGATTGGTGTTAGAAGTATTAGCAGCATTGGGTAGCAAAAGCTAATAGGCTCAAAAATATTTATAAAATATTGGAACCAGGAAATAACTTGGCTTCTGATAGAATGGTGTAGAGATATACATCTCTTATGTTTCACCCATCAATGGGACTGATAATGGAATAAAATATTTTTTAAAAAATATGCCTCTCAGTTGCCCCATCTCTGTAGAGCTGGGATTTTCCCATAGTGCTGAGTCCCTGGACATCAGTCCCTGAGAGACAGTGGAAAAAAAAACTTCTCACAACTCGAAGACATATTCAAACACCAAATTTTCTAGAATTCTTAATGGGTCCCACTAAAGGATATAACTAAGTGTCCCCAGATTCCAGTTAGAGCAGAACACTGGAGGCACTGATGACAGATGGCGACAAACAAGGGAAAGGTGTCTCTGGTGCTGAGCAAACCTGGATGTGTTTCAGGAATGGAAAGGAACAAGGGCTGAGCCCCAGCCCCTGGCAAGGCAGATCCTGTCCCTCCCTCATTGCTCAGGGCTCTTCCCAGCCCACTGGGCTCTGGCCATGTGCAATGCCAAGGGCAGCACCATGGGGCGGCCCCTGCCAGGCTGCTGAGCAGGGACAAGGAGGCAATGAGGCCCCAGCACAGCAAGGCTCACTTGTCCCCTGCTGGCCTCAGGCCCAGGGCCAGCCTGCATGGCCCAAGTGCTGCAGGAGTTGGCTGTGTCAGGGCCTTTCAGCTGCTGCCCATCCCTGTGCCCTCTGCAGCCCAGGCTGTCCTACGGTGTCCATGCCCTGCGCCTCTGTCCCTGCAGGCTGTCGTCATCCCCCGGCTGCCCCACCTCGCTGGCCCCTTCCTTTGCTGACAGCTCTGCCTCCTGCCTGCCTCTGCCTGCACACACAAAGCCTTGGCCTTGATGTCAAAAGGGGTAATTCAAGTTTTACTGTCCCTGTGAACTTTCACCAGAGGAACAAGGCATACAGGGGCTGCTTTCCCTGCAGGGACTGCCAGAAAAGAAGAAAAAGGCATCTGGCTCAAAGGTGCAGTGATAGAATAAACAAGGACTGATCCTGGGAACTTGGGGTGGGTTTTATAGGAATGGGTAAATTGTAATACATGTGTAATGACTGAATATATGAACACACTTAGAGAATAATGTGTCCATGTAACGTTAGGAGTTATCCCACGTTGGACCTCAGACCTGAAAAAAATGATGTCCTTTTTAACATCAAATTAGTGTTAAGGAGTCTTATTCTGATATTTTGGAGATATGGTGACCGCTGGGACTCACAGAACCAAGGAGTGAAATATTCCACTATGGAACCTCAAGGAACAAAGGGGCCTTTTGACACTGTGGGAGCTCATGGAACCAAAATCCATTTTGACAGAATGGGACCACATGGAACTTATGGTCCACTGTGACACAGCAGATCCAGGGAGACCATTGTGACACTGAGAAACCTCCTGGAACCAAAAGTCCATTGTGACAGAGAAAGGCCTCATGGAACCAAGGGGCCATTGTGACACCGCAGATCCAAGGAGGCCATGGTGACACTGTGGAACCTCCTGCAACCATGGGTGCATTGTGACACTGTGGGGCCTCACAGAGACAAGGAGTCCAATGTGACACTGCAGGGCCTCACAGAACCAAGGTGACCATGTTATAGCACAGAACCTCATGGAACAAAGGGTCCATGGTGACACTGCAGAATTATTGCTGAGAGTATGAAAGCTCATGGAACCAGAAGTTCATTGTGACCAAGGGGCCATTGTGACACTGTGGATCCAAGGAGACCATTGTGACACTGAGGAACCTCATGGAATCAAAGATCCATTGTTACACTGTGGGGACTCATGGAATCAAAGGTCCATTGTGACATTGCAGGGCCTCATGGAACAACGGAGACTATTATGAAAGCGAATCACAGAGGCAATGAAGTTGGGAAAGACATTTGAAATCATCATGTCCAACCTAACATCACTTCATCAACTAAACCATGGCTCTGTGTGCCATGTGCAGTCTGTTTTTAAATGCCACCAGAGACAGAGACTCCAGCACCTCCCTGGGCAAAATATTCCAGTGCCAAATCACTCTCTGAGTGAAGAATTTTTCTCCTGATGTCAAACCTAAACTCCCCCTGGCTCATCTTCAGACTGTGTCCTCTCACTATGTCAGTGGTTGCCTGGGAGAAGAGATCAACCCCCACCTGACTCCAACCTCTGTTCAGGGAGTTGTAGAGAGTCCCACTGGAGACCATTGTAGCCATTGGGGCCACTGTAGCACAGCAAGGCCTCATGGAATCACGTGGACCACAGTGACAGTGTGGGGCTCCATGGGAAGAAGGGACCATTCTGACACCGTGGAACCAAGGAGATTTTTGTTGCAGTCCAGGGCATCATGGTACAAAGGATACCATTTTTACAAAGGTTTGAGGCTTTCTGAAAGTCAAGGGCTATTGTGGCATTTTGGGGCATTTTGGAAACATGGAGACCCTAGTGACACTGTGGGGTCTCATGGAATCAATGGTCTGTTGTGACACTGCAGGGCCCTATGGAATCATGGAGACTATTGTGACACTACAGGGGATGCCTTGGAGTGGCTACCTAGAAGAGAGGCTAGACAAGGTTAAGAGAATAAAGTGAGTATTTATTAAAGGCCTTCAATAGATTCACCTTGGGCAGTCAGAAGCCTCCCAGAGGCTACACCCAAGATGGACAGTGGTGCTGAGTTTTTCAGACAGATTTAAGTTTGGTTCATTTGGTATCAGAGGTTAATCCTCCAATTACAGCTTCAGGCAATGAAGCCATATTCCCTCAGTTTTCTCAGCCCTGAACTCACTTTTGTTGATATTTTTCAGAGCCTGAGACTGTAGGGTGTCCTTGAGTTTCAGGCCTAGAGGAATTGTTTTGTCTGACCAAAATGTGAAGACAGTTAACTAACATTTTGTATGGAGTTTAGAGTTATGCACTATTGAGTATAAGATTTGAAAAATATAAAGGCTAAAATCTTAAGGCATCACAGGCCTCATTGAACCAAGGGGCCACTGTGACACTTTGTGGCCTCATGGAACCAAGGAGACCCTTCTGACATTGTGAGTCCCCACAGAACCAAGGGTCCATTGGGATACTGTGGCACCAAGGAGACCCCTGTGACACTGCAAGGGCTCATGGAAACAAGGGAGCATTGTGACATTGTGCAGCCCCAGTGAAACAAGAGGCCAGTGTGACACAGCTGGGCCTCATGGAACCAAGGATCCAATATGACACAACCATGGTGGCACTGCAGGACCACATGGATCCAAGGGAACAGGCAACAGGTCTGCTTGGCTTGGCCTGACTGGTCCAACTGCCCTTGGCATGTTGAGGGTCTCTTCTCATGTGCCCCTGAAACCCTGGCCTTTCCTTCAAATGGAAAAGAACTGTCCTTCTCATCCAGGCACCCCTTGCCAAAATGAGATTTCCCCCTCCAAAATTCTCAATATCTGTGATTGCTCCCAAACAAAAGTTGCCATTTCCAACATTCTGGCTGCCCTTGGCTTCCTTGGGACTGGGTCTCACCAGTCTTCAAACACTGGGGTTCCATGCTTTCCTTCCTATGGAAAAGAACCATCCCTCCTGTACAGGTACCCATGGCGAAAATTGGTGCTTTTCCTCCAGAATTCCTATCTGCAAGGGTTTCTCCCAGACAGAAACTGCCAGGACAGTCATATCTGTCTGGCCTTTGCCTCTGGTGGCTGCAGTTCCTGAGGCCATGAAACACGGGGGATTCATGGATTCCTTCCTGTGGAGACCATGGTGAAACTGTGGGGCCCCATGGAGAACCATGGAGACCATTGTGACACTGTGGGGCGTTCTGAAATGAAAGGGCCATTGTGACACTGTGGGGACACCAGGGATCCAAGAGATTATTGTGACACTGTGGTGACCCTGTGGAACCACGGACATTATTGTGGCACTGCTGGGCTGTATGGAAGCAAGGCACCATTTTGACACTGTGGGATCTCATGGAACCAAGGACATCACTGTGGTCCTGCTGGGCCGCATGGTGCCAAGGGCCCAGTGTGAAGCAGCAGGGCTTTGTGGAACCAAGAGGCCATTGTTGCATTCCAGGGCCTGGTGCAGCCCAAGGGCCCTTGTGATCCTGCAGGGCACCTTGGATCCATGGAGACCATTGTGGCATTGCAAGGCTCCACGGAATCATGGAGACCATTGTGACACTGTGGGGAACCAAAGGGCCATTGTGACCCTGCAGGGCCTCATGGAAGCAAAGGACCATTGTGACACTTCAGAAGCAAGGAGAGCATTGTGGAAGTCTGAAGCCCCATGGAATTAAGGCGAGAGCTCAGGAGATAAAACCCACTCCTGTCAGCTGAGCTGTGTGACTCTGCAGGGCCAGGACGTTCCAGCAGGTGTGTGCTGCTGTGCCAGTCCCCTGGCAGGGATCTCAGACAGGCAGGTGCAGCACTGAGGAGCTTGGTCTGTGGCCTTGGTGGCATGGCCAGTGTGAGAAGGTGTCCCAGGGCTTTGAGAATCCCTCCAGCCTCTTCCATCAGCCACTTCCAGACCTGGGCTCTCACCCCAGTGTCTTGGTCTATTTGTTCTGTGCTTATCTCCTTCCTCCTGCCCATTTCAGCACTGCTCTAGGGGCAGCATCAGCCCTGCCCGGGCTCCCTCCTCACCCAGCCCTTGGCAGAGCCCAGAGCAGGGCTCTCTGTGACCCCTGGCACAGGATGTGGGTGCTGGGACTGGACACTGAGGTGTGGAGTGGACACTCTGGTGGGGAACATTTGCCCACCCAAAACACTCCCTGTGCTGTGCCGTGTCTGATGAGGGGATGTGGGGCCTGTGCTGGCCAGGGGGGCTGTGCTGCCTCAGGGACAAATGACAGGCATGAGCCACAGCACAACGACCAGGAGGTGGAAGTGAGGACAAGCTACAGAGGAGGAATTCAGAAATCTGCCCTGAGCGTGTGTTCATGTGTTCAGGAAAGGCAAAGCCCAGCTGGAGCTGATGGAGGCTGCAGGCAACACCCAGAGCAAACTCAATTCATGGCTGTGTTAGAATTCAAAATGCAAGGGTCTGTAAGCCAAAGCTTAGAATTAAACACAGTTAGGTAGAGATAGCTTTAGCTTTGGAATTTAAGATCTAGAAGAAATAAAGGTACTTACAAAGGGAACAAGAAGGTTTAGAGTGCAGCAATGTAAGTTTGTGTGTCAGGATATAATTGGCTAAGAAAGTTCACTCTGTATTATGGGTCAGTAAGGTGAAATATCTTAGTATTGAATTAGAAACCTAAATATCTCTGTTAACAGTGTTTTATTGGTTAATAAATCCTGAAAAGACCTTGTAGCCATAAGTCTTCTGACTTCTAAGCTATGCTGTGAACATCTGTAAGACAAACTTACCCTTTCTGCCTGGAGAGAAAATTTAAAAAATAAATCACACATTCTAAAGCAACTCAGAAGTCCTGTCTCTCTGTTTCATTCAGAAAAGATCCCCACCAAAAATTGTAACATAAAAATAATAAGCCCACACTTTAAAAACATGTCATAAAAAAAATAAACTCACATTTTAAAAATATAATGTAAATACAATAAACCCACACCTGGGGACACTTTCTCAGTCATGCCCCTCAGGGGGACCCTTTAGAACTTCAGGAAACTTTGGACTCTGAATCTGATTTTGAATTCTTGAGAGGTTTCTTTTCTTCCTTTACCCTATTTTTGCCTACCTGACATCATTGTCATCAATTTTCTGCTCTAATTCAACCCTTGGGAGACTTTCTCCTTCATATTTATCAGCGGGACTCACTAAAAGTAAGAGAAACTTGGGAGTTTGAATGTAACTTTGAATTCTTGAGAGTTTTCTTCAGCACCCTCTCAGGGACTGATGTTCAGGGCCTCAGCCCCAACCCCGAGAGGGTCATTAAAGTCCTTGTGCTGTGTCTGTGCTGCTGAGCTGGGCTGGGCTCCTGGCAAGGGCAGCACTGCAGAGAGAGCCAATATTTCCAAAATATTATTTGGAGCTCCTTGGCAGCACCAAATGCACCACGGGGCTCACTGGGATCAAGCAAGTCCTGACAAACAATGGCTTTGCAATGATTTCCATCTGGTCCAGTGCAGTTCATTAGGAAGGTTTTCAACACCAGATATGGAGAAATATTTGAAAGAGCTTCTTAGAAATATCCATTCCTATTTTCAAGGGCGTATTTTATTACTGGTCTCTTTAGAGCAGAGGTGATTGCAGCATTCTGTGATTGATGTTGATCCAGGGTCTCTCCTCAGAAGGTCTGGCAAAGAGGAGTTTTGTATTTTTGGGTTTTTTAAAGCAATCTAAAACTCCTAATGTTCCCCACTGCAAACAGACACACTCCTCAGGTGTGTGCCAGCCCAAGGTTCCACCAAAACCACTGCAGAGCTGCCCTGGGCCAGCTGTGAGGGTGGATGTTGGGGGTACACAGAGACACACTGAGGACATTCCAGGATGTACTGGGAGTGATACTGGGCCATACTGGGGCAAACTGGGGATAATGTGAGTAATACTTGGACAAACTAGGGACACTGGGAACACTGTGGGGAAGTCTGGCAGACACTGGCACATACTGTGGATGACACTGGGGGGAACTGGAAGGGACTGGGCATGAACTAAGGTGTACTGGGAGAGACTGGAGAGTACTGGTAGGGCCTCGAGGGGCAGTGGGAATGGACTGGGCTGTGTTAGGGATGAACTGGGCTGTACAGGAAGGGCCTGGTGGTGCACTGGGATTCTACTGGGCTGTACTGGGGATGAACTGGGCTGTACTGGGAGGGCTTGAATGGTCTGTTCCTGCCTACGCCACCTCCCATTTGTCGAGGCTCCCGCCCATCATCGCCCGCAGCCAATCAGCTCCAGAGATCGTGGCATCATGGGCGGTGCCTAGACTCGACGCCATCTTTTCTTTTTGCCTATAACTCCCATCATGCCCCACACACCAGCTGAGCCCCATTGGAGCCGGGAGTAAAACACCCATCATGCACCGCGCTCCCCAGCACCCCGGTATCTGCCCCCGACATGTCCCGTAAGTGTCCCCCAGACCCTCCAGGATTCCTAAGGTCCCCCTCAGCACCCATTCGGGACCACCCCAAAAGCATCCCCAGATCCTATGGAAGCTCCCAACCCCACAGATTCCTGTTACAGTCACTTCTGGGAGTTCAACTTCTGTCATTCCCTGGGTCCCCCAGAGTCCCTCAGAACACAGGTCTGTGCCTAAAACTCCTGCCCTTCCCTGCGCCCTAAAGAGCCCAGTTAGAGCTTCCAGACCCTCAAGTTCTGTCCCTCCCCGGTTCCAAAACTTCCTGAAATGTACCCCAGAACATATCTTTATGGGCCCCAAAGTGGCCCTGTTTTATCCTGTCTGTGAAAATGATTAAAAAGATGAGAAAGGGATTAAAATAGGACTAATTATCATAAACAGGAAGAAATCAATGGCCAATAGTGGTCAATTAATTAATGAAGTGAATTTTGTTTCTTATAACCAATGACCATTAATTTTTCTGGTTGCTAACAATGTGTAAATTTCTTCATATAAATAGAAAAATTAGGTATAAAAAATAAGACTATAATAAAAATAAAAGCATAATAATATTTTTATTATGTAATTAAATTACAATATTAATAATAAATTTATAGAGGGGTTTTTATGTTTTAGGATGGCAGTCCCAGCTAGGCAATGTCAGACATGGTGAGGCTGGGGGTGAGGAGCAGCTTGTCCAAACAGGGTTGGCCTGCAAGGGGCTCATTCTTCTGCAAGCCCAGACCTCCTAAGGAGACATTCAGCACCAAGATCACTTAAGGAATGCTTCAGTCAGCCCTTCTCTGAACTGAAAAATAAAAATAATATGGCCTTGATTAAAACCAAAATTCCTTCTCTTCTCACTGGCAAGGCAAGCTCTGTCTCCTGCTGTTCACAAACAGAGAAGGGCTGGAGGGAGATGTGGTGCTCAGAAGCTGTTTGGGGTACAGTGACCATGAAATAATGCAGTTTTTTAATATTCTGTGAAAGAAGGTGGAGAATCAACAAAACTTCTACACTGGACCTACAGAGAGCAGACTTTGGACTATTCAGAATGCAGAATTGGGAATAATTGAACTGATTTTTTTACAGGAAACAGCTCTTAAAGGATTCCAGGAAGAATGGAGACACTTCAAGAAAGGAATCTTGAAGGAGCAGAAGCAGCCTGTCCCTCACTTTCCTCACAGAGGAAAGTGAGCTAGAGAGGAAAATAACTGGCCTGGCTAGGCAGGGAGCTTTTACCAGGAAGTCATGGAGAAAATAAGGTGCATTACCTTTGGACAGAGGAGCAAGCAACTCAGGAAACATTTAGAGAAGTTGTTAGGTCATGCAGAAAGAAAATCAGAGGTGAAAGCTCAAATGAGGAGTTAACCTGGCTGCTTCTGTGAAGGATAACAAAAATGATTTTATAAATGCATTAATGGCAAAAGGAGAACCACAGAAAATCTCCATTCCTTTTTTGGGGGGGATGTGTTTTCCAAAGATGAGGAAAAGGCTGAAGTATTCAACCCCTTCTTTGCCTCAGTTTTCAACCATAAGCCAGGTTGTCCTCAGGACAAGTGTTCTCCTGAGCTGGTAGATGGGGACAGGGAGCAGAACAGACCCCTGGAATCCAGGGGGAAGCAGCTGGGGACCTGCTGAGCCACTCAGATGCTCACAGGTGTCTCTGGAACCAGATGGGATCCATCCCAGGGGATGAGGAGCTGCTGGATGAGCTGCCCAAGGTGCTCTCCATCATTTCTCATCAGTGCTGGCTCAGCAGGGAGGTGCCAGAGGACTGGAGGTGCCAATGTGAGCCCATGCTCAAGAAGGGCTGGAAGGAGGATGTGGGGAACTGCAGGCCTGTCAGCCTGACCTGGGTGCCTGGTGAGGTGATGGAACAGATCACCTTGAGTGCCATCACAGGGCACCTACAGGATGGCTGAGGGATCAGAGCCAGCCAGCGTGGATTTCAATATCTGCATTGATGATCTGGATGAGGGCATGGAGTGCAGCTTCAGCAAATGTGCAGATGGCACCAAGCTAGGTGTGAGTGAGGATGTGCTGGAGGGTAGGAGGGCTCTGCAGAGGGACCTGGACAGGCTGGATCCAGGGCCCAAATCCAACAAGGTGAGGTTTAACAAGACCAAGTGCTGGGTCCTGCACTTTGGCCACAACAACCCCTGCAGTGCTCCAGGCTGGGGACAGATTGGCTGGACAGCAGCCAGGCAGAAAGGGACCTGGGGGCACTGATGGACAGCAGGCTGGACATGAGCCAGCAGTGTGCCCAGGTGGTCAAGGAGGCCAATGGCTCCTGGCCTGGATCAGGAATGGTGTGGCCAGCAGGAGAGGAGCTGCTGTGCCAGCACTGATCTGCCCCAGCTCTGCACACAGACATTGCTGCTGCAGCTCCAGGAAAGGGAAGAAAAGAGGCATCTCCAGTGAAAAGTTTTCTGTGAGATCTTTTGCTCAGTAAAGCCCCCGAGAGCACAAATCCCTATTAAAACAGTCTAGGGCCACAGCAGAGTTGGAGAGAACCAAAAAGAGAAATAGTACTTATAGTGGCCTTTCATTGTGGAAAATATAAAAAAAACTACAACACAGAAAAAAAAGAAAAAGACACAAACAAACCAAGAAGAACTAACAAAAATTATTTTTATTACAAGTGATTTCCAGAAATTTGCCTGTTATTTAACGTTTCTGAAATCCTCCAGCCATCAGTCTCCACACTGCAGCCTTGAGCTCCTGGTTCCTCAGACTGTAGATGAGGGGGTTCAGGGTTGGAGGCACCACTGAGTACAGAACTGACAATACCACATCTAGGCATGGGGAGGAGGTGGAGGGGGGCTTCAGATTGGCATATGTGGCAGTGCTGAGAAACAGAGACACCACGGCCAGGTGAGGGAGGCAGGTGGAAAAGGCTTTGTGCCGTCCCTGCTCAGAGGGGATCTTCAGCACAGCCCTGAAGATCTCCACATAGGAGAAAACAATGAACACAAAGCATCCAGAAGCTAAACAGACACTAACAGCAAGGAGCCCAAGTTCCCTTAAGTTTGAGTGTGAGCAGGAGAGCTTGAGGATGTGTGGGATTTCACAGAAGAACTGGCCCAGGGCATTGCCATGGCACAGGGGCAGGGAAAATGTATTGGTCGTGTGCAGCAGTGAATAGAGAAAGCCACTGGCCCAGGCAGCTGCTGCCATGTGGGCACAAGCTCTGCTGCCCAGGAGGGTCCCGTAGTGCAGGGGTTTGCAGATGGACACGTAGCGGTCGTAGCACATGATGGTCAGGAGGGAAAACTCTGTGGAAATGAAAAAGGCAAAGAAAAATACCTGAGCAGCACATCCTGCAAAGGTGATGATTCTGGTGTCCCAGAGGGAATTGTGCATGGCTTTGGGGACAGTGGTGCAGATGGAGCCCAGGTCAGTGAGGGCCAGGTTGAGCAGGAAGAAGAACATGGGGGTGTGCAGGTGGTGGCCGCAGGCTACGGCGCTGATGATGAGGCCGTTGGCCAGGAGGGCAGCCAGGGAGATGGCCAGGAAGAGGCAGAAGTGCAGGAGCTGCAGCTGCCGCGTGTCTGCCAATGGCAGCAGGAGGAAGTGGCTGATGGAGCTGCTGTTGCACACTTGCTGTGTCTTGGCATGGGGATCTGTAAAATAAATAATCCTAGAGTAGTTTAGTTTAGAGAGAACTTTAAATATCCCAGCCCAGCTTGGTGGCACTTTCCCCCCACTGCCTCTCCAGGGCTCTGCTGCCTGGAGCTGTCCCTGCCAGCAGCTGCTTCCCTGTGCCCAGGGCTGGGCCCTGCCAGTGCTGCTAGAGCCCAGCCCAGCCCTGGGGGCTCAGCTCTGCCCTGCACACCCCTCCCAGCACAGGGCACTGCCCAGGGCCATCTCTGCTTCTGCAGGCTCTGATGGCAATGTCACAGCAACTCTGAAGAGAATGGAAAAGTGACACTGATGGTGCCTGTAAGTGACCTTGTGCTGATTTCTGTCACTGACTGCTTTATTAAGATCTGAGAAATAAATTTCTTATTTCTCTCTACCTGAACTGAGAGATAAATATCTATATGCAATTTCCCATCTAGGCAACCCAGAGCAGTAGACTAAAAAAGCAGAATTTTCCTTTTTATGCAGCTCCTGAATTGCTGTGCTCCCTATATAATCTACTTGGAAATGTTCAGCAGTTATACGTTATGCTAGGATGCAGTCCTCAACATTGCAGCATCCTCAACACACATGGAGAACTCTTCCAAGCCTTACCAGCTGTGTCCTTCCACCCAGACCTTGTCCCCCAGTGCTGGGAGCAGCTCCCAGGGCTGGCTGAGAGCTGTCCCTGGCAGGCAGCAGAGTCCCTGCCCCAGCACAGCGCCCTGGGCTGCAGGACCCTGCTCTGCACGACAGCCCTGGGCACCCCTGGCTGCTCTACACAAGAGATCATCAGAGAATGTACTCACACAGTCTGCAGGCATTGGGATGTTCCAGCTTGAGGAGATCACTGCAGGAGCTGCAGCTGCCTTGTCCTGCAGCCAGAGGCTTCCTGTGTCAAGGGCTGGGAGTGATTGTGCCCCAGGCACTTCTGAGCATCTTCCCAGCCCTGAGTGATTGAAGCTCTCTGTGCCTCTGTGCTGTGCCCGGGGTGGCTACAGGCAGTGCCCCAGCCCTGCTGGGCTGGGAGAAGAGCTTCTCATGAAGAGAAATGTGTTTTTGAAGCTCTTCTTGGCTGCCAGGATTGCCTTCTGAGCCAGGAGCCCAGCCCAGCTCATCAGCACAGACACAGCACAAGGATTTTAATGACCCTCTCAGGAATTGGGGCTGAGTCTCTGAGCATCAGTCCCTGAGTGGGAGCTGAAGAAACCTCTCAAGAACTCCAAGTCACAATCAAACTCCAAAGTTTCCTAAAGTTTTAATGGGTCCCACTGAGCGACATGACTGAGAAAGTGTCACCAGGTTCCAGTTAGAGCAGGAAATTGGAGGCAGAGATGACAGGTGGGGACAAAGAGAAGCCGAGTCTTGGTGCCCTGGGGCACAGCAGGGTCTGTGCCACCAAGGGCTGGGAGGTGACACCTTGTCCTGAGCCACTGGGGCCTCCTGGCACAGCCCCAGCAAGGCTGGCCACTGTCACCCCTTGTCCTGCCCTCGGCATCCCCCCACATCCCAGTGGCCTCAGGGACCTGCTGGGACCAGTCCCTGGGGAGCCTTGGTCAGGAATGGCCCTGGGGGCTCCTTCATGCTCCCAGGGACTGCAGGTTTTTCAGAGGACTTTGGGTTTTGCTTTTGCCTTGCAATCTCTGAGAACTTTGTGCAATCATGGCCTCCAATCATCTGCTTTAATTAATCCCTTGAGAGCCTTTGTCAGTAGCAACACTTGATGGAGCTCAATAGTGCTTCAAGGTACTTCAGCTTTTTATGGTACTTTTCTTTTTCCTTTCTTCTCTGAGTCTCTGCAAAATTTTTGGGCAATCATGGCCTCCAATTCTCTCCTCCAAGGAGTCCATGAGGAGCCTTTGTTGGGGATGGACCTCAATGGGACCCATTAATGCTTTGAGACACTTGGGGTTTTTCTCCTGACTTGGACTCCTGGAAATGTTTGTGCAATCTCCTCTCAGGCCCTGAGGTTCAAGGGCTCAGCACCAAATGCACCACGGAGCTGATTGGGATCAAGCAAGTCCTGACAAACCATGGCTCTGCCTTGATTTCCCTCTGGTCTGGGGCAGCTCATTAGGAAAGTTTTCAAATCCAGTTATGGAGAATTCTTGGAAACATCTGTTCCTATTTCAATGGATGCATTTTATTACTGTTCTCTTTAGACCAGGGGTGATTGCAGCATTCTGTGGTTGATATTGATCCAGGGTCTCTCCTCAGGAGGTCTGGCCTGCTCAGAGAAGCTCTGCCTGGAGATCTGACCCAGTGTGGACAACCTTGCTGCACATTCCCCAACCCCACCCTGTCTGTCCTCACTCACCTGGCACCTGCTTTGCTTGGAGAACTGGCTGCACTCAGGGAAACACAGAGTTTATTCCTTTCCTTTTTCTGAAGTAATCAAAACTCTTGAGTTTCCCCATTACAAACACTCACACTCCTTAATTGTGTGCCAAGTCCATGTTGCCACCAAAGAGGTTTCTGTTCCCAAGGTAGAGCCATGCAAGAACTGGTTTAGACCTTTGGACTCCCTTGGTTCCACGAGGCCTTGTTGTGTCACCATGGACTCTTGGTTCTGTGACATTCTGTAGTGTCACAATGGATGTTTGGTTCCATGTGCCCCACAGTGTCACAGGGGTCTCCTTTTCCCTGTGGCACCCAGCAGCAAACCCCACTGGCAGGGCCAAATGCCTGGGAAGAAGGAGGAGGGGACATTTGGAGTGATGGTTTTTGTCTCCCCAGGGCACAGTGACGTGGGCTGGGGCCCTGCTGTCCTGGAGATGGCTGAACACCGGCCTGCCCATGGAAGGGCTGAGAGACAACAACCTCTGTGCATGGAACTACAAGAGCAGAGAGCTCAGGCTGAAGGCTGGGTTTAAAAGACTGTCAGCAGCACAGGAACCATCAATGTGAGAGGAAAGATGTGTGCTCATGTCTTTACAAATCACTTGGTGGGTGAAGTTGAAGCAAAAATCAAAGGATTAAGAGTTTAGCTGAGGGATAGAAGCTATACATACAATGATTAGAGTAGAAGCAATGTAGAAAGTGGCGACTCCGTAGTCTAAGACAATAAATCACTTGCTTGGCTTTATTGTGTCAGGACGGGCTGTTGGGATATTGTTAAAGTGAAGGAACCATAACTGCACTTGGGCCCCGAAGCCAGCCAGAACCAGGTTGGGAGCTTGAACTATGGCCAAGGAGTGTGAGAGCCTGCCCACAAGACAAAGGTGAAAAGTTGAAAGCGAGGAAGACTCCCTGACTTCATCATTAGGAGACCACTGACCCATTTCAAACACCCACCGACCCATCTGAAGGAAGGAAGTGCACAAGTGTAAAAGGACTTTGAGCTCATTTTAATACAAAGTGGGGCTAAGTGAAGTTAGGTAATGCATATGTAGAGGCATGTTGGGTAATTATATGATTATGTAAGACTTTTGTGGATAAAAGAAGGCAAAAGTCTTGTGTACTTCACACATCCCTGTGGGAGATTCTTGGGCTACTGAAACGGCCAGAGAAGGCCCAGGCGATTTGGGTGACTCTTTAAAACTGCTGCCTGCTGCCTGCTGTGTTGAAAAGAGGTGAATACTTTGTCCCTTGATAAACAGATACCCTTCCCCGCAGTGATTTTGACTTTGGGATTCGGGTTGTGGGTGGGAATTCCTGGTTCTGGGGACGGTATTCCCTCTAACACTCGGTGTTCGGGTTTAACCAGTCCCTGCCACTGCTGTCATGGTGTAGTTTTAGATTTGGAATTGTGTATTTTAATACTGCCATCTTGTGACAAAAGTTACAATTGTAACAAACCGGTAATTCTGCCCTGGGTTTCCTGTGTTGTTGCTCGGGCTGTGTTGTTGGCTGCTCTGTACTTTGCTGATGGAAGTGGCTGCTGAAGCCCAAGCTGAAAGAGCCCGGCAGTTTAGGCAGCACTTTCTAGGGGGTTTTAGCTTGAGACAGGAGAGTTTTTGGATACAGAAGGGGACTGGACCATTTGAGGATGAAAGGACAGTGTAAGCCTGGCAAGACAAATTAAAGGAATTTCCCTCTTGCAGTGGTGTGTCTCTGACCCTTGGGAATTTAAGATATAAGGGGGTCATATTTGTGGACTGTCAGAGTTAGAATGTGGTGGTTTGAGCATATTTTAAATTGTGACTAGAAGAATAGAAGGGATCCCCCTCCTTCAGTGATTTGGACTGGATCCATGGGAATTTGTGAATCCAGTCAACTATTGGATAGAAAAAGGAAAAGATCAGGTTCATCTGCAAGGAATATACAGAACCTCAGCAGGGAGATTGGTAGCTTTGGACTGGGAACAGCCTGCACAAGAGGGTCTGGTCATTCTAGAGAGAAGAGGAATAGCTTGTTTTTCCTGGTCTTTTCCTGGGGCTTCTAGAGGCTGGCACTCCACGTGGTTACTGATCCAGTATAGGACTTGTGAAAAACATTGGTATTGTTCCTCTGAGAGAAGGCAAGGACTCTGCCCTCAGTGTAAATCGAGGCATCCTAACCAAGCTGATTTTGAACCGAAGACTCTAAAGTTTGTGTGTGGAAAATCGTTGGATCCCAGGGACCTGGGGTTTTTCAGAATTCTGTACTTTCTGGCACTGAACCCCTGGAGAACACTGCTTTTGACCTGAGGCCTTGGAGAAGGCTTCTAATTTTGAGTGATGAAGTTAAAATCACGGGCATGTATTTAAATAGAAGTGCGTGCTTTCACACGGTGAAGGGTTTTAAATTTGAGGTTTTTATAATACAGTAATAAGTATGGGACAAGATGGAGGATTTTGGGTGGTGTCTCTTTTGCTTTACATCTTCCTTCTTCTTCATGGTTTCAGGTGGGAGTTTCTGGTTGGACAGGAGTGTCACACTGAGAGTCATGGGAAGTTAGATATTGGGTTAAAAGGATAAATAATATAGGTATTAATTCTATATAGGACTGTTTAGCTTTAGGAGACCTTGTAGCAGCTGGATCTGGCTCCATTTTGCTCACTTCTAGCAGGTGGTCAGAAGTGTTGCTGAACGCTCTGTATTTTTGATAAGATTTAATAAACAACCAAGCCCAAAGATGAGAAAATCTGTTTCCTTTGTATATTTTTTTAATCTTGGCTCTGAGTGAAGGCAGAAGAGACTGAGACAAACAACTTATTAAGTGGTGAAAAACTACCACCACTGTTACAGGTCTTGATTTTCATCTCTATTCAGACTGAATTAGGAGGTGCTCAGGGTCAATATCAACTAGAGATTGCGAATATTAATCTAGAAACAGGAAAACAAAACTAAATAGGACAAAAACCACGCTGAATTTAAAAAAAATAAATCTAGTACATTCTCTTTGAATACAGTTCTGAAATCTGCATATTTGACCACAGAATAATTTCATTCATTAAAATGAAATTATTCCCAGAGCCTTGTCTTGTTAGTGTGTTTTGAAATATTAATGAGCCTTTGTCACTGAATTCCTGAACGGAAGAGCTGAAGACTGAACAAGTCTCTGGAAAACTAAAATTCATCAGGGAACCTCCAAGTTGCTGAGGATCCATCCTCAGCAGAGCAGGAATGAACAGATTCCAGGGGTTTCCAGGCTGCTCAAGAGCTGTGAGCTCACGTGCAGGCACAGGGGCTCCATGGGGACATCTGAGGGGTCTCTGGGCTCCTAAAGATCTGTTTGGTCACACTCAGTCACAGGGGATCCATGGGAACATCCATCTTTAATCTTCCTAAGGGTCGTGAGGTGACAGTCACAGGGCTCCACAGTGACAACAGAGGTGCCTCTGCCCTGCCAAGGAGCCAATTTGTCACAGGCAGTGGCAGGAGTGCAGTGGGGACATCCCTGTGCTCCTAAAGAACAGTGAGGTCACAGACACTCACAGGGGTTCCAGGGTGACACCCCAGGAGTGCCCAGGCTGCCAAAGAGCCGGGATGTCACAGACACTCACAGGGGATCCAGGGTGACACCCCAGGAGTGCCCAGGCTGCCAAAGAGCCGGGATGTCACAGACACTCACAGGGGCTCCAGGGTGACACCCCAGGAGTGCCCAGGCTGCCAAAGAGCCGGGATGTCACAGACACTCACAGGGGTTCCAGGGTGACACCCCAGGGGTCCCCAGGCTGCCAAAGAGCCGGGATGTCACAGACACTCACAGGGGTTCCAGGGTGACACCCCAGGAGTGCCCAGGCTGCCAAAGAGCTGGGATGTCACAGACACTCACAGGGGTTCCAGGGTGACACCCCAGGAGTGCCCAGGCTGGCAAAGAGCCGGGATGTCACAGACACTCACAGGGGTTCCTGTCATGGGCACAGTGGGAGCTTCACACAAAGTTTATTAGAGAAGCTCCTGTTGGGTCACGAGGTGCAGAAAGGACCCCCAACACCCCAATTACACCCCCAAGCTCCCCCAAACCAGGACCCCCAGGCTTTCTAAACTTCTTCTGTGAGAGGAGCCTGGGAATGCCTGGATCCAATCCCAGCCCCAGACTTCGTCAAGGATTTTTGTGTAAAGGATTATACAGGTGGAATTGAATCTTTGTACAACTTTGTCCCTCAATATTAAGGCTGGCAAACCAGAAGTATTTATATACATACAGATATGATTGATTATGATCATGAATAGACAAAAAGGTCTGAATCAGAATTATTTACTCCACGGTATAGGAGCTGTAATATCTATTTTAATATAGTGCTCTAGAAAGTGATTTTGAAGTAGTTGTATTAAAGCAGAAAAAAAAAAAAAAAGACATTGCTGTCCTTCAGCCAATGACAGGATGTGTCCCTAAGCCTGGGGCTTGGTCTTCCTTGTGGTGAGGGGCATCAAGGAAGGCACCAGTGTGATGGAGACTGTGATGGGCTGGGCACTCCCTGGGGAAAAGAGGGGGCAGTTGTGAAGTCAAAGGCAAGTGGGGGGAGAACTGTTCAGAGAAGGGCTGGGCTACAGCTTGAGCAAGCTGAAAAATGTCATTTGGGGTCATCCCAGTTGGATTTCAATTCAGAAGGTATGGAACAAGTTTAATTTTGGGGGCGTGTCATGTTTTCCCCTGCAGGTGTACGCTCTGCAAACTTGAGCTGCATTGCAGAAATGCTCAAGCAAGTCTCTGCTGCAGGTCACACCATTTCTCCTTTGGCTGATTCCGGCCCGGTGCTGAGCTGCAGCTGAGCCCTGGCAGAGCCCAGAGCAGCCTCAGCATCCACAGAGCCCGGCTGCAAGGACAGAAACCAGAAACCACCCGTCAGCTGAAGGCTCCTGTCCCCCTTGTCCCAGCTCCCACCGTGCCCAGGCCATGCTGGCCGTGCCCAGAGCGGTGCCCAAAGCTGCCCATCATTGCTGCCTTGGGCACAGAGCAGGAGGGCAGGACTGTGCCCAGCCTGCAGCCAGCCATGGCACATCCAGCCCCTCAGCAGCTGCCACAGCAGGATGCTCCTGTGCTCGCTGCCATCTCCCAAAAGCTCTTATCTCACCCTGCCAAGGAGACGGGGACCCGCCTCACGCCATCGCTGCCCGAAGAAAAGCTGGTCCCAAACGATGTCCTCAGCCTTCTCCAAGGACACGGCCCATCCACGCTGCAGCTGGGCCCAAGCACTTCCTGATCCACCACCTAGAACGCTTCCTTTAGAGAAACAAATGACAAATGAATGAAAATACATTACAGACAAAAAGGGGAGACACGAGAAAAGGTAAAAAATCTTATCTCTGTCAAGGGCTGGAGGAAGGCCCAACCTCTACATGCCAGGGAAAAACTCATGCAGGGGTGAGGGAAGCCCATGGTTTTTCCCTTTCCCCCTGCACTGCCCCCAAAAGTAATGGTGATCTCAAAGCAAACAAGGGCAGTGGAGCAGCCCAAGCCCTTCCTTGCCTGCAAAGCAAAGCAGCCATGCACAGTTCTGGAGTCCCACCTCTGCTCCTGCCATGGGCTTTGTTTGTGTCAGGCTGGCTGCCCCAGCCCCAGCCCCAGCCCAGGGCACGGTGGGTGCTGGGGGCTGTTGCCAGGGCCAGGAGCCAACTCCCATTTTGTACCCAGCCCAGCCCATCCCCCCAGCCCTGCCAAAAAGCAGCTTGGCAGCCGATGGAAGAATCCTTTTTATCCTCCCCAGCAAAGGGGGAACCTTTGGTTCCCAGCCAAGCTGTGCAATGCCCAAATCTGGGAGCATCCCCCTGGCTCTGGACTCATCTGCAAATTTGCTGTAGCCTGGCTTTGAAGATGGTGCCAAAATCCAAGTCCATCATCTTCAGCTTGCCAGTGGCCAGGTGGAGGAAGAGTCTGTCATCCTTGATGTCTTCCTTGCTGTCCCCAGCAGCAGCAGCCCCACCTGGTACAGCTGCTCCAGGGGCTCCTTCTCCTTCCCTGGGGGTGAGACCAGGCTGTCAGTGTTCTGCCCAGGGCCCCAGCTGCCAGTGAACCAGAACAAGCCAAACCAGCTCAGATGGGGGCCACCAGTGCTGGGCAGAGCAGCTCAGCTCCAGCACAAGGGCTGTGTGTTCCCATCTGATGACCCCTGTGCAGTGACACAGGCAGGACAAAAACGTCTGGGGTTCTTTGCTTCTGATTGCCAGGGCATGTGTGGAGCTGTAACTTACCAGGACCCTGCATCAAAGCGTGCCTGTGGCCCTCTCCCTTCTTCTATGGCAGATGAATATTCTGCATCCAAGGATCACTGATCAGATCTTCTAATGAGGGCCTTTCCGTGTCGAGCATGGATAAACACCTCCTGATCAGACCTTGGCACTCTGGGGAGAGAAACCAGAAACTGCTGGTCAGTTGGAGAAGTCTCCAGTCCGCTTTGCCCCACTCTTCCCATGCCCAGGCCATGCTGCATGTGCTCAGAGCTGGGCCTAAACCTTCCCATCAGTTCTTTGTTTTGGAGGAGAGCAGGACATGTGCCACCCCCTCAGCAGCTGCCAGAGCAGGATGCTCACGAGCCTGCTGCTGTCTCCCAGCACTGGTATTCCCCCTGTGCCCAGAGATGAGGATCCACCCTGAGAGAGCCATTGTGGCAGTGAGAGCTGATGGTCCCAGCTGATGTTCTGGCCCCTCCTGAAAGGGTGCTCCCCACAGACCATCTGGTGCAGCAGGATGCCCAGGGACCAGATGGTAGCTGGCTTGCCATAGTACCAGCCAAAGTGAGTCCATTCTGGGGGGCTGTAGGACAGGGTTCCTATGGAATACAGATGGAGTTCATTAGGGGGATGCTGCTGCTCCCAGAGCCTGGTCCCAGCATCCCTGGGCATGTGGGGGCTGCCCCAGTGACACAGGGTGTGACCCGCTGTCCTCTGGGCAGCACCTGGGACTTGTGGACAAACATGGGGTTGGAAAAGAAGCCACTGGTGTTGGAAGAGGGCAGCGGAAGCCCTGGCAAGGCTTGACCATGACAAGGTAAAACCCACTCAATGGAGGGGAAAATCCATGCTTTCATCCTTCCTGCCTGCATGGCCCAAAAAACATTATGAGGCCACGGCAAACCAGGTGAGCTCAGCAGTCCAAGCCCTTTCTCACCTGCACAGCAAACCGGCTGGTGTGCAGGTTCTGCCCCCCCCTCTCTGCCACCCCCCCTCCGTGGGTGTTTCTGTCAGGCTGGGTGGCCCAGCCCCAGTCCTGGGCAGAGTGGCTGGCAAAGGCTGCCAGCAAGGCTGGAAGCCGGCCCCCCACTTGCCCCAACTCAAAAGCAACTCAGCTGAAGGCTCAGTGCCATGACTGGCAGCAAAAGGGAGAATACCCACTGCCACACCAGGCTGGGCCCTGAGATGTTGGGCCAGGAGATGCTGGGACTGGGAGCACAGCCCTGCGTGGGCTCACCTGCAAAGTGAGGGTAGGCTGTGTCCTGCAGGCAGGTGCCACAGCCAAAGTCCATCAGTTTTGCCTGCCCGGTGGCCAGGTCAGCCAGGACATTCTGTGGTTTGATGTCCCTGTGCAGGACCCCGCAGCTGGTGCAGTGCCACACGGCCTCCAGCACCTGCCGGAACAGCTCCCGCATCACCTCCTCGGACAGGAGCCCCCGTGTCCGAATGAAATGCTGCAGGTCCTGACACTGCTCCGGGTGCTCCAGCACCATCACGATGTTGTCGGGGAGCTCAAGCAACTCCAGTAGCTGGAGGACACCAGAGAATTCAGTGGACACCTTGTCCAGCAGCACGATCTCCAGAGGTGCCCTGGTGCCGTCGGGCTGCTGGAGGACCACGATGCCGTCAGCGGGGCTGATGCTGTGCCAGGGCTCGGGAACCCTCACCCAGCCTGGGATGCTCTGCTGGAACCACGCCCGCTCTCTCTCGAGGCGTCCTGGCGGCTTCAGCCCTGCCGGGCCTCGGCTCATCCCTGCCCGGCACGTCCCGGCTTCTCCCGCTGGCGTCGCTCACTCACCAGCTCGCCCCAGTGCTGGACGCGATTCCGTGGCACCCTTTTGATGGCCACCTGCAAGCCAAGGGCAGCAGCGGGCTGAGCTCTCCTCCCACCCTGCCGAGCCCCATCCTCCTCCTCCTGCGCCCTTCTCCTCCTCCTCCTCCTCCTCCTGTGCCCCCGCCGGCCCCGCCGCTCCCCGGGCGCCGTCCGAGAGCCGCGTCGCCGCCCAGACGCTGCCGAAGCCCCAGCAGCGAACCCAGCCGGTTCTGCTCCTTCAGACTCTGCTGCGCCTTCCCTGCCGGCGAGACGCGGCTGTCAGCGCTCGGCCCGGGGCCAGGAACGGCCCCCGAGCGCCCCTCAGCCGCCCGGGCCGGGAGGCCCCAGGCGTTCGCTCTGTGGAGCGGGACAGCGGCGGAGCTCAGGCCGGGGCAGCCGCAGCGGAGGCGGCGGGAGCGGCAGTGCCCTGTGTGTCCTCCGCGGGCCCCGGGAGGAGCCGGGGCCGGGGCCGGGCCGGGCCAGGCGGAGCCAGAGGGAGGCGATGCCGCCCCAGCCCCAGGCACTGATGCCCGCCCAGCAGCGGCACCGCCAGTACGGGCAGAGCCGGGCGGAGGCGAGACCGCGGCGGGACGGCCGGGACGGGGACGGGGCCGGGGCAGCCCCGCCTGGGGCCAGGAGCATGGCCCGGCCCGGAATAAGAAGAGGGACGCCGGGGAGGTGGGAGGTGGCAGGGGTAGAGCAGAAACAAAAAGCGGGAGAGGATGTGGGACAGCGGGAAAGGGAGATGAGGAACAAGAGAAGGGACGCAGAGGGTCTCTGGAATCGCTGCTCTTCTGCCGCTGCCAAAGAGCCAGGAGCGTTTATCCACGTATCCGTGTGTCCATTCCCCATGTGTTTCTTCCCCGTGTGTTCGTTCCCCGTGTGTCCTTTCCCAGTTCTGCCCCTCGTGCCCCACAGCCGAGCCCCGCTCCCCTAGGGGCAGCACGGGCCTCTCCGCTTCTTCCTCTCACACTCACGCCAAAACCTCCGTCTTGTGTAGCTTCTTCCTCACTAGATTCGCTCTTCTATTTCTGGCAATCTTGAAACTTGTCCCTCGTGCTCGCATGCTCCGGGCGCTATCCCGCCCGCTCGCCCCGCGCTGCAGTCTGTTCCTCACAAGCAAGCAAAGCGCTGTCCGCACTTTCCCCTGGAGCAGAGCAAAGTGCCGAAGGAGGAGCCTGCCAGCGCCAGGCAGAGCCAGCCCCGTGGGAGGGCAGAGCAGCACATGAGGAGCGAGACATGCAGCCCTTGCGGGGCAGCGCTGCTCTCCGGCCGCTCGGGGTGGGCAGCGGCTGTTCCTATTTTCTTGTTCAGTTCCGGGTGAAAATTGGAGACTGCCGAAAGGAGGATTAAAATAAAAGGATCAAACTGCTATTTTTGCCCAGTTAGGATGCCAGTCTGATATAGCAGCTCAGCTTTCAGCTGCCTGCTTCCTCCCTGCCAATCCAGCCCTTTCAGCCTGGAGCAAAGGCCCTCTCTGCAAAGAAACTGCTGGCTGCTTTATTTGTCCTGCTGTTCATCGACACAGCTAGAAAAGCAAACTACTTTGGATCCTGAACCTGTCAAAACAGGTAAACTTTGCCATATTAAGTCAAGACACAGAGCCTTGACCCCTGCACAATATCCTAGGAATCACCTTTGTTGCTGCTGTGTATTGTCACTGCTGAGGGTGAAATACTGTGAGAGCACATGCCCTGTCTCTAGATCCCATAGCCGACCAAAGCACTATGCTCTAAAATCTTGCATTTGCAGGTTTTTGGTGTCTCCAGCATTGCTTTCAAAGCCAAAGAGGGAAAAGGCAAACTGTGTGTAGCTAATGATAGTGCAGAGTGCATGAAACTTGCTAAGTCCTAGGTGTTCAAGATAAGATCCGTTTGGAATGACTGTGATGTAGAACCAGTGCAACACAGAAAAAGGAAGCATATAAGGAAAGGAATTAATAGTATATGTGAACATCTTGGGTTGTTTCTTTCCATTTTCATTCCACTTCTGGAAAGCTCTTCTTCTTCTCGAGAATCTTCTCCACAGAGATGTTTTCTCTTTCCAAGAACCTTTCCTGGAGAACGAGGTGCAGCTCCTGTCACAAGATGTTCCACCAACTGCAGCTTCTCTTGGCTTTCCACACTGTGAGGGCAGCACGATTTTGGCAGCAAAGCAGGATAAATGTTCAGAGAACTTAACAACTTGTCCTTTCTTTTCCTTGTGGGCTGGGGAGTTGTGCCATGGGTAAGGTTTTCATTGTTACTCTTCTAACCTAAGAAAACAGGAGGTGGTACCAGGAATTGTTAGGGAATGCAACCCTGACTGAATGCAGGGAAAGGATCTCCAGAGCCTGCAGCCAGAAGTGGAGAGTTGTGTGATAATCATTCCAACACCCCCATGGACTTCTTGACAGTGATCTAGAACATGAAAATGGGCTGACAGAGGGAGTTGGTTTCTGTGTTCAGTTTAGCTGATTTTACATCTCTTGCACTGGTGTAAATCAAGAGTACCATCAGTTCATGAGAAGCACCAGAACATACTGGACCTCTCTGAGGAGATGACTGAAAGAACCTGAAAAGGAGAAATGCAGGGAATGAACTTTGTCTGTAAGAGCGGTAATTGTTTTTCCTAAAAATTTCCGATTTGTTCCCTCTGCTTTTGTCCTTTATAGCAAGGCTACTTGCATCCCAGATTCCCCATGAGAAGCCTGAGCTTGTGGAAGTGCCTGAAAGATGCCGTGTTCCTCTGCAGGGACACTCAGGCTGAAACAGGAGCCTGAGGCCTGTGTGGGGAAGCCTCCTGGGAGCTGGAATTTGTGCCGTGCTGGGAGAGGAGGAGCAGGGGGAGAAGGCTGGGCGCTGTGTGGCAGGAGCAGGAGGTTTGGGCTCAGGACATTCCGCCTGCGCCGCTGCCCCGCAATGGGCGGCCGTGCCCGGGGCTCTGGGCCTGGCCCCGCGTGCGCTGAGCTCCCGACACTGCGGGAGCTGCCCGGGCTGGGCTCAGGATCCCGCTGGGGCTGGGCAGCAGCCTGGGCTCCCACTGGCATCAGCAGCAGCTGGAAATACCTCTGGGCATCTCCATTTCCTGCTGCTGGGAAGAAGCAATGAAGCTAGTCGAGAAGTTCTGGTTTCTGTTTCCCTGGTGAATTTTTTAATTTAATTCCACACCACAGAGACAATTTCTGTGATGGCCTCTGTCAGTTCAACAGCGCCAGCAACAGGGCTGTGTTTGGGCACTGCAAACGTGGCCTGTGTGGCTTTAATTCCCCTTGACTGAGTGCTCAGGGGCTGGTAGGCATTCCAGTATCTGCTGATCTTTATGCTTGGAACAAAAATACTGACTTCACTGTCATGAAAGTACTGTGGATAGCATGAATTAAAAGAGGCACTTTCAGTTTTATGGATTAAATTCAAGTGGCAAGCAGAAGAGGGGCAAGAGCAGGCATGATCTACAATTCTCAAGGCAAAGGCAACAACAGCCTCCTGCTGTCAGCTCAGGGTGAGTAAAAGAGGGCTGAGAGCAGCGCTGGGACCCGACCCTTTCTTTCTCTGCAGGCTGGGTCAGGGCAGCACAGGCGGGCCCTGAGGAATCAGGGCTGGGTGTGGGTGATTGTTGCTGTACTCCAGAATTGCCCTGGACAAAGGCCTTGGAAGCCGAGGCAGGAGCAGGTGGGAAGGGGCCGGAGCTGCTGCTGCTCCTGCCCGGGAGCCCCGGCTGGGCCGGGCCGGCGCCCACTGCGCTGCGGCTGCTGCTGCTGCCAGAGCCGGGCGGGACTCGGGGACAGGGAATGGACACGGGGGGACAGCAAAGGCCTTGGGGGCTGCAGGGATGTTGGTGCTGGGGCAGCGCCAGCACAGAGCTTCAGCCTGCAATGAACCCCGAGGGAAACGCTGGGGAAAGGCTCCATTTCAGACTTTCTTTACTCATGGCTGTGAAAGGACTGAAATAAAAGGGGAACAAGCAGGGCCCGACCCCTTCTCCTTTGGGAGGAGCCATGAGGGGCTGTGAGGAGCCATGAGGGGCCGTGAGGGGCCATGAGGGGTCAGGAGGGGCTGTGAGGGGCCATGAGGGGCCATGGGAGGCCAGGCACCTCATGGAACAAAGGGTCCATTGTAACACTGTGGAAGCATGGAGATTGTTTGCTAAAGGTCATGGAACGGAAAGTCCATTGTGACATTGTGGGGCCTCAGGGAACCATGGAGACCAGTATGGCACTTCAAGACCCACTGGAACCAAGGGGCCATTGTGACACTGCCAGGCCTTGTATAACCAAGGGGTCATTGTAGCACGTCAGGGCCTCATGGAATCAAGGGAATCGTAGTGACACTGTGGGGCTCTATGGGGACCCTCTCACTCTGTGAAACCAAGGATACCATTGTTACACATTGTGACACCAAAGGGCCCTTGTGAACTGCAGGACCTTGTGGAACCCATGAGACCATTGTGACATGGCAGGGCCTCACGGAACCAAGGGGCCATTGTGACAGTACAGGGCTCCATGGAACTAAGAATTCATGTCACAGAGAGTGGCCCAATGGAATCAAGGTGCCATTCCATACTTCAGGGCTTCATGGAACCAAGGTGCCAGTGTGACACTGCAGAACCAAAAGAGACCATTGTGACACTGTGGGGCCTCATGGAATCCTGGAGACCATTCTGACACTTTGGGTCCCAAGGAAGCAAGGGGCCATTGTGACACCACAGGGCCTCCTGGATCCAAGGCAACCATTGTGACACTGGAGGGTCTCATGGGCACAAGGGGCCACTATATGACACTATGGGTCTCCATGGAATCAGGGGGCCATTGTGACACTATGGGTCTCCATGGAAGCAAGGGGACAGTGACACAGCCAGGCCTTGTGGAAGCAAGGGGCCATTCTGGCATGTGCAGTCCCATGGAACCAAGGAAACCATTTTGACACTGCAAGGCCTCATGGAAGCAAGGGGCCATTGTTCCACAGCAGAGCCAAGGAGACCATTGTGATACTGCTGGGTCTCATGGACACAAAGATCTGTTGTGATGCTATGGGGCCTCATGGAACCAAGGGAGAATTGTGATGCTGCAGGGTCCCTAGGATCCAAGAACATGGAACAGGTCTGGTTAACTTGGCCTCCTAAGGGCCACCTGAGTGGTCCAGCTAACACTGGAATGTTGAGGGTCGCTTCTCATCTGCCCTTAAAAACTTGGCATTCAATGCTTTCCTTCCTGTGGGAAAGAGATGTCCTTTAAATCCATGGCTTCATGGCCAAAACTAGGATTCCTCCTCCAAATTTGATTATGTCCTTGGATTGTTCCCATATGAAACCTGCCAGGATAGAAAGCTCTGTCTGGCCTTGGTCTCTTGGGGGCCACCTTACATCTGCTTTTAAAATACTGAAAGGCCTTGCTTTTCTTCCCATGGAGAAAAGCATCTTTCACCTTCAGGGGTCCATGGTCAAAATTGAGATTCTGCCTCCAAAATTCCTTATAACCAAGGATAGCTCCCAGACAAAACTGTCAGATTCCCTTGGCTTCCTAGAGGGCCAGATCTCATCTGCCTTTGAAACACTGGGGGGTCTGCCTTTTCCTTCCTATGGAGAAGAATTGTCATTCCAATCCAGGGACCCACAGCTGAAATGGAATTCCACATGCAAAACTCCACAAATATCCAAGAGTTGCTTTCAGACAAAAGATGCAAGGACAGACAGGTCAGGTTTGTCTTGGCCTCTGGTGAGTGATTCTGATCCGCCTTCAAAGCCCTGGGGTTCTGTGGTTTCCTTCCTACAGAAAAGAACTGTCATTCATGTCCAGGTACCCATGGCCTTAAGCACATGTGCACTGTATAGGGATCAAGTTCTCTGCTTAGTGGAGTGCAGACTGAGGACAGCAGAGGAGAGCCCTGGGAGTGTTTCAAGGACGGTTTCAAAGATGGTGGATCCTTTAGAAATAGTAGAGAATTCCCTGAAAAAGAAAGAATTAATGCCAGGTGCTGCTGGGGAGGTCCAGACTGAACCCAAGGAGCAAGGAAATTCTCTCCCAGGGCAGGGCTGTGGTGCAACACATCCCCCAGAAGGAGTCTGGAGCAGCCCAAGGCTCTGTGTGTGCAGGCAGAGGCAGGCAGGAGGCAGAGCTGTCAGCAAAGGAAGGGGCCAGCGAGGTGGGGCAGCCGGGGGATGACGACAGCCTGCAGGGACAGAGGCGCAGGGCATGGACACCGTAGGACAGCCTGGGCTGCAGAGGGCACAGGGATGGGCAGCAGCTGAAAGGCCCTGACACAGCCAACTCCTGCAGCACTTGGGCCATGCAGGCTGGCCCTGGGCCTGAGGCCAGCAGGGGACAAGTGAGCCTTGCTGTGCTGGGGCCTCATTGCCTCCTTGTCCCTGCTCAGCAGCCTGGCAGGGGCCCCCCCATGGTGCTGCCCTTGGCATTGCACATGGCCAGAGCCCAGTGGGCCGGGAAGAGCCCTGAGCAATGAGGGAGGGACAGGATCTGCCTTGCCAGGGGCTGGGGCTCAATAAGACAAAATATTTAATATTGAATTAGAAACATAAATATCTCTGTTGACAGTGTTTTATTGGTTAATAAATCCTGAAAAGCCAGTGAAAACATAAGTTTTGTGATTTCTAAGCCATGCTGTGAACATCTGTAAGACCACCTTACCCTTTCTGCCTGAATAGAAAATAAAAAACATAAGCTACACTTTCTAAAGGAACTCAGAAGTCCCATCTCTGTGCTTCACTTGGAAAAAGAAAAAATCCCCATCAAAATTGTAATGTAAAAAAAATAAGCTCACACTTTAAAAATATATTAAAAAAACAATAAACCCACACTTTAAAAATATAACATAAAAAGAATAAAGCCACACTTGGGGACACTTTCTCAGTCATGTCCCTCAGTGGGATCCATTAGAACTTCAGGAAACTTTGGACTTTGAAATCTTCAGAGGTTTCTTTTCCTCCTTTACCCTATTTTTGCCTACCTGACATCATTGTCATAATTTTCTGCTCTAATTCAACTCTTGGGAAACCTTCTCCTTCATGTTTATCAGTAGGACTCACTAAAAGTAAGAGGAACTTTGGAGTTTGAATCTGACTTTGAATTCTTGAGAGGTTTCTTCAGCCTCCTCTCAGGGACTGATGTTCAGGGACTCAGCCCCAACCCCGAGAGGGTCATTAAAGTCCTTGTGCTGTGTCTGTGCTGCTGAGCTGGGCTGGGCTCCTGGCAAGGGCAGCACTGCAGAGAGAGAGCCAATATTTCCAAAATATTATTTGGAGCTCCTTGGCAGCACCAAATGCACCACTCATTGGGCTCACTGGGATCAAGCAAGTCCTGACAAACCATGGCTCTGCCTTGATTTCCATCTGGTCCAGTGCAGTTCACTATGATGGTTTTCAGCTCCAGTTATGGAGGAATATTTCAAAGAGCTGCTAAGATGTACACATTCCTATTTTCAAGGGTGTATTTTATTACTCTTCTCTTTACAGATGAGATGATTGCAGCATTCTGTGATTGATATTGTCAGGTCTAGCCTGCTCAGAGAAGCTGTGCCTTGAGGTCTGACCCAGTGTAGATAACCTTGCTCCACATTCCCCAACCCCATCCTGTCTGTCCTCACTCACCTGGCACCTGCTTTGCTTGGAGAACTGACTGCACTCAGCCAAACAGGTGTTTTCTTCCTTCTCTTTTTTTGAAGCAATCTAAAACTCCTGGATTTCCACATTACAAACAGACACCTTCCCTTAGCTTGTGCCAGCCCAAGGTGGACCATGCAGGTTCCCTTTCCCCAAGGCAGAACTCTGCAAGGAGTATTTTAAACCCCTGGGCTCCCTGTTTCCACAAGTCCTTACTGTTGTCATCATAAACACTTGGTTCTGTGAGGTTCCATACTGTCACAGTGGAGATTTGGGTCCATGGTGTCACAATGCTCTTTTTGGTTCCATCAGGCCTTGATCTGTCACAATGGACTTTTGGTTCCATGAGGTTCTGTACTCAACAATGGTCTCTGGAGTTCCAAAGTGTCACAGCAGACCCTTGGTTCCATGAGGTTCATTGGTGTCACCATGGTCTCCTTGGTTCCAGGAGCCACCACAATGTCACAACAGAGCCTTGGTTCCATGAGGTTCCTGCAGCAGGACTTCCCCTATGGCCCAGCAGAGCTCATCTGTTCTGTCCATCAGCTGGGCCATCACTCAGGGCATCTTCCCCCTCTCAGGAATTGCTGAGATAACCCAGGCCGGACATCTGTCCTGTCCTGAGTTCTCTCTGGTGCCAGGGAGGTGGAATTCCCAGCTGACCATGAACATCTTGCCTTGAGAGCAGCTGAAGGGAGATGAGCCTTGAATTTCTGAGTGACACACACTTCACTTTACAAACTAGAAAAGCTACACAAAACTTTCACCAAGCAGAAATCTTCTGCATAGTCCCTGCAAACAGGTAGGGCTTCTCTCCCAAGTCTGGATGCATCTTTGTGGTTCCTTTTGTGGAAGCTGAGTGAAAGGGCTCCATGTGTACTCCCTCATCAGTTTGGTGCTAAGTTACATTGACTCCTGAGCTCTGCTATTTCTTCACTAGCTGTAATATAGGGAACTTAATTGTGCACTGTGTTTGTATCTCCCTGTACTTCTTTTGTTTATCCTGTGCAGTCAGTAGTCCATTTAAAGTCTCTTGTCTGTTAATCTTGAGTCCATTCGGTGAATAATTCATTTTATAATAGACCTAATCAGCCATTCTGAAGAACATGAGAGCAATAGAAATTTGGGGTGCAGGTCACCTGAAGCAGAGCTACTGCCAGAAACCTGAGTATAAGGCAGGACTTCCACTCCGTTCAAAACATTGTATTTAAAAACAAAACCGAGAATATCTTTTTTACCATCTATTCTCTTCATGATTATACATTGGTATCAGCAATCTCCAGTTGATATTGATCCCCAGCACCTCCTAATGCAGTCTGAACAGATATGAAAATCAAGACCCTTTATGGCTGACAATCAATCACACTTTGTCCTTGCCCCTACCCCACCATTTCCCTCATCCAACCCCTTGGACTCAGAGCAGCCTTGTGCAAATCTGAGCTTTCTCCACCCCACGCTTTGAAGCAAAAATCAAATGGTTCAGAGCTTAGCTGAGGGATAGAAGCTGTACATATAATGATTAGAGTAAAAGCATGCAGAAAGTGATTCCATCAGGTCCCACACTCTCACATAACCCCTTAGTTCCATGGCCCTGCAGTGTCACAAGGGTCTCCTTGGTTCAGGGGTGCCTGTGGCAGGACGTCCACCCACCCCTACCACAGACAGTCGGTGCATAAAGAGATAACCCGGGCTGAGAGACCCAGCAAGGGATCATCTCTGGGGCCAGAAGGGCTCAGGCCTCAGCTCAGAATCAACATCTTAGTCTGGAAAGCAGATGTAGGAAGAGATAAAAGAAATATTCTTGACTGAGAGACACTGTTTTACAAACTTAAAAGACATACGAGTTATCACAGAAGCAGAAGCCACCACACGCACACCCTGGAGGTGTAAAGGGCTTCTTCTTGTAGTTTGCACACAGATTCCACAGTAACTTCCCTGGGGATTGAGGGAAAGGATCTCGATGTGAGACTCCACCAACAATTGGATGGTAAGATACAATGAATCCTAAGTTATATTAAGTCTTTGCTAGCTGCAATATTAAGAGGTACCTTTAACCTCATGTAGTATATACCTGCTAGAAGTCTCTTTTTGTCCTTATTCCTGTGTAGTATTAATTTAAGCCTTTCGTCTGTTAGTTTTCTGTCTATTAAATAAAAATTCATTCTATAATAGACCGAATCAGCCTTTATTAAAGATATTGCAAATGAGAGTGAATTTTTGGGTGCTGACCACCTCAATAAAGACACTGCCTGCTGCCAGAGGCCTGGGCAAAGGGGATGGAGTTACCTAAACCCCCACAATTGCCCCTGGTAACCGTGCCACACAGTGCCACAACTACCCCTTGGCCCAACAGTGCCCTGTAGTGTCACAATGGACTCCTTGGTTCCATGGGGCTGCAAAGTGTCACAATGGCCCCTTTGTTCAATGAGGCCTGTTGTGTCACAGTATCTCCATGATTCCATAAGGCTCTGCAATGTCACAACAGACCATTGGTTCCATGACAACCCAAAGTGTCACAGTGGCCCCTTGGTCCCATTGAGCCTCACAGTGTCACTAAGGTCCCCTTGGTTTCACAAGGCCCTGCAGTGCCGCAATGTCCTTTGTTTAGATGAGGCCCCACAGTGTCATCATGGTCTCCATGGTCCCATGAGGCTCCACTGCTTCAAAATGGTGCCATGATGCCCTGTAGTGTAACAAAGGTCTCCTTGGTTCCACGGTGTCAGAATGGACCCTTCATCCCATGGAGCCTCACAGTGTCACTGTGGTCCCCTTGATTCCATGAGGCCCTGCTGTGTTACAATGGCCCCTTGGTTATACAAGGCTCTGCAGTGTCACAATGGTCCCTTGGATCCAGTGGGTCCCAAAGAGTCACCATAGTCTCCATTGTTCCATGAGGCCCTGCAGTGTCATAATGGACCTTCATTTCCATAAAGGCCTGCTGTGACACAATTGGCCCCTTGGTTCCGTGAGGCTTGGCACAATCAGAATGGGCCCTTTGTTTCATGGAGCACCACAGTATCAAAATGGTCCCCTTGGCTCCACAGAGTCCCCAAGTGTAACAATGGACCCTTTGTTCCATGAGGTTCTGCAGTGTCACCATGGACTCCTTGGTTCTGTCAGGCCCAGGTGTGTCACAATGGCCCCTTGGTTCCATGAAGCCTTTCTCTGTTACAATGGAATTTTGGTTCCAGGAGTTTCTGTGGTGTCACAATGGTCTCCACAGATCTCCACTATCACAGTGGACCATCAGTGCCAATCTGACTCTGCTGTGACCAAATGGATTTTGGTTCCATGCAGCCCCACAATGTCAAAATGGTCCCTTGGTTCCATGGGATTCTGCTGTGTCAAAATGGACCCTTTGTGCCATGAGGTTCCACAATGTCACAGTCGACTCCTTGGGTGTGAGGCCACATTACCACCAAATCTCCAAAATATCACAATAAGACTCCTTAACACTAATGTGGTCTTGAAGAGGGCATCATTTATTCAGGCCTGAGGTCCAGCAGGGGAAAACACCAGACCTTATATAGACATGTGATGCCAAAAGCATGTTGCTCATATGCAGTTGCTACATGAGTATTACAATTTACCCATTTCCAAGAAACCACCCCAAGTTCCCAGTTTCAGTCCTTGTTTTTTTAATCACTGCACCCTTGAGACAGATGTCTTCTTGTGTTCCAAACATCCTTGCAGGGAAAGCAGCCCCTCAATACCTTGTTTCTCTACGAAATTGCACAGACACAGTAAAACTTGAATACACCTTCTTAGTATTAAGGCCAAGGCTTTGTGTGGGCAGGCAGAGGCAGGCAGGAGGCAGAGCTGTCAGCAAAGGAAGGGGCCAGCGAGGTGGGGCAGCCGGGGGATGACGACAGCCTGCAGGGACAGAGGCGCAGGGCATGGACACCGTAGGACAGCCTGGGCTGCAGAGGGCACAGGGATGGGCAGCAGCTGAAAGGCCCTGACACAGCCAACTCCTGCAGCACTTGGGCCATGCAGGCTGGCCCTGGGCCTGAGGCCAGCAGGGGACAAGTGAGCCTTGCTGTGCTGGGGCCTCATTGCCTCCTTGTCCCTGCTCAGCAGCCTGGCAGGGGCCGCCCCATGGTGCTGCCCTTGGCATTGCACATGGCCAGAGCCCAGTGGGCCGGGAAGAGCCCTGAGCAATGAGGGAGGGACAGGATCTGCCTTGCCAGGGGCTGGGGCTCAGCCCTTGGCCTTTTGGATTCCTGAAACACATCCAGGTTTGCTCAGCATCAGAGACACCTTTCCCTTGTTTGCCCCCACCTGTGATCACTGCCTCCAGTGTTCTGCTCTAACTGGAACCTGGGGACACTTTCTGAGTTGTGTCCCTCAATGGGACCCATTAAAACTTCAAGAAATTTTGGAGTTTGAGTATGACTTAGTTCTTGAGAAGTTTTCCTTCAGCTCCCTCTCAGGGATTGATATCCAGGGACTCAGCGCTGGTGGAAATCCCAGCTGTACAGAGACAGGGAGACTGAGAGGTTTTTTTTAAAGATCTTCTTCCATTATCAGTCTCATTGAAGGGTGAAACATAAGAGATGTAAAACTCCATGCCATTCTATGAGAAACCAAGTTATTTCCTGGTTGCCATACCTTATAAACATTTTTCAGCCTATTAGCTTTTGCCACACAATGGTGCTAATACTTCTAACACCAATTACCTATTATTTTACCCTACATGGTCTTGCCACAGTGCATCTTTCACAGTTCTAATTCTCCAAAATTTCTGGTCTTTTTTCAAGACCATAGTTTGAAACTTGTTTCTATTCCAGTCTGTCTCTCAGCAGTGTCTTCTCTATTCCATGGCCTTTCTGAGTCAGCACACCTTATCTCAGCGTTTGCATCCAGATATACAAGACTGTGTCAGCCTTCTGTCAGGCTTTGAGAATCCTTTACAAATCCATTTCTTGCAAATGTCAATCACAAAACACTGGAATTGCCTCTGCTCTAAGGAGAACTTTAATAAAACACACCCTTCAAAATAGGAATGGATATTTCTAAGAAGCTCTTTGACATTTCTCCATAATTGGAGTTGAAAAACTTCCAAATGAACTGCACCAGACCAGAGGGAAGTCAAGGCAGAGCCATGGTTTGCTAGGAAACCTCTGAAGAATTCAGTCAGAATCAAACTTCAAAGTTTCTGATCCCATTCATGGGTCCCACTCAGGGACACAACAGAGAAATTGTCCCCAGGTTGCAGTGTGAGCAGGAAATTGGAGGCAGAGGTGACAGGTGGTGTGAGAAATGCAGGCACAGAGAGCTCTCAGGCCATTGTGTGTACAGGCTCAGAGATAGAGATGGATCCCGTGTTTGACCTAGTACCTTGGATAAAGCTTGGAGAATTAGAGCATTAAAAGTAAAATAGATAGGAAACAAGAATATAAGTTTGTAGTTTGAGTAGAAATATGTTTTAAGCAAACAGAAATATGTATCATGTAAGCAAAGCAGTATGTTAAGATAGTAAATGATTTTAAAGTTTAGCAATAGAACTCATTATAAAGTTAGAAGCTTAAGATGTATTAATGTGGGTTTGTGAAGTGTTATATGATTGGTTGAAAAATGATGCATTGTGGAAGAGCCATGGGGAGCAAAGCAATTAATGATTGATGTAAAAAGACATTAACAAACCTCATAGAAGTATGTGATTGGCTAAACAACTAACAAATGGCATTGTAGCTAATAATTAGGTGGTTTCTGATATTATGACATTGGAGCTAACACCTTTAATGTCTCACTTTTCTATGGGACTGGTGCAACCAAGTAACAAACCATCTTTCACAACATCTCTCAGTTGCCCCATCGCTTGTAGGATCAATCTCCCAGTAGGGATTATTTGGACATCAGGTGTATACATTGACATCACTGTAGGGACACCAGGTCTACCCTACTAAAAATCAATAAGGATTTAGGGAAACCAGGTCTACTCATTAAAGTCAATGATGATTTTGAGGAAATTTGGTCCTAAAATAGGGAAAATTGGGTAAATTTGGGGGAAATCTTGGGCTGAAAACTGGGAATTTCCTCTCCAGGACCGTGGTGGTGATGCTCTGGAAGTCCTGGGTGAATTCCCAGAATCCAATCCCAAATCCCTGATCCCACACCTGTAGCCTGTGCTGGAGCTGTGCCTCTGAGTAAGTCTAAAAATCTCTGTTTTCAGCCCCAAATCTGGGAATTCTGAGCCAAAAATTGGGATTTTTAGCACCAACTGCCACTGAAGGCAATAGAGATTGAAGGACACCAGGTCTACTCCACTGAAATAATTTGGGGGTTGAGGGACGCCAGGTCTACCCCTCAATAAAGTTGGATAAGGAATGGTTGCTGGTTAAACTGGGAGCATTGGGAGCCACTAAGGGGGCCATTTGGGTTACTGTGAGCACTGGAAAAAAAAGTAGGAGCACTGGGAGGGATGAGCAGAGATAAATGGGCAATGGAGCCACATCCAGGGGTGTGCCCAGGGCTCAGGGTTGGGGCCAGGGCAGTGAAATCTCTTTGTTGCTGATGTGGACGAGGCCATGGAGGGCACCCTCAGTCAGTGTTCAGGTGAGGCCAAGCTGGGTGGGAGTGTGGCTGTGCTGCAGGGCAGGAAGCTCTGCAGAGGGATCTGGACAGGCTGGAGCCATGGGCCCAGGACAATTGGATGAGGTTCAGCAAGGCCAAGGGCTGGGACCTGCCCTGGGCTCACAACCACCCCAAATCCCTGGCTGTGCCCTGCCCCTGATCCCCACTGCCTCATCAGGTTTGTGTCCTTTGGGGTCAGGAACTGGTAAGACTTAAAAGGAAAGAAAAAGATTCTCTTCATTGCTAAAATAAGAATGTAAAATCACAGAATTATTAAACCTTGAAACTCCTCCCTCAACAATGTGAGACATCCCAGCAGCATCTGACACATCCACCATCCAGAAGAGATTTCTGGACAAAATCAATTTTAGGCAAAGATGATGCTATAGTAGATATAAACACAATCAAGGTGTTGTACCAGCCTGCTCTGCCTGGAGTGCAGTTAAAACAGCTTGAAGAATGTTCTATTTGCAAAGCTTTCAGTGATGGATGGGGAAAGGGAGTTCATGCTGCTTTTGGTGTTGAGGAAATGCTGAAAGCAGCCTGACTCATTTTAACTCCTCCTGTCCTTGCTGGCATGAGGAGCCCCTCAGCCTTCCCTGCTCCGGGCTGGACAAGCCCAGCTCCCTCAGCCTCTCCTCACAGCCAAAGGGCTCCAGCCCCACCTTGGAGGCCCTTCCCTCACCCTGCTCCAGCTGCCAGACATCTTTCCTGCCCTGGGCAACCCAAACCAGGCCCCAGTGACCTGGATAATCCACGGCCTTGATGTCCTGGTCACACAGCCCTGGCCCCTTGTCCCCGTGTCAGGCTCTGGGGTTGATTTGTGGAACATCCTTTGGGGAGGCTGTGGCTCCAGGTGGAGCAGGGGGATCCCGGGGGACAGGGGACCCTGCTGGGCATGAACAGCATTGGACTTGTCTGGGGAAATTGTGAGGGGGGCTGGGGCAGAGTGACCAACGCAGTGACCTCACACAGCCCTGCTGGGATGTCACACAGCCCCTCCTGTGATGTCACAGCCTGCTCTGTGATGTCAGACCTCTGCCCTGTGATGTCACAGTCAGCTCTATGATGTCACTGGGACAGTCTGTGATGCTCAATCACCTTGCACTGGGATGGGGTGCTGGGGTTTTACTGGTTTGTATTGGGGTCTATTGGGAAAGGGAGCAGGGGTGTGTTTTTGCCCCCTGCTGGCTGGGAAGACCTGGTGGCCGATTGTGAGTTATACTGGCTTATACTGGTTTATACTGGGATGTGGTCCTGGGGGTGACTGGGTTGTAGTGGTTTATACTGGATTATACAGGGATATTCTGGATTTTACTGGGTTAAACTGGAGTGTACTGGGTTATACTGGGAGGCGGCTTGGGGATGCTTGGCACTTCACTGGGAGCAACTTCTGGGGATGCTGGCCTTACTGATTTATACTGGGATGGGGCTTGGCACCTACTGGGAGCGACTTCAGGTTGTGCTGAGCTTACTGGTTTATACTGGGAGCTGCTGCCATGGGCTCACGGGCTCAGAGGTGACTCCCAGTGCTTACTGGTTTATACTGGTGTCTTCCCAGTCCACACCTGGGAACACTGGTAGGCACTTGTGACCGGGTTGGACCTCAAGGCCGAGCTGGCCTTCACCAGGGCCCTGCTGAGCTGCAGCTTCTCCAACTTCTCAGCCTGGCAACACTGCCTGGGGCTGCTGATGCCCACCAGGAACTACAGCAAGGACACTGCCCCCTGGAAGGCTGAAGCAAGGTGAGGGATTCCCCAGAAAAACTCCAACAATTTTGCCTGATCCCCCAAATTTTCCAGCCCCTCCCTCGCCTAAAGTGGGAGCTGGTGGGTTCTGTTGGGTTGAATGGGCAGACCTGGTTTCCCTAAATCCCCAATGACTTTAATGGGCACACCTGAACTCCTGGATACCTGGCTGTACCCACTGAGATATTGGGGTTTCCCCTGCTGCCCCCTGAGATTTTGGGGTGCCTCCTTTGCCCACCCCAGAGCTGGAGCTGCTGCAGAATACCATCTTCACCAACCCCATGCACCAAAGCACCTGGCTGTACCTGCCCTGCATCCTCTCCCATGGTAACTCAGGGCTCCCTCCTACCCCTGATGTCCTCACCTGGAGTTTTGGGGTACCCCCTGAATGTTGGAGTGCCCCCCAACAGCCCTGCAGATGCCAAGGGTGACATGTGTCCATGTCAACTAGGAGGACAGTGGCCATCATCTTCTCCTGGCCTGTCAGGGTGAGTCAGGGCACTTGGGTGCCCCAAAAATAACCTGGATATCCCCAGAAATTATCTGGGTACATCTGGATACTGCCCAAAATCACCTGGATCCCCCCCCAGCAATCACCTGGGTACACCAGGCTATCCCCAAAAATCACCTGGGTGGACGCCCAGAAATCACCTGGATACACCTGGGTACCCCTTGGACACCTGGATTACCAAAACCCCTGGGGCCCCCAAACCAGTTTCTCAAACATCCTCATTGCTTTGATTGGGTAGACCTGGTGCCTTTAAACCCCATTGCCTTTGATGGGTAGACCTGCTGACCCTAAATTCTTACTGATTTCAATGGCTTACACCTGGAGTCTTGTTTATCTCCATTTATATCTACAAATCCCTCCCACTGGTCCCACTTTTGCTTCAGTGCTGCCACTGTCCCCCCTTAGCCCTTCCCAGTGCTCCCAGTTTAAAGAGTAACTCTTCCCAATCAAGCCCTATCAATGGGTAGACCTGGTGTCCCTCAATCCCTATTAACTTCAAGGGAGCAGACCTGGTGTCCTTCAATCCCTGGTGATTTCAGTGGGCAGAGCTGATGTTCCAACATTTTTGGTGCTAAAATTCCCAATTTTGGGCTCAGAATTCCCTGACTTTGAGATGAAAATGGAAATTTTAGGGTTTACCTGGAGGCACAGCTCCAGTATGGATCACAGGTGAGGGATCAGTAATTTAGGATTGGCCTCCAGGACATCCAGAGCATCAGCACTGCAATCCTGAAGTGGAAATTCCCAGAATTCAGCCCAACATTTCCCCCACATTTACCCATTTTAGGGCCAAATTTCACCAAAATCCCCATTGGTTTTAATGGATAGACCTGGTGTCCTTAAATCCATATTGACTAATTGGCAGCTTTAATGTCCAAATAATGCCTATTGGGATATTATTATTACAAAAGACAGGGCAACTGAGAGATATTGTAAAAGATGGTTTAATGCCACATGGCATCAGTCTCATAGAAAGGTGAGATATTAAAGGTGTTATCTTCAAACCCATAATATCAGAACCTGCCCAATTCTTAGTTACGTCTTATGTTAGGTTTTCAGCCAATCAAATACTCCTACAAAGTTTGCTAGCATCTTTTTTACACCAATCATTAATTGCTTTGCTTCTCATGGCTTTGCCACAATGTGTCATTTTACAACAAATCATCAAACACTTCATAAACTTACATTGATGCATCTCAAGCTCCTGGCTAAGTATGTAACAGGTTCTATTGCTAAACTTTAACATTTTTTACTATCTCACTTAACATACTGCTTTGCTTACATAATGCATATTTCTGTTTCCTTAAAACATATTTCTACTTAAACTAAAAACTTATATTCTTGTTTTATGTCTATTTTTCTTTTAATGCTCTTATTGTCCAAGCCTTCTCCAGGGTTTTAGGTTAAACCTTGTCTCCATCTCAATCTCTGAGCCTGTATGCACAAGGCCCTGAGAGCTCTCCGTGCCTGCATTTCCCACACCACCTGTCATCTCTGCCTCCAATTTCCTGCTCACACTGCAACCTGGGGACACTTTCTGAGCCGTGTCCCTCATTGAGACCCATGAACGGCATCAGAAACTTTGGAGTTTGATTCTGACTGAATTCTTCAGAGGTTTCCTAGCAAACAACAGTTCTGCCTTGATTTCCCTCTGGTCTGGTCTTGTTCATTCAGTAGTTTTTCAACCCCAGTTATAGAGAAATATGACCATGACCTTCTTAGAAATATCCATTCCAATTCTCAAGGGTGTATTTTATTAATGTTCTCTTTAGAGCAGAGGTGATTGCAGCATTCTGTGATTGATATTTATGAGAAATGGATTTGTAAAGGATTCTCAAAGCCTGACTGAAAGCTCACACAGTCTTCTACATCTGGATGCAAACTCTGAGATAAGGTGTGCTGACTCAGAATGGCCCTGGCATAGAGAAGACACTGCTGAGAGAGAGATTGAACTAGAAAGAAGTTTCAAACCATGGCCTTGCACAAAACCCAGATGTTTTGGAGAATTAGAACTGTGAAAGATGCCTTGGTGCAAAGCCAGGTGGGGTACAATAATGAGTGGTTGGTGTTAGAAGTATTAGCACCATTGTGTAGCAAGAGGTGATAGGCTGAAAAACATTAATAAGGTATAGTAAACAGGAAGTAAATTGGCTTTGGATAGAATGGCATTGAGTTTTACATCTCTTATGTTTTACCCTCCAAGGAGTCTAATAATGGAATATTTTTAAAAATATGCCCCTCACTTGCCCCATCTCTGTAGATCTGGGATTTTTCAACAGTGCTGAATCCCAGGACATCAGTCCCTGAGAGGGAGCTGAAGGAAAAATCCTCAAGAACTCAGATTCAGGTTCAAACTTCAAAGTGTCTTGAAGGTTTAATGGGTCTCACCCTGGTTCCAGTTAGAGCAGAGCACTGGAGTCAATGATGACACGTGGGGACAAGCAAGAGAAAGGTGTCTCTGGTGCTGAGCAAACTTGAATGTGTTTCACGAATGCAAAGGAACAAGGGCTGAGCCCCAGCCCCTGGCAAGGCAGATCCTGTCCCTCCCTCATTGCTCAGGGCTCTTCCCGGCCCACTGGGCTCTGGCCATGTGCAATGCCAAGGGCAGCACCATGGGGCGGCCCCTGCCAGGCTGCTGAGCAGGGACAAGGAGGCAATGAGGCCCCAGCACAGCAAGGCTCACTTGTCCCCTGCTGGCCTCAGGCCCAGGGCCAGCCTGCATGGCCCAAGTGCTGCAGGAGTTGGCTGTGTCAGGGCCTTTCAGCTGCTGCCCATCCCTGTGCCCTCTGCAGCCCAGGCTGTCCTACGGTGTCCATGCCCTGCGCCTCTGTCCCTGCAGGCTGTCGTCATTCCCCGGCTGCCCCACCTCGCTGGCCCCTTCCTTTGCTGACAGCTCTGCCTCCTGCCTGCCTCTGCCTGGACACACAAAGCCTTGGCCTTAATACCAAAAACGTTTATTCAAGTTTTACTGTGCCTGTGCAATTTAGTAGAGAACGAAGGTAATTGAGGGGCTGCTTTCCCTGCAAGGATGTTTGGAAGAGAAGACATCTGGCTCAAGGCTGCAGTGATAGAAAAAACAAGGACTGAAACTGGGAACTTGGTCTGGGTTTCTTGGAAATGGGTAAATTCTAATACACATGTAGCAACTGCATATGAGCAACATGCTTTTGGCATCACATGTCTATGTAAGGTCTGGTGTTTTCTCCTGCTGGACCTCAGGCCTGAATAAATGATGCCCTCTTTGAGCCCACATTAGTGTTAAGGAGTCTTATTGTGATATTTTGTAGATTTGGTGGTAATGTGGCCTCACACCCAAGGAGTCAACTGTGACATTGTGGAACCTCATGGCACAAAGGGTCCATTTTGACACAGCAGAATCCCATGGAACCAAGGGACCATTTTGACATTGTGGGGCTGCATGGAACCAAAATCCATTTGGTCACAGCAGAGTTCGATTGCACTGGTGGTCCACTGTGATAGTGGAGATCCGTGGAGACCATTGTGACACCACAGAAACTCCTGGAACCAAAATTCCATTGTAACAGAGAAAGGCTTCATGGAACCAAGGGGCCATTTTGACTCAGCTGGGCCTGACAGAACCAAGGAGTCCATGGTGACACTGCAGAACCTCATGGAACAAAGGGTCCATTGTTACACTGGGGGATCATGTGGAACCAAGGGGTCCATTCTGATACTGTGGTGCTCCATGAAACAAAGGGCCCATTCTGATTGTGCCAAGCCTCATGGAACCAAGAGGCCAATTGTGTTACAGCAGGCCTTTATGGAAATGAAGGTTCATTATGACACTGCAGGGCCTCATGGAACAATGGAGACTATGGTGACTCTTTGGGACCCACTGGATCCAAGGGACCATTGTGACACTGCAGAGCCTTGTATAACCAAGGGGCCATTGTAACACAGCAGGGCCTCATGGAATCAAGGGGACCACAGTGACACTGTGAGGCTCCATGGGATGAAGGGTCCATTCTGACACCGTGGAACCAAGGAGACCTTTGTTACACTACAGGGCATCATGGCACCATTTTGAAGCAGTGGAGCCTCATGGGACCATGGAGACCATGATGACACTGTAGGGCCTCATCTAAAC
Organism: Sturnus vulgaris; assembly: GCF_052056855.1. Lineage (NCBI taxonomy): Eukaryota > Metazoa > Chordata > Aves > Passeriformes > Sturnidae > Sturnus > Sturnus vulgaris. Next base: position 1,616,323 of record NW_028276728.1, on the reverse strand, counting down.
AAAGGACATTGTGGCACTGCAGGGCCTTGTGAAACCAAGGGGACCTTAGTGACACTGTGAGGCTCAATGGGACCAAGAGGCCACTTTGACACTTTGGGTTGTCATGGAACCAATGGTCTGTTGTGACATTGCAGAGCCTTATGGAATCATGGAGATACTGTGACACAACAGGTCTCATTGAACAAAGGGGCCATTGTGACACTTTGCAGCCCCATGGAACCAAGGAGTCCATTGTGACACTACAGGGCACTGTTGGGCCAAGGAGTAGTTGTGGCACTGTGTGGCACGGTTACCAGCGGCAATTGTGGGGGTTTAGATAAGTCCCTGCCCTTTGCCCAGGCCTCTGGCAGCAGGCAGTGTCTTTATTGAGGTGGTCAGCACCCAAAAACTCACTCTCATTTGCAATATCTTTAATAAAGGCTGATTCGGTCTATTATAGAATGAATTCTTTATTTAATAGACAGAAAACTAACAGACAAAAGACTTAAATTAATACTACACAGGAATAAGGACAAAAAGAGACTTCTAGCAGGTATATACTACATGAGGTTAAAGGTACCTCTTAATATTACAGCTAGCAAAGACTTAATATAACTTAGGATTCATTGTATCTTACCATCCAATTGTTGGTGGAGTCTCACATCGAGATCCTTTCCCTCAATCCCCAGGGAAGTTACTGTGGAATCTGTGTGCAAACTACAAGAAGAAGCCCTTTACACCTCCAGGGTGTGCGTGTGGTGGCTTCTGCTTCTGTGATAACTCGTATGTCTTTTAAGTTTGTAAAACAGTGTCTCTCAGTCAAGAATATTTCTTTTATCTCTTCCTACATCTGCTTTCCAGACTAAGATGTTGATTCTGAGCTGAGGCCTGAGCCCTTCTGGCCCCAGAGATGATCCCTTGCTGGGTCTCTCAGCCCGGGTTATCTCTTTATGCACCGACTGTCTGTGGTAGGGGTGGGTGGACGTCCTGCCACAGGCACCCCTGAACCAAGGAGACCCTTGTGACACTGCAGGGCCATGGAACTAAGGGGTTATGTGAGAGTGTGGGACCTCATGGAATCACTTTCTGCATGCTTTTACTCTAATCATGATATGTACAGCTTCTATCCCTCAGCTAAGCTCTGAACCATTTGATTTTTGCTTCAAAGCGTGGGGTGGAGAAAGCTCAGATTTGCACAAGGCTGCTCTGAGTCCAAGGGGTTGGATGAGGGAAATGGTGGGGTAGGGGCAAGGACAAAGTGTGATTGATTGTCAGCCATAAAGGGTCTTGATTTTCATCTCTATTCAGACTGCATTAGGAGGTGCTGGGGATCAATATCAACTGCAGATTGCTGATATCAATGTATAATCATGAAGAGAATAAATGGTAAAAAAGATATTCTCGGTTTTGTTTTTAAATACAATGTTTTGAACAGAGTGGAAGTCCTGCCTTATACTCAGGTTTCTGGCAGTAGCTCTGCTTCAGGTGACCTGCACCCCAAATTTCTGTTGGTCTCATGTTCTTTAGAATGGCTGATTAGGTCTATTATAAAATGAATTATTCACTGAATGGAGTCAAGATTAACAGACAAGAGACTTTAAATGGACTACTGACTGCACAGGATAAACAAAAGAAGTACAGGGAGATACAAACACAGTGCACAATTAAGTTCCCTATATTACAGCTAGTGAAGAAATAGCAGAGCTCAGGAGTCAATGTAACTTAGCACCAAACTGATGAGGGAGTACACAGGGAGCCCTTTCACTCAGCTTCCACAAAAGGAACCACAAAGATGCATCCAGACTTGGGAGAGAAGCCCTACCTGTTTGCAGGGACTATGCAGAAGATTTCTGCTTGGTGAAAGTTTTGTGTAGCTTTTCTACTTTTGTAAAGTGAAGTGTGTGTCAGTCAGAAATTGAAGGCTCATCTCCCTTCAGTCTGCTCTCAAGAGTCTCTCTCTTCCTGGTCAGCTGGGAATTCCACCTCCCTGGCACCAGAGAGAACTCAGGACAGGACAGATGTCCGGCCTGGGTTATCTCAGCAATTCCTGAGAGGGGGAAGATGCCCTGAGTGATGGCCCAGCTGATGGACAGAACAGATGAGCTCTGCTGGGCCATAGGGGAAGTCCTGCTGCAGGAACCTCATGGAACCAAGGCTCTGTTGTGACATTTTGGACCTCCAGAGATCACTGTTGAGTACAGAACCTCATGGAACCAAAAGTCCATTGTGACAGATCAAGGCCTGATGGAACCAAGAAGAGCATTGTGACACCGTGGGACCCCATGGACCCAAATCTCCACAGAACCAAGTGTTTATGATGACAATAGTAAGGACTTGTGGAAACAGGGAGTCCAGGGCTTTAAAATACTCCTTGCAGAGTTCTGCCTTGGGGAAAGGGAACCTGCATGGTCCACCTTGGGCTGGCACAAGCTAAGGGAAGGTGTCTGTTTGTAATGTGGAAATCCAGGAGTTTTAGATTGCTTCAAAAAAAGAGAAGGAAGAAAACACCTGTTTGGCTGAGTGCAGTCAGTTCTCCAAGCAAAGCAGGTGCCAGGTGAGTGAGGACAGACAGGATGGGGTTGGGGAATGTGGAGCAAGGTTGTCCACACTGCTTCAGACCTCAAGGCACAGCTTCTCTGAGCAGGCCAGACCTGATCAATATCAATCACAGAACGCTGCAATCATCTCATCTGTAAAGAGAAGAGTAATAAAATACACCCTTGAAAATAGGAATGTGTACATCTTAGCAGCTCTTTGAAATATTCCTCCATAACTGGAGCTGAAAACCATCATAGTGAACTGCACTGGACCAGATGGAAATCAAGGCAGAGCCATGGTTTGTCAGGACTTTATTGATCCCAATGAGCCCCGTGGTGCATTTGGTGCTGCCAAGGAGCTCCAAATAATATTTTGGAAATATTGGCTCTCTCTCTGCAGTGCTGCCCTTGCCAGGAGCCCAGCCCAGTTCAGCAGCACAGACACAGCACAAGGACTTTAATGACCCTCTCGGGGTTGGGGGTGAGTCCCTGAACATCAGTCCCTGAGAGGGAGTTGAAGAAACCTCTCAAGAATTCAAAGTCAGATTCAAACTCCAAAGTTTCTCTTACTTTTAGTGAGTCCCACTGATAAACATGAAGGAGAAGGTTTCCCAAGAGTTGAATTAGAGCAGAAAATTGATGACAATGATGTCAGGTAGCCAAAAATAGGGTAAAGGAGTAAAAGAGACCTCTGAAGATTTCAAAGTCCAAAGTTTCCTGAAGTTCTAATGGATCCCACTGAGGGACATGACTGAGAAAGTGTCCCCAGGTGTGGCTTTATTCTTTTTATGGTATATTTTTAAAGTGTGGGTTTATTGCTTTTTTGACATATTTTTAAAGTGTGAGCTTATTTTTTTCACATTACAATTTAGGTGGGGATTTTTTCTTTTTCCAAGTGAAGCACAGAGATGGGACTTCTGAGTTCCTTTAGAAAGTGTAGCTTATGTTTTTTATTTTCTATTCAGGCAGAAAGGGTAAGGTGGTCTTACAGATGTTCACAGCATGGCTTAGAAATCACAAGACTTATGTTTTCACTGGCTTTTCAGGATTTATTAACCAATAAAACACGGTCAACAGAGATATTTATGTTTCTAATTCAATACTGAAATGTTTTGTCTTATTGAGCCCCAGCCCCTGGCAAGGCAGATCCTGTCCCTCCCTCATTGCTCAGGGCTCTTCCCGGCCCACTGGGCTCTGGCCATGTGCAATGCCAAGGGCAGCACCATGCGGCGGCCCCTGCCAGGCTGCTGAGCAGGGACAAGGAGGCAATGAGGCCCCAGCACAGCAAGGCTCACTTGTCCCCTGCTGGCCTCAGGCCCAGGGCCAGCCTGCATGGCCCAAGTGCTGCAGGAGTTGGCTGTGTCAGGGCCTTTCAGCTGCTGCCCATCCCTGTGCCCTCTGCAGCCCAGGCTGTCCTACGGTGTCCATGCCCTGCGCCTCTGTCCCTGCAGGCTGTCGTCATCCCCCGGCTGCCCCACCTCGCTGGCCCCTTCCTTTGCTGACAGCTCTGCCTCCTGCCTGCCTCTGCCTGGACACACAAAGCCTTGGCCTTGATGCCAAAAGGTTTAATTCCATTTTTACTGTGACTGTGAACTTTTAGCCTAACAAAAAGGCTTGCAGGGACTGCTTTCTCTGCAAGGATTTTTGGAAGACAATAAGAACACATCTGGTTCAAGGGTGCAGTGATAGATGAAACAAGGACTGAACCTGGGAAACTGGGGGGGTATGGAAATGGGTAAATTGTAATGCACCAGCAGTGACTGAATATAAGTGACACATTGGTAGAATTACATGTCCACGTATGGGTAGGAGTAATCTCTCACTAGACCTCTGGCCTGAATAAATAATATCCTCTTAAATAGCAAATTAGTGTTAAGGAGTCTTATTCAGCTATTTTGTAGATTAGGTCATGGCAGGTCCTCCCAGATCCAAGGAGTCGACTGTGACACTGTGCAAACTGATGGAACAAAGGGGCCATTGTGGCACAGCAGAACCCCATGGAACCAAAATCCATTTTGATACATAGAGCCCACATGGAATCAATTGTCCATTGTGACACTGTGGATCAAAGGAGATCATTGTGACACTGAGAAACCTCTTGCAACCAAGGAGCCATTGTGACACAGCAAGGCCTCGTGGAGGCATGGGCCCACTGTGACACTGCAGAACCTCACAGAACCAAGGTGACAATGTTACACTACAGAACGTCATGGAACAAAGGGTCCATGGTGACACTGCAGAACCAGGGAGATTGTTGTTGGCAGTATGAAATCTCATGGAACCAGAAGTCCATTGTGACCCAGCAAGGCCTCATGGAACCAAGGGTCCATTGTTAAACTGGGTGGCCTCATGGAGCCATGAGCCATTGTGACACAGTGTGGCCACCTGGAGCCAAGGGGCCATTGTGACACTATGGATCCAAGGAGGCCATTGTGACAAGGAACCTCATGGAACCAAGAGTGCATTATTACACTGTGGGGCCCTGTGGAACCAAGGGGACCACAGTGACATTGCAGGGCCTCCTGGAACAATGGAGACCATTCTGACACTTTGGGACCCACTGGAACCAAGGGGCCATTTCAGCATGGCAGGGCCTCATGGAATCAAGGGCACTACAGTGAACACTGTGGGTCTGCATGGGATGAAGGGTCCATTCTGACACCATGGAACCAAGGATACCATTGTGACACTGTGGGGCACCATGGAACCAAAGGTCCATTGTGACACAGCAGGGCCTCATGAAACCATGGAGGGCATTTTTACACTTTGAGGCCTTGTGAAACCAAAGGGCCATTGTGGCACTTCAGAGCCTTGTGGAGCCAAGGGGACCATAGTGACACTGTGGGGCTCAATGGAACCAATGGTCTGTTGTGACACTGCAAGTCCTTATGGAATCATGGAAACACTAAAGGCCTCATTGAACTAAGGGGCCATTGTGACATTATGGGGCCCCATGGAACCAAGGAACCATTGTGACACTAAGGGGTCTCATCAGGCCAAGGGGTGATTGTGTCACTCTGTGGCACCTTTGAACCAAGGAGTCCATTGTGACACTACAGGGCCCCATGGAACTAAGGATTCATGGAACAGTGCTGGACCCCATGGAACCAAAGGTCCATTGTGACATTGTGGGGCTTCATGGAATCCTGGAGACCACGATGACACTTTGAGGCATCATTGAATCAAGGGGCTCTGCAGGGTCTCATGGAACCAAGGAGACCCTTCTGACATTGTGAGTCCCCATGGAACCAAGGGTCCATTGGGATACTGTGACCCCAAGGAGACCCCTGTGACACTGCAAGGGCTCATGGGACCAAGGGAGCATTGTGACACTGTGGAGCCCATGGAAACAAGAGGCCAGTGTGACACAGCTGGGCCTCATGGAACCAAGGATCCAATATGACACTGCCATTGTGGCACTGCAGGGCCCCAAGGATCCAAGGGAACAGGTAACAGGTCTGCTTGACTTGGCCTAAGTGGTCCAACTGCCCTTGGCATGTTGAGGGTCTCTTCTCATGTACCCCTGAAACACTGGGGCTCTGGACTTTCCTTCACATGGAAATTTCCTTCTCATCCAGGCACCCATGGTTGAAACAGGATTCCACCTCCAAAATTCCCAATATCCAGGGATTGTTCCCAGATAAAAGCTGCCATTACCAACAAGCCTGGCTGCCCTTGGCTTCCTGAGGGCTGGTTCTCACTTGCCTTCAAACACTGGGGCTCAGGGCTTTCCTTCCTAGGGAAAAAAATCATCCTTCCTGCACAGGTAACCATGGACAAAATTGGTAATTTTCCTCCAAAATTCCTGTATGCCAGAGTTTCTTCCCAGACAAAAGCTACCCAGACAGGTCTGGCTGGCCTTGTTCTCTGGTGGTCTCCTTTAATTTGCCCTGTGACATTAGGGCTTTCTGCTTTCCTTCCCATAGGAAAGAACCATCCTTCTCCAGGTGCTCATGACTGAAATTGGGATTCTGCCTCCAAAATTCTGTGTAACCAAGAATAACTCCCAGACAAAAACTACCAGGGTAAAATGGTCTGGCTGGTCTTGGCTTCTGGTGGCTACTGCTCATCTACCACCTGAAACACCAGGGCTGTGTGCTTTCCTTCCTGTGGAAAAGAACCATTCTCGTCTCCAGGCACCCATGGTTGAAATTGGGATTCCACCTCCAAAAGTCCTATATCCAATGATTGCTCCTGGACAAAAGTTGCCACTACAGACAGGTCTGGCTTGCTGTGGCCTCCTGAGGACCAGCTCTCACCTGCTTTCCAAACACTGGGACTGAGTGATTTCCTTTCTATGGAAAAGACCTGGCTGTATCCTCCAGGCACAAATGGCTGAAATTGGGATTCCAAAGTCAAAATTCCATATATCCAAGGCTTGTTCACAGACAAACCTGCCAGGACAGACAGCCCAGCCTTGACGTCTGATGATTGCAGTTCATCAGCCCCTGCCATGCTGGGGCTTGGTTGTTTCCTTCCTATGGAGACCATTGTGACACTGTGGGATCTCATGGAACCAAGGACATCACTGTGGCCCTGCTGGGCTGCATGGTGCCAAGGGCCCAGTGTGAAGCAGCAGGGCTTTGTGGAACCAAGAGGCCATTGTTGCATTCCAGGGCCTGGTGCAGCCCAAGGTCCATTGTGATCCTGCAGGGCACCGTGGATCCATGGAGACCATTGTGGCATTGCAAGGCCCCATGGAATGATGGAGACCATTGTGACATTGTGGGGGTCCTCAGAACCAAAGGGCCATTGTGACCCTGCAGGTTGTCATGGAAGCAAGGGGACATGGAAAAGATCTGGGTAGTTTCGCTTCCCAGGAGCCACCTCACAGGCCCAGGTGATCTTGGAATGTTGAGATCTGACTCTCATCAGCCCCTCGAGAACTGAAGCTCTGTGCTTTCCTTCCTATTGAAAAGAACCATCCATTTTTCCAGGTGCCCATGGCCAAAATTGATACTCCACATGTAAAATTCCCTATATGCAAGGCTTCTCCCAGACAAAAGCTGCCAGGACAGGGATCTCTGTCTGGCCTTGGTCTCTGGTGGTCTCCTCTCATCTCAAGGAAGCTCTGAGAAAAGTTTTTGAACAGGTTTGACTACTGGAACATTGATGAGTCTCTGTCATCCTGTGAAAAACTCAGATACTCTTCTGATCATATGTGTCTTTTCATTCTCACTGTGTATTATTCATAAAAATAATTTTTTCAGCTAAATAATATTATGCCTATCACTCTACCAGTCTTATCGAATACAAAACAACTCCTCTACATATGGATGCAGGTCAGCTGTATAAGCAAGCACAGTAAAGAATGCAGCAGGAATGATTTGTCTCTGCTCCCATCTGTCCCATCTCCTCTGGAGCTGGAGGTGCAGCCGTGGTGCCCACAGCAGCCCTGGGGCTCTGTGCCCCATGGCCTCCCTGCTGGGCAGCCTCTGCCAGCTCCTGCACAGCCCGTGGCACCTGTGGGCCTGCACTGACAGCCCTGCCCCGGGCTCTGCCGGGCTCTGGGCCAGCACAGAGGCCAGGCAGGGCTGGCCATGGCCGGCAACAGGCCCTGAGCCCCGCAGGAGGATGGAGCTGGGCCACAGCCAAACTCAGCCCAGGCCAAAGCTGGGCTCAGCAGCCAGGGCTGGCAAGGGCTGGGGACAGAGGCTGGCACTGACAAATGTCCTGGGCCCCCTCCCTGCTCTGTGCATGCCACCAAGGGCACAGAGCAGCCTCCTCTCTGGGCCACTTGCCTGTTTGCAATGCCTTGCCCAGGCGCTGGCCCTGCCCCACAAGGCCTGGGCTCAGTCGTGCCCCTGCCCGCTCAGCCAGGCTGACATGGACACTGCTGCTTTCTCTGGCAGGCTCTCTCAGGCCAGCCCAGCTCCCTGCAAGCTGTGCCAGCTGCCCTGAGCTCTGTGCAGCACCAAGGGCCTCTCCCCAGCACAGCCCAGCCGGCTCTGGCCCCACAGCTCTGCTCAGGCCAGGGGGCTCTGGGCAGTGGCCCCACGGCCTCAGCCCCTGCCAAGGGCACAGCAGCAGCTGCAGCTCAGAGAGGACTCAGCCTCAGCCATGGCCAAGCTGCTTGGCCAAGGCAAAAGGAGGCTCCCTGGGTGCCCTGCTCCCCTCTCCCTCAGCTCCTGACAGCTCTGCAGCCCCTCCTGCCATCCCATCTGCCCAGGCCAGCACAACAGCCCCGGCCTTGGGGCCCTCCAGAGCTGCTCCTGCTCCAGGCCCAGGGCCCATCCCAAAGCTGGGGCAGCCACAAAGCTGTGCCCATTTCTGTTCATTGCTGCTCTGATGAGGATGGATCCTCAGCCACTTGGAGGTTGCTGATGAATTTCACTCCTCCAGAGGCCTCTTCTTTCTTGAGGTCTTCAGTTGAGAAATTCAGTGTCAACGACTAATTAACATTTGTTCAAAACACCCAAATAAAACTAGCCCATGGGAATAATTCAAATCTTCAATTCTTCTGTGGTTAATTAGAAAGATTTCAGAAGTGCATTCAAAGAGAATATACTATATTGAAAACAATATAGAAAAAATGGTTTTGTTTTTTTTTCCTGTTTGTAGATTGGTATCAGCAATCTCCAGTTGATATTGATACCAAACACCTCCTAATGCAGTCTAAACAGATATAAAAATCAAGACCCTTTATGGCTGACAATCAATCACACTCTGTCCCTACCCCCACCCCACCATTTCCCCCATCCAACCCCTGGCACTCAGAGCAGCCTTGTGCAAATCTGAGCTTCCTGCACCCCAGGCTGTGCCTGCAGCTTTCAGCTCCTTGGCACCAACTCCCACCTGCTTTCCTTGCAGAAGGAGCTGCCCCAGACACAGAGGGATGTTCATTTATTGTCAGCAAACAAAACCAAGGGAAGGCACAGCTCCATAACAAACAAAAGTCATTCCTGTGCTGGATATTTCATCCACTTTCCACAGCAGACAGTCTCAGAGCAATGGAAAACACGTTCTGTGCCCAGCACAGATCCCAAGATGCCCCAAACCCTCCCTGCCCCGATTCTGCCCAGATTTGCTCTTTGCACACTCGAGTCACACGCTGAAGTCCCGAGCTCCCTGCATGGCCAGAGGGAGGAAAAGAGAGAAAGTGGCTGAAGAGCTCTCTTGTGCACAGCTACAGCTGCACTAATGCCAATCTTCTGGGCTCACAGGAACTCGATCCCACAGCCTGTGCAGCATCTGTTCCCTGTGTTGCCCGATGCCCCAAACAGAACACAAACTAATAGAGTGTCAGTTTATGCGGTGCTTTATTCAGGGCCCGGGGAACCTGCGGACTAGCGTCCAAAGTCAGGGTCCCACAGTTCCCTTTTTCGTCAAGTTTTTTATACCTTTTTACAAAGTAGTCCACGTGCAGAGGTACACATTCTTCAAGACAATACAGATACATAAATCTTGTAGATATCATTCCTAAAAGTTATAAATTTTGCATGCTTGTCTATTCAAAACTATAGGCTACCCCCCTTTAATTCCCCCTTGCATGTTTTCCCATCACCAGAACCCTTTATTTATTATTATACTTTAGCCTTATCCTGAAAGTTTCTAGATGTTCTTATATGCTCCACTAAATTCTTTAATTATCTTTAATTATTGTTTCCACAGTCCCCAGCTCATTCCCAGGGCTGGTTCCCAGGGCCTGTCAGAGAACTGCAGTTTTCTAAGCCTTAGCATGACTACTACTATATCTACATTAGTCCTTTTTCTCATTATTTCGGTATCACCTGGGCAGAAATCTGGCTGGATGGGCAGGCCCAAGGAGCGCTGGGCAATGGAGCCACATCCAGGGCTGTGCCCAGGGCTCAGGGTTGGGGCCAGGGCAGTGAAATCTCTTTGTTGCTGATGTGGACGAGGCCATGGAGGGCACCCTCAGTCAGTGTCCAGGTGAGGCCAAGCTGGGTGGGAGTGTGGCTGTGCTGCAGGGCAGGAAGCTCTGCAGAGGGATCTGGACAGGCTGGAGCCATGGGCCCAGGACAATTGGATGAGGTTCAGCAAGGCCAAGGGCTGGGACCTGCCCTGGGCTCACAACCACCCCAAATCCCTGGCTGTGCCCTGCCCCTGATCCCCACAGCCTCATCAGGTTTGTGTCCTTTGGGGTCAGGAACTGGTAAGACTTAAGAGGAAAGCAAAAGATTCTCTTCATTGCTAAAATAAAAATGTAAAATCACAGAATTTAATAAACTTTGAAATTCCTCCCTCAACAATGTGAGACACCCCAGCAGCATCTGACACTTCCACCATCCAGAAGAGATTTCTGTACAAAATCAATTTTAGGCAAAGATGTTGCTATAATAGATATAAACACAATCAAGGTGTTGTACCAGCCTGCTCTGCCTGGAGTGCAGTTAAAACAGCTTGAAGAATGTTCTATTTGCAAAGCTTTCAGTGATGGATGGGGAAAGGGAGTTCATGCTGCTTTTGGTGTTGAGGAAATGCTGAAAGCAGCCTGACTCATTTTAACTCCTCCTGTCCTTGCTGGCATGAGGAGCCCCTCAGCCTTCCCTGCTCCAGGCTGGACAAGCCCAGCTCCCTCAGCCTCTCCTCACAGCCAAAGGGCTCCAGCCCCACCTTGGAGGCCCTTCCCTCACCCGGCTCCAGCTGCCAGACATCTTTCCTGCCCTGGGCAACCCAAACCAGGCCCCAGTGACCTGGATAATCCACGGCCTTGATGTCCTGGTCACACGGCCCTGGCCCCTTGTCCCCGTGTCAGGCTCTGGGGTTGATTTGTGGAACATCCTTGGGGAAGGCTGTGGCTCCAGGTGGAGCAGGGGGATCCCGGGGGACAGGGGACCCTGCTGGGCATGAACAGCATTGGACTTGTCTGGGGAAACTGTGAGGGGGGGCTGGGGCAGAGTGACCAACGCAGTGACCTCACACAGGTTTCAGGGTGCCATCAGAGCTGTTGTTCATGGGGCAGTGCCTGGGGGTGAACCCCAAATCTTACGGGGTGTGGCACCACCAGGGCTGGGTTCTGGGCTGAGCTGCAGCGACCCCTGTTGGCCGGGAGGACCTGGCACTGTGTGAGCACCTCCTGGTGGCCGACCCCTGCAACTGTGAGTGGCTTGTACTGGTTTGTACTGGTTTCTACTGCTTTGTGCTGGGATGGGGTCCAGGGGGTGCTGGGATAGGGCTGAGGTTACTGGGTTGTACTGCGTTATACTGGGAGAGGGTGTGTCAGTGTCTGGGAGGACTTAGCACTGTGTGTATTGGTTGCACTGGGTTATACTGTTTTGTACTGGGATGGGGTGCTGAGGGGTTACTGGTTTGTACTGATTTATACTGGTTTGTTGTACTAGGGGTGACTGGTTTATACTGGTTTGTACTGGGATGGGGTGCTGGGGGTTACTGGGTTATACTGGTTTATATGGGATGGGGTGCTGGGGTGTTACTGATTTGTACTGGGTTCTATTGGGAAAGGGAGCAGGGGTGTGTGAGTGCCCCCTGCTGGCTGGGAGGACCTGGTGGCCGACTGTGAGTTATACTGGGTTATACTGGTTTACACTGAGATGTGGTCCTGGGGGTTATAGTGGGTTGTAGTGGTTTATACTGGGTTATACAGGGATATTCTGGATTTTACTGGGTTAAACTGGGGTGTACTGGGTTATACTGGGAGGGGGCTTGGGGATGCTTGGCACTTCACTGGGAGCAACTTCTGGGGATGCTGGCCTTACTGATTTATACTGGGGTGGGGCTTGGCACCTACTGGGAGAGACTTCAGGTTGTGCTGAGCTTACTGGTTTATACTGGGAGCTGCCACCATGGGCTCAGGGGCTCAGGGGTGACTCCCAGTGCTTACTGGTTTATACTGGTGTCTTCCCAGTCCACACCTGGGAACACTGGTAGGCACTTGTGACCGGGTTGGACCTCAAGGCCGAGCTCGCCTTCACCAGGGCCCTGCTGAGCTGCAGCTTCTCCAACTTCTCAGCCTGGCAACACTGCCTGGGGCTGCTGATGCCCACCAGGAACTACAGCAAGGACACTGCCCCCTGGAAGGCTGAAGCAAGGTGAGGGATTCCCCAGAAAAACTCCAACAATTTTGCCTGATCCCCCAAATTTTCCAGCCCCTCCCTCGCCTATAGTGGGAGCTGGTGGGTTCTGTTGGGTTGAATGGGCAGACCTGGTTTCCCTAAATCCCCAATGACTTTAATGGGCACACCTGAACTCCTGGATACCTGGCTGTACCCACTGAGATATTGGGGTTTCCCCTGCTGCCACCCTGAGATTTTGGGGTGCCTCCTTTGCCCAGCCCAGAGCTGGAGCTGCTGCAGAATACCATCATCACCAACCCCATGCACCAAAGCACCTGGCTGTACCTGCCCTACATCCTCTCCCGTGGTAACTCAGGGCTCCCTCCTAGCCCTGATGTAATCACCTGAAGTTTTGGGGTACCCCCTGAATGTTGGAGTGCCCCCCAACAGCCCTGCAGATGCCAAGGGTGACATGTGTCCATGTTGACTGGGAGGACAGTGGCCATCATCTTCTCCTGGCCTGTCAGGGTGAGTCAGGGCACTTGGGTGCCCCAAAAATAACCTGGATATCCCCAAAAATTATCTGGTACATCTGGATACTGCCCAAAATCACCTGGATCCCCCCAGCAATCACCTGGGTACACCAGGCTATCCCCAAAAATCACCTGGGTGGATCCCCAGAAATCACCTGGATACACCTGGGTACCCCTTGGACACCTGGATTACCAAAACCCCTGGGGCCCCCAAACCAGTTTCTCAAACATCCTCATTGCTTTGATTGGGTAGACCTGGTGCCTTTAAACCCCATTGCCTTTGAAGGGTAGACCTGCTGACCCTAAATTCTTACTGATTTCAATGGCTTACACCTGGAGTCTTGTTTATCTCCATTTATATCTACAAATCCCTCCCACTGGTCCCACTTTTGCTTCAGTGCTGCCACTGTCCCCCCTTAGCCCTTCCCAGTGCTCCCAGTTTAAACAGTAACTCTTCCCAATCAAGCCCTATCAATGGGTAGACCTGGTGTCCCTAAATCCCTATTGACTTCATTGGAGCACACCTGGTGTCCTTCAATCCCTGTTGACTTCAGTGGGCAGAGCTGATGTCCCAACATTTTTGGTGCCAAAATTCCCAATTTTGGGCTCAGAATTCCCAGACTTTGAGATGAAAATGGAAATTTTAGGGTTTACCTGGAGGCACAGCTCCAGTATGGATCACAGGTGAGGGATCAGTAATTTAGGATTGGCCTCCAGGACATCCAGAGCATCAGCACTGCAATCCTGAAGTGGAAATTCCCAGAATTCAGCCCAACATTTCCCCCACATTTACCCATTTTAGGACCAAATTTCACCAAAATCCCCATTGGTTTTAATGGATAGACCTGGTGTCCTTAAATCCATATTGACTAATTGGCAGCTTTAATGTCCAAATAATGCCTATTGGGATATTATTATTACAAAAGACAGGGCAACTGAGAGATATTGTAAAAGATGGTTTAATGCCACATGGCATCAGTCTCATAGAAAGGTGAGATATTAAAGGTGTTATCTCCAAAGCCATAATATCAGAACCTGCCTAATTCTTAGTTACAATGTCTTATGTTAGGTTTTCAGCCAATCAAATACTCCTACAAAGTTTGCTAGCATCTTTTTTACACCAATCATTAATTGCTTTGCTTCTCATGGCTTTGCCACAATGTGTCATTTTACAACAAATCATAAAACACTCCATAAACTTACATTGATGCATCTTAAGCTCCTGGCTAAGTATGTAACAGGTTCTATGGCTAAACTTTAACATTTGTTACTATCTCACTTAACATACTGCATTGCTTACATAATGCATATTTCTGTTTCCTTAAAACATATTTCTACTTAAACTAAAAACTTCTATTCTTGTTTTATGTCTATTTTTCTTTTCATGCTCTTATTGTCCAAGCCTTCTCCAAGGTTTTAGGTTAAACCTTGTCTCCATCTCAATCTCTGAGCCTGTATGCACAAGGCCCTGAGAGCTCTCTGTGCCTGCATTTCCCACACCACCTGTCATCTCTGCCTCCAATTTCCTGCTCACACTGCAACCTGGGGACACTTTCTCAGTTGTGGCCTTCAGTGAGACCCATGAACGGCATCAGAAATTTTGGAGTTTGATTCTGACTGAATTCTTCAGAGGTTTCCTGGCAAACAACAGTTCTGCCTTGATTTCCCTCTGGTCTGGTCCAGTTCATTCAGTAGTTTTTCAACTCCAATTCTAGAGAAATATGACAATGACCTTCTTAGAAATATCCATTCCAATTTTCAAGGGTGTATTTTATTAATGTTCTCTTTAGGGCAGAGGTGATTGCAGCATTCTGTGATTGATATTTGTGAGAAATGGATTTGTAAAGGATTCTCAAAGCCTGACTGAAAGCTCACACAGTCTTGTACATCTGGATGCAAACTCTGAGATAAGGTGTGCTGACTCAGAATGGCCCTGGAATAGAGAAGACACTGCTGAGGGAGATTGAACTAGAAAGAAGTTTCAAACCATGGCCTTGCACAAAACCCAAATGTTTTGGAGAATTAGAACTGTGAAAGATGCCTTGGTGCAAAACCACGTGGGGTACAATAATGAGTGGTTGGTGTTAGGAGTATTAGCACCATTGTGTAGCAAAAGCTGATAGGCTGAAAAACATTAATAAGGTATAGTAAACAGGAAATAACTTGGCTTTGGATAGAATGGAATTGAGTTTTACATCTCTTGTGTTTCACCCTTCAAGGAGTCTAATAATGGAATACAATATTTTTAAAAATATGCCTCTCAGTTGCCCCATCTCTGTAGAGCTGGGATTTTTCAACAGTGCTGAATCCCTGGACATCAGTCCCTGAGAGGGAGATGAAGGAAAACTTCTCAAGATCTCAGATTCAAATTCAAACTCCAAAGTTTCTTCAAGTTTTAATGGGTCTCACCCAGGTTCCAGTTAGAGCAGAGCACTGGAGGTAATGATGACACGTGGGGACTGAGCAAACTTGAATGTATTTCAGGAATGCAAAAGGCCAAGGGCTGAGCCCCAGCCCCTGGTAAGGCAGATCCTGTCCCTCCCTCATTGCTGGACATGAATGACAGTTCTTTTCTATAGGACTGAACCCACAGAACCCCATGGTTTTGAAGGCAGATCAGAAGCACTCACCAGAGGCCAAGACAAACCTGACTTGTCTGTCCTTGCATCTTTTGTCTGAAAGCAACTCTTGGATATTTGTGGAGTTTTGCATGTGGAATTCCATTTCAGCTGTGGATCCATGAATTGGAATGACAATTCTTCTCCACAAGAAGGAAAAGGCAGACCCCCCAGTGTTTCAAAGGCAGATGAGATCTGGCCCTCTAGGAAGCCAAGGGAATCTGACAGTTTTGTCTGGGAGCTATCCTTGGTTATAAGGAATTTTGGAGGCAGAATCTCAATTTTGACCATGGACCCCTGAACGTGAAAGATGCTTTTCTCCATGGGAAGAAAAGCAAGGCCTTTCAGTATTTTAAAAGCAGATGTAAGGTGGCCCCAAGAGACCAAGGCCAGACAGAGCTTTCTAATAGTGACACAGCCAGGCCTTGTGGAACCAAGGGGCCATTCTGGCATGTGCAGTCCCATGGAACCAAGGAAACCATTTTGACACTGCAAGGCCTCATGGAAGCAAGGGACCATTGTTCCACAGCAGAGCCAAGGAGACCATTGTGATACTGCTGGGCCTCATGGACACAAAGATCTGTTGTGATGCTATGGGGCCTCATGGAACCAAGGGAGAATCGTGATGCTGCAGGGTCCCTAGGATCCAAGAACATGGAACAGGTCTGGTTAACTTGGCCTCCTAAGGGCCACCTGAGTGGTCCAGCTAACACTGGAATGTTGAGGGTCGCTTCTCATCTGCATTAAAAACTTGGTGTTCAATGCTTTCCTTCCTGTGGGAAAGAGATGTCCTTTAAATCCAGGGCTTCATGGCCAAAACTGGGATTCCTCCTCCAAATTTGATCATGTCCTTAGAATGTTCACTGTCCCCTTGCTTCCATGGAGACCCATAGTGTCACAATGGCCCCTTGCTTCCATGGAGACCCATAGTGTCATATAGTGGCCCCTTGTGCCCATGAGACCCTCCAGTGTCACAATGGTTGCCTTGGTTCCAGGAGGCCCTGTGGTGTCACAATGGCCCCTTGCTTCCTTGGGACCCAAAGTGTCAGAATGGTCTCCAGGATTCCATGAGGCCCCACAGTGTCACAATGGTCTCTTTTGGTTCTGCAGTGTCACAATGGCCCCTTGGTTCCCTGAAGCCCTGAAGTATGGAATGGCACCTTGATTCCATTGGGCCACCCTCTGTGACATGAATTCTTAGTTCCATGGAGCCCTGTACTGTCACAATGGCCCCTTGGTTCAATGAGGCCCTGCCATGTCACAATGGTCTCATGGGTTCCACAAGGTCCTGCAGTTCACAAGGGCCCTTTGTTGTCATAATGTGTAACAATGGTATCCTTGGTTTCACAGACTGAGAGTGTCCCCATGGTCTCCTGGAGCCCCACAGTGTCACTACGATCCCCTTGATTCCATGAGGCCCTGATGTGCTACAATGACCCCTTGGTTATACAAGGCCTGGCAGTGTCACAATGGCCCCTTGGTTCCAGTGGGTCTTGAAGTGCCATAATGGTCTCCATGGTTCCCTGAGGCCCCACAATGTCACAATGGACTTTTAGTTCCATGACCTTTTGTAAACAATCTCCTTGCTTCCACAGTGTCACAATGGACCCTTTGTTCCATGAGGTGTCTGGCCTCCCATGGCCCCTCATGGCCCCTCACAGCCCCTCCTGACCCCTCATGGCCCCTCACAGCCCCCCATGACCCCTCATTTCCCCTCACGGCCCCTCATGGCTCCTCCCAAAGGAGAAGGGGTCGGGCCCTGCTTGTTCCCCTTTTATTTCAGTCCTTTCACAGCAATGAGTAAAGAAAGGCTGAAATGGAGCCTTTCCCCAGCGTTTCCCTCGGGGTTCATTGCAGGCTGAAGCTCTGTGCTGGCGCTGCCCCAGCACCAACATCCCTGCAGCCCCCAAGGCCTTTGCTGTCCCCCCGTGTCCATTCCCTGTCCCCGAGTCCCGCCCGGCTCTGGCAGCAGCAGCAGCCGCAGCGCAGTGGGCGCCGGCCCGGCCCAGCCGGGGCTCCCGGGCAGGAGCAGCAGCAGCGCCGGCCCCTTCCCACCTGCTCCTGCCTCGGCTTCCAAGGCCTTTGTCCTGGGCAATTCTGGACTACAGCAACAATCACCCACACCCAGCCCTGATTGCTCAGGGCCCGCCTGTGCTGCCCTGACCCAGCCTGCAGAGAAAGAAAGGGTCGGGTCCCAGCGCTGCTTTCAGCCCTCTTTTACTCACCCTGAGCTGACAGCAGGAGGCTGTTGTTGCCTTTGCCTTGAGAATTGTAGATCATGCCTGCTCTTGCCCCTCTTCTGCTTGCCACTTGAATTTAATCCATAAAACTGAAAGTGCCTCTTTTA
This sequence comes from Sturnus vulgaris, assembly GCF_052056855.1. Lineage (NCBI taxonomy): Eukaryota > Metazoa > Chordata > Aves > Passeriformes > Sturnidae > Sturnus > Sturnus vulgaris. The sequence continues at coordinate 1,598,335 of NW_028276728.1, read as the reverse complement.
ATTCATGCTATCCACAGTGCTTTCATGACAGTGAAGTCAGTATTTTTGTTCCAAGCATAAAGATCAGCAGATACTGGAATGCCTACCAGCCCCTGAGCACTCAGTCAAGGGGAATTAAAGCCACACAGGCCACGTTTGCAGTGCCCAAACACAGCCCTGTTGCTGGCACTGTTGAACTGACAGAAGCCATCACAGAAATTGTCTCTGTGGTGTGGAATTAAATTTAAAAATCCACCAGGGAAACAGAAACCAGAACTTCTCGACTAGCTTCATTGCTTCTTCCCAGCAGCAGGAAATGGAGATGCCCAGAGGTATTTCCAGCTGCTGCTGATGCCAGTGGGAGCCCAGCCTGCTGCCCAGCCCCAGCGGGATCCTGAGCCCAGCCCGGGCAGCTCCCGCAGTGTCGGGAGCTCAGCGCACGCGGGGCCAGGCCCAGAGCCCCGGGCACGGCCGCCCATTGCGGGGCAGCGGCGCAGGCGGAATGTCCTGAGCCCAAACCTCCTGCTCCTGCCACACAGCGCCCAGCCTTCTCCCCCTGCTCCTCCTCTCCCAGCACGGCACAAATTCCAGCTCCCAGGAGGCTTCCCCACACAGGCCTCAGGCTCCTCTTTCAGCCTGAGTGTCCCTGCAGAGGAACACGGCATCTTTCAGGCACTTCCACAAGCTCAGGCTTCTCACTTCATGGTGAATCTGGGATGGAAATGGCCTTGCTAAGAAAGCCAAAAGCCAAGGGAATGGATTAGTAATTGTTAGAAAAAATTGCCCTTCTTCCAGGGGCGATATATGATGTAATTCGTGTAAAGTTGTAAGTTAATGAACAGTGTTTGTATGGATAAAATAAACTCAGAAACCAAAAAGAAAACCACAAACGGAAAAAAAAACCAAAAAACACAGATTGCTTCACCACAACATTGTAACAGCCAACAAAAGCAGGACAGCCCAAATTAACAAGTGAATGGACGTGGCCACAAGGAGATGGCTCTCTTCAAAGACAGTCCAGAGAACACCCAGACATTGAGAGCCAAGCACCCAGGATTAATCGGGAAAAATACATCTCAATAGCATCTTCCCTAAACCAAGGCCTGCCTTCACCAGAATTCATGGTCTCCCAGAATATGGTTTTGTCCAGCCAAAGGCAGAGAAAGGAAACCACATGAATATGCGAAGCGAGGAAAGGAGACAAAGACCTCTGCTCCAGGCTATGAAAAACTGTATATAAACTGGGCTGACCAGAGTGGTTTTGTGAACATTGGGCAATCCGGAGCAGTGGAGTTTGGATCATAGTGTGTTTACCGGGTGCCAATCCTGGGCTCGACGTTGCTCTTTGTGATTGTGGCTGTCGTGGACCGTATCCCGGCCACAAAATAAATTATCACTTATTTCTGATTATACTCAATTCGGCTAAATCTTTTTATTATCTATAACATAGGCAAGGTTAACCAAGTCATTCCCTACATTTCTCCTGTTCTGATTCTTTTAGGGGGCTACTTTGAGAGGTCCAGCTTGTTCTGGTGCTTATCATGAGCGGATTGTACTCTTGATTTATGCACCAATGCACCAGATGTGGAATTGTCTACACCGAACTCAGAAACAAACCCTCTCTGTCAGACCATTTTCACATTCCAGATAATTTTCAAGATGTCCACTGAGAGGTTGGAATGATTATCACACAACTCTCCACTTCTGCCTGCAGGCCCTGGAGATTCTTTCTCTGAATTCAGCCAGCCTTGTATTCCCCAGCAAGTCCTGCTACCACCTCCTGTTTTCTTCGATCAGAACAGTAACAATGAAAACCTTACCCACGGCACAACTCCCCAGCCCACCAGCAAAAGAAAAGACAAGTTTTCAAGTTCTCAAAACCTTTGTCCTGCTTTGCTGCAGGACAGTGCAGCACGCACAGTGTGGAAAGCTAAGAGACTCTGCAGTTGGTGGCACGTCTTGTGACAGGAGCTCGTCCTCCAGGAAAAGTTTGTGAAAAGAGCAAACATCACTGTACAGAAAATGCTTGGAAAAGCAGAGCAGCTTTCCAGAAGTGAAATGACAATGGAAAGAAACATCCCAAGATGTTCACATATACTATTAATTCCTTTCCTTATACGCTCCCCTTTTCTGTGTTGCACTGGTCCTACATCAACTGATCTTACCTCGAAGACCTAGGATTTAGCGAGTTTGATGCACTCTGCACTATCATTAGCTACACACAGTTTGTCTTCTCCCTGTTTTGCTTTGAAAGCAATGCTGGAGACATCAGAAACCTGCAAATGCAAGATTGTAGAGCACAGCACTTAGGTTGGCTATGGGTTCTAGAGACAGGGCATGTGCTCTCACAGTATTTCACCCTCAGCAGTGACAACACACAGCAGCAACGAAGGTGATTCCTAGGATATTGTGCAGGGGTCAAGGCTCTGTGTCTTGACTTAACATGGCAAAGTTCACCGGTTTTGACAGGTTCAGGATCCAAACTAGTGTGCTTTTCTAGCTGTGTCAATGAACAGCAGGACAAATAAAGTAGCCAGCAGTTTCTTTGCAGAGAGGGCCTTTGCTCTAGGCTGAAAGGGCTGGATAGGCAGGGAGGAGGCAGGCAGCTGAGCTGCTGTATTGGACTGGCATCCAAACTCAGCAAAAATAGCAGTTTTATCCCTTTATTTTAATCCTCCTGTCGGCAGTCTGCGATTTTCACCCGGAACTGAACAAGAAAATAGGAACAGCCGCTGCCCACCCCGAGCGGCCAGAGAGCAGCGCTGCCCCGCAAGGGCTGCATGTCTCGCTCCTCATGTGCTGCTCTGCCCTCCCACGGGGCTGGCTCTGCCTGGCGCTGGCAGGCTCCTCCTTCGGCACTTTGCTCTGCTCCAGGGGAAAGTGCGGACAGCGCTTTGCTTGCTTGTTAGGAACAGACTGCAGCGCGGGGCGAGCGGGCGGGATAGCGCCCGGGGCATGCGAGCACGAGGGACAAGTTGCAAGCCTGCGGAACTTAAAGTTCTGTTTGGAATGATATTCTATTTTTCCAATTTATCAAGCAACGAGATTAAATGTAGCAGCAAATTTTTAATAGTAACAATTATAAATGGATTCAGTTAAAGTATTAGAGATGAATACAAAAAATATCAAAGGATTGGAAATTAATACAATCAAAGTATTAAAATGAATATTGAATACATATATTTCAGGATAAGTAAAATTTGAGAGTAAGTAATTTAGTATAATTGAGGTTTGTATAAAGCATAAGCATAACTGACCAGGGAGGGGGCCCTCCCCCTACCAGGGGTACGAGGAGGGACTCGCCCTTCCTCACCTACCAAAGCATCAAGGCTGACAATCCCACTTATATACTGTAGGCTACAGAAGTTTATACAAAACTCCTCCTAGTTTCTATTCCTAAAATCTATGTCACTATGTTGTATGGCGTGTGCTCTACTAATGGGTTAGGGGGTCTCTTACCCTTTTGAGGGTCTTATTTCCAGTGAAGGCTCATCGTCTTCCTCAGCGTCCGCTGTGTAACCTGCAGGGAGCGCATGGCCACTATGTGACTGAGCAGATGTTTTCCATAGCAAGACTTTGAGTGCCATGCCTGGAATCATCCCATTTTGGCCCATTTTGTCCTATTTCAAGGTTAAAACTTTCTGTTTCTAGATGTTGCTTGTCAGAACTACGTCCTACTACTATTCCCTTCCAACATCTTTCTTCGACTCCCAGCATCTGGAAGATGTCCTTTGCCCTGTCTCACCCATCTCCCCCCTCACTCTGTAACAATTGTCTTCTATTGATCTAATTACAACTTTGCTAATACAGTGACAATTTAATCAGCACGAATCACATTTATCACAGTTCAAATTTAATGAAGAAGCAGCTAAACAAGACGGTGGTTTTGAGTGGGTGAAGGAGGAAGAGATGCTCCGTGACTCCGGCTCGGCCCCGGTGCGGAGCGGCCCGTGCTGCCCCGGGGCGCACGGGGCGGAACGGACACGCGGGGAACGGACACACGGGGAACGGACACGCGGGGAACGGACACGCGGTGAACGGACACACGGACAAACGCTCGCGGCGCTTCGGCAGAGGCAGCAGCAGGAAAGAAGCGATCCCACAGACCCTCTGCGTCCCTTCTCTTGTTCCTCGTCTCACTCTCCCGCTGTCCCACACTCTGTCGCGGTGTCCCGCAGCCTCTCCCAGTATCCCTTTGCCGGTCTCCCCCTCCCCTCTCGCTGTCCCTGTCCCGGCCCCTCCCTCTCCCCGCGCCAGGCCGGGCCATGCCCCCGCCCCACTCCCGGCCCCGGGCGGGGCTGCCCCGTCCCCGGCCCCGGCCGTCCCGCCGCGGTCTCGCCTCCGCCCGGCTCTGGCGGTATTGGCGCTGGCGCTGCTGGGCGGGCATCAGTGCCTGGGCCGGGGGCGGCATCGCCGCTCTTTGGCTCCGCCTGTCCCGAGCCCGGTGCCGGCCCCGACGCGGGGTCCAGTCCCGGCCTCGGCTCCTGCCGGGGCCCGCGGAGGACACACGCGGCGCGGCCGCTCCCGCCGCCTCCGCTGCGGCTTCCCCGGCCCGAGCTCCGCCGCTCGGCAGCGCGGCCGCCGGCCCTGAGCCGCCGGGGCCCGGGGCGGGTGGGGATGCCCGGCCCGGGACGGTCGGGGGGCGCTCGGGGGCCGTGTCTGGCCCCGGGCCGAGCGCTGACGGCCGCGTGTCGCCCGCAGGGAAGGCGCAGGAGGCCTTGCAGGAGCGGTACCGGCTGGGTTCGCTGCTGGGCAGCGGCGGCTTCGGCAGCGTCTACTCGGGGACGCGCCTCGCGGACGGCGCCCCGGTGAGTGGCGGGGCCGGCGGCGGGCAGAGGACGAGGAGGAGGAGGGCGGGGGAGGAGGAAGAGAGGCAGAGGAGGAAGAGGAGGAGGCCGGGGCGCGGCGGAGCGGAGCGGGCGGTAAGCTCAGCCCGCTGCTGCCCCTTGCTCACAGGTGGCAATCAAATGCGTGCCACGGGATGGCATCCGGCACTGGGGCGAGCTGGTGAGTGAGCGGGGCCGGCGGCCGAAGGCGGGGCGTGCCGGGCGGCGAGGAGCTGGGGCCCGGCAGGGTGGGAGCCGCCGGGAGCCCTGCAGGGAGAGCGGGCGTGGGGTGAGCGGGGCATGCGGAGCATCCCGGGCTGGCTGAGGGGTCCCAGAGCCCTGGCACGGCCTCAGCCCCACTGACGGCATCGTGGTCCTGGCGCAGCCCCACGGCGCCCGTGCGCCCCTGGAGATCGCGCTGCTGGACAAGGTGTCCTCTGGGTGTGCTGCTGTCATTCAGCTCCTGGAGTGGGTTGAGCTGCCCAGCAGCTTCTTGTTGGTGCTGGAGCGTCCGGAGCGGTGCCAGGAGCTCTCGTGTTTGCTGGCGGAGCGGAGGTTCCTGCCGGAGGAGGAGGCGCGGGGGCTGTTCCGCCGGGTGCTGGAGGCCGTGCGGCACTGCAGCAGCTGCGGGGTCCTGCACAGGGACATCAAGCCCGAGAACATCGTGCTCGACCTGGCCACCGGACAGCTGAAACTGATCGACTTTGGCTGTGGCGCCTTCCTCCAGGACACAGCCTACACGCAGTTTGCAGGTGAGCCCTCCCAGTGGATGCTCCTGGGCACCTTATGGCCCAGCCGGGCTGCAGCACCGAGGTTTCTGCCTATTGGAGCCGGGATGGGATTAATGCTTGAGCCAAGTTGATTTGGGTGGGGGTGTGAGGGGGGCCAGCTCCCAGCCCTGCTGACAGCCTTCAGCACCCACTGTGCCCTGGTCTGGGGTTGGAGCTGGGGCAGCCAGGCCGACAGAAATCCCCATGGGGGTAGCAGAGGGGGGGGGGTCTGACTGCGTGCCCTGGCTGGTTTGGTGTGCAGGCGAGGAAGGGCTCGAACTGCACCTCTCCCCTTGTTTGCCTTGGCTTACTAACATTTTCTGAGGGCCGTGCAGGCAGGGAGGAGAGTGGGTTTTCTCCACCTCTGGGTGGATTTTTCTTTTGCGTGTCATGGTTGGGCCTTCTCAAGGCTTCTGCTGCCCTCTTCCAGCACCAGTGGCTTCTTTTCCAGCCCCGAGTCTGTACGCCAGTCCCAAGTGCTGGTGAGAGGGCAGCGAGTCACCCCGTGTGCCACTGGGGCATCCCCCACATGCCCAGGGATGCTGGGGCGAGGCTCTGGGAGCAGCAGCATCCTCCTTCTGAACTCCATCTGTATTCCATAGGAGCCCTGTCCTGCAGCCCACCAGAGTGGATCCAGCACCAGCACTACCACGGCGAGGCAGCAACGATCTGGTCCCTGGGCCTCCTGCTGTACCACCTGGTCGTGGGGAAGCAGCCGTTCAGGAGGGGCCAGGAGATCATCTGGGGACGGATCTTGTTCCCACAACGGCTCTCTCAAGGTGGATCCTCATCCCTGGGCAGGGGGGAATAGCAGTGCTGGGAGACAGCAGCAGGGTGTGAGCATCCTGCTCTGGCAGCTGCTGAGGAGGTGGCACAAGTCCTGCTCTCCTGCTCTCCTCCAAACAGAGAATCCATGGGGAAGTTTAGGCACAACCCTGTGTACACCCATCATGGCCTGGGCACGGGAACGGGGTGGGGGGGAGGCAACTTCTGCAACGTACTGGTGATTTCTGGTTTCTGTCTTCAGAGTGCCAAGATGTTATTAAGAGGTGTTTGTCCATGCAACCGTTGGGCAGGCCATCCTTAGAAGACCTTTTCCACGACCCTTGGATTCAGGGTGTTCATCTGCCCTAGAAGATGGGAGAGATCCACGTACACAGCTGGATCCAGAGGCCTGGCAGGTAACAGCTGCACACATCTCTTGGCAATCAGTGGCAAAGCAAACCAGAGTGCCTGTAGCTCTGAGCAGGGATCATCAGAAGGGAACACACAGCTCTTGGAGCTGAGCTGGAGACCTGGTGTGGCAAGCACTGGTGGCCACCATCCCCCTAGGTTTGCTTGTCTGGTTCATTGATGGCTGGGGCCCTGGACAGAACACTGACAGCCTGGTCTGGCCCCCAGGGAAGGAGAAGGAGCCCCTAGAGAAGCTGTTCCAGATGGGGCTGCTGCCAGAGACACCAAGGACACCCTCAATGACAAGAATCTCTTCCTCGACGTGGCCAGCTGAAGATGATCGACTTTGATTCTGGCACCTTCTTCACAGACACACTCCACACCCAATTTGCAGGTGAGCCCACAGCCAGGGGGATGCTGCCAGATGTGGGCATGGCACAGCCTGGCCGGGCACCAAAGGTTTCCCCAATTGCTGGGGCAGATGCAATGAATTCTTCAGTGGCTGCCAAGCTGCTTTTTGGCTCTGGGCAGCTGCTGAGGGGCTGGATGTGCCATGGCTGGCTGCAGGCTGGGCACAGTCCCGCCCTCCTGCTCTGCTCCCAGAGGCAGCAGTGACTGGGAGGTTTGTGGCCAGCTCTGGGCAGGGCCAGCATGGCCTGGGCACTGCGGGCTGTTGGGACAAGGGGGACAGGAGCCTTCAGCTGACGGGTGGTTTCTGGTTTCTCTCCTTGCAGCCGGGCTCTGCAGATGCTGAGGCTGCTCTGGGCTCTGCCAGGGCTCTGCTGGGCTCAGCCCTGGGCACGGCTGGGCCAGCCCTGCCCTCACATGGCTGTGACAGCTTTGCATCAGACGAGCCCGTTCTGAGCACTCCACCTGAGCTTTGTGCTTTTGCAGGTGAGTGAGACTCTCCTGCAGGCCAAGAGATTGCAGTTAGACACACACATCCAGTTGGCAAGAACCCAAACTCTCCACAGTCCCAGCTGAACGCCTGGATCTCCACAAGATGTTTAGTCTGTCCCACTTGCCATTCCTTTTTCGTTAGATTTGTGCAATTGCACTTTATTCCTTCTCTAGAAGTGCCACGAGTGGGCAAAACCTGGCGAGGGGGCCGTGCTCCTAAGGCAGTGCAGTCTGGAGCTGATGGATGGAGAATTGCCCTTCTGCACTTCCAAACCAAGCAAAAAGCCGTAAGTGGGACTTTGCGTCTTTAAGAAGCCTCTGACAGTTTCATTGGGAATGGGCAGCTCAGTCACAGGGTGAGAAGGAAGGGCATCTTCTAAAAGTTTTGGGCGGTGACAGAGTTGAGATTGCCAGTCCTGCCAGGAGCTGGCAGGGCACAAAGCAATTTCTTCTTGCTTCACCCCAATTTCACCACAATTTAAAATAACAGTATTGGAAACAAATCCCAAAATCTTTTTCAAAAAAGGTTACAGAGGCCAGTAAGATGCATCAATGCCATTGACTCATTTGCAAAGTGAATAACTGAGTTTTCTGTTGCAAAAGATCAGTTACCTCTTAAAGGTACAGAAGATTTTTCACAGCACACTTGGATTTTGCTTTTATCTTTCACATTTTATAGAGGTTTTTTTTTCTTTTTCCTTTTCTTTTTCCTTAAAACAGAAAATATGCCATAAAAAGAAGCGTCCTCTGCTCCTGGTTCCCATGAGGAGCATCTCCTTCCCGCTGGCTGAGCTGCTCAGGCAGAGCCCGGCAGCTCCTGGCCCTGCAGGGCTGAGGCTTTTTCCCATTGCTGGGCACAGACTGGTGGAGCAGCACTGCAGAGCACGGGGACACACAGAGGGACCAGGAGCAGCTGCCTTTGTCCACCTGGAGCTCCAAGGCCCAAACTCTGAGCAGACATGGCTGGAAGGGACTGACAGGCTCCCTGTTTGCTGTGCTGCCCCACTTGTGCCCGGCCCAGCTCTGTGTGGGGCAGAGGGAGAACAAGGGGCAGCTTCCCCCCAGCCCCTCTGGCCCCGGGGCTTGGGGCAGTGTCAGCACCAGCTGCTCCAGCCACGGCCTCTGCTGGCACTGACAGCAACACCCAAATTGTGGCTGATCCCGAGGGAGCAGCAGCAGGGCCTGGATCTGATCCCTGACTCTGGGGCAGGGCTGGACAAATGACCCCCACAGCAGCAACAGCAGCAGCAGCAGCAGCAGCACATGGACCTGACTTTCAGCACAGCCCCTGCCACTCTTCCCTCCCGTGTGCAGTGGTGTCACAGCAGCCTGGGCCACCTGGGAGCCCCCAGAGCCAGCAGGGACTGGAGATGGCAGCCCTGGGCTCCTGGAGGTTGTGCAGGGAACAGAGGTGGGGACTCCCTGTCCATGTGGAGCTTCCAGATGGAAAAGGCTGCTGTGAGCAGGCAGCTCCAAGGGCACAGAAAGGAGGGGCTGGAGCCCTGATCTGTGCCAGTCCCACAGTCCTGGGCAGCAGCCACCGAGCACAGGGGGAACAGAGGGCACAGCAAGAGGGACAAAACCAGTCAAGGTCAGAGAGTGGGAAGAGCCAGAGCTGGGAGCAGGAACAGCTGCTTCACTGCACCCTTGGAGAAAGCTCTTGGCTGCTTCAAAGTGCTGAAAGGTGTGAAGGGCAGGGAGGAGAGCACAGCAAACAATGCTCCTGTTTCCACAGCCTCCCCTCTCAGTGTCCCAGAAGGAATTGGATGAACTGTGTTCTTCTCTCTGAGTCATCTCGTTCAGCATGAGCAGCTCAGCACCAGGAGCTAAAGGAGCTGAAGCCTTAGGCCACAAGAGCTGACCAAGAGGGGACTTTTGGACCTAAGTATTGCTGCTAACATGGACCTAGCTGAATGCAGCAGATGGAATCCTTTCTGTAGGGAAAGACCTCTGAGCTCATCCAGTCCAGCCATTCACCCAGCAGTGTCAAGCTCAGCACTAAACCCAGTCCTGAAGTGCCAAGGCCCGAGTGAGGCCTGAACAACAGGCCCTGAGCCAAAGGTGACGTCTCAATGAACCTTCCAAGCAAAGGTTATCTTTGTATCCACTCATTCCTGAAATATGCAGGATCAGTAGCATTGTGATAGATGTATCCACTCCTTAGCAAACATGGATTGACCTTTTTGCATTTAGAAAGGGGACAAGGCCACGAAATCTGACATCTGGCCTTGTTTGGGGCTGTATGGTCAAAGTCAGCTCCCTTGGGTCCTCCTTGAGCCCTGGCCAGGCTTTGGGAGGGACCCAAGAGGAGAATGAAACCAGACGTTCCCACACTAGAAGCGCTGTCAGTTGGTTTATTCAGCACTATCAAAGCATCCAAAAATTGCATCTCAGAAAAGGAAAAGAACTTTTATGGGTTTGGGAAGACAGGGATGGATTTTGTTGACAGCACGTTTGAAATAGCACCAACAGAAGGAAGAATTGGTTTTGGAACACTCCCACATGGAGTGACTGAGGAGGGTTTAAATCTTGAGCTCAGGTTCATTTGTTCAAGTGAAATATAATATTATTATTCATAGTAATGCTTATATAAAAATATAACATGATTCTTTTTTTTTAGATATCATTAAAAATTGATAATGTAAAATAATGCTGACAATGCTAATATGTCAGCTTTGGCTGCTCACTGTGACACTAAATACCCTACAGAAAAGGACTAGCCAAGACCCAAACATCAGTGGTAAACTTTGCGAATTGTTTACAAGGAATGAAGGAGGAAGGGATGAAATTGGCTATTTTTATGGGGTTTGCTGATACTGTGATGTGGAATGCTTTGTGTGTTCCTGTGAAAAATGCAGTGAATAAGACATAAGGGTTTTTCATATACCAGATCATCCACAAGCTGCAGGATTGGTTGAAGAGATGAAGGGATTGTTAAAAGAGTAGTTGAAGATATGAGGAGATTGGGAAGCTGTCCCAGTGGAGAACCCATCTCACAGATGTGCTCCATGCCCTTAACAATGGAAACCCTCTCGCTGTGCATGGCTGCACCCAGTTTGCAAATACAGCCATGGACAGTGACACTGTGACTGCCTGGGAAATTATTCTGGGTGTGATGGCCCCTGGCAGGGCCCCCCCAGAGGCTGCAGGGCTGGACCTTCATGCATTGGAATTAATTAGGATAAATCAGAAACAAATGAGACTTAACAATACAGGACCAGGAATTCAGATTCCTCCAGGACACTTTGGTTTGATAACTGCTCGCTGGAGCTTGGCCTTACAAAGCGTTCATGTCATGGAAGGAAGAACTGATGCAGATTATCTAGGAGAAATTTAAGTAATTCGGTGAAGTAATAGTGAACAAGATTGGATTATTCAACCCCATGGCGGGGTGGCACAGTTACTGATATTTCAGTTTTAACAACAATTGTGAAAGAAGGAGCTCCACCTCAAATCCACCTCTGTAGAGACAGAGGGTTTGGATGCAGCAGTCCTAATAATGGAGGCAGAGTGTGGGTCCAGAGGCCCAATGGCCCTCCCGAGCCAGCTGAAGGAACAGCTCTGGGGAAAAGACAACACTGTTTGACTCCTGAAACCTGGGCAGAAGCAATGGGAATGTGTCCCTGCAGCCAAGTGCTCAGTGCCAGAACAAGTGGATGTTATGGGATATTGTTTTACAGATCCTGCCAGACCAAATCTCCCTCTTTGCCCCAACAGCTCTTTGGAAAATGATCCACGGGGCTCCATGTGAAGGCTGATGTGGCACTGAGGGACTTGCACATGAATTCCATCCAGGAGCCTGGGGGCCCTCAGGGACTGGGACCTGGCACCTCTCCAGCCAGAGGGGAAAGGACTCCACCAAGCCTTGTCAGCCACAGACAGTGCAGTAGAGCTGAACAGCAAAGGACCTTGGGGACATTATTCTGGAATTAAAAAGGCATCAGCTCCATGGACAACAAAATTATTGTTCCTAACCCAAATGAGACTGAGGAAAAAGAATGAAGAACCATGTCATTCAAGTACTACTGATGTCTGTAAATTGTATCTTGATAGGCAGCCAGAATCTTTGTTTGCCAGAAACACCTCTAGTTTTACCAAGGATTAGTCATGAAAATTGTGATGAAAATGGAAAGATCAAAGTAGTCAAAATAATCTAAGCAATTGCTGGATATGTTCTTGACCAGAGGGAAATCAAGGCAGAGCCATGGTTTGTCAGGACTTGCTTGATCCCAATCAGCCCCGTGGTGCATTTGGTGCTGAGCCCTTGAACCTCCGGACCTGAGAGGAGATTGCACAAACCTTTCCAGGAGTCCAAGTCAGAAGAAAAAGCCAAAGTGTCTCGAAGCATTAATGGGTCCCACTGATGTCCATCCACACCACAGGCTCCTCATGGATTGCTTGGAGGAAAGAACTGCAGGCCAGGATTGCCCAAAAACCTCTCAGAGACTGAGAAAAGAAAGGAAAAAGGAAAGTACCTCAAGAAATTGAAGTTCCTTGAAGTATTAATGAGCCCCACTGAGTGTCAGTACAAAGCTCTCAAGGGACTTGTTAAAGCAGATAATTGGGACCATGATTGCATAAACTACTAAAGGAGTTCCTGTAAAAAGGGAAACTCCAAGTACCTTAAAAAAACTGAGTACCTTGAAGCATTAATGAGCCCCATTGAGTATCATTACTGACAAAGTCTCTCAAGGGACTAATTAAAGCAGATAATTGGAGGCCATGATTGCACAAAACTTTCAGAGACTCCAAGGCAAAAGCAAAACCCAAAGTCCTCTGAAAAACCTGCAGTCCCTGGGAGCATGAAGGAGCCCCCAGGGCCATTCCTGACCAAGGCTCCCCAGGGACTGGTCCCAGCAGATCCCTGAGGCCACTGGGATGTGGGGAGATGCTGAGGGCAGGACAAGGGGTGACAGTGGCCAGCCTTGCTGGGGCTGTGCCAGGAGGCCCCAGTGGCTCAGGACAAGGTGTCTCCTCCCAGCCCTTGGTGGCACAGACCCTGCTGTGCCCCAGGGCACCAAGACTTGGCTTCTCTTTCTCCCCACCTGTCATCTCTGCCTCCAATTTCCTACTCTAACTGGAACTTGATGACACTTTCTCAGTCATGTCCCTCAGTGGGACCCATTAAAACTTGAAGAAACTTCAGCATTTTAATTCATGTTTGAGTTCTTGAGAAGTTTTTGGAACTCTCTCAGGGAATGATTATGAAGTAAACAGAACCAAAGCCCCAAGAGATTAATTAAAGTCCTTGTGCTGTGTCTGTGCTGATGAGCTGGGCTGGGCTCCTGGCACAAAGGCAGCTCCTGGCAACCAAGAAGAGCTTTAAAAAGACATTTCTGCTGAGGAGCAGCTCCTCTCCCAGCCCAGGAGGGCTGAGGGCACTGCCTGCAGGCACTGAGGGGACAGGAGCCAGGCACAGACAGGCTCAAGGCAATCGGGACTGGGAAGACATTGAGCTGAGACTGCACTTGGGGAAACATCTTCACAGCCCTGGACATGGTGAGTGTGTGGGTGCAGGGCAATGTCCCCTGTGCTCCTGGAGGGATCTCCTGGAGCCAGCACAGCCCACAGCCTGGGGGATGTGTCAGGAGGACTCTCCCAGTTTCTCTGAGACAGAGGAGGAGGAGGAGGAGGAGGAGGAGGAGGAAGATGAGGATGTGCTGCAGAGTGGGGCTGCCCTGGGCACCGTCAGAGGGACAGGGCAGGACGGCTCCTGCTGCCAGGGACGGCTGCAGGGGCTGAAGCTGGGGCTGCAGCCAGGGCTGCCCAGGGCTGTCCTGCACAGCAGCTCCTGCAGCCCTCAGGGCTCTTGGCCAGCCCAGGCCATGTGCCACCTGCCAGGGACAGCTCTCAGCCTGCCCTGCAGCTCCCCATGGACTGTGGGGAGAAGTTGGAGGTGCAAGGAGCCACCCCCATCAGGGCAGATTCCTCCTGCTGTGGAGATGGTGCTGCATGGCCAGGGCTGCTCTCAGCTTTCTCCTCAAGGCAAGGCAAAGGGGCTGTCAGGTGTGTCTGTGTCACTGACACTCCTGCACTGTCCCACTGGCCATCAGCACATCTGCCTCCCATCTCCCTCACAAAGTGCCTCCTCACCCTCCTGTGCCTACAGACAGCAGCAGCAGCACCTTGGCTTGCAGCATCTCAGTTTGTGTGAGCTGCCCTTAAGGCCCTGCTGGCAGGGAGATGGCCCTGGGCAGTGCCCTGTGCTGGGAGGGGTGTGCAGGGCAGAGCTGAGCCCCCAGGGCTGGGCTGGGCTCTGGGAGCACTGGCAGGGACAAGGCTTGGATAGAGAGAAACAGCTCCCAGTAGGCACAACTGCAGGCAGCACATAGCCAGAGCAAACCCTTCGTGTCTATCCCTGTCCAATTGCGTAGGGAAAGAGAGAAGGGTATAGAGAAGCTTTCTTTGAAACTGGTGCCTTAAGAAAGTCCACTATATTTTTCAAGCATGTTTTGGTTCAGCCATCCTGAAATAGAGGGAGGTGTAATGAAAAAGGCACATGTGTGTGACCAGCAGGTCTGACAGCACTGGGGCACAGGCAGCCCTACTTTCCCTCTGGGCTCCCCAAGTGTTCATGGTGAGAGCAATGCTGCAAGAAGATTTCTCCCCCTTTGAAGAAATCAAAACCCCAAGCTCATAGATAAAAAAAAGGTGACTGAAATTTAGGCAAAGAAAGAGAAATTCCTTTAAGTAAATGTGTAATAAAATAGCATAGGATTGACTCAAGGAAACCTATCCAGGATTGTTAATGTCTTCTTTGAACAGTCCCCGATGGTGAGAATGAAAAAATGTCCAACAGCAGCTCCATCAGCCACTTCCTCCTGCTGCCATTGGCAGACACGCGGCAGCTGCAGCTCCTGCACTTCTGCCTCTTCCTGGCCATCTCCCTGGCTGCCCTCCTGGCCAACGGCCTCATCATCAGCGCCGTAGCCTGTGGCCACCACCTGCACACCCCCATGTTCTTCTTCCTGCTCAACCTGGCCCTCAGCGACCTGGGCTCCATCTGCACCACTGTCCCCAAAGCCATGCACAATTCCCTCTGGGACACCAGACACATCTCCTATGAAGGATGTGCTGCTCAGGTGTTTTTCTTTATGTTCTTCATTGGAACAGAATATTTCCTCCTGACCATCATGAGCTACGACCGCTACGTGTCCATCTGCAAACCCCTGCACTACGGGACCCTCCTGGGCAGCAGAGCTTGTGCCCACATGGCAGCAGCTGCCTGGGCCAGTGGCTTTCTCAATGCTCTGCTGCACACGGCCAATACATTTTCCCTGCCCCTGTGCCATGGCAATGCCCTGGGCCAGTTCTTCTGTGAAATCCCACACATCCTCAAGCTCTCCTGCTCAAATTCCTACCTCAGGCAACTTGGGATTTCTTTTTTCTCTATATATTTAGCAGTTGGTTGTTTTGTGTTCATTGTTTTCTCCTATGTGCAGATCTTCAGGGCTGTGCTGAGGATCCCCTCTGAGCGGGGACGGCACAAAGCCTTTTCCACCTGCCTCCCTCACCTGGCCGTGGTCTCCCTGTTCCTCAGTACTGCAGTGTTTGCCTACCTGAAGCCCCCCTCCATCTTCTATCCATCCCTGGATCGGGCAGTGTCAGTTCTGTACTCAGTGGTGCCTCCAGCCCTGAACCCTTTTATCTACAGCCTGAGGAACCAGGAGCTCAAGGCTGCACTGAGGACACTGATCATTGGACGATTTCAGAAAGAGTAAATTGCTGGCCAAGTTCTGCAAATCGTTTTAATAAAAGTGATGTTTGATTGTTCTCGTTGCTTTGGTTGATACGTTTTTTTCTTACTATTGTTTAAGTTTTTTAATACTACCCACTAAGAAGTGTCCTTTCTTGTGCCATTTCTAATTTGGCTTTTCTCCAGCCTTCTGTGATCCTCAGACTGTGTCAATGAGCAGCGGCTTTGAATGAACTAACAGGTCTCAATCCCCGGAAAGTTTTATCCAGAGATGCCCCTTTTGTTCCTTCTCTGGAGCTGCAGCAGCAATGTCTGTGTGCAGAGCTGGGGCAGATCAGTGCTGGCACAGCAGCTGTGCCCAGCAGCAGCAGCAGCACTTGGTGTTGCCAGTGCTGCTCCCGTGCCACTGCCCCGCTGCCCTCCTGGCCCTCGTGTTGCTGCAGGGCCTGAGTGCTCTGGGGGCCGGGCACAGCCCTGGGGGTGGCAGTGCCAGGGCTGCAGCAGGGACAGGCCATGGGCACTGCTGGGGCAGCGCTGACACCTCAGGGCAGGGCCTGGGGGCTCCAGGCTCCTTGGCCAGGCTCTCTCCACAACACTTGGCCAGCCCAATGCTGAGCAGAGAAAAGCCCCGGGAGCAGCCCCAGGCTGGCCGTGGGCAGGCTGGGGGCAAACAGCATGGCTGGTGCTCTGCAAGGTCCCTGCAAGGGGGACACCCTGGTAAGGAGCAGCAGAGCAGGGGCTGATCCATCCCCACTGTGCTGGACACCCCAGGGCAGCGTCCCAGAGCGTCCTCATGCACCTGCCAACAACATCCCCCCTCTGCAGCCCTGGCCTCTCCCCCAGCTCACACAGGAGCCGCATCCTTGCAGGCACACACACGGCAGCACTGGCTCAGGAGCCCCTGTTTGCATTGCACACAGCAGGGTCAGCACCCCCATGGTGCTGCTGTGGGGACATGGAGCTGAGTGAGCACAAATGCCATCAGCCCCTGGGGCCAGCAAGGGATGGGGGATGGCAGGGAAACCACTCAGGTTTGTTGTAGCCTCTGAAGTCAGCCAGAAAGTTTGTTCCCATGAGCTGTGAGTTTCCTGTCCCACTGCAGATGTTGTTGCTCAGAGCCAGGGCTGCCTGGCAGCCACCCCCAAACTGCCCTGAGCATTTGCTTTGCTTCACCTTTGCCTTCTTTCCTCTTTCCTGATCCACATTTTTCCTCTTCTCCATCCCTGTCCTCTCTCCCGCAAACAACCCTTTCCTGCTTGCCCTTTCCTCTCTGGCCCCACTCCCCATTTCAGTTCCTGAGCTGGCACCATGGGAACGTCCCTTGGGGAGCAGGATCATCCTCCAAGTGCTGCAGGAATTGTCTGTAGGGTCCTGCAGTGCCTCGTGCTGCTCCCTTGCCAGAGGCACCACAGGCCAGGGGGGCACATCTGGGCTGCTGTGTCTGGGTGTGGGGCTCCCTGTTGTGGGTAATGAGGAGGGGCTGGAGAGGCTCTGCAGGACTGACAGGATGGGCTTTGAGAATTTGGGGCAGTGAGGAGAAGCCCAGAAACCTGGGTTGCTGGATCTTCTGAAGAGGAGGCCCAGGGCTCATCCTGCACCTGCTCCAAGGGTGGTTTCAGAGAATCACAGAATCAGCAAGGCTGGAAAAGATCTTGGAGATCATCGAGTCCAACTTTGTCCTTGACTCCACATTGTCTCCCCTAAGCCTCTTCTTCTCCAGGATCAATAACCCAAACTCTCTCAACCACTCCTCAGAGCACTTGTATTCTAGACTCCTCACCAGCCTTGTTGCCCTTCTCTCTACACGCTCCAGCCCCTCCATGTCCTTCCTAAACTGGGGAGGCCTGGAACTGGACACAAGACTTAAGGTCCAGCATCAGCAGTGCTGAGCACAGGGGAAGAATCACTGCCCTGCTCCTTCTGGCCACACCATTCCTGATCCAGGCCAGGAGCCATTGGCCTTCTTGGCCACCTGGGCACACTGCTGGCTCATGTCCAGCCTGCTGTCCATCAGTGCCCCCAGGTCCCTTTCTGCCTGGCTGCTGTCCAGCCACTCTGTCCCCAGCCTGGAGCACTGCAGGGGTTGTTGTGGCCAAAGTGCAGGATCCAGCACTTGGTCTTGTTAAACCTCACCTTGTTGGATTTGAGCCCTGGATCCAGCCTGTCCAGGTCCCTCTGCAGAGGCCTCCTACCCTCCAGCACATCAACACTCCCAGCCTACTTGATCTCACCAAGGTTCCACGAGGTCCTAGAGTGTCACAATGGTCCCCATGATTCCATGAGGCCTCCCAGTGTCACAATGTCCCTTTGGCTCCATGGGACCCCATGGTGTCACAAAGTCTCTTGGAACCTTGGGCCCCGCAGTGTCACAGTGGATCCTTGGTTCCATGAGGTCTCACAGTGCAGCAATGCTCTCCTTGGTTCCACAGTGTCACAATGGCCTCTTGGTCCCAAGAGGCACCAAGGTGTCAAACATGTTTCCTTCATTTCTGCAGTGTCACAATGGCCCCTTGCTGCCCCAGGGCCCTGCAGTGTCACAATCATCACAGAATCTCCCAGGCTGGAAAAGACCTTGGAGAGCATCACGTCCAACCTGTGACCCAACACCACCTTGTCACCCAGACCATGGCACTCAGTGCCACATCCAGTCTTTCCTTAAACATCTCCAGGAATGGTGACTCACCTACCTCCCTGAGCAGCCTATTCCAATGCCAAATCATCATTTTTGTGAAGAATTTTTCCTAATGTCTAGCCTAAAGCTCCCCTGGTACAGCTTAAGGCTGTGCCCTCTTGTCCTGCTGGTGTTCCCTGAGAAAAGAGCCCGGCCCTCACCTGGCTGCACCCTCCTGTCAGGGAGTTGTACAGAGTGATGAGGTCTCCCCTGAATCTCCTCTTCTCCAGGATAAACAACCCCAGCTCCCCCAGCTGCTCCTCACAGGACTTGTGTTCCCCTCACCAGCCTCCTTGCCCCTGCTCTGGACATGCACCAGCCTCTCCATATTTCTCCTAAATTGAGGCCTCAGACCTGGACACAGCACTAAACGTGCTGCCCAACCAGTGCTGAGTACAGGGGAAGAATCACTGCCCTGCTCCTGCTGGCCACACCATTCCTGATCCATAGGAGTCCCAGGGGTTGGATGACGTAAAGGGTTGGGACAAAGTGTGATTGATTGTCAGCCATGAAGGACCTCAATTTTCATATCTCTTCAGATTGCATTATAAGGTACTGAGGATCAATATCAATTGGACATTGGTGATATCCATTTATAAACAGGAAAAGAAAACAGGAGAAAAGAGTTCTGTCTGCATTGTTTTCAATAAAGTATATTCACTTGGAATATACTTCTGAAATCTGTCTAATTAACCACAGAAGAATTGAAAAATTATTCCCAGGGGCTTTCCTTTCTTTGGGTGTTTCGAACAAATATTTATGAGTCTTTGTCACTGAATTCCAGAATAAAGAGCTCAAGAAGGAAGAGGCCTCTGGAGAAGGAAAATTCATCAGCAACCTCCAAGTGGCTGAGGATCCATCCTCATCAGAGCAGCAATGAACAGAAATGGGCACAGCTTTGTGGCTGCCCCAGCTCTGGGATGGGCCCTGGGCCTGGAGCAGGAGCAGCTCTGGAGGGCCCCAAGGCCGGGGCTGTTGTGCTGGCCTGGGCAGATGGGATGGCAGGAGGGGCTGCAGAGCTGTCAGGAGCTGAGGGAGAGGGGAGCAGGGCACCCAGGGAGCCTCCTTTTGCCTTGGCCAAGCACCTTCCCCCATGGCTGGGGCTGAGTCCTCTCTGAGCTGCAGCTGCTGCTGTGCCCTTGGCAGGGGCTGAGGCCGTGGGGCCACTGCCCAGAGCCCCCTGGCCTGAGCAGAGCTGTGGGGCCAGAGCCGGCTGGGCTGTGCTGGGGAGAGGCCCTTGGTGCTGCACAGAGCTCAGGGCAGCTGGCACAGCTTGCAGGGAGCTGGGCTGGCCTGAGAGAGCCTGCCAGAGAAAGCAGCAGTGTCCATGTCAGCCTGGCTGAGCGGGCAGGGGCACGACTCAGCCCAGGCCTTGTGGGGCAGGGCCAGCGCCTGGGCAAGGCATTGCAAACAGGCAAGTGGCCCAGAGAGGAGGCTGCTCTGTGCCCTTGGTGGCATGCACAGAGCAGGGAGGGGGCCCAGGACATTTGTCAGTGCCAGCCTCTGTCCCCAGCCCTTGCCAGCCCTGGCTGCTGAGCCCAGCTTTGGCCTGGGCTGAGTTTGGCTGTGGCCCAGCTCCATCCTCCTGCGGGGCTCAGGGCCTGTTGCCGGCCATGGCCAGCCCTGCCCGGCCTCTGTGCTGGCCCAGAGCCCGGCAGAGCCCGGGGCAGGGCTGTCAGTGCAGGCCCACAGGTGCCACGGGCTGTGCAGGAGCTGGCAGAGGCTGCCCAGCAGGGAGGCCATGGGGCACAGAGCCCCAGGGCTGCTGTGGGCACCATGGCACAGGGGCCGTTCCCACCCGCAATGCTCCTGTCCTGGGCTGGGCCTGTACAGGGGCTGGGCCACCATGGCTGGGGCAACAAGGTGTGAACAGACACCAGGGTGGCAAAATCCCCCAACAGATCCTTGTGGAGGAGGCTGTTTTGAGTCATTTCACAGCTCAGGGTTCCAACATGGAGGAGAAGCAAAAGAAATCCTGCACAATGAGGAGGATTTAAACCTCATTGCTCTAGGCTCCTTCTGGGGGATGTCTTGAACCATAGCCCTGCTCTGGGAAGGAAATTCCTTTCTCTTGGTACTATGTCTGGGTCTTCTGATGTCTTGACAATTGATCCCTTGTTCCTATTGATTCCATTGCAGCACACGAGTCTCCTTTCTTCTGTCAGGCCCAGTTTTGTCACAATTGAACCTTGGCTCCATGAGATTGCCTTGTATCACAACCTTCTCTGAGATTCCATGAGGCCTTGCTGGGTCGCAGTGGAGCCTTTGTGCCATTGGTTTCCATTGCAGCACAATGGTCTCCAGCATTCCATGAGGCCCCACTGCAAAACAGGGGGCACTTGATTCCATCAGTTTCCATTCCATCACAATGGTCTCTTGGATTCCATAAGGCCCTGCAGTTTCACTACAGAGCCTTTGTTCCACATTTTTCCTTTGTGTCACAATGGTCTCCTGAGCTGTATGGGGCGGCAACACCAAACAGTGGACATTTGCTTCCATGAGATTCCACAGTGTCACAATGGTCTCCTGGCTTCCATGAGTCTGCACTGTGTTTAAAATTGACACTTTGTTTTGCAAGATTCCGTGGCTTCACTGTGCTCTCCTGTGATTCACGAGGCTGTGCTGTGTCACAATGGACACTTGCTTCCTCCAAGGCTGGAGATGTCCCAGTGGCCATGTTCAGTGAGGCCCTGCCCTGTCACAATGGACACTTGCTTCCATCAGATTCCATTGTTTCACCATGCTCTCCCAGATCCCAAGAGGTCTTTTTCTGTCACCATAGGGTATTTTTTCTACTAGGCTTGGCAATATTTCCATGGCCCTTGTGTTCCATGTGGCCCCTCTCTATCAGAATTGACCCTTGGTTCCATTGCCTCACAAAGGTCCCTATATTTTCATGACCTGCCCTGTCTCTCAATGGACACTGGATCCCACAAGAGCTGACAATGTCCCCATGGCACCTGTCTCCTATTCGCCCTCACTTTGTCAAGATAAAGCCTTGGTTCCATGAGACTCCACTGTGTCACAATGTTCTCCTTAGCTTCCTGAGAACCTTATATGTTCACAATTGACACTTGGTTCCTTCAGATTTGATTGCATCACAGGAGTCTCCTTGGTTTCATAAAGCCCAGGTTTGTAACAACAGTCTAAGGATATTCCATTGCAACACAATGTTCTCCATCACTCTGTAAGGCTGCAGGGTGAAACAGTGGACACTTGGTTCCATGAGATTCCATTGGGTAACAATGTTCTTTTGTATTTATTAGGCCTGGCTCTACCACAATGGATGCTTGCATGAGCCTTGGAAATTTTCCATTTGCACCTGGACTCCATCAGACCCTGCTGTCTTTAAAATCTAGTTGTTGCTCCAAGACATTCCATTGCCTCACAATGGTCTCCTTGGTCCCATGAGGCCCCTCTGTGTCACAATTCAGCTTTGGTTTCTTGAGATCCCACTGTGTCACAATGGTCTCCTGTGTTCCATTAGGCCCAGTTGTGTCACAATGGACACTTGGTTCCATGAGCAGTGGCAATGTCCCAGTGGCACCTGTGTTCCATGACACCCTGCTGTGTTACACCTGACAGTTTGTTCCATGAGATTCCATGGGGTCACAATGGTCACTTGGGCTCCATGAGGCCTCGCTGTTTTGACAATTGACACTTGGCTCCATCAGATTCCATTGCCCCACAATGTTCTCCTGGGTTCCAAGAGGCCCTGCTGTGTCACAATGGCCCCTTGCTTCCATGAGCCATGGCACAGTCCCATTTGTCCCTGGGTTCCATGAGGCTGTGCCGTGTTCACAACTGACATTTGCTTCCATGAGATTCCATGGAGTCACCATGGTCCCCATGTTTCCATGAGGCTGTGCTGTGTCACAATGGACACTGGATTCCACAAGAGCTGGCAATGTCCCAGTGGCACCTGTGTCCCATGAGGCCCCACTTGGTAAAGTAGAGCCTTGGATCCGTGAGATTCCAGGTTGTCCCAATGGTCTGCTGAGTTCCATGAGGCTGTGCTGTGTCACAATGGACACTGGATTCCACATGCCCTGGCAATATCCAAATGGCACCTGGCTTCCATGAGACCCCACTGTGTTTGCAGCTGACACTTGGTTTCCCCAGACTGCCACTGTGTCACAGTGCTCTCCTGGGTGCCATGAGGCCCTGCTGTGTCACAATGGACACTTGCTTCCATGACTTCCTATTCTAATTACAATGCTTTATGTTAGTATTTTAGCCAATCAAATATTTCTGTGAAGTTTGCTAACATTCTTTTACACCAATCATTAATTGCTCTGCTTCCCATGGCTTTGCTGCAATGTATCATTTTTCAACCAATCCTATAACACTTCACAAACCTACATTGATATATCTTAAAGTTTTAATTAACTTTATAACAGGTTCTATTGCAAAGCTTTACAATCTTTTCCTATCTTACTTAGCATACTGCTTTGCTTGCATAATGCATATTTCTGTTTGCTAAAAAGATATTTCTACTTAAATTAAAAACTTCTATTCTTGTTTTATATCTATTTTACTTTTAATGCTCTTATTGTCCAAGATTTCTCCAAGGTTTAAGTCAAGCCTTGTATCCATCTCAATCTCTGAGCCTGTATGCACAATGCCCTGAGAGCTCTCTGTGCCTGCATTTCCCACACCACCTGTCATCTCTGCCTCCAATTTCCTGCTCACACTGCAACCTGGGGACACTTTCTCAGTCGTGTCCCTCAGTGGAACCCATAAACGGTATCAGAAACTTTGGAGTTCGATTATGACTGAAATCTTGAGAGTTTTCCTAGAAAACAATGGTTCTGCAATGATTTCCCTCTGGTCTGCTCCAGTTCATTCAGAAGTTTTTCAACTCCAATTCTAGAGAAATATGTCAAAGACCTTCTTAGAAATATCCATTCCAATTTTCAAGGGTGACCTTGTGGAGCGAAATACTAGGTGATTGGTGTTAGAAGTATTAGCAGCATTGTGTGGCAAAAGCTAATAGGCTGAAAAATATTTATAAAATATTGGAACCAGGAAATAACTTGGCTTCTGATAGAATGGTGTAGAGTTTTACATCTCTTATGTTTCACCCATCAATGGGACTGATAATGGAATAAAATATTTTTTAAAAAATATGCCTCTCAGTTGCCCCATCTCTGTAGAGCTGGGATTTTCCCATAGTGCTGAGTCCCTGGACATCAGTCCCTGAGAGACAGCGGAAAAAAAAAAATTCTCACAATTCGAAGTCATATTCAAACTCCAAATTTTCTTGAATTTTTAATGGGTCCCACTAAAGGATATAACTAAGTGTCCCCAGATTCCAGTTAGAGCAGAACACCGGAGGCACTGATGGCAGATGGAGACAAACAAGGGAAAGGTGTCTCTGATGCTGAGCAAACCTGGATGAGTTTCAGGAATGCAAAGGGCCAAGGGCTGAGCCCCAGCCCCTGGCAAGGCAGATCCTGTCCCTCCCTCATTGCTCAGGGCTCTTCCCGGCCCACTGGGCTCTGGCCATGTGCAATGCCAAGGGCAGCACCATGGGGCGGCCCCTGCCAGGCTGCTGAGCAGGGACAAGGAGGCAATGAGGCCCCAGCACAGCAAGGCTCACTTGTCCCCTGCTGGCCTCAGGCCCAGGGCCAGCCTGCATGGCCCAAGTGCTGCAGGAGTTGGCTGTGTCAGGGCCTTTCAGCTGCTGCCCATCCCTGTGGCCTCTGCAGCCCAGGCTGTCCTACGGTGTCCATGCCCTGCGCCTCTGTCCCTGCAGGCTGTCGTCATCCCCCGGCTGCCCCACCTCGCTGGCCCCTTCCTTTGCTGACAGCTCTGCCTCCTGCCTGCCTCTGCCTGGACACACAGAGCCTGTAGCTTCATACCAAAAGGTTTAATTCAGTTTTTCCTGTGCCTGTGAACTTTTAGCACAGGAGCAAGGCATGTATCGGCTGCTTTCCCTGCAAGGATGTTTGGAAGAGAAGAAGACATCTGTTTCAAGGGTGCAGTGATAGAAAAAACAAGGACTGAAACTGGGAACTTGGGGTGGTTTCTTGGAAATGGGTAAATTGTAATACTCATGTAGCAACTACATATGAGCAACATGCTTTTGGCATCACATGTCTATGTAAGGTCTGGTGTTTTCTCCTGCTGGACCTCAGGCCTGAATAAATGATGCCCTCTTCAAGACCACATTAGTGTTAAGGAGTCTTATTGTGATATTCTGGAGATTTGGTGGTGATGTGGCCTCACACCCAAGGAGTCGACTGTGACATTGTGGAACCTCATGGCACAAAGGGTCCATTTTGACACAGCAGAATCCCATGGAACCAAGGGACCATTTTGACATTGTAGGGCTGCATGGAACCAAAATCCATTTGGCCACAGCAGAGTCCGATGGCACTGATGGTCCACTGTGATAGTGCAGATCCGTGGAGACCATTGTGACACCACAGAAACTCCTGGAACCAAAATTCCATTGTAACAGAGAAAGGCTTCATGGAACCAAGGGGCCATTGTGACACACCTGGGCCTGACAGAACCAAGGAGTCCATGGTGACACTGCAGAACCTCATGGAACAAAGGGTCCATTGTTACACTGGGGGATAATGTGGAACCAAGGGGACCATTCTGATACTGTGGTGCTCCATGAAACAAAGGGCCCATTCTGATTGTGCCAAGCCTCATGGAACCAAGGGGCCAATTGTGTCACAGCAGGCCTTTATGGAAATGAAGGTCCATTATGACACTGCAGGGCCTCATGGAACAATGGAGACTATGGTGACTCTTTGGGACCCACTGGATCCAAGGGACCATTGTGACACTGCAGAGCCTTGTATAACCAAGGGGCCATTGTAACACAGCAGGGCCTCATGGAATCAAGGGGACCACAGTGCCACTGTGAGGCTCCATGGGATGAAGGGTCCATTCTGACACCGTGGAACCAAGGAGACCTTTGTTACACTACAGGGTGTCATGGCACCATTTTGAAGCAGTGGGGCCTCATGGAACTGTGGAGACCATGATGACACTGTGGGGCCTCGTCTAAACAAAGGACATTGTGGCACTGCAAGGCCTTATGAAACCAAGGGGACCTTAGTGACACTGTGAGGCTCAATGGGACCAAGAGGCCACTTTGACACTTTGGGTTGTCATGGAACCAATGGTCTGTTGTGACATTGCAGAGCCTTATGGAATCATGGAGATACTGTGACACAACAGGCCTCATTGAACAAAGGGGCCATTGTGACACTTTGCAGCCCCATGGAACCAAGGAGTCCATTGTGACACTACAGGGCACTGTTGGGCCAAGGGGTAGTTGTGGCACTGTGTGGCACGGTTACCAGGGGCAATTGTGGGGGTTTAGATAAGTCCCTGCCCTTTGCCCAGGCCTCTGGAAGCAGGCAGTGTCTTTATTGAGGTGGTCAGCACCCAAAAACTCACTCTCATTTGCAATATCTTTAATAAAGGCTGATTCGGTCTATTATAGAATGAATTTTTATTTAATAGACAGAAAACTAACAGACGTAAGGCTTAAATTAATACTAGACAGGAATAAGGACAAAAAGAGACTCCTAGCAGATATATACTACATGAGGTTAAATGTACCTCTTAATATTACAGCTAGCCAAGACTTAATATAACTTAGGATTCATTGTATCTTACCATCCAATTGTTGGTGGAGTCTCACATCGAGATCCTTTCCCTCAATCCCCAGGGAAGTTACTGTGGAATCTGTGTGCAAACTACAAGAAGAAGCCCTTTACACCTTCAGGGTGTGCGTGTGGTGGCTTCTGCTTCTGTGATAACTCGTATGTCTTTTACAGTTTGTAAAACAGTGTCTCTCAGTCAAGAATATTTCTTTTATCTCTTCCTACATCTGCTTTCCAGACTAAGATGTTGATTCTGAGCTGAGGCCTGAGCCCTTCTGGCCCCAGAGATGATCCCTTGCTGGGTCTCTCAGCCCGGGTTATCTCTTTATGCACCGACTGTCTGTGGTAGGGGTGGGTGGACGTCCTGCCACAGGCACCCCTGAACCAAGGAGACCCTTGTGACACTGCAGGGCCATGGAACCAAGGGGTTATGTGAGAGTGTGGGACCTCATGGAATCACTTTCTGCATGCTTTTACTCTAATCATGATATGTACAGCTTCTATCCCTCAGCTAAGCTCTGAACCATTTGATTTTTGCTTCAAAGCGTGGGGTGGAGAAAGCTCAGATTTGCACAAGGCTGCTCTGAGTCCAAGGGGTTGGATGAGGGAAATGGTGGGGTAGGGGCAAGGACAAAGTGTGATTGATTGTCAGCCATAAAGGGTCTTGATTTTCATATCTGTTCAGACTGCATTAGGAGGTGCTTGGGATCAATATCAACTGGAGATTGCTGATACCAATGTATAATCATGAAGAGAATAGATGGTAAAAAAGATATTCTCGTTTTTGTTTTTAAATACAATGTTTTGAACAGAGTGGAAGTCCTGCCTTATACTCAGGTTTCTGGCAGTAGCTCTGCTTCAGGTGACCTGCACCCCAAATTTCTGTTGCTCTCATGTTCTTTAGAATGGCTGATTAGGTCTATTATAAAATGAATTATTCACTGAATGGACTCAAGATTAACAGACAAGAGACTTTAAATGGACTACTGACTGCACAGGATAAACAAAAGAAGTACAGGTAGATACAAACACAGTGCACAATCAAGTTCCCTATATTACAGCTAGTGAAGAAATAGCAGAGCTCAGGAGTCAATGTAACTTAGCACCAAACTGATGAGGGAGTACACAGGGAGCCCTTTCACTCAGCTTCCACAAAAGGAACCACAAAGATGCATCCAGACTTGGGAGAGAAGCCCTACCTGTTTGCAGGGACTATGCAGAAGATTTCTGCTTGGTGAAAGTTTTGTGTAGCTTTTCTAGTTTGTAAAGTGAAGTGTGTGTCACTCAGAAATTCAAGGCTCATCTCCCTTCAGTCTGCTCTCAAGAGTCTCTCTCTTCCTGGTCAGCTGGGAATTCCACCTCCCTGGCACCAGAGAGAACTCAGGACAGGACAGATGTCCGGCCTGGGTTATCTCAGCAATTCCTGAGAGGGGGAAGATGCCCTGAGTGATGGCCCAGCTGATGGACAGAACAGATGAGCTCTGCTGGGCCATAGGGGAAGTCCTGCTGCAGGAACCTCATGGAACCAAGGCTCTGTTGTGACATTGTGGTGGCTCCTGGAACCAAGGAGACCATGGTGACACCAATGAACCTCATGGAACCAAGGGTCTGCTGTGACACTTTGGAACTCCAGAGACCATTGTTGAGTACAGAACCTCATGGAACCAAAAGTCCATTGTGACAGATCAAGGCCTGATGGAACCAAAAAGAGCATTGTGACACCATGGACCCAAATCTCCACTGTGACAGTATGGAACCTCACAGAACCAAGTGTTTATGATGACAACAGCAAGGACTTGTGGAAACAGGGAGTCCAGGGGTTTAAAATACTCCTTGCAGAGTTCTGCCTTGGGGAAAGGGAACCTGCATGGTCCACCTTGAGCTGGCACAAGCTAAGGGAAGGTGTCTGTTTGTAATGTGGAAATCCAGGAGTTTTAGATTGCTTCAAAAAAAAGAAAAGGAAGAAAACACCTGTTTGGCTGAGTGCAGTCAGTTCTCCAAGCAAAGTAGGTGCCAGGTGAGTGAGGACAGACAGGATGGGGTTGGGGAATGTGGAGCAAGGTTGTCCACACTGGGTCAGACCTCAAGGCACAGCTTCTCTGAGCAGGCCAGACCTGATCAATATCAATCACAGAACGCTGCAATCATCTCATCTGTAAAGAGAAGAGTAATAAAATACACCCTTGAAAATAGGAATGTGTACATCTTAGCAGCTCTTTGAAATATTCCTCCATAACTGGAGCTGAAAACCATCATAGTGAACTGCACTGGACCAGATGGAAATCAAGGCAGAGCCATGGTTTGTCAGGACTTGCTTGATCCCAATGAGCCCCGTGGTGCATTTGGTGCTGCCAAGGAGCTCCAAATAATATTTTGGAAATATTGGCTCTCTCTGCAGTGCTGCCCTTGCCAGGAGCCCAGCCCAGCTCAGCAGCACAGACACAGCACAAGGACTTTAATGACCCTCTCGGGGTTGGGGCTGAGTCCCTGAACATCAGTCCCTGAGAGGGAGTTGAAGAAACCTCTCAAGTATTCCAAGTCAGATTCAAAGTCCAAAGTTTCCTGAAGTTCTAATGGATCCCACTGAGGGACATGACTGAGAAAGTGTCCCCAGGTTTGGGTTTATACTTTTTATGTTATATTTTTAAAGTGTGGGTTTATTGGTTTTTTGACATATTTTTAAAGTGTGAGCTTATTTTTTTTACATTACAATTTTGGTGGGGATTTTTTCTTTTTCTAAGTGAAGCACAGAGATGGGACTTCTGAGTTCCTTTAGAAAGTGTAGCTTATGTTTTTTATTTCTATTCAGGCAGAAAGGGTAAGGTGGTCTTACAGATGTTCACAGCATGGCTAAGAAATCACAAGACTTATGTTTTCACTGGCTTTTCAGGATTTATTAACCAATAAAACACTGTCAACAGAGATATTTATGTTTCTAATTCAATATTAAATATTTTGTCTTATTGAGCCCCAGCCCCTGGCAAGGCAGATCCTGTCCCTCCCTCATTGCTCAGGGCTCTTCCCGGCCCACTGGGCTCTGGCCATGTGCAATGCCAAGGGCAGCACCATGGGGCGGCCCCCGCCAGGCTGCTGAGCAGGGACAAGGAGGCAATGAGGCCCCAGCACAGCAAGGCTCACTTGTCCCCTGCTGGCCTCAGGCCCAGGGCCAGCCTGCATGGCCCAAGTGCTGCAGGAGTTGGCTGTGTCAGGGCCTTTCAGCTGCTGCCCATCCCTGTGCCCTCTGCAGCCCAGGCTGTCCTACGGTGTCCATGCCCTGCGCCTCTGTCCCTGCAGGCTGTCGTCATCCCCCGGCTGCCCCACCTCGCTGGCCCCTTCCTTTGCTGACAGCTCTGCCTCCTGCCTGCCTCTGCCTGCACACACAAAGCCTTGGGCTGCTCCAGACTCCTTCTGGGGGACATGTTGCACCACAGCCCTGCCCTGGGAGAGAATTTCCGTTCACCTTGGGTTCAGTCTGGACCTCCCCAGCAGCACCTGGCATTAATTCTTTCTTTTTCAGGGAATTCTCTACTATTTCAAAAGGATCCACCACCTTTGAAACCCTCCTTGAAACACTCCCAGGGCTCTCCTCTGCTGTCCTCAGACTCCACTCCACTAAGCAGAGAATTTGATCCCTATACAGTGCACATGTGCTTGAGGCCATGGGTACCTGGACATGAATGACAGCTCTTTTCTGTAGGAAGGAAACCACAGAACCCCAGGGCTTTGAAGGCGGATCAGAATCACTCACCAGAGGCCAAGACAAACCTGACCTGTCTGTCCTTGCATCTTTTGTCTGAAAGCAACTCTTGGATATTTGTGGAGTTTTGCATGTGGAATTCCATTTCAGCTGTGGATCCCTGGATTGGAATGACAATTCTTCTCCATAGGAAGGAAAAGGCAGACCCCCCAGTGTTTCAAAGGCAGATGAGATCTGTCCCTCTAGGAAGCCAAGGGAATCTGACAGTTTTGTCTGGGAGCTATCCTTGGTTATAAGGAATTTTGGAGGCAGAATCTCAATTTTGACCATGGACCCCTGAACGTGAAAGATGCTTTTCTCCATGGGAAGAAAAGCAAGGCCTTTCAGTATTTTAAAAGCAGATGTAAGGTGACCCCCAAGCGACCAAGGCCAGACAGAGCTTTCTATCCTGGCAGGTTTCATATGGGAAAAATCTAAGGACATAATCAAATTTGGAGGAGGAATCCCAGTTTTGGCCATGAAACCTTGGATTTAAAGGACATCTCTTTCCCACAGGAAGGAAAGCATTGAAAGCCAAGTTTTTAAGGGCAGATGAGAAGCGACCCTCAACATTCCAGTGTTAGCTGGACCACTCAGGTGGCCCTTAGGAGGCCAAGTTAACCAGACCTGTTCCGTGTTCTTGGATCCTAGGGACCCTGCAGCATCACGATTCTCCCTTGGTTCCATGAGGCCCCATAGCATCACAACAGATCTTTGTGTCCATGAGGCCCAGCAGTATCACAATGGTCTCCTTGGCTCTGCTGTGGAATAATGGTCCCTTGCTTCCATGAGGCCTTGCAGTGTCAAAATGGTTTCCTTGGTTCCATGGGACTGCACATGCCAGAATGGCCCCTTGGTTCCACAAGGCCTGGCTGTGTCACTGTCCCCTTGCTTCCATGGAGACCCATAGTGTCATATAGTGGACCCTTGTGCCCATGAGACCCTCCAGTGTCACAATGGTTGCCTTGGATCCAGGAGGCCCTGTGGTGTCACAATGGCCCCTTGCTTCCTTGGGACCCAAAGTGTCAGAATGGTCTCCAGGATTCCATGAGGCCCCACGGTGTCACAATGGTCTCTTTTGGTTCTGCAGTGTCACAATGGCACCTTGGTTCCATGAAGCCCTGAAGTATGGAATGGCACCTTGATTCCATTGGGCCACTCTCTGTGACATGAATTCTTAGTTCCATGGAGCCCTGTACTGTCACAATGGCCCCTTGGTTCCATGAGGCCCTGCCATGTCACAATGGTCTCATGGGTTCCACAAGGTCCTGCAGTTCACAAGGGCCCTTTGGTGTCATAATGTGTAACAATGATATCCTTGGTTTCACAGACTGAGAGTGTCCCCATGGTCTCCTGGAGCCCCACAGTGTCACTACGATCCCCTTGATTCCATGAGGCCCTGACGTGCTACAATGACCCCTTGGTTATACAAGGCCTGGCAGTGTCACAATGGCCCCTTGGTTCCAGTGGGTCTTGAAGTGCCATACTGGTCTCCATGGTTCCCTGAGGCCCCACAATGTCACAATGGACTTTCCGTTCCATGACCTTTTGTAAACAATCTCCTTGTTTCCACAGTGTCACAATGGACCCTTTGTTCCATGAGGTGCCTGGCCTCCCATGGCCCCTCACAGCCCCTCACAGCCCCTCATGACCCCTCATGGCCCCTCATGACCCCCCATGGCTCCTCATGACCCCTCATGGCTTCTCCCAAAGGAGAAGGGGTCGGGCCCTGCTTGTTCCCCTTTTATTTCGGTCCTTTCACAGCAATGAGTCAAGAAAGGCTGAAATGGAGCCTTTCCCCAGCGTTTCCCTCGGGGTTCATTGCAGGCTGAAGCTCTGTGCTGGCGCTGCCCCAGCACCAACATCCCTGCAGCCCCCAAGGCCTTTGCTGTCCCCCCGTGTCCATTCCCTGTCCCCGAGTCCCGCCCGGCTCTGGCAGCAGCAGCAGCCGCAGCGCAGTGGGCGCCGGCCCGGCCCAGCCGGGGCTCCCGGGCAGGAGCAGCAGCAGCGCCGGCCCCTTCCCACCTGCTCCTGCCTCGGCTTCCAAGGCCTTTGTCCAGGGCAATTCTGGAGTACAGCAACAATCACCCACACCCAGCCCTTATTCCTCAGGGCCCGCCTGTGCTGCCCTGACCCAGCCTGCAGAGAAAGAAAGGGTCGGGTCCCAGCGCTGCTTTCAGCCCTCTTTTACTCACTCTGAGCTGACAGCAGGAGGCTGTTGTTGCCTTTGCCTTGAGAATTGTAGATCATGCCTGCTCTTGCCCCTCTTCTGTTTACCACTTAAATTTTATCCTTAATATTGCAAATGCCTTTTTCGATAAGTGCTACCCAGAGTGCTTTGTGACAGGGAACTCAGGCTATTTATTGCAGGCATCATGAGCAGCAGATCTCACAAGTCCCTGAGCACAAAGTCAAGGAGAATTAAAGCCACACAGGCCACATTTGCAGCACTGAAACACAGCCCTGTTGCTGGTGCTGCCGAAATAGGATCAGCTGACAGAGGCCATTACACAAATTGCCTCTAGAGCGTCAAATAAAATGAAAAAATCCACCAGGACAAAGAGAAACCAGAACTTCTTGACTCGCTTCACTGTTCCTTCTTCCCAGCAGCAGGAAATGGAGATGCCCAGAGGTATTTCCAGCTGCTGCTGATGCCAGTGGGAGCCCAGGCTGCTGCCCAGCCCCAGCGGGATCCTGAGCCCAGCCCGGGCAGCTCCCGCAGTGTCGGGAGCTCAGCGCACGCGGGGCCAGGCCCAGAGCCCCGGGCACGGCCGCCCATTGCGGGGCAGCGGCGCAGGCGGAATGTCCTGAGCCCAAACCTCCTGCTCCTGCCACACAGCGCCCAGCCTTCTCCCCCTGCTCCTCCTCTCCCAGCACGGCACAAATTCCAGCTCCCAGGAGGCTTCCCCACACAGGCCTCAGGCTCCTCTTTCAGCCTGAGTGTCCCTGCAGAGGAACACGGCATCTTTCAGGCACTTCCACAAGCTCAGGCTTCTCACTTCATGGTGAATCTGGGATGGAAACGGCCTTGCTAAGAAAGCCAAAAGCCAAGGGAATGGATTAGTAATTGTTAGAAAAAATTGCCCTTCTTCGAGGGGCAATATATGATGTAATTCGTGTAAAGTTGTAAGTTAATGAACAGTGTTTGTATGGATAAAATAAACTCAGAAACCAAAAAGAAAACCACAAACAGAAAAAAAAAAACAACACAGATTGCTTCACGACAACATGGTAACAGCCCACAAAACAGGACAGCCCAAATTAACAAGTGAATGGACGTGGCCACAAGGAGATGGCTCTCTTCAAAGACAGTCCAGAGAACACCCAGACATTGAGCGCCAAGGACTCAGGATTAATCGGGAAAAATACATCTCAATAGCAGCTTCCCTAAACCAAGGCCTGCCTTCATCAGAATTCATGGTCTCCCAGAATATGGTTTTGTCCAGCCAAAGGCAGAGAAAGGAAACCACATGAAAAGGCAAAGCAACGAAAGGAGACAAAGACCTCTCTGCTCCAGGCTATGAAAAACTGTATATAAACTGGGCTGACCAGAGTGGTTTTGTGAACATTGGGCAATCCGGAGCAGTGGAGTTTGGATCATAGTGTGTTTACCCGGTGCCGATCCTGGGCTCGGCGTTGCTCTTTGTGATTGTGGCTGTCGTGGACCCTATCCCGGCCACAAAATAAATTATCACTTATTTCTGATTATACTCAATTCGGCTAAATCTTTCTATTATCTATAACATAGGCAAGGCTAACCAAGTCATTCCCTACATTTCTCCTGTTCTGATTCTTTTAGGTGGCTACTTTGAGAGGTCCAGCTTGTTCTGGTGCTTATCATGAGCAGATTGTACTCTTGATTTATGCACCAATGCACCAGATGTGGAATCGTCTGCACAGAACTCAGAAACAAACCCTCTCTGTCAGACCATTTTCACATTCCAGATAATTTTCAAGATGTCCACTGGGAGGTTGGAATGATTATCACACAACTCTCCACTTCTGCCTGCAGGCTCTGGAGATTCTTTCCCTGCATTCAGTCAGGGTTGCATTCCCTAACAATTCCTGGTACCACCTCCTGTTTTCTTCGATCAGAACAGTAACAGTGAAAACCTTCCCCATGGCACAACTCCCCAGCCCACCAGCAAAAGAAAGGACAAGTTTTCAAGTTCTCAAAACCTTTGTCCTGCTTTGCTGCAGGACAGTGCAGCACGCACAGTGTGGAAAGCTAAGAGACTCTGCAGTTGGTGGCACGTCTTGTGACAGGAGCTCGTCCTCCAGGAAAAGTTTGTGAAAGAGGAAACATCACTGTAGAGAAAATGCTTGGAAAAGCAGAGCAGCTTTCCAGAAGTGAAATGACAATGGAAAGAAACAACCCAAGATGTTCACATATACTATTAATTCCTTTCCTTGTACGCTCTCCTTTTCTGTGTTGCACTGGTTCTACATCAACTGATCTTACCTCGAAGACCTAGGATTTAGCGAGTTTGATGCACTCAGCACTATCATTAGCTACACACAGTTTGCCTTCTCCCTGTTTTGCTTTTAAAGCAATGCTGGAGACATCAGAAACCTGCAAATGCAAGACTTTAGAGCATAGTGCTTTGGTCGGCTATGGGATCTAGAGACAGGGGATGTGCTCTCACAGTATTTCACCCTCAGCAGTGACAATACACAGCAGCAACAAAGGTGATTCCTAGGATATTGTGCAGGAGTCAAGGCTCTGTGTCTTGACTTAATATGGCAAAGTTCACCTGTTTTGACAGGTTCAGGATCCAAACTAGTGTGCTTTTCTAGCTGTGTCGATGAACAGCAGGACAAATAAAGCAGCCAGCAGTTTCTTTGCAGAGAGGGCCTTTGCTCCAGGCTGAAAGGGCTGGATAGGCAGGGAGGAGGCAGGCAGCTGAGCTGCTGTATTGGACTGGCATCCAAACTCAGCAAAAATAGCAGTTTGATCCTTTTATTTTAATCCTCCTGTCGGCAGTCTCCAATTTTCACTCGGAACTGAACAAGAAAATAGGAACAGCCGCTGCCCACCCCGAGCGGCCGGAGAGCAGCGCTGCCCCGCAAGGGCTGCATGTCTCGCTCCTCATGTGCTGCTCTGCCCTCCCACGGGGCTGGCTCTGCCTGGCGCTGGCAGGCTCCTCCTTCGGCACTTTGCTCTGCTCCAGGGGAAAGTGCGGACAGCGCTTTGCTTGCTTGTGAGGAACAGACTGCAGCGCGGGGCGAGCGGGCGGGATAGCGCCCGGGGCATGCGAGCACGAGGGACAAGTTGCAAGCCTGCGGAACTTAAAGTTCTGTTTGGAATGATATTCTATTTTTCCAATTTATCAAGCACCGAGATTAAATGTAGCAGCAAATTTTTAATAGTAACAATTATAAATGGATTCAGTTAAAGTATTAGAGATGTATACAAAAAATATCAAAGGATTGGAAATTAATACAATCAAAGTATTAAAATGAATATTGAATTCATATATTTCAGGATAAGTAAAGTTTGAGAGTAAGTAATTTAGTATAATTGAGGTTTGTATAAAGCATAAGCATAACTGACCAGGGAGGGGGCCCTCCCCCTACCAGGGGTACGAGGAGGGACTCGCCCTTCCTCACCTACCAAAGCATCAAGGCTGACAATCCCACTTATATACTAGATGCTACAGAAGTTTCTAGAAAACTCCTCCTAGTTTCTATTCCTAAAATCTATGTCACTATGTTGTATGGCGTGTGCTCTACTAATGGGTTAGGGGGTCTCTTACCCTTTTGAGGGTCTTATTTCCAGTGAAGGCTCATCGTCTTCCTCAGTGTCTGCTGTGTAACCTGCAGGGAGCGCATGGCCACTATGTGACTGAGCAGATGTTTTCCATAGCAAGACTTTGAGTCCCATGCCTGGAATCATCCCATTTTGGCCCATTTTGTCCCATTTTAAGGTCGAAACTTTCTGTTTGTAGATGCTGCTTGTCAGAACTATGTCCTTCTACTATTCCCTTCAAACATTTTTCTTCGACTCTTAGCATCTGGAAGATGTCCTTTGCCCTGTCTCACCCATCTCCCCCTTCAGTCTGTAACAATTGTCTTCTATTGATCTAAATACAATTTTGCTAATACAGTGACAATTTAGTTAGCACGAATCACATTTATCACAGTTCCAAGCTAATGAAGAAGCAGCTAAACAAGACGGTGGTTTTGAGTGGGTGCAGGAGGAAGAGATGCTCCGTGACTCCGGTTCGGCCCCGGTGGGGAGCGACCCGTGCTGCCCCGGGGTGCACGGGGCGGAACGGACACGAGGGGAACGGACACCCGGGGAACGGACACGCGGGGAACGGACACGCGGGGAACGGACACGCGGGGAACGGACACACGGACAAACGCTCGCGGCGCTTCGGCAGCGGCAGCAGCAGGAAAGAAGCGATCCCACAGACCCTCTGCGTCCCTTCTCTTGTTCCTCGTCTCACTCTCCCGCTGTCCCACACTCTGTCGCGGTGTCCCGCAGCCTCTCCCAGTATCCCCTTGCCGGTCTCCCCCTCCCCTCTCGCTGTCCCTGTCCCGGCCCCTCCCTCTCCCCGCGCCAGGCCGGGCCATGCCCCCGCCCCACTCCCGGCCCCGGGCGGGGCTGCCCCGTCCCCGGCCCCGGCCGTCCCGCCGCGGTCTCGCCTCCGCCCGGCTCTGGCGGTATTGGCGCTGGCGCTGCTGGGCGGGCATCAGTGCCTGGGCCGGGGGCGGCATCGCCGCTCTTTGGCTCCGCCTGTCCCGAGCCCGGAGCCGGCCCCGACGCGGGGTCCAGTCCCGGCCTCGGCTCCTGCCGGGGCCCGCGGAGGACACACGCGGCGCGGCCGCTCCCGCCGCCTCCGCTGCGGCTTCCCCGGCCCGAGCTCCGCCGCTCGGCAGCGCGGCCGCCGGCCCTGAGCCGCCGGGGCCCGGGGCGGGTGGGGATGCCCGGCCCGGGACGGTCGGGGGGCGCTCGGGGGCCGTGTCTGGCCCCGGGCCGAGCGCTGACGGCCGCGTGTCGCCCGCAGGGAAGGCGCAGGAGGCCTTGCAGGAGCGGTACCGGCTGGGTTCGCTGCTGGGCAGCGGCGGCTTCGGCAGCGTCTACTCGGGGACGCGCCTCGCGGACGGCGCCCCGGTGAGTGGCGGGGCCGGCGGCGGGCAGAGGACGAGGAGGAGGAGGGCGGGGGAGGAGGAAGAGAGGCAGAGGAGGAAGAGGAGGAGGCCGGAGCGCGGCGGAGCGGAGCGGGCGGTAAGCTCATCCCGCTGCTGCCCCTTGCTCACAGGTGGCAATCAAATGCGTGCCACGGGATGGCATCCGGCACTGGGGCGAGCTGGTGAGTGAGCGGGGCCGGCGGCCGAAGGCGGGGCGTGCCGGGCGGCGAGGAGCTGGGGCCCGGCAGGGTGGGAGCCGCCGGGAGCCCTGCAGGGAGAGCGGGCGTGGGGTGAGCGGGGCATGCGGAGCATCCCGGGCTGGCTGAGGGGTCCCAGAGCCCTGGCACGGCCTCAGCCCCACTGACGGCATCGTGGTCCTGGCGCAGCCCCACGGCGCCCGTGCGCCCCTGGAGATCGCGCTGCTGGACAAGGTGTCCTCTGGGTGTGCTGCTGTCATTCAGCTCCTGGAGTGGGTTGAGCTGCCCAGCAGCTTCTTGTTGGTGCTGGAGCGTCCGGAGCGGTGCCAGGAGCTCTCGTGTTTGCTGGCGGAGCGGAGGTTCCTGCCGGAGGAGGAGGCGCGGGGGCTGTTCCGCCAGGTGCTGGAGGCCGTGCGGCACTGCAGCAGCTGCGGGGTCCTGCACAGGGACATCAAGCCCGAGAACATCGTGCTCGACCTGGCCACCGGACAGCTGAAACTGATCGACTTTGGCTGTGGCGCCTTCCTCCAGGACACAGCCTACACGCAGTTTGCAGGTGAGCCCACCCAGTGGATGCTCCCGGGCATCTTATGGCCCAGCCGGGATGCAGCACCGAGGTTTCTGCCTATTGGAGCCGGGATGGGATTAATGCTTGAGCCAAGTTGATTTGGGTGGGGGTGTGAGGGGGGCCAGCTCCCAGCCCTGCTGACAGCCTTCAGCACCCACTGTGCCCTGGTCTAGGGTTGGAGCTGGGGCAGCCAGGCCGACAGAAACCCCCATGGGGGTAGCAGAGAGGGGGGGGTCTGACTGCGTGCCCTGGCTGGTTTGGTGTGCAGGCGAGGAAGGGCTCGAACTGCACCTCTCCCCTTGTTTGCCTTGGCTTACTAACATTTTCTGAGGGCCGTGCAGGCGGGGAGAAGGGTGGGTTTTCTCCACCCCTGGGTGGGTTTTTCTTTTGCGTGTCATGGTTGGGCCTTCTCAAGGCTTCTGCTGCCCTCTTCCAGCACCAGTGGCTTCTTTTCCAGCCCCGAGTCTGTACGCAAGTCCCAAGTGCTGGTGAGAGGGCAGCGAGTCACCCCGTGTGCCACTGGGGCATCCCCCACATGCCTAGGGATGCTGGGGCGAGGCTCTGGCAGCAGCAGCATCCTCCTTCTGAACTCCATCTGTATTCCATAGGAACCCTGTCCTACAGCCCCCCAGAGTGGATCCAGCACCAGCACTACCACGGCGAGGCAGCAACGATCTGGTCCCTGGGCCTCCTGCTGTACCACCTGGTCGTGGGGAAGCAGCCGTTCAGGAGGGGCCAGGAGATCATCTGGGGACGGATCTTGTTCCCACGACGGCTCTCTCAAGGTGGATCCTCATCCCTGGGCAGGGGGGAATAGCTGTGCTGGGAGACAGCAGCAGGGTGTGAGCATCCTGCTCTGGCAGCTGCTGAGGAGGTGGCACAAGTCCTGCTCTCCTGCTCTCCTCCAAACAGAGAATCCATGGGGAAGTTTAGGCACAACCCTGTGTACACCCATCATGGCCTGGGCACAGGAACGGGGTAGGGGGGAGGCAACTTCTGCAACGTACTGGTGATTTCTGGTTTCTGTCTTCAGAGTGCCAAGATGTTATTAAGAGGTGTTTGTCCATGCAACCGTTGGACAGGCCATCCTTAGAAGACCTTTTCCGTGACCCTTGGATTCAGGGTGTTCATCTGCCCTAGAAGATGGGAGAGATCCACGTGCACAGCTGGATCCAGAGGCCTGGCAGGTAACAGCTGCACACATCTCTTGGCAATCAGTGGCAAAGCAAACCAGAGTGCCTGTAGCTCTGAGCAGGGATCATCAGAAGGGAACACACAGCTCTTGGAGCTGAGCTGGAGAGCTGGTGTGGCAAACACTGGTGGCCACCATCCCCCCTAGGTTTGCTTGTCTGGTTCATTGATGGCTGGGGCCCTGGGAAGAACACTGACAGCCTGGTCTGGCCCCCAGGGAAGGAGAAGGAGTCCCTAGAGAAGCTGTTCCAGATGGGGCTGCTGCCAGAGACACCAAGGACACTCTCAATGACAAGAATCTCTTCCTCGACGTGGCCAGCTGAAGATGATCGACTTTGATTCTGGCACCTTCTTCACAGACACACTCCACACCCAATTTGCAGGTGAGCCCACAGCCAGGGGGATGCTGCCAGATGTGGGCATGGCACAGCCTGGCCGGGCACCAAAGGTTTCCCCAATTGCTGGGGCAGATGCAATGAATTCTTCAGTGGCTGCCAAGCTGCTTTTTGGCTCTGGGCAGCTGCTGAGGGGCTGGATGTGCCTTGGCTGGCTGCAGGCTGGGCACAGTCCTGCCCTCCTGCTCTGCTCCCAGAGGCAGCAGTGACTGGGAGGTTTGTGCCCAGCTCTGGGCAGGGCCAGCATGGCCTGGGCACTGCGGGCTGTTGGGACAAGGGGGACAGGAGCCTTCAGCTGATGGGTGGTTTCTGGTTTCTCTCCTTGCAGCCGGGCTCTGCAGATGCTGAGGCTGCTCTGGGCTCTGCCAGGGCTCTGCTGGGCTCAGCCCTGGGCACGGCTGGGCCAGCCCTGCCCTCACATGGCTCTGACAGCTTTGTCTCAGACGAGCCCGTTCTGAGCACTCCACCTGAGCTTTGTGCTTTTGCAGGTGAGTGAGACTCTCCTGCAGGCCAAGAGATTGCAGTTAGAGACACACATCCAGTTGGCAAGAAGCCAAACTCTCCATAGTCCCAGCTGAACGCCTGGATCTCCAC
The DNA here is from genome assembly GCF_052056855.1 of Sturnus vulgaris. Taxonomy (NCBI): domain Eukaryota; kingdom Metazoa; phylum Chordata; class Aves; order Passeriformes; family Sturnidae; genus Sturnus; species Sturnus vulgaris. The sequence continues at coordinate 1,558,871 of NW_028276728.1, read as the reverse complement.
AAGATGTTTAGTCTGTCCCACTTGCCATTCCTTTTTCGTTAGATTTGTGCAATTGCACTTTATTCCTTCTCTAGAAGTGCCACGAGTGGGCAAAACCTGGCGAGGGGGCCGTGCTCCTAAGGCAGTGCAGTCTGGAGCTGATGGATGGAGAATTGCCCTTCTGCACTTCCAAACCAAGCCAAAAGCCGTAAGTGGGACTTTGCGTCTTTAAGAAGCCTCTGACAGTTTCATTGGGAATGTGCAGCTCATTCACAGGGTGAGAAGGAAGGGCATCTTCTAAAAGTTTTGGGCGGTGACAGAGTTGAGATTGCCAGTCCTGCCAGGAGCTGGCAGGGCACAAAGCAATTTCTTCTTGCTTCACACCAATTTCACCACAATTTAAAATATCAATATTGGAAACAAATCCCAAAATCTTTTTCAAAAAAGGTTACAGAGGCCAGTAAGATGCATCAATGCCATTGACTCATTTGCAAAGTGAATAACTGAGTTTTCTGTTGCAAAAGATCAGTTACCTCTTAAAGGTACAGAAGATTTTTCACAGCACACTTGGATTTTGCTTTTATCTTTCACATTTTATAGAGGTTTTTTCCTTTTCTTTTTCCTTTTTCTTTTCCTTAAAACAGAAAATATGCCATAAAAAGAAGCGTCCTCTGCTCCTGGTTCCCATGAGGAGCATCTCCTTCCCGCTGGCTGAGCTGCTCAGGCAGAGCCCGGCAGCTCCTGGCCCTGCAGGGCTGAGGCTTTTCCCCATTGCTGGGCACAGACTGGTGGAGCAGCACTGCAGAGCACGGGGACACACAGAGGGACCAGGAGCAGCTGCCTTTGTCCACCTGGAGCTCCAAGGCCCAAACTCTGAGCAGACAGGGCTGGAAGGGACTGACAGGCTCCCTGTTTGCTGTGCTGCCCCACTTGTGCCCGGCCCAGCTGTGTGTGGGGCAGAGGGAGAACAAGGGGCAGCTTCCCCCCAGCCCCTCTGGCCCCGGGGCTTGGGGCAGTGTCAGCACCAGCTGCTCCAGCCACGGCCTCTGCTGGCACTGACAGCAACACCCAAATTGTGGCTGATCCCGAGGGAGCAGCAGCAGGGCCTGGATCTGATCCCTGACTCTGGGGCAGGGCTGGACAAATGACCCCCACAGCAGCAGCAGCAGCAGCAGCAGCAGCAGCACATGGACCTGACTTTCAGCACAGCCCCTGCCACTCCTCCCTCCCGTGTGCAGTGGTGTCACAGCAGCCTGGGCCACCTGGGAGCCCCCAGGGCCAGCAGGGACTGGAGATGGCAGCCCTGGGCTCCTGGAGGTTGTGCAGGGAACAGAGGTGGGGACTCCCTGTCCGTGTGGAGCTTCCAGATGGAAAAGGCTGCTGTGAGCAGGCAGCTCCGAGGGCACAGAAAGGAGGGGCTGGAGCCCCTGATCTGTGCCAGTCCCACAGTCCTGGGCAGCAGCCACCGAGCACAGGGGGAACAGAGGGCACAGCAAGAGGGACAAAACCAGTCAAGGTCAGAGAGTGGGAAGAGCCAGAGCTGGGAGCAGGAACAGCTGCTTCACTGCACCCTTGGAGAAAGCTCTTGGCTGCTTCAAAGTGCTGAAAGGTGTGAAGGGCAGGGAGGAGAGCACAGCAAACAATGCTCCTGTTTCCACAGCCTCCCCTCTCAGTGTCCCAGAAGGAATTGGATGAACTGTGTTCTTCTCTCTGAGTCATCTCGTTCAGCATGAGCAGCTCAGCACCAGGAGCTAAAGGAGCTGAAGCCTTAGGCCACAAGAGCTGGCCAAGAGGGGACTTTTGGACCTAAGTAATGCTGCTAACATGGACCTAGCTGAATGCAGCAGATAGAATCCTTTCTGTAGGGAAAGACCTCTGAGCTCATCCAGTCCAGCCATTCACCCAGCAGTGCCAAGTTCAGCACTAAACCCAGTCCTGAAGTGCCAAGGCCCGAGTGAGGCCTGAACAACAGGCCCTGAGCCAAAGGTGACGTCTCAATGAACCTTCCAAGCAAAGGTTATCTTTGTATCCACTCATTCCTGAAATATGCAGGATCAGTAGCATTGTGATAGATGTATCCACTCCTTAGCCAAACATGGATTGACCTTTTTGCATTTAGAAAGGGGACAAGGCCACGAAATCTGACATCTGGCCTTGTTTGGGGCTGTATGGTCAAAGTCAGCTCCCTTGGGTCCTCCTTGAGCCCTGGCCAGGCTTTGGGAGGGACCCAAGAGGAGAATGAAACCAGACGTTCCCACACTAGAAGCACTGTCAGTTGGTTCATTCAGCACTATCAAAGCATCCAAAAATTGCATCTCAGAAAAGGAAAAGAACTTTTTTGGGTTTGGGAAGACAGGGATGGATTTTGTTGACAGCACGTTGGAAATAGCACCAACAGAAGGAAGAATTGGTTTTGGAACACTCCCACATGGAGTGAAAGAGGAGGGTTTAAATCTTGAGCTCAGGTTCATTTGTTCAAGTGAAATATAATATTATTATTCATAGTAATGGTTATATAAAAATATAACATGATCTCTCCTTTTTAGATATCATTAAAAATTGATAATGTAAAATAATGCTGACAATGCTAATAGGTCATCTTTGGCTGCTCACTGTGACACTAAATACCCTACAGAAAAGGACTAGCCAAGACCCAAACATCAGTGGTAAACTTTGCAAATTGTATACAAGGAATAAAGGAGGAAGGGATGAAATTGGCTATTTTGATGGGGTTTGCTGATACTGTGATGTGGAATGCTTTGTGTGTTCCTGTGAAAAATGCAGTGAATAAGACATAAGGGTTTTTCATATACCCGATCATCCACAAGCTGCAGGATTGGTTGAAGAGATGAAGGGATTGTTAAAAGAGTAGTTGAAGATATGAGGAGATTGGGAAGCTGTCCCAGTGGAGAACCCATCTCACAGATGTGCTCCATGCCCTTAACAATGGAAACCCTCTCGCTGTGCATGGCTGCACCCAATTTGCAAATACAGCCATGGACAGTGAGCCTGTGACTGCCTGGGAAATGGTTCTGGGTGTGATGGCCCCTGGCAGGGCCCCCCCAGAGGCTGCAGGGCTGGGCCTTCATGCACTGGAATTAATTAGGATAAATCAGAAGCAAATGAGACTTAAGAATACAGGAACAATAATTCAGATTCCTCCAGGACACTTTGGTTTGATAACTGCTCGCTGGAGCTTGGCCTTACAAAGCGTTCATGTCATGGAAGGAAGAACTGATGCAGATTATCTAGGAGAAATTTAAGTAATTCGGTGAAGTAATAGTGAACAAGATTGGATTATTCAACCCCATGGCGGGGTGGCACAGTTACTGATATTGCAGTTTTAACAACAATTGTGAAAGAAGGAGCTCCACCTCAAATCCACCTGTGTTTGTAGAGACAGAGGGTTTGGATGCAGCAGTCCTAATAATGGAGGCAGAGTGTGGGTCCAGAGGCCCAATGGCCCTCCCGAGCCAGCTGAAGGAACAGCTCTGGGGAAAAGACAACACTGTTTGACTCCTGAAACCTGGGCAGAAGCAATGGGAATGTGTCCCTGCAGCCAAGTGCTCAGTGCCAGAACAAGTGGATGTTATGGGATATTGTTTTACAGATCCTGCCAGACCAAATCTCCCTCTTTGCCCCAACAGCTCTTTGGAAAATGATCCATGGGGCTCCATGTGAAGGCTGATGTGGCACTGAGGGACTTGCACATGAATTCCAGCCAGGAGCCTGGGGGCCCTCAGGGACTGGGACCTGGCACCTCTCCAGCCAGAGGGGAAAGGACCCCACCAAGCCTTGTCAGCCACAGACAGTGCAGCAGAGCTGAACAGAAAAGGACCTTGGGGACATTATTCTGGAATTAAAAAGGGATCAGCTCCATGGACAACAAAATTATTGTTCCTAACCCAAATGAGACTGAGGAAAAAGAATGAAGAACCATGTCATTCAAGTACTACTGATGTCTGTAAATTGTATCTTGATAGGCAGCCAGAATCTTTGTTTGCCAGAAACACCTCTAGTTTTACCAAGGATTAGTCATGAAAATTGTGATGAAAATGGAAAGATCAAAGTAGTCAAAATAATCTAAGCAATTGCTGGATATGTTCTTGACCAGAGGGAAATCAAGGCAGAGCCATGGTTTGTCAGGACTTGCTTGATCCCAATCAGCCCCGTGGTGCATTTGGTGCTGAGCCCTTGAACCTCAGGTCCTGAGAGGAGATTGCACAAACCTTTCCAGGAGTCCAAGTCAGAAGAAAAACCCAAAGTGTCTCGAAGCATTAATGGGTCCCACTGATGTCCATCCACACCACAGGCTCCTCATGGACTGCTTGGAGGAAAGAATTGCAGGCCAGGATTGCCCAAAAACCTCTCAGAGACTGAGAAAAGAAAGGAAAAAGGAAAGTACCTCAAGAAATTGAAGTTCCTTGAAGTATTAATGAGCCCCACTGAGTGTCAGTACAAAGCTCTCAAGGGACTCGTTAAAGCAGATAATTGGGACCATGATTGCATAAACTACTAAAGGAGTTCCTGTAAAAAGGGAAACTCCAAGTACCTTAAAAAAACTGAGTACCTTGAAGCATTAATGAGCCCCATTGAGTATCATAACTGACAAAGTCTCTCAAGGGACTAATTAAAGCAGATAATTGGAGGCCATGATTGCACAAAACTTTCAGAGACTCCAAGGCAAAAGCAAAACCCAAAGTCCTCTGAAAAACCTGCAGTCCCTGGGAGCATGAAGGAGCCCCCCAGGGCCATTCCTGACCAAGGCTCCCCAGGGACTGGTCCCAGCAGGTCCCTGAGGCCACTGGGATGTGGGGGGATGCTGAGGGCAGGACAAGGGGTGACAGTGGCCAGCCTTGCTGGGGCTGTGCCAGGAGGCCCCAGTGGCTCAGGACAAGGTGTCTCCTCCCAGCCCTTGGTGGCACAGACCCTGCTGTGCCCCAGGGCACCAAGACTTGGCTTCTCTTTGTCCCTACCTGTCATCTCTGCCTCCAATTTCCAGCTCTAACTGGAACTTGATGACACTTTCTCAGTCATGTCCCTCAGTGGGACCCATTAAAACTTGAAGAAACTTCAGCATTTTAATTCATGTTTGAGTTCTTGAGAAGTTTTTGGAACTCTCTCAGGGAATGATTATGAAGTAAACAGAACCAGAGCCCCAAGAGATTAATTAAAATCCTTGTGCTGTGTCTGTGCTGATGAGCTGGGCTGGGCTCCTGGCAGAGAGGAAGCTCCTGGCAACCAAGAAGAGCTTTAAAAAGACATTTCTGCTGAGGAGCAGCTCCTCTCCCAGCCCAGGAGGGCTGAGGGCACTGCCTGCAGGCACTGAGGGGACAGGAGCCAGGCACAGACAGGCTCAAGGCAATCGGGATTGGGAAGACATTGAGCTGAGACTGCACTTGGGGAAACATCTTCACAGCCCTGGACATGGTGAGTGTGTGGGTGCAGGGCAATGTCCCCTGTGCTCCTGGAGGGATCTCCTGGAGCCAGCACAGCCCACAGCCTGGGGGATGTGTCAGGAGGACTCTCCCAGTTTCTCTGAGACAGAGGAGGAGGAGGAGGAGGAGGAGGAGGATGAGGATGTGCTGCAGAGCGGGGCTGCCCTGGGCACCGTCAGAGGGACAGGGCAGGACGGCTCCTGCTGCCAGGGACGGCTGCAGGGGCTGAAGCTGGGGCTGCAGCCAGGGCTGCCCAGGGCTGTCCTGCAGAGCAGCTCCTGCAGCCCTCAGGGCTCTTGGCCAGCCCAGGCCATGTGCCACCTGCCAGGGACAGCTCTCAGCCTGCCCTGCAGCTCCCCATGGACTGTGGGGAGAAGTTGGAGGTGCAAGGAGCCACCCCCATCAGGGCAGATTCCTCCTGCTGTGGAGATGGTGCTGCATGGCCAGGGCTGCTCTCAGCTTTCTCCTCAAGGCAAGGCAAAGGGGCTGTCAGCTGTGTCTGTGTCACTGACACTCCTGCACTGTCCCACTGGCCATCAGCACATCTGCCTCCCATCTCCCTCACAAAGTGCCTCCTCACCCTCCTGTGCCTACACACAGCAGCAGCAGCACCTTGGCTTGCAGCATCTCAGTTTGTGTGAGCTGCCCTTAAGGCCCTGCTGGCAGGGAGATGGCCCTGGGCAGTGCCCTGTGCTGGGAGGGGTGTGCAGGGCAGAGCTGAGCCCCCAGGGCTGGGCTGGGCTCTGGGAGCACTGGCAGGGACAAGGCTTGGATAGAGAGAAAGAGCTCCCAGTAGGCACAACTGCAGGCAGCAGAGAGCCAGAGCAAACCCTTGGTGTGTCTCCCTGTCCAATTGCATAGGGAAAGAGAGAAGGGTATAGAGAAGCTTTCTTTGAAACTGGTGCCTTAAGAAAGTCCACTATATTTTTCAAGCATGTTTTGGTTCAGCCATCCTGAAATAGAGGGAGGTGTAATGAAAAAGGCACATGTGTGTGACCAGCAGGTCTGACAGCACTGGGGCACAGGCAGCCCTACTTTCCCTCTGGGCTCCCCAAGTGTTCATGGTGAGAGCAATGCTGCAAGAAGATTTCTCCCCCTTTGAAGAAATCAAAACCCCAAGCTCATAGATAAAAAAAAGGTGACTGAAATTTAGGCAAAGAAAGAGAAATTCCTTTAAGTAAATGTGTAATAAAATAGCATAGGATTGACTCAAGGAAACCTATCCAGGATTGTTAATGTCTTCTTTGAACAGTCCCCGATGGTGAGAATGAAAAAATGTCCAACAGCAGCTCCATCAGCCACTTCCTCCTGCTGCCATTGGCAGACACGCGGCAGCTGCAGCTCCTGCACTTCTGCCTCTTCCTGGCCATCTCCCTGGCTGCCCTCCTGGCCAACGGCCTCATCATCAGCGCCGTAGCCTGCGGCCACCACCTGCACACCCCCATGTTCTTCTTCCTGCTCAACCTGGCCCTCACTGACCTGGGCTCCATCTGCACCACTGTCCCCAAAGCCATGCACAATTCCCTCTGGGACACCAGAATCATCACCTTTGCAGGATGTGCTGCTCAGGTATTTTTCTTTGCCTTTTTCATTTCCACAGAGTTTTCCCTCCTGACCATCATGTGCTATGACCGCTACGTGTCCATCTGCAAACCCCTGCACTACGGGACCCTCCTGGGCAGCAGAGCTTGTGCCCACATGGCAGCAGCTGCCTGGGCCAGTGGCTTTCTCTATTCACTGCTGCACACGGCCAATACATTTTCCCTGCCCCTGTGCCATGGCAGTGCCCTGGGCCAGTTCTTCTGTGAAATCCCACACATCCTCAAGCTCTCCTGCTCACACTCAAACTTAAGGGAACTTGGGCTCCTTGCTGTTAGTGTCTGTTTAGCTTCTGGATGCTTTGTGTTCATGGTTTTCTCCTATGTGCAGATCTTCAGGGCTGTGCTGAAGATCCCCTCTCAGCAGGGATGGCACAAAGCCTTTTCCACCTGCCTCCCTCACCTGGCCGTGGTGTCTCTGTTTCTCAGCACTGCCACATATGCCAATCTGAAGCCCCCCTCCACCTCCTCCCCATGCCTAGATGTGGTATTGTCAGTTCTGTACTCAGTGGTGCCTCCAACCCTGAACCCCCTCATCTACAGTCTGAGGAACCAGGAGCTCAAGGCTGCAGTGTGGAGACTGATGGCTGGAGGATTTCAGAAACGTTAAATAACAGGCAAATTTCTGGAAATCACTTGTAACAAAAATAATTTTTGTTAGTTCTTCTTGGTTTGGTTGTGTCTTTTTCTTTTTTTCTGTGTTGTAGTTTTTTTTATATTTTCCACAATGAAAGGCCACTATATGTACTATTTCTCTTTTTGGTTCTCTCCAACTCTGCTGTGGCCCTAGACTGTTTTAATAGGGATTTGTGCTCTCGAGGCTTTACTGAGCAAAGATCTCACAGAAAACTTTTCACTGGAGATGCCCCTTTTCTTCCCTTTTCTGGAGCTGCAGCAGCAATGTCTGTGTGCAGAGCTGGGGGAGATCAGTGCTGGCACAGCAGCTCCTCTCCTGCTGGCCACACCATTCCTGATCCAGGCCAGGAGCCATTGGCCTCCTTGACCACCTGGGCACACTGCTGGCTCATGTCCAGCCTGCTGTCCATCAGTGCCCCCAGGTCCCTTTCTGCCTGGCTGCTGTCCAGCCACTCTGTGCCCAGCCTGGAGCACTGCAGGGGTTGTTGTGGCCAAAGTGCAGGACCCAGCACTTGGTCTTGTTAAACCTCACCTTGTTGGATTTGGGCCCTGGATCCAGCCTGTCCAGGTCCCTCTGCAGAGCCCTCCTACCCTCCAGCACATCCTCACTCACACCCAGCTTGGTGCCGTCTGCACATTTCCTGAAGCTGCACTCCATGCCCTCATCCAGATCATCAATGCAGATATTGAAATCCACGCTGGCTGGCTCTGATCCCTCAGCCATCCTGGAGGTGCCCTGTGATGGCACTCAAGGTGATCTGTTCCATCACCTCACCAGGCACCCAGGTCAGGCTGACAGGCCTGCAGTTCCCCACATCCTCCTTCCAGCCCTTCTTGGGGATGGGCTCACATTGGCACCTCCAGTCCTCTGGCACCTCCCTGCTGAGCCAGCACTGATGAGAAATGATGGAGAGCACCTTGGGCAGCTCATCCAGCAGCTCCCTCATCCCCCTGGGATGGATCCCATCTGGTCCCAGAGACACCTGTGAGCATCTGAGTGGCTCAGCAGGTCCCCAGCTGCTTCCCCCTGGATTCCAGGGGTCTGTTCTGCTCCCTGTCCCCATCTACCAGCTCAGGAGAACACTTGTCCTGAGGACAACCTGGCTTATTGTTGAAAACTGAGGCAAAGGAGGGGTTATGTACCTCTGCTTTTTCCTCATCTTTGGAACCCATATCCCCCCCAATAAACAATGGAGGTTCTCCTTACCCCTCCTCTTGCCATTAATATATTTATGGGAACATTTTTATTATCCCTCACAGAAGTAGCCACGTGAAGACCTAACTGAGCTTTCACCTCTCTAATTTACTTTTTGCACGACCTAAAAACATCCTTAAACATTTCCTGAGTTTTTTGCCCCTCTGTCCAAAGGTGATGCAGCCTCTTTTTTCCCTGAGTTCCTGGAAAGAGCCCCATGCCCAGCCAGGCCAGTCATTTTCTGCTCTTGCTCTCTTTTTTGGTGCAAAAAGACATGCTGTTCCTGCTCCTTTAAGATTTCTTTTTCGAAGTGTGACCATTCTTCCTAGAATCCTTATTTTTTTCGTGCTGTTTACCTTAAAAAAAATCAATACCTGATTTGGTATTCTCCAAGTCTGCTTCAAGAATAGGCCGAAGTCTGCTCTCTGTAAGTCCAGGGCAGAAGTTTTGTTGATGTCCCTCCTTGTTTCACAGAATATTTAAAATCTCAAATATTTCATGGTCACTGTACCCCAAACAGCCTCTGACCACCACATCTCCCACCAACCCTCCTCTCTTTGTGAACAACAGGAGATGGAGCTTTGCTTGAGAGTGGGAAGAGAAGGAAACCTCCCCAAAGTGCAGCCTGGAAGGTTCAGCCTGGAGGTGAGGAAACAGAACAGTCCCTCCCAGGGCAGAATGTTGGTGCCCGAGGTGTCCCAGCGTGAGGCTGGGCCAGGCCATGGCTCTGTGTGCCAGGAGCCGGCAGCGCTGGGTGCAGGGAGCCCAGGGAGGGCACAGCAATGCTGGGCTGAGAAATGCTGGGGGGGACAGCGAGATGGGCGTGTGCAGCCGGCCAGGGCACAGGAGCAGCACGCACAGGGGGCACAGCCTGCAGGAGAGATGGCCAAGGGCTGGGCAGGGCTGGCAGGGCCAGAGGCACCCAGGCCTTTGTGCCCTGGGCTCGGGCAGGGCCTCTGCAGCCCCACAGAAGGAACTTTCCTGGCAGGGACTGCACTTTGCTTCTGCCTCGGCCCTCCCTCAGGAGGCTGGCAGGGCTTGCAGCTTGATGACATTTGTCCTTGCTGCCTCTCCCATCCCAGTGCTCCAGGAATAGCCCCGAGCCACCTGTGAGGGACAGGCCCTGCTGGCCCAGGCCTGGGCTCAGGCCTTGGCCTTTCTGCTTCCTCCACCCAGCCCAGGCCTTGCTCAGCATTGCAGTTCCCTGCTCACAGCCTCGGGCTCCTGCAATCCTGCCCTCAAGGATCTGCTCTCACCACTCCCTGGGGAGCCTTTGGCACTCCCTGCCCTCAGTGGGGCCACTGATGCTCCAAGGGACTTGGAGTTTTGCTTCTGACTCCTTGAGCAGCTTCTTCAACCTTCTCTCAGTGCCTGGGGGTCCTGCACTCAGCCCCAAATCCACCGTGGGGATCATTAAAATACAGAAAACCCTCAGGAGCTCTTTGTCTTCCTGCCATTGTCTTCCAGTCTCCAGGCCTTGTGCAGCTGCTTGGAGTCAGTTTTAAATTCTGCTAAGGAGGAAAATTTCAAAGTGCATCTCATGACTTTCTTTTACTCAAGGGAATGTTTTTCTACTTTTCAGTTCAGAGAGGAGGTGATAGAAGCATTTTTCAAGTGATTTTGGTGCTGAATGTCTCCTTAGGAGGTCTGGGTACTGAGAAGAAAGAGCCTCTTGCGGGCTGTTTGGGCAACCCACTCCTCAACCCCATAATAACCATGTCATGATATCTCCTAACTGGGACTTAAAACCCAAAATATAAAAAAAACAAGTAAGTTTTATTTATAATATGAAAAAATTATTAATGTGATAAATGTGTTTTGTCTTAAGTAAATTGTAACTATATTACAAAATTGTACTCATATCAATAGAAAAGAATTGTTACAAAGCAAAACTGGAAATAAGTGAGACAAAGCTGATGGAATCCTCCAGATGTTAGAAGGGAGTCATGGAAGGATGTAGGGTTGATAAGCAGCATCTAGAAATAGAGAGTTTCAACCTTGGAATGTGCCAAAATGGGATGATTACAGGCATGGAACTTGAGTAATGTTTTAAAGTGGGAACATATGCTTAGTTACATAACCCCAAGCTTAGTGTGCTTGAGCTACCCGCAGGTTACACCTCAGTCATTGGTGAAGACCAAGAGCCTTCATTGGAAATCAAAAGGATGAGAGACCCCTAACTATCAGTAGAGCGTGCACAACACAACACAGTGACATAGATTTTAGGAATAGAAAGTAGGAGGAGCTTCCAAGAAAATTCTGTATTAATATGTATTAGTATATAGTATATAAGTGGGATTTTTGGCCGTGATTGTTTGGTACATGAGGAAGGACGAGCCCCTCCCCATAACCCTGGTCAGTTTTGCTTATGCTTTATACAAACCTCAATTATACTAAATTACTTCCTGCCAAATTTTGTATATACTCAAATACATGTATCTAATACTTTGATTGTATTCATTTATATAGTTGTTACTATTAAAAATGTACTACTACATTTAATCTAGTTGTTTGATAAATTGGACAAATAGAAAGTCATTTATAACACTGGGACAATCTCTTTCCTGGTGGTAGACTCTTTGACAGTGTGTCCCCTTGGGCAAAGCACTTTCCCAGCTCCTTTGTTGCTCGCTGCACACCAGCCCAGCTCCCATAGCAGGGGTGAGTGGTGTGTCCCTGCTGAGCCCACAGGCTGAACACTGCTCTTGTGGGATCCATTCTGTGGTCTGGAGGAGCTGTCACGGGCCAGGGAGGGTCAGGGCTGGCAGTGGCTGCTCAGGGATGGGTTTGGCCCAGGTCCCTGGAAGGAGCGACTGCCCAAGCAGCTGCGCTGGCCCCGGGCTCTCCTCCCGGCCTCCTGGGCTTTGTTGGGTGGCACAGCCTGTGCCAAGGGGTGCCAAGGTGCCTGCAGGCCCCAGCTCTGGGGCAAACAGAGAACGTCCTGGCCGTGACCAGCGAGCTGCCAGCTCAGCAGTGGAGCACAGCACGGGCTCACGCTCCACATCGCTCCCACAGATGCAGCCAGCACCTCAACACGTGTTCCTGATTCCCAGAAGGGCATTGGAAAGGGTTTCTGTCAGGGAACACGCTGTTTGATTGTGATAAGGGTAAGTTTGGCCATCTATTTCTGCCAGGAAACGAGCTCAACTGAACATCGACTGAGATCCTCCAAAATCAGCTCTTCTCTCCCAATAAAGAGAGATGGAGCTGTCACGCCAGTGTCCGGGTGGTACCAGCAGCAAAGCCCACACGGCAGCAGCACTGGCTGAGCTCCATGTCCAGGAGCAGCCATGGATGCCCACGGTGCGGGCAGGCAGGAGCCAGGCAGGGGCTGCTGTGACCAGCGGCGAGGCCTCGAGGGGCTGGGGGAGCCCATGCTGAGCATCCTGGGCTGAGGGCACATCTCCTGCAGTGCCATCATCTGGGCCTGCACCTCCTCCAGGGGCATTCCCAGGAAAAGAGGGCAGCCATCAAGAGCATCTCCAGGGACACAGCCTGACCAGCAGTGTCAGCAGGAAAAACAAAGGTTTTGCAAAGCAGTGGCCCTTTGATGAAGCAAAACATTTATAATCAGGGCAGCCCGTTCGTACAGATGTGGGTATACTCTGGGGCTACAGCTAAGACCATGAGGTCACAGCAGGCTCTGGGGTCCCAGAGGTCCCAGAGCCCCGTGGTTGCACAGCACCACAGGCACCGAGCAGTCAGTCCTTGAGCACAACTGCTGCGGCAGCAGCGGCGGCGGCGGCAGTGGTGCTGACATTGGGACAGCGGTGTCAGGACAGCGGGGGCAGCAAGAGATGCGGGACTGGCACAGGACAAGGCACCATGGCCCTTGCTCTGCGCCTCTTCCTCCTGCTCCTCCTGGCAGTGCCCCTGCCTGCCAGAGGTGCCCAGGCAGCTCCAAGGCGAGCACAGGGAGCAGGTGAGCTGGGGGCCTGGCTCCCCTTTCCTGGGACAGTGCTTGTGGTTACTGCGCTGCAAAGAGAGAGAAAGGACAGCAACACACACGGACCTCTTTGGGGAAAAAAGGCCAACGTTATTGTAAGGACAACCCGTATTTAAAGTGTGTTACGTGCAGCTAGGATAGGACAGTAGTTCATTGGATAATTGGGAAAAACATCCTTGGGACAGCACCTCAGGATGTATCCCACGGGAAAGACACCAGGTGTTAATCTTTATTATGAATTTCACTCTGTTTTTCACAATGTTGTCACCTTGGGAGACTTTCTCCTTAACTGAAGCTGTAGTCAGCTTGTCAGCCTGGGAATGGAGCTGAAAGTCAGGAGAAATCCAGGCCTGAAAAGGATTTCCAAGCTGTAGTTCCCTAGCTCTCTAAATGTGTGTGTCCACAAGCGTTCGCTTCTCCCCGGGAAGTGTTGGGGATGGTTTTCCATAGGGATTTAGGGAGGCTTTCCTCTGTGGGATGGAGAGAGCCCACAGGGGCCCTGGGCTGCCCCGGTTTCCTCTCCAGGGATGTGGATCAGGGCCTGCAAACAGTGTGGACAGGGACCAGAGGCAGCCCAGAGCTCCCCAGGCCCCTCAGCAGCTTTGGCCAGCTCCATTCCCATCTGGCTCCCACAGCCTTACCCGCCCCCCTTGCAGTGCCCAGTTCCCTAAGGCAGAAGGGCATCCCAGCACACCATGGAAATGGTTCTCATCTGTGCTCCCTTCCAGGTGAGCGTGCTGGGAAGGCTTCTGCAGCACCTTGGCTTCATGAAGACTTTCAGCCTCTGGAGCCTCCTGCAGGTATGTTGTAAATGTTCCTAAAAGAATCATCATTGACAACCTGGCAGGAACCAGGTGACAGAAGCTTCTGTGGCTGTTGAGTTACAGGTGTGTCTGCAGGGAAGACTTTCCCAAGTCCTCTCCTGGTTCCTGCACGCAGACCCAGCTCCCTTCACAGAGGTGAGTAGTGTGTCCCTGCTGAGCCCACAGGCTGAGCACTGCTTTTGTGGGATCCATTCATCTGAAATGGAAATACTTTGTGTTAAGGTCGCCTGAGAAGGAAGAACAAACCAATAGGAAATAGTAAATCCCTGGAGGAATCCAAAGACCTGGAACAAATCCTGAGTGATCTGGAGAGACGCTGTGGTGGGTGCATTTCCCTCAGCCTTCTCCTGACACTCAGCAGCCGGGGGCTTTCTCTGCACATCTGGACACGCCATGCCCAGCACAGCAGGAAGGGCTCCATGGCAGCCTCGCTGCCCTGCTGCTGCTGTCACAGCCTGCAGGGCTGTTTCCCAGCCTGGCCTGGCTGCAGCTTCTCCCCAGCCTCTGCAGGAAGGCCTTTGGCACCAGCTGACAGGGAGCCCAAAGTGCCCCACGGGCCATGCTCCCCCTGAGATGCTCTGCAATTTCATGGTCTGAGGGTAGAGCAGGAGGGGCAGCTGTTTGGAGAAGGGTGGGTCATGGAGCAGCTCCAAAACCCTGGGCATTTTCCTTGTCCTTATCCATGTCTTGGACAAATATTGCCTGGAGAAGACTGGCACAGCACAGAGGAATTATCCCATGCACTCTCAGGGGTTCGGGTATGGAGCAGCCCTGTGCCAAGGGGTGCCAAGGTGCCTGCAGGCCCCAGCTCTGGGGCAAACAGAGAACGTCCTGGCCGTATCCACTGAGCTGCCAGCTCAGCAGTGGAGCACAGCACGGGCTCACGCTCCCCATTGCTCCCACAGATGCAGTTGGCCCCCCAACATGTGCTAAAAATATCTGGAAAAGCATGAGAAGAGTTTTCTGCTGGGGAACACATTGTTTGATTAAGTTAATGGCCATTGTGGCTGGTGGGGCACTGTTCCTGATGATGTGCTGTGCTGGAATCTGGTATTGCTGGAAGAGGAAATGGTGAGTGCTTTGCTGATCTCTGCCTCAAAGAGCTTCTTTTCAAGGCTGCTGATAGGAAACACTGCCAGTGAGGCTGCTGTGGAGTTGTGGATGGTCAGTGGTTGTCCACATAGTTCTGCTGAAGGTTCTGCTACTGCCCAGTGCTTTAATTGGCCTCTTGATTGCTGGGCCTTGTCCTGGGGAGCCCGCTGGGGCTGCAGCCAGTGCTGGCTCCCACTGAGGCTGTGTGGCCAAGAGCAGCCCCAGGAGCAGCGGGCAGAGGCAAAGCAAGGTGGGGAGGAGAAAGAGCAGGGACCAGATGGCCCTTGGAAGGCAGACGCGCTCTGGGGCCCGCTCCTGGCCAGGGACCCTGCCCAGAGCCATCCCCTGCTGGCCAGGGCCTAGAGGGGCAGCTGTGCAGCTGGGCCAAGGTGTGCCAGCAGCTCCAGCCGTGCTGGGGAGCCTTGCCAGCTCTGGGCCCTGCAGTGCAGGAGGCTCCCTGTGTGCCAGCTGGGGCCTCAGCCACTCCTCTCTCCACAGGTGCTCCTGTGCAGATTCACAAGAGCAGCCCAGGAGCTCAGGCAGGGAGAACTTGACTCATTCCAGCTCTTCCCGTCTGTCCCCAGCTGCCCTGCTGTGGCTGCACCCCCGTCTTGAGCACATCCCAGCACCCATATTTCCAAAACGAGAACCCCTGCCCCTGAGCCCCCTGGCCCTGCTCCCCGGCCCAGACTGAAGTTGGGCAGCCCCTGTCTGCCAGGGCAGGGCTTGGCCCATGTTTTATGTTCAAATAAAACAATTGAGTTGTCACAGCTATGTCTGGCTGTACCAGCAGCAAAGCCCACACGGCAGCAGCACTGGCTGAGCTCCATGTCCAGGAGCAGCCATGGATGCCCACGGTGTGGGCAGGCAGGAGCCAGGCAGGGGCTGCTGTGACCAGCGGCGAGGCCTCGAGGGGCTGGGGGAGCCCATGCTGAGCGTCCCTGGGCTGAGGACACATCTCCTGCAGAGCCATCATCTGGGCCTGCACCTCACGAGGCACACAGGGCTATTTTGGGGTCTCTGCTAAGGTGTGCACGGATCCCCTGTGAGGTGCAGTGGAGTTAAACTTGAGGGGTTTTTTTACTCTTCTCAGCACAGTACAGGGACACTCTTGGCAGAGGTTTTGCTTAGTTGGGAGAAAAACTCTTGCAAACCCTTGGGCCCGGCCTGTGGGCACAGGTGGAGCCCATTCCTTGAGGCCAGGCAGAGCTGGGCCAGGTGAGGCCTGGGCAGGGAATGGCTGCGGCCATGGTGGGGTCTGATGAGGCTGTGCTGGTGGCCAAACACACATTTACAGCCATGGCCATTGGCCCTGGCCCTGTGCTGGTGGCCAAACACACATTTACAGCCATGGCCATTGGCCCTGGCCCTGTGCTGCAACCACACACACATTTACAGCCATGGCCATTGGCCCTGGCCCTGTGCTGGTGGCCAAACACACATTTACAGCCATGGCCATTGGCCCTGGCCCTGTGCTGGTGGCCAAACACACATTTACAGCCATGGCCATTGGCCCTGGCCCTGTGCTGGTGGCCACACACACATTTACAGCCATGGCCATTGGCCCTGGCCCTGTGCTGGTGGCCACACACACATTTACAGCCATGGCCATTGGCCCTGGCCCTGTGCTGGTGGCCACACACACATTTACAGCCATGGCCATTGGCCCTGGCCCTGTGCTGGTGGCCAAACACACATTTACAGCCATGGCCATTGGCCCTGGCCCTGTGCTGGTGGCCACACACACATTTATAGCCATGGCCATTGGCCCTGGCCCTGTGCTGCAACCACACACACATTTACAGCCATGGCCATTGGCCCTGGCCCTGTGCTGGTGGCCACACACACATTTACAGCCATGGCCATTGACCCTGGCCCTGTGCTGGTGGCCACACACACATTTACAGCCATGGCCATTGGCCCTGGCCCTGTGCTGCAGCCACACACACATTTACAGCCATGGCCATTGGCCCTGGCCCTGTGCTGGTGGCCAAACACACATTTACAGCCATGGCCATTGGCCCTGTGCTGGTGGCCACACACACATTTACAGCCATGGCCATTGGCCCTGACCCTGTGCTGGTGGCCACACACACATTTACAGCCATGGCCATTGGCCCTGGCCCTGTGCTGCAGCCACACACACATTTACAGCCATGGCCATTGGCCATTGGCCCTGTGCTGGTGGCCACACACACATTTACAGCCATGGCCATTGGCCCTGGCCCTGTGCTGGTGGCCACACACACATTTACAGCCATGGCCATTGGCCCTGGCCCTGTGCTGGTGGCCACACACACATTTACAGCCATGGCCATTGGCCCTGTGCTGCAGCCACACACACATTGACAGCCAGGGCTGCTCCCTGGGGCACAGGAGGCACCCGGGGGTGTAACTGAGGCCGTGGTTCCTCACTCTGAAGGGAGACTGGCTCTGTTCATTTGGAGGGCACAGCTTAGATCCCAGTTACCTTTGTGAACCTGCTGGGGAAGTGTTGAGGGGCAGAGAGTTCCAACCCTTCTCAGTGGGAAGCATGGCTGATGATGTGAGTTTCTTTACTTTTTTGCCCTCACAATTTGTGTCCTGGCAGAGGGTTAAGTGTGCTTGCTTTCAGTAGGGCCCTTTTCTTCTTGGTGCTCAGTGGGGCTGCAATGCAGCCAGGGTTGAAGGAGGATCTCTGGCTGCTTGGGCCATGGTTGTGGGACTCCCTGGCTTCATCCTTCTTTTGGCTGTGATTTCAAGTGGTGCTTGTGCAGGCATTTTACAGTAACTGGCTTCAGTTTGTTCATCTTGTCACCAAAATTTGGGAATAAACCTCTTGAACAGCACTATGGTGTTAAGAGGCAGGCATGACTTTGTTGAAGTGCTGGATGCACAGGCCATTGGGATGACAAGGTCTTCTTGGGGGGTCTTCAGGCACTCTGGTCATTGAATAAGGAGGCTGATTCTTCTGGCAAAAAGATTGTTTTCCATGTGTGGGAAAGAATCACCTCTCACTTCCCCATCCCTTTCTATACAAAGTTATACACCAAGTGCATTCACATGTCTCTATCTGTCTTGTTAATCTAGTTTTCTATCAATCTTACTAATCTATGAAATATGTCTATGCATGGTATTTTGTTTATTTGTAAATTATGATACATCTGTTGAGAGCTGGAAAATAATACCATCCATCTTTGATATAGCAAAGCTTGAGTTTAGGAGCAGACATGAACTGGGATTTCTTTCTTGCTAGACATATGCTGCCTTGTTTAGATTGACTTTGACCTGAAATCCTGCATAGCTGGAAAATGACTGGTGGACATGGTTGTGATATCCTTAAAAGTCCTTTTTTTAATTTTTAATTTTTTTCCTCTTTGATGGTTGGTAAATACCTTCTTCCTTAAGCTATGTGCTGGCAATATTGGAGGTAGAAAATAACATAATACTGCATATTTTAGATACTTTATAGTTTTCCTGTGAAATTTTATTTTAGTATCTCCTCTCTAAAATCCCCTCAAAACCAAATCAGCAGGTCAGCTACTGAGCACAACATCCTGCCTAGCTGCAGCTCATGTTTCTGCAGTGGAAGTGGCTTTTTGTTCTTCTGCACGTGTATCAAACACGACAAATGGAAAGGCTGCTTACAGAGGAGAGAGCCTTGTTGAGTGTAGCCTGGACTTTGGGAAGGTGGTTGCTGTTAGATCAATACACAGCAAACTGCCCAAACCTTTTCTTGTAACTGCTCTCTGGTTATTTTGGCCTGGCTTCTTTAGGAGGTTCTATTTTCACTTAGAAATGGCACAAGAACACTCAGTGTGCTCCCGTGGAGCCAGTGCTGGCACAGGACAGATGGAGCTGGGACAAACAGCACATTGATTTTGATCTCAACAAGAAGCCACCGGAGCTCCTCATGACAGCAACCCCACAGACTGGTAATGGATCCATTAAAATGAACTCATCACAAAGCTTTTCACTGAAACTCTGACATATGGAGCTTGTTCAGTTCTGCCACGGAGGAAGGGACTTTGAAGACAAAGAGGTTTAGCAAGGAGATCCATGCACAGCAAAACTGTCCTCTAGCAAATGAAGTCTTAGGATGTAAACCCTCATCCATACTCCGGTTTTACCCCTCCATTTACCCAAATTCTTGGTCTTAATTCCTGTGTCAGTAGGAAAATGTGACAGGGAAGTGTAGATCCTCCTTTTCTTCTTGAGCTGGGCAGCTTGGAACCTCATCTTCTCCCACAGACAGGAACAGACAAACTGGAATTTTGTCATGAAACCGTACTTTGGAAAGTTTGCCCTGAGTTTATTTTTGCCCAGAAGTATCTGAGATTCACTGGAATATTTACAAGCCATAAATAAGCCATTGATTTATTGTCGTTGCTATCATCTCTCATATTTTACAACTTTTGTGCTGCACAAGAACCAGGCTCTTGCAGAACTCTTTCCCCATGCATTTCTCCAGTGTTTCTTGCAGATAAGCGTGGATGTCAGCCTGGCTGGGACACAGAGTCAGCCAGATTTCACCAAGAAAGAACCAGGCATTGAGTTCATGCCCTGGGAAACATTTGTTAACTTAGTGCAAACCTAACTGCTCTTCCCACAGTCCTTAGTGTTGTTCTGTAAACTGGTTCAAGTTCTGCTCCCCTATTGGTTATTCATTCCCCTTATATGTCATCGTTCCAGAAAGTTCTTCCCCCGAGGGTATCTATTGTCACGGCCCCCTTGTTTCGGGTCCTCGGAGTTTGTCCCCATACAGTGTTCAGTTTCTGGGCATTGTCCCTGCTTTATTTTCCATTAAAGTTCTTTAACTTTTTGGCCAACTCCGTTGTTCCCACTCCTTTATTTTTGCCACTTAATCCCTCAATACTTCAAGCCCAAATGTTTTTCAGCCACCTTCACCACAACACACGACTGTGTCTTGAGTGTAAGAATTTTGCAGTTTGAAACTGGGACATAAAATATTGAAAATGAAAGTTGTAAGTACCAACGGGGAGGGGAGTGTGACAGCATCTTTTCTTATAGAATGTGCAGCACCCCAAGGCCTTCATCAGTGCTTTGTCCTGTGCCACTCTGGCATGTCATGAAATGGGACTTCACCTGCCACCAGCCCAGGTCACCCTCTGCCACCGCAGCTCCTTGGACCTTGTGTCCACAAAGCAGACACAAAGTGTTTCTGCTGCTCCCCCCTTGGCACAATTCCACAGTGAGCTGGGATTTTTCCAAGGGTCTCCATTGTGCCATATTCCTAAAGAACCAGGAGCCCATCCCGATGAATACAGTGAGTTTCATGCATGGTTGTCAGCTCCACTTCCTGCCTACAAATCCTGAAACTGCTTCTAAATGCTGTTCCCTTCAGCTCTTGGACACCTACTCACACAGAGCTGGGAAAAAAAAATCTCCTGGCTGCCAGCTTACAAGGTGACTTGTGCCAAAGTTAGAGCTCTGTGAGAAATCTCTATCCAGCCCTATTCTTTTAATGTATCTATATGTGGGGGTGTGCATGGATGTGTCCTGTGTACAAAGGAAGGAGTGTGCAAGCAACGTGACTGACACTTCTACTCTCTGTGTTCATTCCATACCCATGGATATAGAGACATCCAAGAGCCCCTGGCACAGACAGACCCTTCTATCCATGGATACAGAGACACCCAAGAGCCCCTGGCACAGACAGACCCTTCTGTCCATGGGTACAGAGACATCCAAGAGCCCCTGGCACAGACAGACCCTTCTGCTCATGGATACAGAGACATCCAAGAGCCCTTGGCACAGAGAGACCCTTTTGTCCATGGATACAGAGACATCCAAGAGCCCCTGGCACAGACAGACCCTTCTGCTCATGGATACAGAGACATCCAAGAGCCCCTGGCACAGACAGACCCTTCTGTCCATGGATACAGAGACATCCAAGAGCCCCTGGCACACACAGACCCTTCTGTCCATGGGTACAGAGACATCCAAGAGCCCCTGGCACAGACAGACCCTTCTGTCCATGGATACAGAGACATCCAAGAGCCCCTGGCACAGTCAGACCCTTCTGTCCATGGATACAGAGACATCCAAGAGCCCCTGGCACAGACAGACCCTTCTGTCCATGGATACAGAGACATCCAAGAGCCCCTGGCACAGTCAGACCCTTCTGTCCATGGATACAGAGACATCCAAGAGCCCCTGGCACAGACAGACCCTTCTGTCCATGGATACAGAGACATCCAAGAGCCCCTGGCACAGACAGACCCTTCTGTCCATGGGTACAGAGACATCCAAGAGCCCCTGCCACAAGAGGTCAAAGCCAGCCAGACCTGTCTGTCCTCGCAGCTTTTGTCTGGGAGCAACCCTTGCATATGGGGTACTTTGGAAGAGAAATACCAATTGTGGCATTGAGTGTCTGTGCAGGGAGGATGATTGTTTTCCATAGGAAGGAAAGCACTGAGGTCCAGAGTTTGAAGGAGAATGAGAAGCAGTTCTCAGGAAGACAAGACCAGCCAGGGTTGTTGGTAATGGCAGCTTTTGTCTGGGAGTAATCCCTGGATATTGGGAATTTTGCAGGTGGAATCCTTTTTCAGCCATGTGTGCCTGGATGAAAAGCACAGTTCTTTTCCATATAAAGGAAAGTCCAGAGCCCCAGTGTTTCAGGGGTACATGAGAAGAGACCCTCAAGATGCCAAGGGCAGTTGGAGCAGTCAGGCCAAGCCAAGCAGACCTGTTACCTGTTCCCTTGGATCCATGTGGTCCTGCAGTGCCACCATGGTTGTGTCATATTGGATCCTTGGTTCCATGAGGCCCAGCTGTGTCACACTGGCCTCTTGTTTCCATGGGCTCCACAGTGTCACAATGCTCCCTTGTTTCCATGAGCCCTTGCAGTGTCACAGGGGTCTCCTTGGTGTCACAGTATCACAATGGACCCTTGGTTCCATGGGGACTCACAATGTCAGAAGGGTCTCCTTGGTTCCATGAGACCCTGCAGAGCCCCTTGATTCAACGAGACCTCAAAGTGTCATCATGGTCTCCAGGATTCCATGAAGCCCCACAATGTCACAGTGGACCTTTGGTTCCATGGGGTCCAGCACTGTTCCATGAATCCTTAGTTCCATGGGGCCCTGTAGTGTCACAATGGACTCCTTGGTTCAAAGGTGCCACAGAGTGACACAATCACCCCTTGGCCTGATGAGACCCCATAGTGTCACAGTGGTTCCTTGGTTCCATGGGGCCCCATAATGTCACAATGGCCCCTTAGTTCAATGAGGCCTTTAGTGTTTCCATGATTCCATAAGGCCTTGCAGTGTCACAACAGACCATTGGTTCCATTGAGCCCCCCAGTGTCACTATGGTCCCCTTGGCTCCACAAGGCTCTGAAGTGCCACAATGGCCCTTTGGTTTCACAAGGCCTCAAAGTGTAAAAATGCCCTCCATGGTTTCATGAGGCCCTGCTGTGTCACAATGGGCCTTTGGTTCCATGGTGCCCCACAGTGTCACAATGGTATCCTTGGTTCCATGGTGTCAGAATGGTCCCTTCATCCCATGCAGACCCACAGTGTTCACTGTAGTGCCCTTGATTCCATGAGGCCCTGCCATGCTGAAATGGCCCCTTGGTTCCAGTGGGTCCCAAAGTGTCAGAATAGTCTCCATTGTTCCCTGAGGCCCTGCAATGTCACTGTGGTCCCCTTGGTTCCACGGGGCCCCACAGTGTAATAATGCACTCTTGGTTCCATGAGGTTCCTTGTCACAATGGTCTCCTTGGATCCACAGTGTCACAATGGCCCCTTGGCTCCAGGTGGCCACGCTGTGTCACAATGGCTCATGGCTCCATGAGGCCACACAGTTTAACAATGGACCCTTGGTTCCATGAGGCTTTGCTGTGTCACAATGGACTTCTGGTTCCATGAGATTTCATACTGCCAACAACAATCTCCCTGGTTCTGCAGTGTCACCATGGACCCTTTGTTCCATGACGTTCTGTAGTATAACATTGTCACCTTGGTTCTGTGAGGTTCTGCAGTGTCACAGTGGGCCCATGGCTCCACGAGGCCTTGCTGTGTCACAATGGCTCCTTGGTTCCAAGAGGATTCTCAGTGTCACAATGATCTCCTTTGATCCACAGTGTCACAATGGACAATTGGTTCCATGTGGCCCCAATGTATCAAAATGGATTTTGGTTCCATGGGGTTCTGCTGTGCCACAATGGCCCCTTTGTTCCATCAGTTTGCACAGTGTCACAGTTGACTCCTTGGATCTGGGAGGCCCTGCCATGACCTAATCTACAAAATAGCTGAATAAGGCTTCTTAACACTAATTTGCTATTTAAGAGGATATCATTTATTCCGGCCTGAGGTCTAGTGAGAGATTACTCCTAACCATACGTGGACATGTAATTCTACAAGTGTGTCACTTATATTCAGTCACTGCTGGTGCATTTCAATTTACCCATTTCCATAACCGCCCCTCCCCTTTTCCCAGGTTCAGTCCTTGTTTTATCTATCACTGCACCCTTGAGCCAGATTTGTTCTTATTGTCTTCCAAAAATCCTTGCAGAGAAAGCAGTCCCTGCAAGCCTTTTGATTAAGCTAAAAGTTCACAGTCACAGTAAAATTGGAATTAAATATTTTGGTGTGAAGCCCAAGGCTCTGTGTGTCCAGGCAGAGGCAGGCAGGAGGCAGAGCTGTCAGCAAAGGAAGGGGCCAGCGAGGTGGGGCAGCCGGGGGATGACGACAGCCTGCAGGGACAGAGGCGCAGGGCATGGACACCGTAGGACAGCCTGGGCTGCAGAGGGCACAGGGATGGGCAGCAGCTGAAAGGCCCTGACACAGCCAACTCCTGCAGCACTTGGGCCATGCAGGCTGGCCCTGGGCCTGAGGCCAGCAGGGGACAAGTGAGCCTTGCTGTGCTGGGGCCTCATTGCCTCCTTGTCCCTGCTCAGCAGCCTGGCAGGGGCCGCCCCATGGTGCTGCCCTTGGCATTGCACATGGCCAGAGCCCAGTGGGCCGGGAAGAGCCCTGAGCAATGAGGGAGGGACAGGATCTGCCTTGCCAGGGGCTGGGGCTCAGTCCTTGGCTCTTTGCATTCCTGAAACACATCCAGGTTTGCTCAGCATCAGAGACATCTTTCCCTTCTTTGTCCCCATCTGCCATCAGTGCCTCCAGTGTTCTGCTCTAACTGGAACCTGGGGACACTTTCTCAGTTGTGTCCCTCAGTGAAACCCATTAAAACTTCAAGAAACTTTGGAATATGACTTTGATTTGGAGTTCTTGAGAAGTTTTCCTTCATCTCCCTCTCAGGGACTGATGTTCAGGGACTCAGCACCAAAGCCCTGAGAGGGTCATTAAAGTCCTTGTGCTGTGTCTCTGCTGATGAGCTGGGCTGGGCTCCTGGCACAAAGGCAGCTCCTGGCAACCAAGAAAAGCTTCAAAAAGACATTTCTGCTGAGGAGCAGCTCCTCTCCCAGCCCAGCAGGGCAGAGGGCACTGCCTGCAGGCACTGAGGGGACAGGAGCCAGGCACAGACAGGCTCAAGGCAATCGGGACTGGGAAGACATTGAGCTGAGACTGCACTTGGGGAAACATCTTCACAGCCCTCGACATGGTGAGTGTGTGGGTGCAGGGCAATGTCCCCTGTGCTCCTGGAGGGATCTCCTGGAGCCAGCACAGCCCACAGCCTGGGGGATGTGTCAGGAGGACTCTCCCAGTTTCTCTGAGACAGAGGAGGAGGAGGAGGAGGAGGATGATGAGGATGTGCTGCAGAGCGGGGCTGCCCTGGGCACCGTCAGAGGAACAGGGCAGGACGGCTCCTGCTGCCAGGGACGGCTGCAGGGGCTGAAGCTGGGGCTGCAGCCAGGGCTGCCCAGGGCTGTCCTGCAGAGCAGCTCCTGCAGCCTTCAGGGCTCTTGGCCAGCCCAGGCCATGTGCCACCTGCCAGGGACAGCTCTCAGCCTGCCTGGCAGCTCCCCATGCACTGTGGGGAGAAGTTGGAGGTGCAAGGAGCCACCCCCATCAGGGCAGATTCCTCCTGCTGTGGAGATGGTGCTGCATGGCCAGGGCTGCTCTCAGCTTTCTCCTCAAGGCAAGGCAAAGGGGCTGTCAGCTGTGTCTGTGTCACTGACACTCCTGCACTGTCCCACTGGCCATCAGCACATCTGCCTCCCATCTCCCTCACAAAGTGCCTCCTCACCCTCCTGTGCCTACAGACAGCAGCAGCAGCACCTTGGCTTGCAGCATCTCAGTTTGTGTGAGCTGCCCTTAAGGCCCTGCTGGCAAGGAGATGGCCCTGGGCAGTGCCCTGTGCTGGGAGGGGTGTGCAGGGCAGAGCTGAGCCCCCAGGGCTGGGCTGGGCTCTGGGTGCATGGCCGGGGACAAGGCTTGGATAGAGAGAAAGAGCTCCCAGTAGGCACAACTGCAGGCAGCAGAGAGCCAGACCAACACTTGTTATCCCTCCCTGTCCAGCTGCAGAGTGGAAGAGAGAAGGGTTTGAAGAAAATGACTTTTAAACCACAATCTTCAAAAAGTCCACGTGATTATCTACCACATTTTATCTGCGATCACTCTGAAATACAGGGAGGTGTAATGAGCAAATGGCCGTTGTGTTTGACCAGCAGGTGTGACTGCACTGGGACACAGAGATCCCTGTTTCCTCTCTGGGCTTCCCAGTGTTCAGGCTGAGAGCAGTGCTGAAGATGAGGCAGTAACTCAGCAGCAAAAAGCTGAACTCAAAACAAAAAAGAAAAAGAAAGTGAAATTGCCCCCAAGAGAATTTTCAGTGAATATGTAAGAAAATAGCATAGGATTCACCAATGGAAACCTGCCCCAGCTTGTCCATGTTTTCTTTCAACAGTCCACCATGCCAGAGTGAAGAAATGTCCAACAGCAGCTCCATCAGCCACTTCCTCCTGCTGCCATTGGCAGACACGCGGCAGCTGCAGCTCCTGCACTTCTGCCTCTTCCTGGCCATCTCCCTGGCTGCCCTCCTGGCCAACGGCCTCATCATCAGCGCCGTAGCCTGCGGCCACCACCTGCACACCCCCATGTTCTTCTTCCTGCTCAACCTGGCCCTCACTGACCTGGGCTCCATCTGCACCACTGTCCCCAAAGCCATGCACAATTCCCTCTGGGACACCACACACATCTCCTATGTAGGATGTGCTGCTCAGGTGTTTTTCTTTATGTTCTTCATTGGTGCAGAATATTTCCTCCTGACCATCATGAGCTACGACCGCTACGTGTCCATCTGCAAACCCCTGCACTACGGGACCGTCCTGGGCAGCAGAGCTTGTGCCCACATGGCAGCAGCTGCCTGGGCCAGTGGCTTTCTCACTGCTCTGCTGCACACGGCCAATACATTTTCCCTGCCCCTGTGCCAGGACCATGCCTTGGGCCAGTTCTTCTGTGAAATCCCACACATCCTCAAGCTCTCCTGCTCCAAATCCTACCTCAGGCAATTTGGTGTTTCTGTTTTCAGCGCCTCCTTAGCCTTTGGCTGTTTTGTGTTCATTGTTTTCTCCTATGTGCAGATCTTCAGGGCTGTGCTGAGGATCCCCTCTGAGCAGGGACGGCACAAAGCCTTTTCCACTTGCCTCCCTCACCTGGCTGTGCTCTCTTTGTTCCTCAGCACTATCATGTTTGCCTACCTGAAGCCCCCCTCCATCCCCTCCCCATCCTTGGATCTGGCCCTGTCAGTTCTGTACTCGGTGGTGTCTCCAGCCCTGAATCCCTTCATCTATAGCCTGAGGAACCAGGAGCTCAAGGCTGCACTGAGGACACTGATCACTGAACCATTTCAGAAAAAGTAAACTGCTGGCAAATTTCTGCAAATAACTTGTAATAAAATTCATTTTTGATTGTACTTGTTGGTTTGCTTGTTAGTTTCTTCAATTCTTTCCTTTGTTTTAGTTTTTTGATATTTTCCGCAATGCCATTGTTTGTGCCATTTCTCATTTTGTTTCTGTCCACATTAACTGTGACCCCCAGATTGTTTCAATGAGGAGCTGTGCTCTCCAGGATCTCCAGCAGTTTCACCACAGATTCCCCTTCTTTTCTTCCTTTCTCTGCAGCTACAGCAGCAATGTCAGTGTGCAGAGCTGGGGCAGATCAGTGCTGACACAGCAGCTGTGCCCAGCAGCAGCAGCACTTGGTGTTGCCAGTGCTGCTCCCGTGCCACTGCCCCGCTGCCCTCCTGGCCCTCGTGTTGCTGCAGGGCCTGAGTGCTCTGGGGGCCGGGCACAGCCCTGGGGGTGGCAGTGCCGGGGCTGCAGCAGGGACAGGTCATGGGCACTGCTGGGGCAGCGCTGATGCCTCAGGGCAGGGCCTGGGGGCTCCAGG
The DNA here is from genome assembly GCF_052056855.1 of Sturnus vulgaris. Taxonomy (NCBI): domain Eukaryota; kingdom Metazoa; phylum Chordata; class Aves; order Passeriformes; family Sturnidae; genus Sturnus; species Sturnus vulgaris. The sequence continues at coordinate 1,531,870 of NW_028276728.1, read as the reverse complement.
CTCCTTGGCCAGGCTCTCTCCACAACACTTGGCCAGCCCAATGCTGAGCAGAGAAAAGCCCCGGGAGCAGCCCCAGGCTGGCCGTGGGCAGGCTGGGGGCAAACAGCATGGCTGGTGCTCTGCAAGCTCCCTGCAAGGGGGACACCCTGGCAAGGAGCAGCAGAGCAGGGGCTGATCCATCCCCACTGTGCTGGACACCCCAGGGCAGCGTCCCAGAGCGTCCTCATGCACCTGCCAACAACATCCCCCCTCTGCAGCCCTGGCCTCTCCCCCAGCTCACACAGGAGCCCCATCCTTGCAGGCACACACACGGCAGCACTGGCTCAGGAGCCCCTGTTTGCATTGCACACAGCAGGGTCAGCACCCCCATGGTGCTGCTGTGGGGACATGGAGCTGAGTGAGCACAAATGCCATCAGCCCCTGGGGCCAGCAAGGGCTGGGGGACGGCAGGGAAACCACTCAGGTTTGCTGTGGCCTCTGAAGTCAGCCAGAAAGTTTGATCCCATGAGCTATGAGTTTCCTGCCCAACTGCCGATGTTGCTCAGAGCCAGGGCTGCCTGGCAGCCACCCCCAAACTACTCTGAGCATTTCCTTCATATTTTCTATCTTTCCTTTTTCCTGCTCTCGAATTCTTCCTACTCTCCATCCCTGTTCTCTCTCCTTCAAACAGCCCATTCCTGTTTGCCTTTTCCTCTCTGGCCCCATACTCCATTTCAGTTCCTGAGCTGGCACCATGGGAACGTCCCTTGGGGAGCAGGATCATCCTCCAAGTGCTGCAGGAATTGTCTTCAGGGTCCTACAGTGCCTCGTGCTGTTCCCTTGCCAGAGGCACCACAGGCCAGGGGCGCACATCTGGGCTGGTGTGTCTGGGTGTGAGGCTCCTGTAGCTGTGGAAAGCAGTTTTAACCATTTAAGTGCGGCAGAAATAAGATTCACAGCTACATGGTCGTCTTTCATGACAGAAGAAAGAGAAAAGTTTATTCAGAAACACACTTGGTTTCATAGCATGACTCGCTATACCAAGACTAGAGAAAAGGTGATTGGTTCAGAGAGAAGACACACCATTCCCAGGGCCTGGTCACACACCACAACATTGGGTTCTATCTTGTTATTAATTCCTTTTTATTTTGACCAAATTATCACCCTGGGAGAAATTCTTCCTAGCCTTGAGTTGGACCAGCTTATCGGCTGGGAACAAAGCTGAAAAAAGCTGAAAAAGCTCCAGCCAGGAATATTTTTCAGGCTGTAATTTTCTTACTTTGTCAATATGTGTCCCACAGGCTCTCTGTTGTGGGCAATGAGGAGGGGCTGGAGAGGCTCTGCAGGACTGACAGGATGGGCTTTGGGGCTGTGCGGAGCAGCTGAGGGACCTGGGTTGCTGGACCTGCTGAAGAGGAGCCCCTGGGCTCATCCTGCACCTGATCCTAGGGGTGGTTTCAGAGAATCACAAAATCGGCAAGGTTGGAAAAGACCTTGGAGAGCATGTAGTCCAACCTGTGCCCTGACAGCACCTTGTCTCCCTGAGCCTCCTCTTTTCCAGGATAAACATCCCCAGCTCCCTCAGCCACTCCTCACAGGACTTGTGTTCCAGACCCCTCACCAGCCTTGTTGCCCTTCTCTCGACTCACTCCAGACCCTCCATGTCCTTCCTATACTGGAGGCCCAGAACTGGACACAGCACTCGAGGTGCTGCCCAACCAGTGCCGAGTGCAGGGGAAGAATCACTGCCCAGATCCTGCTGGCCACACCATTCCTGATCCAGGCCAGGAGCCATTGGCTTTCTTGGCCACCTGGGCACACTGCTGGCTCATGTCCAGCCTGCTGTCCATCAGTGTCCCCAGGTGTCCAATTCCACCTGGCTGCTGTCCAGCCACTCTGTGCCCAGCCTGGAGCACTGCAGGGGTTGTTGTGACCAAAGTGCAGGACCCAGCACTTGGTCTTGTTAAACCTCACCTTGTTGGATTTGAGCCCTGGATCCAGCCTGTCCAGGTCCCTCTGCAGAGCCCTCCTGCCCTCTAGCAGATCAACACTCCCAGACACTTTGGTGTCATCACGGTTCCCTGAGGGCCTGGAGTGTCACAATGTTCTCCATGATTCCATGAGTCCTCCCAGTGTCACAATGTCCCTTTGGTTCCATGGGGGCCCTTGGTGTCACAAAGTCCCTTGGATTCTTGAGCCCCTCAGTGTCACAGTGGATCCTTGGTTCCATGAGATCTCACAGTTCAGCAATGCTCTCCTTGGTTCTACAGTGTCACAGTGGCCTCTTGATGCCAAGGGTCACCCTGGTGTCCAACATCTTTGCTTCATTCCATGACTCCCTGAGGAGCAGCACTGGCCCCTTGCTTCCAGGGGCCCAGCAGTGTCACAGTGGCCCCATCATTGCACAAGGTCCTGTTCTGTCACCATGCTCTGCATGGTTCCACAAGGCCCTGCAGTGTCACAGTGGCCTCTTGGTTCCATGAGCCCCCAATGCCACCTTGAATTCCTTGGTGCTGCAGTGTCACAATGGAGCCCTGGTTACACAATATCCTGCAGTGGCACAAGGGACCCTTGGTTCCATGGGGCCCCACAGTGTCACAATTGTTTCCTTAGTTCCAAGAGTCCTTGCAATGGAACAATGGCCCCTTGATTCCATTGGGCCCCTGGCTCTCACAAGGCTCTCCTTGGTTCCAGAGTGGCACAATGGCCCCTTGGTTCCACAAGGCCCTGCAGTGTCACAGTGGCCTCTGTGGTTCCACCAGGACCCAGACTGTCACAATGGACTCCTTGCTTCCATGCAGCCCCACAGTGTCACAGTGGCCCCTTGGCTCTGTGGTGCCATGTCATACACAGGGTCACTATGGTCCTCTCAGTTCCATGAGGCCCTGCAGTGTCACAATGGCCCCTTGCTGCCCCAGGGCCCTGCAGTGTCACAATCATCACAGAATCAGCCAGGCTGGAAAAGACCTTTGAGAGCATCAAGTGCAACCTGTGACCCAACACCACCTTGTCACCCAGACCATGGCACTCAGTGCAACATCCAGTCTTTCCTGAAACACTTCCAGGGATGGTGACTAACTCATCTCCCTGGGCAGCCCATTCCAATGCCAAATTACCCTGTTTGTGAAGAATATTTCCTCATGTCCAGCCAAATAATCCCCTGGTGCAGCTTAGGGCTTGGTCCTCTTATCCTGTCACTGTTCCCTGGGAAAACAGCATGAACGTTCCCTGGCTGCACCCTCCTGTCAGGGAGTTGTAGAGTGATGAGGTCTCCCCTGAGCTTCCTCTTCTTCAGGATAAACATCCCCAGCTCCATCAGCTGCTCCTCACAGAACCTGTGTTCCAGACCCCCCTCCAGCCTTGTTGCCCTTCTTTGGACATGCTCCAGCCCCTCCATGTCATTTCTAAATTGGGGGCCCAGAACTAAACACAGCACTGGGGGTGTGGCCTCACCAGTGCTGAGCGCTGGGGAAGAATCACTGCCGTGCTCCTGCTGGCCACACCATTCCTCATCCTTTAGAGTACCAGGGGTTGGATGAGGGAAATGGTGGGGAGGAAGTGGGGACAAAGTGTTTTTGATTGTCAGCCATGAAGGGTCTTGGTTTTCATATCTACTCAGACTTCATTAGAAGATACTGGGTGTCAGTATCAATTGGACATTGCTAATACTAAATTTTCAGCAGGTAAAAATATTCAACAGGACAAAACAGTTCTCTCTGCAATGTTTTTAATAAAGTAAATTTACTTAAATTTACTTCTGAAGTCTTTTTAATTAACCACAGAAGAATTGAAGATTTGAATTATTCCCGGGGACTTTTCTTGTTTGGGTGTTTTTAACAAATGTTTATGAGTCTTTTTCATTGTATTCCCAGAGGCTGAAGAGATCAAGAAAGAGAAGTCCTCTGGAGTACGGAAATTGATCATCAGCCTCCAAGTGGCTGAGGATCCATCCTCATCAGAGCAGCAATGAACAGAAATGAGCACAGCTTTGTGGCTGCCCCAGCTCTGGGATGGGCCCTGGGCCTGGAGCAGGAGCAGCTCTGGAGGGCCCCAAGGCCGGGGCTGTTGTGCTGGCCTGGGCAGATGGGATGGCAGGAGGGGCTGCAGAGCTGTCAGGAGCTGAGGGAGAGGGGAGCAGGGCACCCAGGGAGCCTCCTTTTGCCTTGGCCAAGCAGCTTGGCCATGGCTGGGGCTGAGTCCTCTCTGAGCTGCAGCTGCTGCTGTGCCCTTGGCAGGGGCTGAGGCCGTGGGGCCACTGCCCAGAGCCCCCTGGCCTGAGCAGAGCTGTGGGGCCAGAGCCGGCTGGGCTGTGCTGGGGAGAGGCCCTTGGTGCTGCACAGAGCTCAGGGCAGCTGGCACAGCTTGCAGGGAGCTGGGCTGGCCTGAGAGAGCCTGCCAGAGAAAGCAGCAGTGTCCATGTCAGCCTGGCTGAGCGGGCAGGGGCACGACTCAGCCCAGGCCTTGTGGGGCAGGGCCAGCGCCTGGGCAAGGCATTGCAAACAGGCAAGTGGCCCAGAGAGGAGGCTGCTCTGTGCCCTTGGTGGCATGCACAGAGCAGGGAGGGGGCCCAGGACATTTGTCAGCGCCAGCCTCTGTCCCCAGCCCTTGCCAGCCCTGGCTGCTGAGCCCAGCTTTGGCCTGGGCTGAGTTTGGCTGTGGCCCAGCTCCATCCTCCTGCGGGGCTCAGGGCCTGTTGCCGGCCATGGCCAGCCCTGCCCGGCCTCTGTGCTGGCCCAGAGCCCGGCAGAGCCCGGGGCAGGGCTGTCAGTGCAGGCCCACAGGTGCCACGGGCTGTGCAGGAGCTGGCAGAGGCTGCCCAGCAGGGAGGCCATGGGGCACAGAGCCCCAGGGCTGCTGTGGGCACCATGGCACAGGGGCTGTTCCCACCCGCAATGCTCCTGTCCTGGGCTGGGCCTGCACAGGGGCTGGGCCACCATGGCTGGGGCAACAAGCTGTGAACAGAGACCAGGGTGGCAAAGTCCCCCAACAGAACCTTGTGGAGGAGGCTGTTTTGAGTCATTTCACAGCTCAGGGATTCAGCATGGAGGAGAAGCAACAGAAATCCTGCAAAATGAGGAGGATTTAAACCTTATTGCTCTAGGCTCCTTCTGGGGGATGTCTTGAACCATAGCCCTGCTCCGGGATGGAAATTCCTTTCTCTTGGTACTATGTCTGGGCCTTCTGATGTCTTGACAATTGATCCCTTGTTCCTATTGATTCCATTGCAGCACACGAGTCTCCTTTCTTCTGTCAGGCCCAGTTTTGTCACAATTGAACCTTGGCTCCGTGAGATTGCCTTGTATCACAGCCTTCTCTGAGATTCCATGAGGCCTTGCTGGGTCGCAGTGGAGCCTTTGTGCCATTGGTTTCCATTGCAGCACAATGGTCTCCAGCATTCCATGAGGCCCCACTGCAAAACAGGGGGCACTTGATTCCATCAGTTTCCATTCCATCACAATGGTCTCTTGGATTCCATAAGGCCCTGCAGTTTCACTACAGAGCCTTTGTTCCACATTTTTCCTTTGTGTCACAATGGTCTCCTGAGCTGTATGGGGCGGCAACACCAAACAGTGGACATTTGCTTCCATGTGATTCCACAGTGTCACAATGGTCTCCTGGCTTCCATGAGTCTGCACTGTGTTTAAAATTGACACTTTGTTTTGCAAGATTCCGTGGCTTCACTGTGCTCTCCTGTGATTCACAAGGCTGTGCTGTGTCACAATGGACACTTGCTTCCTCCAAGGCTGGAGATGTCCCAGTGGCCATGTTCAGTGAGGCCCTGCCCTGTCACAACTGACACTTGCTTCCATCAGATTCCATTGTTTCACCATGCTCTCCCAGATCCCATGAGGTCTTTTTCTGTCACCATAGGGTATTTTTTCTACTAGGCTTGGCAATATTTCCATGGCCCTTGTGTTCCATATGTCCCCTCTCTTTCAGAATTGACCCTTGGTTCCATTGCATCTCAGCGCTCCCTATGTTTCCATGACCTGCCCTGTCTCTCAATGGACACTGGATTCCACAAGAGCTGGCAATGTCCCAGTGGAACCTGTCTCCTAATTGGCCCCAGTTTTTCAAAATAAAGCCTTGGTTCCATGAGATTCCACTGTGTCACTATGTTCTTATTTTCCTGAGAACCTGATGTGTTCACAATTGACCCTTGATTCCTTCAGATTCAATTGCATCACAGTGGTTTCCTTGGTTTCATAAAGCCCAGATTTGTCACAATGGATCAGGATATTCCATTGCAACACAATGTTCTCCATCACTCTGTAAGGCTGCAGGGTGAAACAGTGGACACTTGGTTCCATGAGATTCCATTGGGTAACAATGTTCTCCTGTGTCCCATTAGGCCCGGCTCTGTCACAATGGAACCCTGCTAGTATGAGCCTTGGAAATGTTCCATTGGCACCTGGGCTCCATCAGGCCCTGCTGTCTTGAAAATTTACCTGTTGTTCCAGGACATTCCATTGCCTCACAATGGTCTCCTTGGTCCCATGAGGCCCCTCTGTGTCACAATGCAGCCTTGGGTTATTGAGATTCCACTGCCTCACAATGGTCTCCTGTGTTCCATTAGGCCCAGTTGTGTCACAATGGACACTTGGTTCCATGAGCAGTGGCAATGTCCCAGTGGCACCTGTGTTCCATGACACCCTGCTGTGTTACACCTGACAGTTTGTTCCATGAGATTCCATGGAGTCACAATGGTCACTTGGGTTCCATGAGGCCTCGCTGTTCTGACAATTGACACTTGGCTCCATCAGATTCCATTGCCCCACAATGTTCTCCTGGGTTCCAAGAGGCCCTGCTGTGTCACAATGGCCCCTTGCTTCCATGAGCCATGGCATGGTCCCACTTTTCCCTGGGTTCCATGAGGCTGTGCCGTGTTCACAACTGACACTTGCTTCCATGAGATTCCATGGAGTCACCATGGTCCCCATGTTTCCATGAGGCTGTGCTGTGTCACAATGGACACTGGATTTCACAAGAGCTGGCAGTGTTCCAGTGGCACCTGTGTCCCATGAGGCCCCACTTGGTCAAAGTAGAGCCTTGGATCCCTGAGATTCCAGGTTGTCCCAATGGTCTGCTGAGTTCCATGAGGCTGTGCTGTGTCACAATGGACACTGAATTCCACATACCCTGGCAATATCCAAATGGCACCTGGCTTCCATGAGACCCCACTGTGTTTGCAGCTGACACTTGGTTTCCCCAGACTGCCACTGTGTCACAGTGCTCTCCTGGGTGCCATGAGGCCCTGCTGTGTCACAATGGACACTTGCTTCCATGAGATCCCATTGTGTCACAGTGCTCTCCTGGGTGCCCTGAGGCCCTGCTGTGTCACAATGGACACTTGCTTCCATGAGATCCCATTGTGTCACAGTGCTCTCCCAGGTCCCATGAGGTTGTGCTGTGCAATAATGGAACCTTGTTTCTACTGGGCCTGGCAATGTCCCAGTGGCACCTGTGTGCTATGAGGCCCCTCTTGGTCAAAGTAGAGCCTTGGGTTGATGTGGGTGAGGGTCCATAGTGGCACAGAGTCCCCAGGCAGGTGCAAAGGAGAGATGCTTTATTATAAAACCAGGCCTTTTTAAGCATTTAGCCCATTATCAGTGACATAGTTTAAAGCATAAGAGAGACAATTCCACCAACCACCACACACCATCATGGGAACACTCAATGGTTATGTAACATGCTTTTCTACTCCTAATTCAGCTGAGTCTCTTTCCCACAGTCCTCTTCTACTTAGCCGAAGTAACAGGCCTGAGCCATGATTTTACAAGGCCTTCCTTTTGTGAAGTTTTATTTATTGGTGATATTTCTCTTCTTTTTTTATGTGTTGCACAGCTAAAACTGTCTGCACCAGTGAAGCCATTATCTTATTAAGGTTACTATTGATCATTTGTCGCACACAAGATAAAATACATGGGATACCTATCACAATCATTAAGGACACCAAGGATAACTATAATGCTATACATTACTAAATGTTTAAGTCATGCCCTGAATCAGGGATGTTTGAGCCATGAAGACATCCCCACCAATCACCCTCATCATGTTTCTGTAGCTGTTTAGTGAGCTGCTCAATATTACTAATTCTCTCGTGAATGGACTCTGAATGATCACTTAAGTTCATGCAGCACATCCATCAAAATCTTCACACCCATGGCCTTGAGCCAAGAGCAAGAAGTCAACGGCCTTCAACAGGCTGCTCTGTTTTGCAGTGTTGCATGTTGCACCAATTTAAGATCAATTAGCATTGCTGAACGAGTGGCAATAGTGGCATTAACTTCCTTTGCAAGCCAGCAGCCAAGCTTGTTTAAAGAAGCCAAAGCACGAGCAGTACCAATTGCTAGGCACTGCTAGTAGGGAGATGGGGATTTGGGCACGAGCAGGGGACAGGGTTTGTTCAGGTGCCCAGGAGAGCACAGTAATAACAACTGTTCCCTTGTGCTCCCTGTAAATGAGCTGGGTAAGCCACAGCAGGGGGCCTAGTGTTACAGGACAGGTGAGGTATGTTTTGGCAAGCACTAACTATCTCAACTATATCACAAGTATGCCAAGTACGAATAGACAAGAGTGCCTTTTTACAGTCATTGTTTGCATTTTCATACGTCATAACAGATTTTTCGTGTGCCCTCATCATCAACCTGTGAGAGAGCACAGCCTGCAGCCTGTCCATAAATGTCATGTGTGGTTCTGTGGGACCCTGTTGAATTCCAGTTTCAGAAATATTAGCATTCTTGTCTGCCACTGGGATCCATCACAACGCTGCAATAGAAAGGTGGGAAATGAGGCCATAAACATTGTGTGGATAGCCTGTCTGTGACCAGGTGTGTGCATACACACCCTCACCAGATAACTGAACAACAAGCACAGGAGGATCCCTTCACTGCAGGTGTCCTGCCTGAGCCATACAGGACTCGGGGTAATCTGAGAAACAAACTATATGTTGTGTCATAGTTAAGATCATTTCCATGATGTTTTTCCAATCAACGGGCCTAAGAACACAGGCAGCACTTATGGTGTCTAAGTAAGCAATACCATGTTCAGAAGGCACACCACTTGCCTGCTCCAGTCTCCACAGCTCTCTCACAATAGTGTAGTCTACATCTTTGTCAACTGCTGTATGACCTTGTTCATAAACAACCAGATATGCAGTAAGAAATGAGAGGCCTGGGCCCTGATCCCACATAGAGTATAATTTGAGCATTTATGGGTGCTGGGTCTGAAGGATAGGGTGATTCAGGATAGCTACCCCAAGTGACCACCTCCTCAGGGGGTGGGATGGTCACAGAGCCAGCCAGCAGCTCTTGGCTAGTGTTAGGTGCGGGGGTTGTATCACATAGAGGCCCAAGAGAGGACAGGGGAGCTGCAGGATTCCAGGGGCCCAGCAAGGGCAGGGGACTACAAAGAGCTGGAGGAGCAAGCATGCCCAAGGGCCAATAGTGGCTGAGGGGCCAACAATGGGCGGGGGTTTCAAAGAGCTGGGGGGGGCCAAGCATGCCCAGGGGCCAATACTGGCCAAGGGGGCTGCTGTAAGTGAAGCAACCGTGGGGAAGGAGGAGGGGGGTTTGTGCTGGCGGGCAGGTGGTGAAGGAGCTGCTGTGGTAGGCAGTGAAGAAGTGGCAGTGGTGGGGAGCACGGGCAGTGGAGGAACCACAGCACCCTGCAGGGCCTCTGATGTGGGACAGGTGTTGTCTTTTACATGTGTGAAAATCCAATCCAACACAGCAAGTAATTGAGCATTGGGAATGTCTCTGTTCTGACGTTGTAAAAACCACTGTAAATTCTCTAGGGTCTGCTTTTGCTCAACTGACAGCTTTGCTCCCAGGATGTGACACATTGCTCACCTCAAACTGATGAATGTGTGTGCTGAGATGGAGTAAGGTGAGGGTGGGGGTCACTCGGGGTGTCTGGGTCTGCTGCCTGGGTCCACTGCTGGGATCCTCTGCCTAGGTCTGGTGTCTGGATCTGCTGCCAGGGGCTGCTCCTTGAGTCTGCAGAGCTTTGGTTTCTGTCGCAGGCCACTCTTCGCTGCAGGTTGATCTTCTACCTTCAGGTGCCAGCTGTGGGTGAGGGTCCATAGTGATGTAGAGTCCCCAGGCAGGTGAAAAGGAGAGATGTCTCATTGTAAAAACTGGCATTTTGAAGCAGTTAGCCCATTATCAGTTACATTGTTTTCAAGCATAACAAACACAATTCAAGCAACCAGCATACACCACCATATGAACACGCCATGGTTATGTAACATGTTTTTCTATTCCTAATTCAGCTGAGTGTCTTTCCCACAGTCCTTTTCTACTTAGCTCAAGTATCAGACCTGAGCCATGCATTTAAAATGCCTTCCTTTTGTAAAGTTTTACTTATTGTTAATAGGCTGGCAATTGAGCCTTGTTTCTTTGAGATTCCATTGTATCACAGTGGTGTCCTGGGTTCCATGAGGTCACACCATGAAACAGTGGACCCTTGATTCCATTAGTTTCCATTCTATCACAATGGCCTCTTGGGTTCCATGAGGCCCTGCACTGTCACCAGGCAGCATTTGTTCCACATTTATCCATTGTGTCACAACTGTCTCCAGCACTCTATGAGGCTGCAACATGAAACAGTGGACATTTGCTTCCATGTGATTCCACAGTGTTCAAATGTTCTCCTGGGTTCCATGAGGTCCCTCTTTGAAACAACTCAGAATTGGTTCCATGAGGTTCTGTACTCAACAATGGTCTCTGGAGTTCCAAAGTGTCACAGCAGAGCCTTGGTTCCATGAGGTTCATTGGTGTCACCATGGTCTCCTTGGTTCCAGGAGCCATCACAATGTCACAACAGAGCCTTGGTTCCATGAGGTTCCTGCAGCAGGACTTCCCCTATGGCCCAGCAGAGCTCATCTGTTCTGTCCATCAGCTGGGCCATCACTCAGGGCATCTTCCCCCTCTCAGGAATTGCTGAGATAACCCAGGCCGGACATCTGTCCTGTCCTGAGTTCTCTCTGGTGCCAGGGAGGTGGAATTCCCAGCTGACCATGAACATCTTGCCTTGAGAGCAGACTGAAGGGAGATGAGCCTTGAATTTCTGAGTGACACACACTTCACTGTACAAACTAGAAATGTCACACAAAACTTTCACCAAGCAGAAATCTCCTGCATAGTCCCTGGAAATGGGTAGTGTAGTAATTATGTCAAGATGGACACGACTGGCACCAACACCAGTCTATTAAAAACTTTTCATCCCTTCTCTCTGCAGACTTCCCTCAGGCAACTCTGACTCCTTTCCTCACAGACAGCTCCACACAGCATGAATCCTTCCCTCCTCTCTCTGAAAGTTTCCTTCTTCCTTCTACATGACCGGCTAACCCAAACCTGTCCCTTACCCAGCCCCCAAACCTATCTGTCCCTCACACAGCATCTTCTGACCTTATGTGTCCCTTGCACGACCACATGTCCCTTCTTCCTCACAGCAGACTCCATCCCAAACTGCAGCACGCTCTCAGTCTCAGCTCCAACTCCATCTCCAAATGTAACTTATGGCCAGCTAGCCCACACTTTTATAACACCCAACCTTATTGGGCTGGAACCACCTAAAAAGAGCTTCCTCGCTTGGTCGAGCCCTCCGTGCTCTCTCCCCAGCCTCTGCCACCTTTTTACCTTTTTAACTCCTTTAGTTTCAAAAAAAATATCACTACCCTGTTATTTACACTTATAGACACAAGAGGACAGAATTACCTCAGAAACAGCAAAGCCTCAGGCCTCAAAAAATTTTAACCCATAGCAAATACAGTTAATAACACAAAACGGTAGTGTTATAGCAAAGATATTGCAAAAGTCCACAACAGAAAACATAGAAAACATTACCCAAAATCCGAAATTTCCACCACCAAAATTAGAGCAACACAAACACAAAACACCAATCACCATATAAAATACTTCCTTCTAACAGCCTACCACGAGCAAAGAGCACAATTTACACAGAACATTTCAGTTAGGATTATAGCAGCGATTTATGCTATTTATAATTCTGATAATACCTTGGTTCCTGTTCCAGTTACCCCCAAACTTGCTAGAGGCCACCCTGTGTTGTCAACAGAAACCCCTTTGCCAGCTTCCAAATTCCTTCCCCGAACCTGTGAGCTCTGTGTGCCCGAGGTCTCTGACACGCTCTTAGCCATGCACAGGCATCCCTAGCATCTTACTGCCAGGCATCCTACTCACCTTACCTCGGGCCTCTCCAAAAATAATTTAATAAAACATACCTCTAGGCCGTACAGGAGGTTGTTGTTCATCCCTGCAGTGAGGGACTGGGGAGCCGAGGTCCCCTCTGGAAAAAGTCCAGGGCACGTTGGGATGTCCACGTCCCCTGCGCTCCAGCAGCCAGACAAAGACCTCCTGCCTGGCTCGCCAACTGACTGTGGGAAGAAGGACCTGGCACTGAAATTGTAGAGAGGGTGTTTTATTGCCAGCTGGGACACTTGGGGGGATATCTCCTCCAAACCACGCGTACCTGGTCCAGACAGGTGCCAGGTATAAATACACATTGATCCCACAAGCCCACACCTCCCTGCCCGCCCATCTCCACCTTCTCCTGCTTTGTGTTATAATTACCTGCCACCCTCCTGGTGGTCGTGCTCGGTGGTCTTTGGGATGAAGGCCGTACGTCTTCCTCAGTAATCGCTGTTTGAGCTCTGCTTCTGGGCAGGCACAGTGGAGGTCTGGCTCTTCTTCAGATGAACCTGTCCCACTCAAAAACACTAATCTGTTCAGGGCTAGATTTTGGAGACACAGGTTTCTGCTTTGTCTGGCTTGTATGATACTTAGGTCTTGCTTTGCTGAATTTTGGCAATGCATCTTTATGTTTTTTTCGTGGCAACTAAGTTGCGATTTGATTTGTTACATACTGTTTCTGCTATGTGTTCTATTTTCCCTCCACTTGCTTAAGCATATTATAGGCTTCTATAATCCTGACTTTTCAAAACCATATGTGTTCTCCATCTCAACACAGGTTGATGACATTTGTCCTTGCTGCCCCTGCCATCCCACTGCCCCAGGAACAGCCCCGAGCCACCCGTGAGGGACAGGCCCTGCTGGGCCAGGCCTGGGCTCAGGCCTTGGCCTTTCTGCTTCCTCCAACCAGCCCAGGCCTTGCTCAGCATTGCAGTTCCCTGCTCACAGCCTCGGGCTCCTGCAATCCTGGCCTCAAGGATCTGCTCTCACCACTCCCTGGGGAGCCTTTGGCAGTCCCTGCCCTCAGTGGGGCCACTGATGCTCCAGGGGTGTGGTTACTGCACTGCAAAGAGAGAGAAAGGACAGCAACACACACGGACGTCTTTTAGGAGAAAAGGCCAATGTTATTGTACGGACGTCCCGTATTTAAAGTGTGTTACGTGCAGTTAGGACAGGACAGTAGTTCATTGGACAATTGGGAAAAATATCCCTGGGACAGCATGTCCGGATGTCCCATGGGAAAGACACCAGGTGTTAATCTTTATTATGAATTCCCTTCTGTTTTTCACCAAGTTATCACTCTGGGAGACTGCCTCCCTCAACTGAAGCTGTAGTCAGCTTGTCAGCCTGGGAATGGACCTGAGAGACAGGAGAAATCCAGGCCTGAGAGGAATTGCCAAACTGCAATTTCTGAGCTTTCTAAATGTGTGTGTCCACACAAGGGACTTGGAGTTTTGTTTCTGACTGCTTGAGCAGCTTCTTCAACCTTCTCTCAGTGCCTGGGGGTCCTGGACTCAGCCACAAATGTGCTGTGGGGATCATTAAAATACAGAAATCCCTCAGGAGCTCTTTGTCTTCCTTCCATTGTCTTCATGATTTCAGGGTTTGTGCAGCTCATTGGAGTCAGTTTGGAGTTCCCTTAAGGAGGAAGATTTCAATGTGCAGCTCATGACATTTTTCTTTCATCAAGTGAGTATTGTTTTACTTTTCATTTCAGAGAAGAAGGGATTGAAGCATTCCCCAAGTGGTATTAATGCCCAATGTCTCTTTAGGAGGTGTGGGCCCACAGAAGAATGAGCCCCTTGCAGGCTGACCCTGTTTGGACAAGCTGCTCCCCAAGCCCAGCCTCACCATGTCTGACATGGCCCAGCTGGGACTGACATCCCTGGCCCTGCACCGGAAGCCCTTCCCCCTGAACTCTGCAGCTGGCTGTCCCTGCCCACTGCACCATGTCCCACGTGCTCTCCTCAGGGCTCTGCCTGCATCCAGGCCCAGGACAAGTATTCCTGTTTGTGAGGAAAGAAGGGAAAAGCCTGAGCAGGTTTCCTAAACGACAAATTCCCACTGTAGAAGCACATGCTGAGTACAGGCTGCCTGGAATGATGACACCTTTCTACTAGGGACAGTGGGACCAGAAATGATGTCTGGATGCAGAATTCTCAGAGTCTTCCAGCTGAATTCTCTGTCCTTGTCCTTTCCCTGCATCTCTGTTGCAGATGGAAGCTGCTGGTGCCTTTCTCAGCTGTGACCTCTCTTTTGAATGCAGACAGATGTTCCCAGGTGTGTTAAGCAGGTGCTGCTCAATGTTTATGCAAAGCTTTGGTGTGCTCATGGAACCAAGGGGACCCTTGTGACACAGCGGGGGCTGATGGAACCAAGGAGACAATTGTGACAGTTGAGAGCCTCACAGAAACAAGGCTCCATTGTGACGCTGAAGGCAATTACGGAATCCACATCACTGTGACACAGCCGGGCCACATGGAACCAATGGTCCCTTATGACAATGCAGATCCAAGGAGACCATGGTGACACTATGGGACCGCATGGATCCAAGGGGCCACTGTGACACTGAAGAACTTCATGGAAGCCAGGGTGCAGTGTGACACAGCGGTGCCTGATTGGAACAAAGGAACCACTGCTGACAGCCCAGAAACTCCTGGAACCAAGGGGCTGTGGTGACACAGCAGGGCCACATGGAACCAAGGAGACCTGTGACATTTAGAGAACCTAATGGAACCAAGAGTCCACTATGACACTGCAGAAACAAGGAGACCATTGGGACGTTGTGGAAGCTCACAGAACCAAGCAGCCCTCGAGACACTCCAGGGCCTCGTTGAAGCAGGGAGACCACTGTGACAGTCCAGAACGTCATGGAACTAAGGCTCTCTTGTGACACAGCAGGCTCCCATGCAACCAATTGTCCATTGTGACAATGCAGATCCCAGGAGACCATGGTTACACTACGGAAGCTCATGGAACCAAGGGTCCATTGTGACAAAGCAAGGCCTTGTGGAACCAAGGAGAGCATTGTGACATCATGGAACCTCGTGGAACCAAGGGTCCGTTGTTAGAGTCCAGAACCAAGGACACCATTGTGACAGTCCAGAACCTCATGGGACCAAGATTCCGTTGTTCTACAGTGGGGCTTCATGGAACCAAGGAGCCACTGTAGCACAGCAAAGCTGCATGAAACCTATGGTCCGTAGCGATACTGCAGATCCAGGGAAACCATGGCGATACCACGGAACCTCATGGAACCAAGGGTCCAGTGTGACCCAGCAGAACCTCTTGGAATCAAGGCAACCATGTCACACTATGGAACCTCATGGAGCCAAGTGTCCAGTTTGCCATTGCGGGGCCTCACTGGAGCAAAGGACATGGTTGATGGGACAGAAGCTCATGGAAACCATGGGCTATTGGGACATTGCAGAGCCTCATGGAGCCAAGGAGACCACTGTGACACTGAGGAACCTTATGGAAGCAAGCAGCCACTGTAGAACCAAGGAGAGCACTGTTGACAGTACAAAACCTCCTGGAACTGAGAGGCCATTGTTCTACAGCGAGGCCTCGTGGAACCAAGGGGCCCTTCTGAAACTGTGCAAGGGGCATAACGGAGTCAAGGACATCATTGATACTGAAATCCACTAGATAGAAACTTCTGAACACAGTTTTGAGTATTTGGAAGCAGATATTCTTTATTACAGCATGCTAGTCACTCTGGTAATCCTTCCTCCATTTGTATACCCTGACCATCAGGTGAACAGAGTTTTTATCATGCACACTGATTATGTATTCATGAGCTATTCCCACTTCCGTTGAATTTATTTGATACAGTTGCATCCCTTACCACAATTCCTTGGGGGTTCTTTGGGGTCTGTCTTCAACATCCAGTGTACTTTTTAGGTGGCTGTTCATTGACCCCCACTTTTGATTATGAGCAATAGTATTGTTTGCATGATTTCTGCTTATCAGCCTTGCAGAGCTAAGCTGGCATCCTGCTTGCATTTTGCTGTTTGCCTCAGCTACATCCTTTCTCCCTTTCTCCAAGGTTGTGCTATTCTGTTCTCTGCCCTTGGTAAGTGTAAATGTTGTTCTGTTCTCCTGTCCTTGTCACAATGCTCGCCCCACGAGGCGTGTCTGCAAGCCCCTCCAACCCATGGGCTTGGGGTGGGCAAGTGTTCCTGAGGGAACAGGGATGGGACAGCTGGGCTGGACTGGCCCAAGGGATGTTCCATTCCATGTCACACCACGATCAGAAATAAACTGAGAGAAGTGGGGAGTAGGAGTGGATAGGAGATTAATTTCTTTTTAAAGGTATTTTCCTTTCAGAACAGCACCTATGATGCTTTAAGTTTTAGCTTTCATATTTTTTAGATTCTCTACTGCCTTAGTGTGTGACTCTGTACTTCATGTAAACTCTTAGTAAGGTCTCTTCAGTTAGACAAAACAATCTTTTTCCAGCCTGAGAACCAAGGACAGCCATTAAAGCCTCAGGCCCAAAAAGCATAAACAACGGTGAATTAAAGAAAGCAAACTGAGAGGATAGGACTTTATAAACTGAAGACATAATTGGAAAATTAACCAATATATGTAAAAAGACCAACATTTATAAAAGTGTGATGACTCCTGACCAGTCATCCATCTTCCATCCATCTTGGGTGGAACCACAGCTGGGCTCTCATACTGCACAAGGTGTATCCTTTAAAGGTCTTCCAATAAATACCTACTTCATTCCTTTAAATCTGTGAAGCCTCTGTTCCAGATCAGCCTCTCTAGGCATCACTCCATGTCCTGTAACTCCTGTACCATGTAAAAAGCTGCTGGACTACTGTCTCCATGCTGCATTTCAGGACCCATGCACTTTACTCCTCCTTCTTTCCTGTGAAGAAAGAGCAATGTCACTGGGCCACTGATGTTTCCTCCTTGAGCAGAAGATCAGCAATCTGACACAAGCATGTCCAAAGGCTCTGATTTAACCTCCCTGACACAGGGGCTCTCCTCAGGGCTCTCCTGTGGGTGGTTTTCTCCTTCACCCTTAAAAACCCTTACCTCACAGGAATTCCATTTGGCCATTAAGGCACAATCTGGAAATGGTCTTCCCTTTACCCTCAGACTTTTAGCAGAACGGGACAAGAAAAACAGAACAAATTTTCATCTCTTTTCAAACTTTCATTTGTGCTTTCTTGTAGCCCAGTACAGAGCTCCAGCTTGGAAAAGTGGGCCACAGGCTGAATTCTCAGCCCACAATGGCTGGAGCCAGCATGAATTCCAGGGCTTTCCCTGCCCTGCTCTGGGCTGCTCCTTGCCATGGCTTTGCTGGCTGCAGCTGCAGCAAGAACAGGCCCCAGGGCAGGGAAAGTTGAGGAAGGATCGGCTGATCCCAACACAGTTTGTGTCCAGGCTGAGCCAGGCCCAGGGCCACAGGCTGAGGCCAGCCAGGCCACATTGGAGTCTGTGCCCAGCTGAGTCCTTGCCCTGCCCAGCACCAGCTCCTGCAGGCAGAGCTGCTCTCCGCAGGCCCTGCGCTCACAGACACGGCCAGGCTCTGCTCAGGGAAGCTCCTCTCCCTGCTGAGCAGCAATGGGGAAACAAGGCTGAGCTCACACGTGCCCCTGCATGGGACCAGCAGTGGGGGAGCACGAGAAGGGCAGTGGGGAGAGGGAGAGAGATGGGAAATGGACTTCAAGGGGGAACCCTTAGCAAGCATCAGGCAATGAGAGAACTCCGAGCACACAGCCACAGCCAAGATGAGGGACACAAGAAGGATTTTGTGCACCTGCACCTGCAGAGAACACTTCAGCATGGAGGAGTTTCAGTGCCATGGATCACAGAAGCTGTTCCCCATGCAAGGACTGTCCCTCCCCATGCCCTCTGAGGAGCTGAGCAGGCTGAGCTCACAGGGTGCTTGGCCTGTAGAGCAGCTTCTGCCTTCAGATGGATGAAACTCTGCTTGGCAATGGCCCTACTCACCTTGGTTCTTCTCCAGATCTGCTCTGAGGAGCTGAAACTCATATTTTATGAACTTCTCCAATTTTTTGAAATCTTCATGCAGAACTTCCATTTTATTTTTCAGTTCCTGGAAGGCCTTGTCCATCTTGGATATTTGGTCCTTTTCGATATTCTCCCTCTCTCTCCTTCCTGTAGAAAAAGATTGGTGTCACAGGGAAACCGACGTTTCTCCCTTGAGCAGGATACCACCCATTCTCTCTGAGGATGGTCATATCCGCTTTTTACAAGTCTCTTGTTGAGAGTCTCTTCTTAGATCTTGCTGCTAGTTGGTTTTTTCTTCTCTCTGGAAAAGTAATCACTTCAAAGGAATTGAAGACTGCATTCAAGGTGCAAACCGGAAATGGACTATTTTTTGCTTTATTTCTTTATTCAGAGGGGAAAAATAAAGCTCAGACTTAGTTCCCTCATGTCCTGCCTGTTTACCAATTCATTTGCTCCAGACCTCTTTTTCTTTAGATCATCCTTTCTAATTCATCAGTCTTTGAAAACAATTCACTCATCCCTTAAAAACAGAGATGCAGAATTCACAGGCTGATGCATGTATGGGTACCACTTACCACTACCCTGCCTTTCAAATCCTATTCCAACAGGAGTTTGCTCTGGGAAAGAGCTTTGGCCTCCCTAGTGTACCCCCAGTTTTCTTCCTGACATGGGGACCTTTTCTCTAACAGATTTTGCCTGTTGTAAGGAGGTTTTTGGCACTACTGAGCCCTTCTAAACATGGGCTTGGAGCTCCTGTGCTGCTGGTGAAGAACACTGGGAGGAACTCCATTGGCTCCTCACGGCCCAAAGGCCTGGACACGGTGGAGAGCCCAGGTCACACTAAATTCCAAGTGTTCCTTGACAGAATGACATTCCCCTGCCAGCATCCCAGCTGGAAAGAGCAGGGGCAGATGAACGGCTGGCCTTAGAATCCAGGGGGTGGGATCCAGCAGAGGCCAGGCTGTCCTGGTCTGTGCTGGGAAAATCCCACTGCTGGAATATCTCTGCACCCTGGGATCCTGGGGTCCTGCATGTGGACTGGATGGGGAAGGGCATGGGGAAGGGCACTATAACGAAGGACTGGCTGGAGGCCTTTGGAAATGGGAATTTATGGACAGTGGGATTGTTTGATCTGACTGCACCAGGCCATCATGCACAACAGACCTCTGGATCTCCTTCTTGCTTGGCAGGGTTTAGTTTCCAGGTAGTTTGGGCAAGGACTGGCACTGACATGCACAGAAAGGCTTCTGCCTTTTGTCCCTGCAGCTAAGCCCAGGATCTGATTCCTCCTTTAATGCTCAAAGAAAGGAAAGGAAATCCCAGAAGGGATGTGCTATGCCTTTGAAATCGTTACCAATTAGAAGGAACACCCTCTGCTAGGACAGGACCTGACTCAGGTCAAAGAAGGTCAGCCCTCTGACCAAACTGATCCCACCCCAAAGCCAGGCCTTCCACTGTGCTCTTGGGGGAGAGACTTCCACTGGCCTTTCTTCTCTCAGGGATAACACATCCCATCCCATCCCATCCCATCCCATCCCATCCCATCCCATCCCATCCCATCCCATCCCATCCCATCCCATAGGTTCCCAATGATGGCCACAGACAAGAGCAATGGGATCCAGCACACTTACTCAATTCCTCGAATACCATTTCCAAGACTTTCTTAGCCAGCCAGCCAGCACCCATTATTACTGGACATCAGGTACATATGAAAAGAAAATCCAAAAAGAAAATCAGGACATTTAACAAGGGCTTTCCCCAAGGAACTCCAGGACTGCACTGAGCAGGTTCTGGGGCAGAACACATCCCGCAGTTGGCCCACGAGCCATGAGGTCCTGTGGACCAGGAGCCCCACAGCAGTGCTGGGGGTTCCTGACCCTCACTGAGGGCCACTGAGGCTTTCCTGGGCCAGGAAGCTGCCTCAGCTGCCACAGCACTCAGGCACCACACAGGTGCCTCAGTCCCAGCAGAGCACAGCCACCCTCGAGAGGGTGAGACTCCTCTGCCTCACACTCCGGGAGTGGAGAGGAACCTCCCAGGTCCCTTCACTGTCCCTTGGCACATTCATTTCAGTCTGACCCTCAAAGCCTTGCTCAGCAACACCCCCTGGTAGAGTAGGACATGTCTCTGGCCAAAGAAGGTCACCCCTCTGACCAAACTGATCCCACCACAAAGGCCAGGCCTTCTGCTGTGCCCTGGGAGGGCTTCTGCAGGCAACGTGCTTGGGGGAGAGACCTCCACTGGCCTCACTTCTCTCAGGGATAACACATTCCATCCCAAGGGTTCCCAAGGATGGCCACAGACAAGAGCAATGGGATACATGAGTCCACACTTACTTATGGCCTCATATTGGCCTCACTGGAGGCCAATGCTGCCATGAACTCCTTTTTTTGTGACCATTAGGTCCACATGAGAAGAAAAAGAAAAATGAAGAAGAGGAAGCTTCACTACAATATTTCCCTAAGGATTTTAAAAATGCATTGAAGAACTTATTTGGGACACATATATCCCCTATACTACTCAAACCTCTGATCTACTCAGGGTTTTAAAATTTACTTACTTTCCCTTCCATCGCTGTCTAAATAGAACTCATACAGCTCTTACCAATAAATTCAACCACGACCATGTTTCTTGTCTCCTGTGTCCTTTTCTCGAGGTTCAATCTGCAATGCAAGGGAAAAGAGGGGGAAAAATCTCTGTGGTGGGCACAGGACTAGAGAAGATAACACAGTTGATAAGATATTCTGCTGTACTCCCAGCTGGTCCCTAACTCATCTTGTCTGCCCTGGAGCTCTGAGAATTCTCACAGACACACACATCATCTCCCTTGGTCAAAATTAAGACCTTCTGCTTTTGCAGAGTGCAGAACCTCGTGTTCAACCCCAGTCAAAATTTTCCACAGAGGTACGAGACCATTTTCCATTCCTTCAGACTCATATCCTAGAGGTTTTCCTGACCAGCTATGAAGAAATCTATGGAGAAAGGACAAGTGACCTTGGCTGGCTGCCAGGCACCCACCAAACTTCTCTCAATCCCCACCTCAACTGGACTGGACATAAAAATATGATGGAAGAGCTCACATAAAGCCTGGGACATCCCTCACCTGGTGCCATCCTGGGCAATCCAGACTCGACTTGGGGATGATTGCTTTGCTTTCTCAGCAATTCCCAAGAGAGCAGCAAGCCGAGTAACAAAGACAAAACTGAAACCACCTCACTCCCACCCTCCCCTCCTCCTGGTTATGAACACACCTGGTGCAGGTGGCTGGGGGCAGCTGCAGTGCCAGGTGCAAGTTGAGCTCCAGGTGGGAGCCCGAGACAAGAGCCCGTGTGCCAAAAAAGCACAACAAAGGGCAGCAAGGGTGGTGGCACAGCTGGGGAAGGGACACCGAGAGACCCAGCAGGAGCTGAGGGCTCGGGAGGAAGAGCCAGACTTGAGCCTTGGGCTGCAGACTGTGAGGGGATAAAACTGAGGGGCTCTTTTGTTGGAGGAACAGCTCAGGCCATTCCTGTGTTACTGCACTGGGAGTAAATGGCTTTATGGAATCAGACATCTGAGACTCTGCTGTGGGAAACCTGGGCTGGAACCAGGGAGGACACAGGGGCTGGGTGTGGGACTGGGGGGGTGTGGGGAGTCCAGCAGGGCCCATTGGGGCACTGGAGCCACTGCTGTGGAGGGCTCTGGTCCCAGCACTGAACACCTCTGGTGGCCGGAGTGTGATGGCCAGAGAGCCTCGGGAATGCTCCGACTGGGAAGTTTCCTTAACACCCTCTTCTGCAGAGCTGGCTGCAGAAAGCAGGGCCTCGCTGACCCTTCCAGCAAAGCCGCCTGTCCCTTCTGACCACATCCATCAGAGCAGCAGTGACGGGGTGAAGGCAGAAGCAGGGACTGCTCAGGAGTGAGGAAAGGTCTGCTCAGGGCACAGCTCGCTGCCGTGCTCTGCTCTCCCTCTCTTTCTTGCACTCCATTTCCCTGAGCTGTCTGCTCCTCGTGAATTTTTGTCTTCTTTGCCCAGAGCCACGTTCCAGAGAAGGAGGAGGATCTGGGCTGAATTAAGGGACTGCCAAAAGCTGCTGCATGTCAAGAAAGCTTTCCTGGTGTTCAAGGGGAGTATAGACCCGGCTGAGGAAAAGAGCTCCACTGAGGACTGTAAATAGAGAAATTCCAGCAGGGACCCAAGAGAAGTCACAGGCCCAGGCCCATGGCTGTCCCATGGGTTCACCCCAGGATTGAACTCAGCTCTATTTCCTCCCACTACCTTTTCCAATTTGGCTCTGGTCTGAAAGAAAGGAAAGAATATAAATGGCATGAAACGTTCAATATTTGAGGAGTTTTGTCCTGAAAGCAGAGCAATAGAGTGATGGCTTCTTAAACAGAAACAATGAATAGATGATGTGCCCATGGAGTTGACCTGAATGTGCCTCTGCTATTATGAACACAGACATTTACCTCAGATCACCACTCATGGAAAGATGGTTGTGCCTCCAGGAATGGTTCACCTCACTTCTCACAGTCAGAGACAAATTGTTCTCTCTGTCTCTCTCTGTCCCTCTCTCATATTTTGAAGGAGCCCGGATAACAGGTTTAGACAGGAATATTAATTTATGCAGGGTCAGATCTGTAATCCTGAGCGAAAGCTGAAGCTTTGAGGAGAAAAGATAAAAGGAAGGTGTAAAGAGAGGAGAGAGGAGGAGAAGAAAAAAGAAAATTAAGGGGGCGGGGGGGAAGAGAGAAGAAAGAAAAAGTATGGGTTGAAAAAAAAAAAAGAAAAAAAGAAGTAACTCTCTCTTCTGCATTGTCAGTGATGTCTCTGCTGGCCAGAGACCAACAGAGACTGGTCTGCCAACAAAGGCCCATTAACTTAGATATTCTGAATTATGCGTTTAGTCTAGTACAATTTTAATACCAGTATTGGAACTAAATCTAGGAGGACTGTATGAGTGGTGGTGAAATCTCATTATACTTTACCTGGAGTGCTAATGTGAGCTACTGTTTCTATTTTATATTTTATATTTTATATTTTATATTTTATATTTTATATTTTATATTTTATATTTTATATTTTATATTTTATATTTTATATTTTATATTTTATATTTTATATTTTATATTTTATATTTTTAAGTTATACTTACTCTATGAAATAATTATTCATTAAATATTCAGACTAAACATTTATCTAATCAGCCAAGATAAAAAAACCAAACCATTGGCCATAATGCAATTATGGCCGGAATCCAGGCTGTGCCTAATCAATATGCTACTTACTTTTTACTTTTCTCCCAGTTAATGAGTAGCAACAATTCTTGCTATCCAATTTTAAAAAAATATATATATAAATAAGGCCTCAATTGAGAATTTTTTCTCATTGTAGGAATGAATTAGGAACTGGATTATATCTATAGACTGTAGGTGGGAAGGGACAATGGACTTTGAATGGGAATTCTGTGAACTTTATGGTCTCCCTCCAACCGTTCTGGACTGGCCCCCACCCTCTGCAGCACAGCTGGGCCTTGATGAGGCAAAGACACTGAAAGCCCTGGGGGCTCTGGAGGGCAGCAGGGCTCCTTCAAGCCTCAGCAAAGCCCAGCGAGGGCCCCGGGAAGGTCCAGGGAGCAGCGTCCTTTTCCCATTCCATGGTCTCTGGCAGAACTGCTCACAGCACTGGAGGGGTCTCAGCAGAGCCCAGCCCAGGGAGAGTTGACTGCTGTGAAATCTTGTGAGCAGGGGCTGTCACTGCTGTGAATTGCCAACAGTGATTCCACTGGCCTTGCCCAGAGGGGCGACTGCAGGTGCAGATTGCTCTGCTGCAGATATTTCTGTTTGGGCACAGTCACGCTTTTGTTGCTGGTTTTGTGGTTGCAGACACTGATATTTTTAGGGAAATCCCACCAGCACTTGAAGGACAGCTGGGGGATTCCCACCTCAGCGCCCACCAGTGCAGCGGTTCCTGCCTGGCACAGCCCCCCTGTCGCTGGGCAGGTGTGGTGTAAATGTGCTGGGCACAGGAGTCAAACCCTTCCCCTGGCCGTGCTCCTGCCCACACAGCCCAGGGTGCTGTTGGCTTGCTTTGCTGCTGCCTCATGTGCTCACCTCCCATGTGCTGCCTTTTCACCCTGGAGCTCGGTCAGCTCAGCCAAGAGCCTCATGAGATGGGTGCTTTACTCGTGGCTTCTTGGAAACACCATTCCTGCCCTTGGAAGAGGCTGCCCTGCAGGGCCTATCAGATTTCCTGGGCTCCTTCACCCTTCAGAGCTGCTGCCCCTGCTGCCACCTGGTTCAGCACCCCGAGCTCATCAAAGTCTTCTCCTCTGGAGCCCCAGCTCTGTGCTTTGCTGCTGGCCTCAGTCCCTGCCCCTCGGTGCCTGGACCCCACAATTTCCTGGCTGTGGCAGCCCAGGCTGGCACTGATGAGCACATTCCTGACCAGCTCTTCCTTGCGGGCCAGGCCCAGATCCCCGTGAGCATCCCCCTATTCCCCTACCAGGCAGCTCTGCTGAGCCATCATTCCAAGATCCCCACGCTGTTGGACCCCTTTGCTTTGCCTGGCCATGAATGCCAGGGCAGTTGCCATTCCCCATGGGAACCTGCTCACTGGCCTGGACACCCCTCCAGGTTGCCCCCAGAGCTCTTCTGCCAACTCCCCCTGATGATCAAGGAGTTTCTAAACTGCCAAGACAGTGTCCTCGCTTTCTGACCCCTCCACTGCTCACTCACACAAGTCAACCTTTGCCCATCTTGTTGAGGATCTCCAAATATCCCAGGTGCTCTTCACACCTCCCATCCTCATCCTCCATGACGTTCCCTCTGGCAGAGCTTCTCCCCTCCCACTGCATTCCACCAGCACTCAGGCACAGCCTTCCAAATAATTTAGGGATGTTTCCGGCTCAGAAAAAAAAATGATGTAGGCATTTTCTGATCTCAAAACGAGCAATTTTGGGTTGTTAGGGGCTCAGAAGCTCCCATTCAGGAGCATTTGGGCTAAGAAACTGCAAGTTTGGGAGCTTTGGGACTCAGAAATAGTGATTTAGGGAGCTTTGGGGTCCCAAACACTGATTTAGAGAGATTTGGGTGCTCTGAACAAGCCCAAACTTTAGGCACCATTGGGGTTGAAAAACTCTAATCTAGAGAGCATTTGTCTCAAAACCACTAATTTGGGGAACTTTTTGCCTCAGAAAGTCCCATCTCGGCAGCTTTTCAGCTCAAAATTCCAATTTAGGGAGCTCGTGGCCCCAGAAACACATGTTTAAGGAACTGCAGTACTCAAAAAGGGATGTCAGGAAGCTTTGGGGGTCAGGAAAAGCAACTTGGGCAGCTTCAGGGCTCAGAAACACCAATTTAATGAGCTTTGGGGCTCAGGAAAACCAATGTCCAGGGACTCTGGGCTCAAAAGCAGCAATTTAGGATTCTTTGGGGCTCAGCAATACCACTTCAAAGTGCTTTTGGCCTCAAAAACACCATTTGGGGAACTTCACAGCTGAGAATGCAGAAGTTTCAGGAGCACTGGGGCTCTTAAACACCGATTTAGGGACACACAAGCCGAAGAAACCCTGATTTGGGGAGATCAAGCCTGAGAAAAAATCATGTCAGGAACTTTGACAATCAGGGAGTGATTAGGGGATATTTTCAGATCAGAAAGAGCGATTTAGAGATATTTCGGGCTCCAAAAAAAAAACCAATTTAAGCAGATTTCGGGCTCTGTAGTCCCCATTTAGAGAGCTTTGGAGCTCCAAGCCAGCGATTCAGGGAGATTTGGGGTTCAGAAAGGTCAGTTTCTGGAGCAGAAGGAGCCCCCCGTGGGGAAACACAGGAGCGAGGGGCTGGAGCTTACCTGGACAAGGCTGGGAAGAAGCAGCTCCGCGCTGGGCTGTGAGCACCGGGGGGGCTCGTCCCGGTTATATCTCACCTGCCTGTTCCCATTCCCACCCCCACGGGCTCCTCCCGCCTCCCCCCAGCACCTCCTTTCTTGGTTTTACACTGATTTCCCGTAAATGCCTGTGAAATTGAAAGTGAAAATGCTCTGACCAGGGAGCAGCTCCTCGGGCTGGGTGGGGAATGGGCACAGCCAGCGGCCACTCCCTGCTCCTGGAGACATCCCAGGGGCACCGGGAATGCCCTGGGAGGGACTGGGAGCACTGGGAGCGAATTCCACGCTCTGATGGCAAACCTGGCACATGGCTTGAGTTAGGGGCATCAGTGCTCTGAAACACTGATTTCAAGAACTTCATGGCTTAGAAGCCCCAATATCAGCCACTTTGGGGCCATAACGTTGATTTCAGGAGCTTTGGAACCAAGAAAGAGCAATGTTATGGGCTTTGGGGTTCCAGAGTGCTGATTTTGGGAGGTTTTTGGCTCAGAGGAAAGAAAGAAAGAAAGAAAGAAAGAAAGAAAGAAAGAAAGAAAGAAAGAAAGAAAGAAAGAAAGAAAGAAAGAAAGAAAGAAAGAAAGAAAGAAAGAAAGAAAGAAAGAAAGAAAGAAAGAAAGAAAGAGAAAGAAAGAAAGAAAGAAAGAAAGAAAGAAAGAAAGAAAGAAAGAAAGAAAGAAAGAAAGAAAGAGAAAGAGAGCTCAGAGTCTCAAAGAAAGCAATTTAGACATATTTTGAACTCAGAAACACAAATTTGTAGAGATTTCTTCTTCAGAATCACCCATTTTAGGATATTTTGATTTCTGAAACACCAATTTAGGGAGCTGAGAAACTCTCATATAGGGAGGATAAGGCATCCTTGAGCACCTGGTTCCTTGAGCTGTAAATGAGAGGGTTGAGGACTGGAGGCACCACTGAGTACAGAACTGACACCACCAGATCCTCAGCACAGCCGTGAAGATCTGCACATAGGAAAAAACAATGAACACAAAACAACTGAAATGTAGAAGAGCACTTATCACAATGAGCCCAAGTTCCCTGAGGTAGGATTTGGAGCAGGAGAGCTTGAGGATGTGTGGGATTTCACAGAAGAACTGGCCCAGGGCATTGCCATGGCACAGGGGCAGGGAAAATGTATTGGCCGTGTGCAGCAGAGCATTGAGAAAGCCACTGGCCCAGGCAGCTGCTGCCATGTGGGCACAAGCTCTGCTGCCCAGGAGGGTCCCGTAGTGCAGGGGTTTGCAGATGGACACGTAGCGGTCGTAGCTCATGATGGTCAGGAGAGAAAACTCTGCTCCAAGAAAGAAGAAAATGAGAAAGACCTGAGCAACACATCCTTCATAGGAGATGTGTCTGGTGTCCCAGAGGGAATTGTGCATGGCTTTGGGGACAGTGGTGCAGATGGAGCCCAGGTCAGTGAGGGCCAGGTTGAGCAGGAAGAAGAACATGGGGGTGTGCAGGTGGTGGCCGCAGGCTACGGCGCTGATGATGAGGCCGTTGGCCAGGAGGGCAGCCAGGGAGATGGCCAGGAAGAGGCAGAAGTGCAGGAGCTGCAGCTGCCGCGTGTCTGCCAATGGCAGCAGGAGGAAGTGGCTGATGGAGCTGCTGTTGGACATTTGCTGTGTCTTGGTATTGGATTTCATCGTGGAGAAGGAGACAGTGAAGTGTTAGAGGAGATACCTGCAACCAAAATCAAAGGCATTTCCCATACATCCTCCCCTGTAACACACACACACTCACACACACAGAGCCTTTTGTGATTCAGAATTCTGTGCTTTTCTGTTTAAGTTCCCCCCCATATGTCTCATGGTAGTTTTGGATATCAGAAACCTTCAGCATTTCTGCTACCCCTAAGGCCAAGGGAGCCAGTCCTGTGAGACAAAGTGTTGAGTGGAGAGGAAAGGAAGATGGTCTGTCAATCTGACCTGTTCAGAGTTTCTCTGGGCTTTAAGTTTTCTCAGGTAAGGGATGATCACCCTCCCACCTTTCCCTTAAAAACCACCAGGTAGTGCTGAGAGCAGATGGACCCACCACAGTCCACCACCACAACACAGAACTCATGTGGCTCATTTCACCACCCCAACAGAATTTTCACTGTCAGAACACCTCTTCATTTCCTCGTGGGTTATTTAGATCACACAAAGACGTTCTTGAACAGGTTGACATCCTGGATAAGAGCTCCCAGCTTGGGAGGAAATCTCAGGGAGACTTCCAAGTGTCCCAGTGATGGCATTGGAGTAAGGCAGATCCAGCTCCTTCCCTGGCTGCACTGACAGCACTGCCCACAGCCGGGCACTGGGGACAGCGTCACCCTGAGCCAACTGTGCCCCCTCCCACTACTGGGTAGCTGCTCCCAGCTCTGTGCTCTGAAAAGGGAACTGGGGCGTCAGAGCTTGCCTTGGGCCCTCCAGAACTGCTCCTGCTCCAGGCCCAGGGCCAATCCCAAAGATGGGGCAGCCAAAAAGCTGTGCCCATTTCTGTTCATTGCTGCTCTGATGAGGATGGATCTTCAGCCACTTGAAGGTTAGTGATGAGTTTTACTACTCCAGAGTCTTCAATTTTTCTATGGCTAATTAGACAGATATCAGAAGTGCATGCAAAGTGAATATAATATATTGAAAACAATGCAGCGAGAATTGTTTTATCAAGTTTGGGGTTTTTTTCCTGTTCATAGAAAGCTATCAGCAATCTCCAGTTGATATTGATCCCCAGCACCTCCTAATGCAGTCTGAATAGAGATGAAAATCAAGACCCTTTATGGCTGACAATCAATAACACTCTGTCCCTACCCCCACCCCACCATTTCCCCCATCCAACCCCTGGCACTCAGAGCAGCCTTGTGCAAATCTGAGCTTCCTGCACCCCAGGCTGTGCCTGCAGCTTTCAGCTCCTTGGCACCAACTCCCACCTGCTTTCCTTGCAGAAGGAGCTGCCCCAGACTCAGAGGGATGTTCATTTATTGTCAGCAAACAAACCAAGGGATGGCACAGCTCCATAACAAACAAAAGTCATTCCTGTGCTGGATATTTCATCCACTTTCCACACAGACACTCTCAGAGCAATGGAAAACACGTTCTGTGCCCAGCACAGATCCCAAGATGTCCCAAACCCTCCCTGCCCCGATTCTGCCCAGATTTGCTCTTTGCACACTCGAGTCACACGCTGAAGTCCCGAGCTCCCTGCATGGCCAGAGGGAGGAAAAGAGAGAAAGTGGCTGAAGAGCTCTCTTGTGCACAGCTACAGCTGCACTAATGCCAATCTTCTGGGCTCACAGGAACTCGATCCCACAGCCTGTGCAGCATCTGTTCCCTGGGCAGAAATCTGGCTGGATGGGCAGGCCCAAGGAGTGCTGGGCAATGGAGCCACATCCAGGGCTGTGCCCAGGGCTCAGGGTTGGGGCCAGGGCAGTGAAATCTCTTTGTTGCTGATGTGGACGAGGCCATGGAGGGCACCCTCAGTCAGGGTCCAGGTGAGCCCAAGCTGGGTGGGAGTGTGGCTGTGCTGCAGGGCAGGAAGCTCTGCAGAGGGATCTGGACAGGCTGGAGCCATGGGCCCAGGACAATTGGATGAGGTTCAGCAAGGCCAAGGGCTGGGACCTGCCCTGGGCTCACAACCACCCCAAATCCCTGGCTGTGCCCTGCCCCTGATCCCCACAGCCTCATCAGGTTTGTGTCCTTTGGGGTCAGCAACTGGTAAGACTTAAGAGGAAAGCAAAAGATTCTCTTCTTTGCTAAAATAAAAATGTAAAATCACAGAATTAATAAACATTGCAACTTCTCCCTCAACAATGTGAGACATCCCAGCAGCATCTGACACATCCACCAACCAGAAGAGATTTCTGGACAAAATCAATTTTAGGCAAAGATGATGCTATAATAGATATAAACACAATCAAGGTGTTGTACCAGCCTGCTCTGCCTGGAGTGCAGTTAAAACAGCTTGAAGAATGTTCTATTTGCAAAGCATTCAGTGATGGCTGGGGAAAGGGAGTTCATGCTGCTTTTGGTGTTGAGGAAATGCTGAAAGCAGCCTGACTCATTTTAACTCCTCCTGTCCTTGCTGGCATGAGGAGCCCCTCAGCCTTCCCTGCTCCGGGCTGGACAAGCCCAGCTCCCTCAGCCTCTCCTCACAGCCAAAGGGCTCCAGCCCCACCTTGGAGGCCCTTCCCTCACCCTGCTCCAGCTGCCAGACATCTTTCCTGCCCTGGGCAACCCAAACCAGGCCCCAGTGACCTGGATAATCCACGGCCTTGATGTCCTGGTCACACAGCCCTGGCCCCTTGTCCCCGTGTCAGGCTCTGGGGTTGATTTGTGGAACATCCTTGGGGGAGGCTGTGGCTCCAGGTGGAGCAGGGGGATCCCGGGGGACAGGGGACCCTGCTGGGCATGAACAGCATTGGACTTGTCTGGGGAAACTGTGAGGGGGGGCTGGGGCAGAGTGACCAACGCAGTGACCTCACACAGCCCTGCTGGGATGTCACACAGCCCCTCCTGTGATGTCACAGCCTGCTCTGTGATGTCAGACCTCTGCCCTGTGATGTCACAGTCAGCTCTATGATGTCACTGGGACAGCCTGTGATGCTCAATCACCTTGCACTGGGATGGGGTGCTGGGGTGTTACTGGTTTGTACTGGGGTCTATTGGGAAATGGAGCAGGGGTGTGTTTGTGCCCCCTCCTGGCTGGGAGGACCTGGTGGCCGATTGTGAGTTATACTGGTTTATACTGGTTTATTCTGAGATGTGGTCCTGGGGGTGACTGGGTTGTAGTGGTTTATACTGGATTATACAGGGATATTCTGGATTTTACTGGGTTAAACTGGAGTGTACTGGGTTATACTGGGAGGCGGCTTGGGGATGCTTGGCACTTCACTGGGAGCAACTTCTGGGGATGCTGGCCTTACTGATTTATACTGGGATGGGGCTTGGCACCTACTGGGAGGGACTTCAGGTTGTGCTGAGCTTACTGGTTTATACTGGGAGCTGCCGCCATGGGCTCAGGGGCTCAGGGGTGACACCCAGTGCTTACTGGTTTATACTGGTGTCTTCCCAGTCCACACCTGAGTACACTGGTAGGCATTTGTGACCGGGTTGGACCTCAAGGCCGAGCTGGCCTTCACCAGGGCCCTGCTGAGCCACAGCTTCTCCAACTTCTCAGCCTGGCAACACTGCCTGGGGCTGCTGATGCCCACCAGGAACTACAGCAAGGACACTGCCCCCTGGAAGGCTGAAGCAAGGTGAGGGATTCCCCAGAAAAACTCCAACAATTTTGCCAGATCCCCCAAATTTTCCAGCCCCTCCCTCGCCTAAAGTGGGAGCTGGTGGGTTCTGTTGGGTTGAATGGGCAGACCTGGTTTCCCTAAATCTCCAATGACTTTAATGGGCACACCTGAACTCCTGGATACCTGGGTGTACCCACTGAGATATTGGGGTTTCCCCTGCTGTCCCCCTGAGATTTTGGGGTGCCTCCTTTGCCCAGCCCAGAGCTGGAGCTGCTGCAGAATACCATCTTCACCAACCCCATGCACCAAAGCACCTGGCTGTACCTGCCCTGCATCCTCTCCCGTGGTAACTCAGGGCTCCCTCCTAGCCCTCATGTCCTCACCTGGAGTTTTGGGGTACCCCCTGAATGTTGGAGTGCCCCCCAACAGCCCTGCAGATGCCAAGGGTCCCCTGTGTCCATGTTGACTGGGAGGATGGTGGCCATCATCTTCTCCTGGCCTGTCAGGGTGAGTCACGGCACTTGGGTACCCCAAAAATAACCTGGATATTCCCAGAAATTATCTGGGTACATCTGGATACTGCCCAAAATCACCTGGATCCTCCCCCAGCAATCACCTGGGTACACCTGGCTATCCCCAAAAATCACCTGGGTGGACGCCCAGAAATCACCTGGATACACCTGGGTACCCCTTGGACACCTGGATTACCAAAACCCCTGGGGCCCCCAAACCAGTTTCTCAAACATCCTCATTGCTTTGATTGGGTAGACCTGGTGCCTTTAAACCCCATTGCCTTTGAAGGGTAGACCTGCTGACTTTAAATTCTTACTGATTTCAATGGCTTACACCTGGAGTCTTGTTTATCTCCATTTATATCTACAAATCCCTCCCACTGGTCCCACTTTTGCTTCAGTGCTGCCACTGTCCCCCCTTAGCCCTTCCCAGTGCTCCCAGTTTAAACAGTAACTCTTCCCAATCAAGCCCTATCAATGGGTACACCTGGTGTCCCTCAATCCCTATTGACTTCATTGGAGCAGACCTGGTGTCCTTCAATCCCTGGTGACTTCAGTGGGCAGAGCTGATGTCCCAACATTTTTGCTGCTAAAATTCCCAATTTTGGGCTCAGAATTCCCAGACTTTGAGATGAAAATGGAAATTTTAGGGTTTACCTGGAGGCACAGCTCCAGTATGGATCACAGGTGAGGGATCAGTAATTTAGGATTGGCCTCCAGGACATCCAGAGCATCAGCACTGCAATCCTGAAGTGGAAATTCCCAGAATTCAGCCCAACATTTCCCCCACATTTACCCATTTTAGGACCAAATTTCACCAAAATCCCCATTGGTTTTAATGGATAGACCTGGTGTCCTTAAATCCATATTGACTAATTGGCAGCTTTAATGTCCAAATAATGCCTATTGGGATATTATTATTACAAAAGACAGGGCAACTGAGAGATATTGTAAAGGATGCTTTAATGCCACATGGCATCAGTCTCATAGAAAGGTGAGATATTAAAGGTGTTATCTCCAAAGCCATAATATCAGAACCTGCCTAATTCTTAGTTACAATGTCTTATGTTAGGTTTTCAGCCAATCAAATACTCCTACAAAGTTTGCTAGCATCTTTTTTACACCAATCATTAATTGCTTTGCTTCTCATGGCTTTGCCACAATGTGTCATTTTACAACAAATCATCAAACACTTCATAAACTTACATTGATGCATCTCAAGCTTCTGGCTAAGTATGTAACAGGTTCTATGGCTAAACTTTAACATTTGTTACTATCTCACTTAACATACTGCTTTGCTTACATAATGCATATTTCTGTTTCCTTAAAACATATTTCTACTTAAACTAAAAACTTATATTCTTGTTTTATGTCTATTTTTCCTTTCATGCTCTTATTGTCCAAGCCTTCTCCAAGGTTTTAGGTTAAACCTTGTATCCATCTCAATCTCTGAGCCTGTATGCACAAGGCCCTGAGAGCTCTCTGTGCCTGCATTTCCCACACCACCCGTCACCTCTGCCTCCAATTTCCTGCTCACACTGCAACCTGGGGACACTTTCTCAGTCGTGTCCCTCAGTGGGACCCATGAACGGCATCAGAAATTTTGGAGTTTGATTCTGACTGAATTCTTCAGAGGTTTCCTGGCAAACAACAGTTCTGCCTTGATTTCCCTCTGGTCTGGTCCAGATCATTCAGTAGTTTTTCAACTCCAATTCTAGAGAAATATGACCATGACCTTCTTAGAAATATCCATTCCAATTTTCAAGGGTGTATTTTATTAATGTTCTCTTTAGGGCAGAGGTGACTGCAGCATTCTGTGATTGATATTTATGAGAAATGGATTTGTGAAGGATTCTCAAAGCCTGACTGAAAGCTCACACAGTCTTGTAGATCTGGATGCAAACTCTGAGATAAGGTGTGCTGACTCAGAATGGCCCTGGCATAGAGAAGACACTGCTGAGAGAGAGATTGAACTAGAAAGAAGTTTCAAACCATGGCCTTGCATAAAAACCAGATGTTTTGGCAAATTAGAACTGTGAAAGATGCCTTGGTGCAAAACCACGTGGGGTACAATAATGAGTGGTTGGTGTTAGAAGTATTAGCACCATTGTGTAGCAAAAGCTGATAGGCTGAAAAATATTTATAAAATATTGGAACCAGGAAATACGTTGGCTTTGGATAGAATGGCATTGAGTTTTACATCTCTTATGTTTCACCCATCAATGGGACTGATAATGGAATAAAATATTTTTTTAAAAATATGCCTCTCAGTTGCCCCATCTCTGTAGAGCTGGGATTTTCCCATAGTGCTGAGTCCCTGGAAATCAGTCCCTGAAAGAGAGCTGAAAGAAAACCTCTCAAGAACTCAGATTCAGATTCAAACTCCAAAATTTCTTAAAGTTTTAATGGGTCCCACTAAAGGATATGACTAAGAAAGTGTCCCCAGGTTCCAGTTAGAGCAGAACACTGGAGGCACTGATGGCAGATGGGGACAAACAAGGGAAAGGTGTCTCTGATGCTGAGCAAACCTGGATGTGTTTCAGGAATGCAAAGGGCCAAGGACCGAGCCCCAGCCCCAGGCAAGGCAGATCCTGTCCCTCCCTCATTGCTCAGGGCTCTTCCCGGCCCACTGGGCTCTGGCCATGTGCAATGCCAAGGGCAGCACCATGGGGCGGCCCCTGCCAGGCTGCTGAGCAGGGACAAGGAGGCAATGAGGCCCCAGCACAGCAAGGCTCACTTGTCCCCTGCTGGCCTCAGGCCCAGGGCCAGCCTGCATGGCCCAAGTGCTGCAGGAGTTGGCTGTGTCAGGGCCTTTCAGCTGCTGCCCATCCCTGTGCCCTCTGCAGCCCAGGCTGTCCTACGGTGTCCATGCCCTGCGCCTCTGTCCCTGCAGGCTGTCGTCATCCCCCGGCTGCCCCACCTCGCTGGCCCCTTCCTTTGCTGACAGCTCTGCCTCCTGCCTGCCTCTGCCTGCACACACAGAGCCTTGGCCTTGATGCCAAAAGGGGTAATTTAAGTTTTACTGTCCCTGTGAACTTTCACCAGAGGAACAAGGCATGCAGGGGCTGCTTTCCCTGCAGGGACTGCCAGAAGAGAAGAAGAAGACATCTGGCTCATGGGGGCAGTGACAGAAGAAACAAGGATTGAATTGGGTGCTTGGGGTGGGTTTTATAGGAATGGGTAAATTGTAATACATGTGTAATGACTGAATATATGAACACACTTATAGAATAATGTGTCCATGTAACGTTAGGAGTTATCCCACATTGGACCTCAGGCCTGAAAAAAATGATGTCCTTTTTAACATGAAATTAGTGTTAAGGAGTCTTATTCTGATATTTTGGGGATTTGGTGACAGCTGGGCCTCACAGAACCAAGGAGTGAAATATTCCACTATGGAACCTCAAGGAACAAAGGGGCCTTTTGACACTGTGGGAGCTCATGGAACCAAAATCCATTTTGACAGAATGGGACCACATGGAACTTATGGTCCACTGTGAAACAGCAGATCCAGGGAGACCATTGTGACACTGAGAAACCTCCTGGAACCAAAAGTCCATTGTGACAGAGAAAGGCCTCATGGAACCAAGGGGCCACTGTGACACTTTGTGGCCTCATGGAACCAAGGAGACCCTTCTGACATTGTGAGTCCCCACGGAACCAAGGGTCCATTGGGAT
Organism: Sturnus vulgaris; assembly: GCF_052056855.1. Classification (NCBI taxonomy): domain Eukaryota; kingdom Metazoa; phylum Chordata; class Aves; order Passeriformes; family Sturnidae; genus Sturnus; species Sturnus vulgaris. The sequence continues at coordinate 1,496,413 of NW_028276728.1, read as the reverse complement.
ACTGTGGCACCAAGGAGACCCCTGTGACACTGCAAGGGATCATGGAAACAAGGGACCATTGTGACATTGTGGAGCCCATGGAAACAAGAGGCCAGTGTGACACAGCTGGGCCTCATGGAACCAAGGATCCAATATGACACAACCATGGTGGCACTGCAGGACCACATGGATCCAAGGGAACAGGTAGCAGGTCTGCTTGGCTTGGCCTGACTGGTCCAACTGCCCATGGCCTCTTGAGGATCTCTTCTAATGTGCCCCTGAAACCCTGGGCTTTCCTTCACATGGAAAAGAACTGTCCTTCTCATCCAGGCACCCCTTGCCAAAATGAGATTTCCCCCTCCAAAATTCTCAATATCTGTGATTGCTCCCAAACAAAAGTTGCCATTTCCAACATTCTGGCTGCCCTTGGCTTCCTTGGGACTGGGTCTCACCGGTCTTCAAACACTGGGGCTCCATGCTTTCCTTCCTATGGAAAAGAACCATCCCTCCTGTACAGGTACCCATGGCGAAAATTGGTGCTTTTCCTCCAGAATTCCTATCTGCAAGGGTTTCTCCCAGACAGAAACTGCCAGGACAGTCATATCTGTCTGGCCTTTGCCTCTGGTGGCTGCAGTTCTTGAGGCCATGAAACACGGGGGATTCATGGATTCCTTCCTGTGGAGACCATGGTGAAACTGTGGGGCCCCATGGAGAACCATGGAGACCATTGTGACACTGTGGGGCGTTCTGAAATGAAAGGGCCATTGTGACACTGTGGGGACAGCAGGGATCCAAGAGATTATTGTGACACTGTGGTGACCCTGTGGAACCACGGACATTATTGTGGCACTGCTGGGCTGTATGGAAGCAAGGGACCATTTTGACACTGTGGGATCTCATGGAACCAAGGACATCACTGTGGCCCTGCTGGGCCGCATGGTGCCAAGGGCCCAGTGTGAAGCAGCAGGGCTTTGTGGAACCAAGGGGCCATTGTTGCATTCCAGGGCCTGGTGCAGCCCAAGGGCCCTTGTGATCCTGCAGGGCACTGTGGATCCATGGAGACCATTGTGGCATTGCAAGGCCCCATGGAATCATGGAGACCATTGTGACACTGTGGGGAACCAAAGGGCCATTGTGACCATGCAGGGCCTCATGGCAGCAAGGGACCATTGTGACACTTCAGAAGCAAGGAGAGCATTGTGGAAGTCTGAAGCCCCATGGAATTAAGGCGAGAGCTCAGGAGATAAAACCCACTCGTGTCAGCTGAGCTGTGTGACTCTGCAGGGCCAGGACGTTCCAGCACGTGTGTGCTGCTGTGCCAGTCCCCTGGCAGGGATCTCAGACAGGCAGGTGCAGCACTGAGGAGCTTGGTCTGTGGCCTTGGTGGCATGGCCAGTGTGAGAAGGTGCCCCAGGGCTTTGAGCATCCCTCCAGCCTCTTCCATCAGCCACTTCCAGACCTGGGCTCTCACCCCAGTGTCTTGGTCTATTTGTTCTGTGCTTATCTCCTTCCTCCTGCCCATTTCAGCACTGCTCTAGGGGCAGCATCAGCCCTGCCTGGTCTCCCTCCTCACCCAGCCCTTGGCAGAGCCCAGAGCAGGGCTCTCTGTGACCCCTGGCACAGGATGTGGGTGCTGGGACTGGACACTGAGGTGTGGAGTGGACACTCTGGTGGGGAACATTTGCCCACCCAAAACACTCCCTGTGCTGTGCCGTGTCTGATGAGGGGATGTGGGGCCTGTGCTGGCCAGGGGGGCTGTGCTGCCTCAGGGACAAATGACAGGCATGAGCCACAGCACAACGACCAGGAGGTGGAAGTGAGGACAAGCTACAGAGGAGGAATTCAGAAATCTGCCCTGAGCGTGTGTTCATGTGTTCAGGAAAGGCAAAGCCCAGCTGGAGCTGATGGAGGCTGCAGGCAACACCCAGAGCAAACTCAATTCATGGCTGTGTTAGAATTCAAAATGCAAGGGTCTGTAAGCCAAAGCTTAGAATTAAACACAGTTAAGTAGAGATAGCTTTAGCTTTGGAATTTAAGATCTAGAAGAAATAAAGGTACTTACAAAAGGAACAAGAAATTTTAGAGTGCAGCAATGTAAGTTTGTGTGTCAGGATATAATGGGCTAAGAAAGTTCACTCTGTATTATGGGTCAGTAAGGTGAAATATCTTAGCATTGAATTAGAAACCTAAATATCTCTGTTAACAGTGTTTTATTGGTTAATAAATCCTGAAAAGACCTTGCAGCCATAAGTCTTCTGACTTCTAAGCCATGCTGTGAACATCCCTAAGACAAACTTACCCTTTCTGCCTGGATAGAAAATTAAAAAAATAAATCACACATTCTAAAGCAACTCTGAAGTCCTGTCTCTCTGTTTCATTCAGAAAAGAAAAAATCCCCACCAAAATTGTAACATAAAAATAATAAGCCCACACTTTAAAAACATGTCTTAAAAAAAATAAACCCACATTTTAAAAATATAATGTAAATACAGTAAACCCACACCTGGGGACACTTTCTCAGTCATGTCCCTCAGGGGGACCCTTTAGAACTTCAGGAAACTTTGGACTCTGAATCTGACTTTGAATTCTTGAGAGGTTTCTTTTCCTCCTTTACCCTATTTTTGCCTACCTGACATCATTGTCATCAATTTTCTGCTCTAATTCAACCCTTGGGAGACCTTCTCCTTCATATTTATCAGCAGGACTCACTAAAAGTAAGAGAAACTTTGGAGTTTGAATCTGACTTGGAATTCTTGAGAGGTTTCTTCAGCTCCCTCTCAGGGACTGATGTTCAGGGCCTCAGCCCCAACCCCGAGAGGGTCATTAAAGTCCTTGTGCTGTGTCTGTGCTGCTGAGCTGGGCTGGGCTCCTGGCAAAGGCAGCACTGCAGAGAGAGCCAGTATTTCCAAAATATTATTTGGAGCTCCTTGGCAGCACCAAATGCACCACAGGGCTCACTGGGATCAAGCAAGTCCTGACAAACAATGGTTCTGCAATGATTTCCCTCTGGTCCAGTGCAGTTCATTGGGAAGGTTTTCAACACCAGATATGGAGAAATATTTGAAAGATCTTCTTAAAAATATCCATTCCTATTTTCAAGGGCGTATTTTATTACTGTTCTCTTTAGAGCAGAGGTGATTGCAGCATTCTGTGATTGATGTTGATCCAGGGTCTCTCCTCAGAAGGTCTGGCAAAGAGGAGTTTTGTATTTTTGGTTTTTTAAAGCAATCTAAAACTCCTAATGTTCCCCACTGCAAACAGACACACTCCTCAGGTGTGTGCCAGCCCAAGGTTCCACCAAAACCACTGCAGAGCTGCCCTGGGCCAGCTGTGAGGGTGGATGTTGGGGGCACACAGAGACACACTGAGGACATTCCAGGATGTACTGGGAGTGATACTGGGCCATACTGGGGCAAACTGGGGATAATGTGAGTAATACTTGGACAAACTAGGGACACTGGGAACACTGTGGGGAAGTCTGGCAGACACTGGCACATACTGTGGATGACACTGGGGGGAACTGGAAGGGACTGGGCATGAACTAAGGTGTACTGGGAGAGACTGGAGAGTACTGGTAGGGCCTCGAGGGGCAGTGGGAATGGACTGGGCTGTGTTAGGGATGAACTGGGCTGTACAGAACGGGCCTGGTGGTGCACTGGGATTCTACTGGGCTGTACTGGGGATGAACTGGGCTGTACTGGGAGGGCTTGAATGGTCGGTTCCTGCCTACACCACCTCCCATTTGTCGAGGCTCCCGCCCATCATTGCCCACAGCCAATCAGCTCCAGAGATCGTGGCATCATGGGCGGTGCCTAGACTCGACGCCATCTTTTCTTTTTGCCTATAACTCCCATCATGCCCCACACACCAGTTGAGCCCCATTGGAGCCGGGAGTAAAACACCCATCATGCACCGCGCTCCCCAGCACCCCGGTATCTGCCCCCGACATGTCCCGTAAGTGTCCCCCAGAGCCTCCAGGATTCCTAAGGTCCCCCTCAGCGCCCATTCGGGACCACCCCAAAAGCATCCCCAGATCCTATGGAAGCTCCCAACCCCACAGATTCCTGTTACAGTCACTTCTGGGAGTTCAACTTCTGTCATTCCCTGGGTCCCCCAGAGTCCCTCAGAACACAGGTCTGTGCCTAAAACTCCTGCCCTTCCCTGCGCCCTAAAGAGCCCGGTTAGAGCTTCCCAAGCTCCCCCCAAGGGCTCCCAAACCGTTCACGTTCCCTCCTAAGCACCTCAAGTTGTGACTGGGACGCAAAAGTGTCCCCCAGGTGCCTTCCCGGACCCCCAAACATCCACTTCCAGGACTACAGCTCCCATCATGCTCTGCGGTTCCCATAGAGTGCTATTGCAGCCGTGACTTCATCTCCCATCATGCACCGCGCCCCACCGAGAGACATTGTAGCTGCACCTACAACTCCCATGATGCTCCGCGGCCCTATTGAACCATGTTATACCTGTGCCTACAACTCCCATCATCCCCTGCGCCCCAGAGAGCCCCATTAGAGCCCCCCAAGTGCCAGCCCGGACCCTGAAAGGCCCCAGATTCCCCTCCCTGACCCCCAAGTGCCCCCCTGGACCCGCAAGGGCTCCCCTGGACTCCAAAGTTTCGGTCAGAATCCTTAAGTGACCACCTGGCTACCTGAAGTGTCCTCCAGACCCTCAAGTTCTCTCTAAATTCCCTCCCCAGACCCAAAACTTCCTGAAATATAACCCAGAACATATCTTCATGGGCCCCAAAGTGGCCCTGTTTTATCCTGTCTGTGAAAATGATTAAAAAGATGAGAAAGGGATTAACATAGGACTAATTGTCATAAACAGGGAGAAATCAATGGCCAATAGTGACCAATTAATTAATGAAGTGAATTGTGTTACTTAGAATGAATGACCATTAATTTTTCTGATTGCTAAAAATGCATAGATTTTTTCATATAAATAGAAAAATTAGGTATAAAAATTAATAATAGTATTATAAAAATAAAATCATAATTATACTTTTATGACTTAATTAAATTACAATATTACTAATAAATTTATAGAGGGGTTTTTATGTTTTAGGATGGCAGTCCCAGCTAGGCAATGTCAGACATGGTGAGGCTGGGGGTGAGGAGCAGCTTGTCCAAACAGGGTTGGCCTGCAAGGGGCTCATTCTTCTGCATGCCCAGACCTCCTAAGGAGACATTCAGCACCAAGATCGCTTAAGGAATGCTTCAGTCAGCCCTTCTCTGAACTGAAAAATAAAAATAATATGGCCTTGATTAAAACCAAAATTCCTTCTCTTCTCACTGGCAAGGCAAGCTCTGTCTCCTGCTGTTCACAAACAGAGAAGGGCTGGAGGGAGATGTGGTGCTCAGAAGCTGTTTGGGGTACAGTGACCATGAAATAATGCAGTTTTTTAATATTCTGTGAAAGAAGGAGGGTCATCAACAAAACTTCTACACTGGACCTTTAGAGAGCAGACTCCAGCCTATTCAGAATGCAGATTTGGGGATAATTGAAATGTTTTTTTTTTAAGGGGAACAGCTCTTAAAGGATTCCAGGAAGAATGGAGATACTTCAAGAAAGGAATCTTGAAGGAGCAGAAGCAGCCTGTCTCTCACTTTACTCACAGAGGAAAGTGAGCTAGAGAGGAAAATAACTGGCCTGGCTAGGCAGGGAGCTTTTACCAGGAAGTCATGGAGAAAATAAGGTGCATTACCTTTGGACAGAGGAGCAAGCAACTCAGGAAACATTTAGAGAAGTTGTTGGGTCATGCAGAAAGAAAATCAGAGGTGAAAGCTCAAATGAGGAGTTAACCTGGCTGCTTCTGTGAAGGATAATAAAAATGGTTTTATAAACTCATTAATGGCAAAAGTAGAGACAAGGAAAATCTCCATTCCTTATTGAGGGGGTGGGATGTGTTTACCAAAGATGAGGAAAAGGCTGAAGTATTCAACCCCTTCTTTGCCTCAGTTTTCAAAAATAAGACAGGTTGCCCTCAGGACAAGTGTTCTCCTGAGCTGGTAGATGGGGACAGGGAGCAGAACAGACCCCTGGAATCCAGGGGGAAGCAGCTGGGGACCTGCTGAGCCACTCAGATGCTCACAGGTGTCTCTGGAACCAGATGGAATCCATCCTAGGGGGATGAGGGAGCTGCAGGATGAGCTGCCCAAGGTGCTCTCCAGCATTTCTCATCAGTGCTGGCTCAGCAGGGAGGTGCCAGAGGACTGGAGGTGCCAATGTGAGCCCATCCCCAAGAAGGGCTGGAAGGAGGATGTGGGGAACTGCAGGCCTGTCAGCCTGACCTGGGTGCCTGGTGAGGTGATGGAACAGATCACCTTGAGTGCCATCACAGGGCACCTCCAGGATGGCTGAGGGATCAGAGCCAGCCAGCGTGGATTTCAATATCTGCATTGATGGTCTGGATGAGGGCATGGAGTGCAGCTTCATGAAATGTGCAGATGACACCAAGCTGGGTGTGAGTGAGGATGTGCTGGAGGGTAGGAGGGCTCTGCAGAGGGACCTGGACAGGCTGGATCCAGGGCTCAAATCCAACAAGGTGAGGTTTAACAAGACCAAGTGCAGGGTCCTGCACTTTGCCCACAACAACCCCTGCAGTGCTCCAGGCTGGGGACAGAGTGTCTGGACAGCAGCCAGGAAGAAAGGGACCTGGGGACACTGATGGACAGCAGGCTGGACATGAGCCAGCAGTGTGCCCAGGTGGCCAAGAAGGCCAATGGCAGCTGGCCTGGATCAGGAATGGTGTGGCCAGCAGGAGCAGGGCAGTGATTCTTCCCCTGTGCTCAGCACTGGTTTGGCAGCACCTCGAGTGCTGTGTCCAGTTCTGGGCCTCCAATTTAGGATGAACATGGGGGGTCTGGAGTGAGTCCAGAGAAAGAAAACTAGGATGGTGAGGGGTGTGGAACACAAGTCCTGTGAGGAGCAGCTGAGGGAGCTGGGGATGTTTATCCTGGTGAAAAGGAGACTCATAGGTGACCTTATCACAGTCTGTACAAGTCCCTGAAAGGTGGTCGTGGTCTCGTTTTCCACACAGCAACTGACAGAACAAGAGGACACAGTCTTAAGGTGCGCCAGGGGAAATACAGGTTGCATATTCGGAAAATGTTTTTAATACTAAGATGATAAAGTACTGGAATGGTCTGCTCAGGAGTTGGTGGAGTCGCCATCCCTGGATATATTTAAAAAAAGACTGGATATGGCACTCAGTGCTCTGGTTTAGTTGAGGTGTTAAGGCATGGGTTGGACTTGATGGTCTTGAAGGTCTCTCCCAACCTGGTGATTCTGTGAATTCTCTGAGTCTTTCAGCTGAATTCTCTGTCCCTGTCCTTTCCCTGGATCTCCGTTGCAGAGGGAAGCTGCTGGTGCCATCCTCACCTTGAACCCTTATTTGAATGCAGACAGCTGTTCCCATGAGTGTTAAGCAGGTGTTGCTCAATACTTATGTGGAGCTTTTGTGTTCCTCATGGAACCAAGGAGACCCTTGTGACATTGTGGAACCTCGTGGAAACAAAAGCCTTTGAGACATTGGGGTAGGATGGTACCAAGGAGACCACTGAGATCCTGTGGATCCAAGGACACCATGGGGGCACTATGGAAACTCATGGAACCATGGGCATTGTGACACAGCAGGACCTCATGGAACCAAGGAGTGAATTGTGACTCTGCCAAACCTCATGGAACCAAGGGGCCTTTGTGACACCAAAAAACTTCACAGAACCAAGAGTCTGTCATGACACAGGGCACTCATGAAACCGTGGAGAGCATTTTGAAACTTCAAGGCCTTCTAGAACCAAAGGGCCATTGTGGCACTTCAGAGTTTTGTGGAACCAAGGAGATCACAGTGACACTGTGGGGCTCCATGGAACCAAGGAGCCATGGTGACACGGTGGAGCCTCAGTGACAAAAGTTCCATTGTGACACTGCAGGGCTGTATGGAATCATGGAGATCATTGTGACACCACATGGTGTCATGGAAGCAAGGGGCCATTGTGACACTGTGGGGCCTCGTGGGACCAAGGAACAGTTGTGGTACCATGGAAATTGTGGCAGTTGTGGTACCATGGAACCAAGGAGACCATTGTGACACTACAGGACCCCATGGAACTAAGGATTTATGTAACAGTGCAGGACACATGGAACAGAGGGGACCTTGTGACACTGTGGGGTCTCAAGGAATTACAGAGACCTTTGTGAACCTGCAGGGCTTCATGGAATGAAGGGGCTGTTTTGACACCATGGGGCCTGATGGAGCCAAGGAGAGCATTGGGACACTGTGGGGCCCCATGGAACAAACAGATAACTGTGACACTGCAGGGCTTTGTGGAAGCAGGGATTTATGTGACACTGCATGGCCTCTTGGAGCTAAAGAGACCATATAGAATTGTTGCAAATGATAAAACTTTCAATTTTTTTTAATGTAGATTCAGTCAGGGGTTTATTCACCTTTGCCCAGGGGGAGGGGAATTGAAGTTTCTCTTCAAAAGACTCTGTTCACCAAGGTTGGGTGAGGCCTGATGAGTTTAACATTTACAGATTGGGAGTAGTCACAAGATACACAGGAGGTAAATGAACATCAATGTACATCACCACCAGTGTGGTTGGAGACACCTGGTCTGGGAAAAGATTGGTAAGAGAATCAAAGAATGAGGACCTAACTGACATGAAAGGCAAAAGGATCAATAACCAATAGGAGATCAAATACTAAGAAGTGTATAATTTAAGACAAATGAATGTGAATTTCTTTGGATTTTGTCTGTATAAATATGTGAAAAGCCTAGTAAAGAACCATGTGTGATGGAATGATTTTCACCATACAACCCAGGCATGTGTGGATGGAATGATTCCTATTGGACATGCTGGACACAATAACATGGTGGCCAGAAGAAAGTAATGCCTAAATTCTCTAACACTGAGGAGATTTGTTGGGGAATTTCTGTTTTTCATGCAGTTTCAGTGTCAGTCCCACTGAGATCCATCACCAGCACAGGCTCCTTCTGGACTCCATGGAGGAGAAAATCAGAGGCCCTGATTGCACAAAGCTCCCAGAGACTGCAAGGCAAAAGCAAAACCCAAAGTCCTCTGAAAAACCTGCAGTCCCTGGGAGCATGAAGGAGCCCCCAGGGCCATTCCTGACCAAGGCTCCCCAGGGACTTGTCCCAGCAGGTCCCTGAGGCCACTGGGATGTGGGGGGGATGCTGAGGGCAGGACAAGGGGTGACAGTGGCCAGCCTTGCTGGGGCTGTGCCAGGAGGCCCCAGTGGCTCAGGACAAGGTGTCACCTCCCAGCCCTTGGTGGCACAGACCCTGCTGTGCCCCAGGGCAACAAGACTTGTCTTCTCTTTGTCCCCACCTGTCATCTCTGCCTTCAATTTCCTGCTCTAACTGGAACCTGGGGACACTTTCTCAATAGTGTCCCTCAGTGGGACCCATTAAAACTTGAAGAAACTTCAGCATTTTAATTCATGTTTGAGTTCTTGAGAAGTTTTTGGAACACTCTCTCAGGGAATGATTATGAAGTAAACAGAACCAAAGCCCCAAAATATTAATTAAAGTCCTTGTGCTGTGTCTGTGCTGATGAGCTGGGCTGGGCTCTTGGCACAGAGGCAGCTCCTGAGGTAAACCAAGAGAAGTTTCATAAAGACATTTGTGCTGAGGAGCAGCTCCTCTCCCAGCCCAGCAGGGCTGAGGGCAATGCCTGCAGGCACTGAGGGGACAGGAGCCAGGCACAGACAGGCTCAAGGCAATCAGGATTGGGAAGACATTGAGCTGAGACTGCACTCGGGGAAACATCTTCACAGCCCTGGACATGGTGAGTGTGTGGGTGCAGGGCAATGTCCCCTGTGCTCCTGGAGGGATCTCCTGGAGCCAGCAGAGCCCACAGCCTGGAGGATGTGTCAGGAGGACTCTCCCAGTTTCTCTGAGACAGAGGAGGAGGAGGAGGAGGAAGATGAGGATGTGCTGCAGAGCGGGGCTGCCCTGACCACCGTCAGAGGGACAGGGCAGGACGGCTCCTGCTGCCAGGGACGGCTGCAGGGGCTGAAGCTGGGGCTGCAGCCAGGGCTGCCCAGGGCTGTCCTGCACAGCAGCTCCTGCAGCCCTCAGGGCTCTTGGCCAGCCCAGGCCATGTGCCACCTGCCAGGGACAGCTCTCAGCCTGCCTGGCAGCTCCCCATGGACTGTGGGGAGAAGTTGGAGGTGCAAGGAGCCACCCCCATCAGGGCAGATTCCTCCTGCTGTGGAGATGGTGCTGCATGGCCAGGGCTGCTCTCAGCTTTCTCCTCAAGGCAAGGCAAAGGGGCTGTCAGCTGTGTCTGTGTCACTGACACTCCTGCACTGTCCCCCTGGCCATCAGCACATCTGCCTCCCATCTCCCTCACAAAGTGCCTCCTCACCCTCCTATGCCTACAGACAGCAGCAGCAGCACCTTGGCTTGCAGCATCTCAGTTTGTGTGAGCTGCCCTTAAGGCCCTGCTGGCAGGGAGATGGCCCTGGGCAGTGCCCTGTGCTGGGAGGGGTGTGCAGGGCAGAGCTGAGCCCCCAGGGCTGGGCTGGGATCTGGCAGCACTGGCAGGGACAAGGCTTGGATAGAGAGAAAGAGCTCCCAGTAGGCACAACTGCAGGCAGCAGAGAGCCAGAGCAAACATTTGTATCCCTTGATGTCCATGTGCACAATGAAAGAGAGAAGGGTTTGAAGAAAACCATTTTTAAACATGAGTCACCAAAAAGTCCACTTTATTTTCAAAAATGTTTTAACTGAGATCACCCTGAAATAGTGGCAGGTGTAATGAGCAACGGGCACCTGTGTGTGACCAGCAGGTCTGAATGCAGTGGGGCACAGGGAGCCCTGTTTTCTCTCTGGGCTTCCCAGTGTTCAGTCTGAGAGCAATGCTGAAGATGAGGCAGTAACTCAGCAGCAAAAAGCTGAACTCAAAACAAAAAAGAAAAAGGAAAGTGAAATTGCATCCAAGAGAATTTTCAGTCAATATTTAAGAAAATAGCATAGGATTCACCAATGGAAACCTGCCCCAGCTTGTCAATGTTTTCTTTCAACTGTCCACCATGCCCAGAGTGAAGAAATGTCCAACAGCAGCTCCATCAGCCACTTCCTCCTGCTGCCATTGGCAGACACGCGGCAGCTGCAGCTCCTGCACTTCTGCCTCTTCCTGGCCATCTCCCTGGCTGCCCTCCTGGCCAACGGCCTCATCATCAGCGCCGTAGCCTGCGGCCACCACCTGCACACCCCCATGTTCTTCTTCCTGCTCAACCTGGCCCTCACTGACCTGGGCTCCATCTGCACCACTGTCCCCAAAGCCATGCACAATTCCCTCTGGGACACCAGAATCATCACCTTTGCAGGATGTGCTGCTCAGGTATTTCTGTTTTTCTTCTTTTTTGGAACTGAGTTTTCTCTCCTGACCATCATGTGCTACGACCGCTACGTGTCCATCTGCAAACCCCTGCACTACGGGACCCTCCTGGGCAGCAGAGCTTGTGCCCACATGGCAGCAGCTGCCTGGGCCAGTGCCTTTCTCAATGCTCTGCTGCACACGGCCAATACATTTTCCCTGCCCCTGTGCCATGGCAATGCCCTGGGCCAGTTCTTCTGTGAAATCCCACACATCCTCAAGCTTTCCTGTTCCAAATCCTACCTCAGGGAACTCGGGCTCCTTGCTGTTAGTGTCTGCTTAGCACTTGGCTGTTTTGTGTTCATGGTTTTCTCCTATGTGCAGATCTTCAGGGCTGTGCTGAGGATCCCCTCTGAGCAGGGACAGCACAAAGCCTTTTCCACCTGCCTCCCTCACCTGGCCGTGGTCTCCCTGTTCCTCAGCACTACTACGTTTGCCTACCTGAAGCCCCCTTCCATTTCCTCCCAATCCCTGGAGCTGACTCTGTCAGTTCTGTACTCAGTGGTGTCTCCAACCCTGAACCCTCTCATCTACAGCCTGAGGAACCAGGAGCTCAAGGCTGCAGTGTGGACACTGATCACTGGACGATTTCAGAAAAAGTAAACTGCTGGCCAATTGCCGCAAATCATTTGTAATAAAAGTCGTCTTTGATTGTAGTTGGTTTGGATGTTGGTTTGTTCTTTTATTTCCTTAGTTTTAGTTTTTTAATATTGCTCATTAAGAAATTTCATTTTGTATGGTTTTCTATTTTTGTTTCTGTTCACCTTTTCTGTGACACACAGACTGTGTCAATGAGGAGCTGTGCCCTCAATAGCTTTAAACAAAATAAAGGATCTCACCACAGAGTTTTTACCAGAAATTCCCCTTTTGTTCTGTTCTCTGGAGCTGCAGCAGCAATGTCAGTGTGCAGAGCTGGGGCAGATCAGTGCTGACACAGCAGCTGTGCCAGCAGCAGCAGCACTTGGTGTTGCCAGTGCTGCTCCCGTGCCACTGCCCCGCTGCCCTCCTGGCCCTCGTGTTGCTGCAGGGCCTGACTGCTCTGGGGGCCGGGCACAGCCCTGGGGGTGGCAGTGCTGAGGCTGCAGCAGGGACAGGCCATGGGCACTGCTGGGGCAGCGCTGACGCCTCAGGGCAGGGCCTGGGGGCTCCAGACTCCTTGGCCAGGCTCTCTCCACAACATTTGGCCGGGCTGGTGCTGCCCTTGGCATTGCACATGGCCAGAGCCCAGTGGGCCGGGAAGAGCCCTGAGCAATGAGGGAGGGACAGGATCTGCCTTGCCAGGGGCTGGGGCTCAGCCCTTGGCCCTTTGCATTCCTGAAACACATCCAGGTTTGCTCAGCATCACAGACACCTTTCTCTTGTATGTCCCCACCTGTCATCGCTGCCACCAGTGCTCTGCTCTAACTGGAACCTGGGGACACTTTCTGAGTTGTGTCCCTCAGTGAGACCCGTTAAAAGTTGAAGAAACTTTGGAGTTTCAATCTGACTTTGATTTCTTGAGAACTTTTCCTTCAGCTCCCTCTCAGGAATTGATATCCTGGGACTCAGAACTGTTGGAAAATCCCAGCTCTACAGAGACAGGGAGACTGAGAGGTTTTTTTTTTTTTAAAGATCTTCTTCCATTATCAGTCTCATTGAAGCGTGAAGTATAAGAGATGTAAAACTCAATGCCATTCTATTAGAAGCCAGGTTATTTCCTGGTTGCAATACCTTATATATATTTTTCAGCCTATTAAGCTTTTGCCACACAATGGTGCTAATACTTCTAACACCAATCACCTATTATTTTACCTTACATGGTGTTGCCACAGTGCATCTTTCACAGTTCTAATTCTCCAAAATTTCTGGTCTTTTTTCAAGACCATAGTTTGAAACTTGTTTCTATTTCAATCTCTCTCTCAGCAATGTCTTTTTTGTTCCAAGGCCTTTCTGAGTCAGCACACCTTATCTCAGAGTTTGCATCCAGATGTACAAGACTGCGTCAGCTTTCAGTCAGGCTTTGAGAATCCTTTACAAATCCATTTCTTGCAAATATCAGTCACAAAACACTGGAATTGCCTCTGCTCTAAGGAGAACTTTAATAAAACACACCCTTCAAAATAGGAATGGATATTTCTAAGAAGCTCTTTGACATATTTCTCCATAATTGGAGTTGAAAACCTTCCAAATGAACTGCACCAGACCAGAGGGAAGTCAAGGCAGAGCCATGGCTTGCTAGGAAACCTCTCAAGAATTCAGTCAGAATCGAACTCCAAAGTTTCTGATCCCGTTCATGGGTCCCACTGAGGGACACAACAGAGAAATTGTCCCCAGGTTCCAGTGTGAGCAGGAAATTGGAGGCAGAGGTGACGGGTGGTGTGAGAAATGCAGGCACAGAGAGCTCTCAGGCCATTGTGTGTACAGGCTCAGAGATAGAGATGGATCCCGTGTTTGACCTAGTACATTGGATAAAGCTTGGAGAATTAGAGCATTAAAAGTAAAATAGATAGGAAACAAGAATATAAGTTTGTAGTTTAAGGAGAAATATGTTTTAAGCAAACAGAAATATGTATTATGCAAGCAAAGCAGTATGTTAAGTAAGATAGTAAATGATTTTAAAGTTTAGCAATAGATTCCATTATAAAGTTAGAAGCTTAAGATGTATTAATGTGGGTTTGTGAAGTGTTATATGATTGGTTGAAAAATGATGCATTGTGGAAGAGCCATGGGGAGCAAAGCAATTAATGATTGATGTAAAAAGACATTAACAAACCTCATAGAAGTATGTGATTGGCTAAACAACTAACAAATGGCATTGTAACTAATAATTAGGTGATTTCTGATATTATGACATTGGAGCTAACACCTTTAATGTCTCACTTTTCTATGGGACTGGTGCAACCAAGTAACAAACCATCTTTTACAACATCTCTCAGTTTCCCCATCGCTTGTAGGATCAATCTCCCAATAGGGATTATTTGGACATCAGGTCTACCCATTGACATCAATGTAGGGACCCCAGGTCTACCCTACTAAAATTCAATAAGAATTGAGGGAAACCAGGTCTACTCATTAAAGTCAATGATGATTTTGAGGAAATTTGGTCCTAAAATAGGGAAAATTGGGTAAATTTGGGGGGAATCTTGGGCTGGATTCCGGGAATTTCCGCTCCAGTTTCGTGGTGGTGATGCTCTGGAAGTCCTGGATGAATTCCTGGAAGCCAATCCCAAATCCCTGATCCCACACCTGTAGCCTGTGCTGGAGCTGTGCCTCTGAGTAAGTCTAAAAATCTCTGTTTTCAGCCCCAAATCTGGGAATTCTGAGCCAAAAATTGGGATTTTTAGCACCAACTGCCACTGAAGGCAATAGAGATTGAAGGACACCAGGTCTACTGGACTGAAATAATTTAGGGGTTGAGGGACGCCAGGTCTACCCCTCAATAAAGTTGGATAAGGAATGGTTGCTGGTTAAACTGGGAGCATTGGGAGCCACTAAGGGGGCCATTGGGGTTACTGGGAGCACTGGAAAAAAAAGTAGGAGCACTGGGAGGGATTAGCAGAGATAAATGGGCAATGGAGCCACATCCAGGGCTGTGCCCAGGGCTCAGGGTTGGGGCCAGGGCAGTGAAATCTCTTTGTTGCTGATGTGGACGAGGCCATGGAGGGCACCCTCAGTCAGTGTCCAGGTGAGGCCAAGCTGGGTGGGAGTGTGGCTGTGCTGCAGGGCAGGAAGCTCTGCAGAGGGATCTGGACAGGCTGGAGCCATGGGCCCAGGACAATTGGATGAGGTTCAGCAAGGCCAAGGGCTGGGACCTGCCCTGGGCTCACAACCACCCCAAAATCCCTGGCTGTGCCCTGCCCCTGATCCCCACAGCCTCATCAGGTTTGTGTCCTTTGGGGTCAGCAACTGGTAAGACTTAAGAGGAAAGCAAAAGATTCTCTTCTTTGTTAAAAAAAAAAAATGTAAAATCACAGAATTGATGTCCAAAAATGGATATTGAAACTCCTCCCTCAACAATGTGAGACATCCCAGCAGCATCTGACACATCCACCATCCAGAAGAGATTTCTGTACAAAATCAATTTTAGGCAAAGATGATGCTATAATAGATATAAACACAATCAAGGTGTTGTACCAGCCTGCTCTGCCTGGAGTGCAGTTAAAACAGCTTGAAGAATGTTCTATTTGCAAAGCATTCAGTGATGGCTGGGGAAAGGGAGTTCATGCTGCTTTTGGTGTTGAGGAAATGCTGAAAGCAGCCTGACTCATTTTAACTCCTCCTGTCCTTGCTGGCATGAGGAGCCCCTCAGCCTTCCCTGCTCCGGGCTGGACAAGCCCAGCTCCCTCAGCCTCTCCTCACAGCCAAAGGGCTCCAGCCCCACCTTGGAGGCCCTTCCCTCACCCTGCTCCAGCTGCCAGACATCTTTCCTGCCCTGGGCAACCCAAACCAGGCCCCAGTGACCTGGATAATCCACGGCCTTGATGTCCTGGTCACACAGCCCTGGCCCCTTGTCCCCGTGTCAGGCTCTGGGGTTGATTTGTGGAACATCCTTGGGGGAGGCTGCAGAGCTGGGGCAGGGGGACCCAGGGGAACAGGGGACCCTGCTGGGCACGAGCAGCAGGGGAGACTTCTCTGGGGGGGAAACTGTGAGGGGGGGCTGGGGCAGAGTGACCAGCCCAGTGACCTCAGGCATCCCCCTGGGATGTCACACAGCCCTGCTGATGTCACAGCCTGCTCTGTGATGTCACTGCACTCTGATGTAACACAGCTGCACTCTGTCACAGCCCACTCCGTGATGTCATGGCCCACTCTGTGATGTCATTCTGCCTCCCTCTATGATGTGAGAGTCTTCCATGTGAAGTCACAGCCTGCTCTGTAATGCCACAACTTACCCTGTGATGTCACAGCTGGCTCTCTGATGTCACACCACCACCGTGTGACGTCACACAGTCCCCTCTATCATGCCATAGGTGATCAATGACCTCACATAACCCACTCTGTGATGACACAGCCCCTCTGTGACATCACAGCCATTCTCTGAGGTCACTGCACCCTCTCTGGGACATCCCCAGTGTCACCTTTGTGGCGTGGGGGAAGGGCGATCTCCAAGTGCATTTGGGCCCCTGTGCCTGCAGCCCCCAGTGCCTGGAGGTGCCCAGCAGCTCCCGCAGCCTGCAGAACCTCTGAGCCACCCCCGACAGCCACAGGTGTCTGTCCTCATCCCAATGGACCTGGCACCGCTTGGAATCCTGGCTGGAGCGCGGCTGTGGAGCGACCACTGGGCTCAGAGAGGTGGAGACCCCCGGGAGCCCCCAAACCCCTCCTGCCCCACAGGTGCCCCTGGCAGCCCCAGGGCTGTGCCCGTCCCCGTGTCACTGTCCCCATGGGTGGCAGGGCTGTGTTTCCCTCTTGGGGATGGGGCCCTGCACAGTCCCGGCCCCCCAGACCCCCGGGGGTGCCATGGGGGTCTCACCTGGGAACTGTCCAAGGCCTGGGGGCTGTGGCACAGCAGGGACACCCCCGGGGCACCCCCGGCCGCCTCCAGCTCAGTCACATCCCACTTGGCCCTGCCAAGGGCAGAGACATCCGTGGTCCCTCTCGAGGACACCCCAGGACCCCCTGTGCCCACCCCTTTGCCCACCCCTCACCACGGTGTCCCCAATCCCCACAGGTCCCAGGGTGCCCAGGGGGCTGGATGGGGACCTGTCCGTCCCAGGGGGATTCTGTCACCTCCCTTCCCCTATTTAGTGGTTTTGGTTTGCCAGTTGAAGAATTCCCAGACAATATACCAATTTATGAGTCTAGCGCTGGCTAAATTGCCAGTGCACCCATTAGAATTATTTACTCATTTCCTGCCCTGAGATGTGATTAGGAGGAAGGCAAAACAGGCTCAAACTTTAAAGAGTACTAAGAAAAACTTTATTATTGGAAACTATAGGAAAAAATAATAAATCTCAGAATAAAACTTTTAGAACACTCCACCTACCCCCATAACATCTTTTGTTTCTCTCTGACAATGTACAGAAACAATTCAGTCAGTTTGCCATCTTTTTCAAAAAAAGAAATATTTCACTAATTTACTCGGGAATGGAGACTTCTCTCTTCAGTCTATGGAGATTTCTCCACAAGCATTATTGAAGACCATATTAACTTATGTGGCACACTTTAAGGATTATAACAGTTTGAACAAAAGCTCTTTTCATCTTTGAAAACAGAAGTCTTCCTCCTTGTTCTTGTTCTTGTTCTTGTTCTTGTTCTTGTTCTTGTTCTTGTTCTTGTTCTTGTTCTTCTTCTTCTTCTTCTTCTTCTTCTTCTTCTTCTTCTTCTTGTGCTTGTTGTTGTTGTTGTTGTTGTTGTTGTTCTTCTTCTTCTTCTTCTTCTTCTTCTTCTGCTCCTCCTCCTCCTCCGGGGGGCAGCAGAGTCTTCTCTTCTCTATTCAAACTGATGGGATCACAGCCATTTCAACATCTGCTCACTTTAGCACAAATGCCTCTGCTCATATCTACAGTTAAAACATTCACATCCACGCCATAATATCTATGTGTTATAGGGAATCAAGAGTCTCTTCTCCGTACTTAAAAAGAGAAAATTTCACTCCATGATTCTCTTTCTTCCTTCATCTGGGATCTGACTCTTCCTTTTGTCTGACCTTGGTGTTTTCATGCTGTTTCTGTGTGTATCATCATCTTGGTCCTTTTCACACCAGCCTAGAAGTAAACAGGTCCCTGGGTGAGCAATGATCAGATGGATTTGAACACATACAAAGGATCCCAGCCAATTCATTGAACCCTAAGTGCAGATGCATCCTTGGCCAGGGAAATGGCTGTGTTGAGACCTCAACCAATCACATGGGTATATCCAGGACATTCAAACCCTCAATTTCAGAAGGGTCCTGAACAATAAAGAAAGCTTTTGTCATATGGGTAACTGAGAGTTCATGTCGTCTCTGCCTCCAACCATGACCCAATTAACGTAAAGGTGTGGTCAGTCAGTGTGGGCATTATGGGTGGTCATTGGGGGTGGCAGTGGGTGAGATCAGTGGGTTGTAGTCAGTGGATGTGGTCAGTTGGCGGGTCATTGGGGTGTGGTCAGTTGGTGTGGTCTGTGAGTGTGGTCAGTGGGTGTGGCCACAGGCTACATTCCGTGGATGTGGTCAGTTGGGTGGTCAGGTGGGAGTTGTCGGTCGGGTGGTCAGGGGATGTGGTCATTGGTGTGGTCATTGATGTGGTCAGTGGGGGTATGGTCTGTTGGTTTGTCAGTGGAGTGTGATCAGTGGGGGTGGTCAGTCAGGTGGTCAGAGGGTGTGGCCATGGATGTGGTCAGTGGGGATGGTATTTGGGCATGGTCAGGTGAGTGTGGTCAGAGGGTGTGGTCATTGAGGTGGTCATTTGGTGTGGTATGTGGGTGTATGGTCAGTTGGGTGGTGATTGGGGTGTGGTCAAGGGGTGTAGCCAGTACGTGTGGTCAGTGGGAATAATCAGTAGCTGTGGTCAGAGTGTGTCATCAGTGGATGTGGTCAGTGGGCTGTGGTTGGTGGGTGTGGTCAGTGGGTATGAGCAGTGCAGAATGTTCATTGGGTATGGTCAGTGGGTGTGGTCATTCGAGTGGTCATTAGGTGTGGTCTGTGGGTGTATGGTCAGTTGGGTGACCATTGGGGTGTGGTCAAGGGGTGCAGCCAGTACGTGTGGTCAGTGAGAGTGGTCCATGGTTGTGGTCAGTGGGAGTGGTCAGTGAGGTGTGGTCAGTGGGTGTGGTCAGTGAAGGATGGTCACTTGGTGTCGTCATTGGGTGGGGGCAGGTGGTGTGGTAAGTGGTGGTATGGTCAGTTGAGTGGTCATTGGTTGTTGTCGATCAACGTGGTCAGTGTTTGTGGTCAGTGGGTGTGGCTATTTGGTCTGGCCAGTGGGGGTGGTCAGTGGGAGTGGACAGTGGGAGTGGACAGTGGGAGTGGACAGTGGGAAGTGGTCAGTGGGTTTGGTCAGTGGGTTTGGTCAGTGGGGATGGACAGTGGGAGGTGTTCAGTGGGTTTGGTCAGTGGGAGTGGACAGTGGGAGTGGACAGTGGGAGGTGGTTAGTGGTTGTGGTCAGTGGGTTTGTTCAGTGGGGATGGGCAGTGGGAGGTGGTCAGTGGGTTTGGTCAGTGGGTTTGGTCAGTGGGTTTGGGCAGTGGGAGGTGGTCAGTGGTTGTGGTCAGTGGCACAGTGGTCAGTTCTGTGGTCAGTGCGTGTAGTCAGTGGGGTGAGGGCATTGGTTTCTGTGCAGTGAGTGTGGTCAGTGGTTGTGATCAGTGGGTGCAGTCAGTTGTGCACACACTGTTAGAGACCTAGAAAAATTACAGCCAGGAAAATCATTCCCATTCTGGAGTTTCTCCTGGTTCTCTCACAGATCCGTTCCCAGGCTGATAGCTCGTTCAGCTCCGGTAGGGAGACGTTCCCCATGGATGATAATTTGGTCAAAATAGAATGGAATTAATAACATTGGATAAACACCTGGTAGCAACCGTGGGACTCATTCTGAAGTACTGTCCCAGAGGCGTTTTCTCAATTATCCAATGAGCTACTGTCTTGTCTTAGCTCTGCAGAACATCCTATAAGTGTGAATCGTGCTCTCAATCGTGTCTCCTTCCTATCCTGAGGGATGACCATGTAGCTGTGTGTCTTATTTCTGCTGCTCCAAAGTGTAAAATCCCTAACGGACAGCTACAGTCAGTGGGTGCAGTCAGTGGTTGTGGTCAGTGGGGTGTGGTCACTGTTTGTGGTGAGTGGGGGTCATCAGTGGGTGCAGTCAGTGGTTGTGGTCAGTGGGGTGTGGTCACTGGTTGTGGGCAATGGGTGTGGGCAGTGGTGTATGGTCAGTGGGTGTGGACAGTTGGGTGGTGTTCTGGTTTAGGACAAATTTGGGAGAAAACCTCCAAAGGGACCTCCCAGAAGCAAACCCAAGCAGCCCCTCCCCCATCCAGTTAGGGGAGAAATTTCCTCAGAGAAGTGGAAAAAACCTCTTTATTCAACAAATCAAAAGCACTGTCCAGCACAAAAAAAATGAACAATAGCGAACAACAAAACCTCTCGCTGCTCTGAGGAGCTGACAAATTCAGAAAGTCTCCTGTGGTGGTAGCTGGGCTCAGTCTGCCATCAGTCCCTCTGGCACTGGAAAATGCCGCTGCCCAGTGGGCCGCAGGTGCAAGATCCTGGTGCTTCTCCCCGGGTCCCCAGTCCTGAGCAGGTTCAAATAATTCCAGGAAAAAGAAGGAAAAAACTGTCCAGGGAACTTCTCTGCTTCAATTAGTCAAAAACTAACTAAAAGCAAAGGAGAGCTCTCTCCTGCTCTCCACCACAGTGACACCATCCAGGAGACAAAGTGATGAAACTCCTATCTCTATGTCTCTGTCACTGTCTTTCTCTCCTCCCACCTCTATTCCATGTCTATTTCTCTCTTTGCCATTCTGTCTCTCTCTCATTTACTCTTCAATAAAATCCATCCTATTGACTTTGGCACATGGTCTCATTTGCACCCTAACTGAGGCAGAGCCATTTCTGATCATTTCAATCAGTGGATCAGAACAAGGGGCTAGAAGCCCTCCAGTCTGGCTGCTGCTCCATGCCACTTCCAGGGCCTTGGGCTGCTGAAGGGCTGCTGGGCTGGGCCCTTTGTGACACAGGGGTGTTCTATCGGGTTCCTGGGTGATGAGGGACATTCTGTTGTCCTGGTGACATGGCACAGCCCCAACCTGCAGGGCTATAGAAGGGGCCCAGGGCCCTGCACTGCCCAGTGCCAGGAGTGCCACTCACTCAGGAGGAAGCAGCTCCCGGGATCTCTGTGTGCCACACAGTTGCAGATGGAGAAGGAAAAGGAGAACCCCAGCTCCAAAGCAGCCAGCCCCATGGCCAGCAGGCTGGAAGAGCAGGCCCTCAGCGGGCAGGGGCTGGCAGCAGGTGACAGCTCAGGCCTGGTAACATGCAGCAACGATACCAGCAGCTGCCAAGAGGGATCCCAAGGGGAAACCTGCATTGAGCAGGAGCTGTGCCCAGAAGAAAAGAGCAGTCACCAGGAAGCACACCAGGGGCAAGCCTGCATTGAGCAGGGGCTGTCCCCCTCCGAAACCAACATCTACCCTGAAGAGTGCCATGAGGAAAGGTGCTCTGGGCAGGATCTCTCAGCACCAGAAGAAGATGGAGATGGAGTCAGCGTCCTGGAGCTGTCCTGAAAATCAGCTTGGGCCAGGCTGGGGCTGGGGGAGGCCGTAGCCCACAGGCTCATCTGCTGAGGCCACTGTTGAGGAATGGCTTTCTGATCAGGGCCATGGGTCTTTGGATGCATTGTTCAAACAATCCCCCTGTTGATCAGAATAAGACAGGCTGTTCATCATTTTGCAAGTGTTGCAGTGTGTGCTGATGTGACAAGGGCACTGTAATCTTGTCATCCTGCTCTGTGCAACTTGAGAGAAGTTTCTCATGAGAACAAGAAAGAACCCTGGCGAGAAGAAGCAGCAAGGCAGAAATGTGTGTGCGACCAATCAAAATGTGACTGCTGTACTTGTTGCTGGCTAAGTGAATAAAAAGCCATTGTAACAGAGAATAAACAGAGTTTGCTTTATCAATCATATTGATTGTCTGCATGCCTCCCCTCGCCGTCACTCGCCCCACCCTGCAGTTTGGCGCCCGGAACAGGGACCCCCACTCCTTGTTCTGGTTAGCGAAGGGAGATCAGAGCAGCACCGGTAGCAGCGACCAGGGAGAGGAAGATCGGGTGACGCTGGTGTAAGAATCCTGATCTGTGCTTGAACTGCCTTACAGGAGGAGTTCACCGTCTGAGGAAGGGCTAAACCTGCAAAGGCTGCACATTTCTATACATGTAAGGGACAGTTGCCGGCTATGGATGAAATGGATAATGAGGTAGCCTTTCATTTATTTATATGCTTTTTAGAAAAATGGGGAGTAAAGGATATTGACCTCAAAAAAGAACTGGCAGGTCTGATTGCCTTTGAAAAGGCATCAGGATTTTTTAAGGACAGTGGAGATTTGTTTGTAGCAGATGAGTCGAATAAATTATTGGTCAGGTATTGTGGGATATGGTTATAGATGACTCTAAACCAGCTAAAAAGTTTATGAAACCTTGGCGGGCAGTAAAAAGTGTTTGCAGAGGCATTTAACTGAGAAGCAGGTTGCTGCAGTGGCATCCTCTCACTTAAATGCAGGAACAGCTGCTGCAGAGTCGGATGCAGGCAGACTGAAGTTAGGAGTTCAGTCCGTGCCTATTCCTCCGACGGGAGGTCCGGTGCGAGTTAGCCGCCAACCGGAGTCAGAGACCGATCGTGCACGACCCTCTGCCCCGCGGATGGATAGTGATGAGGATAATGATTCATTGTCCCCAGGGGAGGAGGCTGAGATAGACGAGGAGGCAGCCAGAGATCATGGGGATGTTAATGACTCTTTGATTAGCATGAGAAGTGAGAGAAATAAGAAAGGGACTGAGAAAAGAAAAAAGGGCAGTGCTCAGATTTCCCCAGTAAACTGGAAAGTGATTCAAAGAACAGCAATTGAGAATCAGGATTAGAAGTTTGTAGTGGGTACAGGAGAGGATATTTTAGCCTTCCCGGTTATATATACACCGGGTGAGGGAGGACTTGCTGGAGAATTCCATGCTGTTGATTGGAAATTGCTAACTCAGTTGAGACAGACTGTGAATGAGGCAGGAGTGCACGGAGAACCGACTAAACAAATGCTAGGTTACATATGGGGCACTGCACTGCTCATTCCTGAGGATATTAAGACTGTCATGAAAATGATTCTGACCCAGTCACAGGTTATTCTATGGCAGGCCCATTGGAATAATTTATCTTTCCCAGCGGCAAACCTACTGCAGCCACAGCAGGATCCCTTACATGGGGTTACTGTGGAACAATTGATGGGCTTTGGTCAATTTGCATCACCTGATATGCAAGTAATGATGGGGCCAGAGAGAGTAAGAGAGTGAATGGGAATGGCAACGGAGGAATTAAAGAGAGTGAGAGTGGCACCATCAGCACCTTCTTACATGTGAGTAAAACAGGGAAAAGACGAGCCCTTTTCCTCTTTTGTTGATCGGTAGCGGGAGCTATAAATAGTGCAGATGTTCAGGAATGGATGAAAGGGACATTGCTGAGACAGTGTGTGTTAGAGAATTCTAACCCTTTTACAAGGAACATACTAGTGACATTGCCGGCTGATGCTTCAGTTGAGGAAATGTTAGATAGAATGAGCAGAGTGCCCGTAGATCATCAAGTCTTGTTAGTGGAAGCAGTGAAGGAATTAGGGAAAGATTTGGTGCAGACACGGCAACAAGCTTTTGCAGCAGCCCTCGCTCCTCTTCGCCTGAACTCACCTCGAAAGGAAGGAGTCCCACGGTCCAAGGACAAGTGTCATCGCTGTGGATGCAGAGGACACCTGCGGCATCAATGCAAAGTACAAAAGGTGTGGTGCCCACAGTGCCAAATGAATAACCACAGCTTGGAAGCTTGTCGCCGAAAGTCAAAAAACGATGGACTGAGAGCGAGAAGTGGCGGCTCGCAGACCCCAACAGCGGCTCAGGTGACAACAGCGCCACCTTGCGCCTGCCAGTGCAATCAGCAGCCAGGCTCCAACCCGCCACCTCAGGGAGCCTCGCACTGGCCCTGGCAACCGCAATAGACGGCACCCTGATCGACAACAGACCACAGAAAGGTCCCACTGGACTAAAAGGACCATTGATTATAGGAGGCCAAGCCCATGGAGCATTGTTATTGGGTCGGTCCTCCAGCAGAATGAAGGGACTTTTTGTATTACCTGGACTTATTGATGTGGATTATAATGGAGAAATCTGCATTATGGTTCAAACACATTTCCCACCAATGTATATCCCTAAAGGAAGCAGGATCTCACAGCTTGTACCTATGCAGCAGTTAACAGTGGCAATGACTCCAGCTAATAAGGAAAAGAGATGGGAAAGGATTTGGATCCACAGGTGGACTTGCATTATTGACACTTTCAATGGAAAATCGTCCTGTTGTAAATGCAGTTATTAAGTGTGACCGACAAACTTTACGCCTTCCTGTCCTTTTGGACCCCAGCTTGGACTTGACTATCATTTGCCAATTGGTTTGGCCACCACAATGTCCACTACAAAGAATGATGGGAGGAGTAGAAGGAGTGGGTGGAGCTGCTATTGCACAGCGAAGCCGAGATATAGTCCAAGTTACTATAGATGGCAAAACTGTTTCTATCTATGTCACCATAATGCCACTGCCAGAAAAGGTTAATGCCCTGATTGGAAGAGATGTGCTGACCTCTTTAGGCTTTGTCCTAACAACAGAGAGACCTTTTCCCTCGGGGCCATTGGATGGACTTTCCTGATTCAGCTGAAATGGCTGACTGATCAGCTGGTATGGATCGACCAGTGGCCACTGGAAAAGGAAAGTCTACAACAGGTTCACATGTTAGTTCACGAGCAATTAAATCAAGGACATTTAAAATTATCCACAAGCCCATGGAACACTCCTATTTTTGTGATAAAGAAAAAATCTGGGACATATCATTTGCTGCATGACTTAAGAGCAGTGAATGTACAGATGCAGACCATGGGAGCCTTGCACCCTGGACTGCCTAATCCTGCAATGATCCCAGAGCATTGGCATCTACTGATTGTGGATCTCAAAGACTGTTTTGTCACAATTCCCTTACATCCAGAGTATACACAGTGCTTTGCTTTTACAGTTCCATCCATTAATCGAGAAGCACCTGAGCAGAGCTTTGAATGGGTGGTTCTACTGCAAGGAATGAAGAACAGTCTCACTCTATGTCAGCTGTTTGTGGCTCGTGCATTACAACCCATTCGAATTGCATGGCCACATGCCATGATCTACCACTACATGGATGACATATCAGTGGCTCAGAAACAACCCTTGAATCCACAACCAGAGAAATTCTTGACACAACAGTGGCTGCAACAAGGTTTATCAATTGCCCCAGAAAAAGTTCAGCATTTTCCTACGTGGAAATATTTGGGATGGAAAATTGATAATGCCACAATGAGGCCACAAAAGTTAACTATCAAAATGGACGTAAAAAATGTAAATGATGGACAAAAACTCATGGGAGACTTACAGTGGCTACGACCAGTGGTTGGGATTACTAATGAACAGTTGGAAGTTTTGTGACCACTGTTGAAAGGAACTGATCCCACTGCTCCAGTAAGGCTCTCGCCCTTGCAGAATAACATGATTAAGCAGTTGAGCACTATAATTGCACAGCGAGTGGTCGATCATCTTGACCCTGACCTTCCAATTGATCTTACTATTCTAATTGGGCCATCACAGTTGCTTGGTGCACTTAAGCAGCACAAAAAGAAAAAGCGGGAGCAAGAGGAGGTCAGAGTTCTTGAATGGCTATTTCCACACTTACAACCATGAAAAACGATCCAGCAAAAGGTTGAGGACTTGGCTGAACTTATTTGTAAAAGAAGAACTCGAATAGTGCAGGTGTCAGGCAAGGAGCCCGGAACCATCTACTTGCCTCTTAAAAGAGAAGAGCTGGAGTGGTACCTGCGGAATTCTCAACTGTTACAAACTAGTCTCCTGAGTGAGGCACAGGACATCAATGTCAGCTCACTTAATGTTCCAATGCTTAAGTGGATGAGCCAGCAGAACTGGTTACAGATTCCAAAATATAGTGCACAGCCTCTCCAAGGAGCAGTTACAGTTTTTACTGATGCAGGAAGAAAATCACGGCGTGCTGCTGCCACGTGGCATGATGGCTCTAAATGGCATCATATCATTTTACAAGCAGAGACTGAAGACTCCTTACAAACTTTGGAACTGAGAGCAGTTGTTTGGTCTTCTAAAAAATGGCCAAGAGACAGGTTAAATGTTATAACTGACTTTCTGTATGTGGCTGGAATAGCTGCAAGAATTGAAGATGCCTGAATCAAGGACATACAGAACCCTCAGCTTTTTGAGCTGTTGAGACAACTGCAAGCATGCAACAATCAAGGGAAGAAATCATCTTCTGCCTTGCATATTAGAAGCCACAAATGAACCCAAGTTTTGGGAGAAGGCAATATGAGTGCAGACCAATTGGTCTCTGTGTCAGAGCCAATTAATGAATTCACCAAGGCCTGTGAAGCTCATGCTACATTTCATCAAAATGCCCGTGGCTTACACAAGTATTTCAACATCACGATGGAGGAGGCCAGAGGAATAGTCCGAGCATGCCCTACCTGTAGCCATCATGGTCCAGGTCTCGGTGTTGGGGTTAATCCTCGAGGCTTAGGCCCGAATGAAGTATGGCAAATGGATGTTACACATGTATCGGAATTTGGCCAACTCAAATATGTGCATGTTACAGTGGACACATACAGTCACTTTATTTGGGCCATGGCACAAACTGGAGAAAGTGCCTTACACGTGATTCAACACTTAACTTACTGCTTTGCAGCCATGGGAGTTCCTAAACAATTAATGACGGACAATGGTCCAGCCTATGTCAGTGAAAGGCTGAGAAAATTTTGTCAGCTGTGGGGTATACAGCATCCCACTGGGGTTACTCATTTCCCTACCAGACGGGCAATTGTGGAATGAGCAAATCAGACTTTAAAGTTATACCTTGGGAAATTTCAAAACATAACAGATGTGCAAGAAAGACTAGCCAAAGCATTGTTTGTGATGAATTACCTTTGTATATTTGCTAAACAGAATGTTCCCGTGGCATATGTTCATAGTGGACTTGAGGATACAAAAAGTAAAGAGGAAAAACCCTTTTTTGTGTTATACAGGGACCCTGTGTCAGGGATGTGGAAAGGCCCAGCAGAGGTTCGCTATGTTGGCCGTGGTTCTATGTGTGTGCTTACCCCTACAGGTCCTCTGTGGGTGCCGAGCAAGTGGACACGGCCAGCAGTGAAGGGGCCCGATAGTCTGGGGCCAGACAGCATCGGCTGAGATATGGCCCTGTCCTCCCTGCATTCCAACATGTAATTCTTCTAATTTGAATGCTACCCTTGAGAGCTGGGATCAATGGGCACTGCATCTCCCTACAGCCTCCACAAAACCTCAAGAATTGGAGCTTTGAGGGTCTGTAAAGGCGGATGGCTGTGTAAACTTTAATTGGACAAATGCAAAGACCCAGGTTGTAATTTAGCTGCTGTTAGTGTTAATTCTTCCTTACTGGTATATGGCAATGAGTCACTTTGGTGTGGTTATACAGCTCCCAATCGATCTGTGTCAAGCAATACTCCCATTCAATTACCACCTGGATACTTTCTTATTTGTGGTGATAGAGCTTGGTCTGGAATTCCTTCTCGGCTGAGAGGTGGACCTTGTACACTGGGGAGATTGTCATTGTTGGCACGAAATACATCAATGATTTTAAATGTATCCAGACATCACAGAGCAAAACGTATGACTCACCAATTTAGCAGTGAATGTAGAGACAATGTTAAATTTTGGTCTCCTGGTGCAATAATAGCAGCTTCAGCTTTAGCACCCGCAGTTGCTTCCTCAGGTGCCTTAGCAACCCTCAACAGGTTAGGCTGTTGGCTTGCAAAGCAAACCAATGCAACATCACGAGCCTTGTCAGATCTTTTGTTAGATGTGGACTCTGTTAGACATGCTACACTACAGAATCAGGCAGCAATTGATTTCTTACTGTTAGCTCAAGGGCATGGTTGTGAAGAATTTGAAGGGATGTGCTGCATGAACCTGACTGATCACTCTCAGTCAATTCATAAGCAATTAGCAGAGCTTAAGCAGCTTACTAAAGAGCTCCAAATTCAGGATGGGTCAGGCCTGGAATGATGGCTGAAATCCCTGGGTTTGGGACCATGGCTTACCAGCCTGGTACAGCACCTGATCACCATCGAGATAATTGTATTGATTGTGATTATTTGTGTGCCTTGTTTGATTCAATGCTTGTGATGAATGTTAAATGAGGCTACAGCAGCAGCTACTCAACGAGCATTGGTTGTACAAAAAGAGAAAGGGGGAATTGTTGAAGAATGGCTTGCTGATCAGGGCCATGGGTCTTTGGAGGCATCGTTTGAACAATCCCCTTGTTTATCAGATCAAGACAGGCTGTTCATCATTTCACAAGTGTTGCAATGTGTGCTGATGTGACAAGGACACTGTAATCTTGTCATCCTGGTCTATGTAACTTGAGAGAAGTTTCTCATGAGAACAAGGAAGAACCCTGGCAAAAAGAAACATTAATGTAGAGATCTGTGTACAGCAATCAAAATGTGACAGCTGTATGAGTTGCTTGCTAAGAGTATAAAAAGCCATTGTAACAGAGAATAAACAGAGCTTGCTTTATCAATTCCCTGGATCCACAGTATCACTCTGGACCATAGGTTTCATGCAGCTTTGCTGTGTCACACTGGCTCCTTGGTTCCATGAAGCCCCACTGTGTAACAAGGGAATCTTGGTCCCATGAGGTTCTGGGCTGTCACAATGGTGTCCTGGGTTCTGGACTGTAACAATAGACCCTTGGTTCCACGAGGTTCCATTACGTCACAATGCTCTCCTTGGTTCCACAAGGCCTTGCTTTGTCACAATGGACCCTTGGTTCCATGAGCTTCCCTAGTGTCACCATGGTCTCCTGGGATCTGCATTGTCACAATGGACAATTGGTTGCATGGGAGCCTGCTGTGTCACAAGAGAGCCTTAGTTCCATGACGTTCTGGACTGTCACAGTGGTCTCCCTGCTTCAACGAGGCCCTGGAGTGTCACAAGGGCTGCTTGGTTCTGTGAGCTTCCACAACGTCCCAATGGTCTCCTTGTTTCTGCAGTGTCATAGTGGACTCTTGGTTCCATGAGGTTCCTAAATGTCACAGGTCTCCTTGGTTCCATGTGGCCCTGCTGTGTCACCACAGCCCCTTGGTTCCAGGAGTTTCTGGGCTGTCAGCAGTGGTTCCTTTGTTCCAATCAGGCACCGCTGTGTCACACTGCACCCTGGCTTCCATGAAGTTCTTCAGTGTCACAGTGGCCCCTTGGATCCATGCGGTCCCATAGTGTCACCATGGTCTCCTTGGATCTGCATTGTCATAAGGGACCATTGGTTCCATGTGGCCCGGCTGTGTCACAGTGATGTGGATTCCGTAATTGCCTTCAGTGTCACAATGGAGCCTTGTTTCTGTGAGGCTCTGAACTGTCACAACTGTCTCCTTGGTTCCATCAGCCCCCGCTGTGTCACAAGGGTCCCCTTGGTTCCATGAGCACACCAAAGCTTTGCACAAACATTGCAAAGCACCTGCTTAACACACCTGGGAACATCTGTCTGCATTCAAAAGAGAGGTCACAGCTGAGAAAGGCACCAGCAGCTTCCATCTGCAACACAGATGCAGGGAAAGGACAGGGACAGAGAATTCAGCTGGAAGACTCCGAGAATTCTGCATCCAGACATCATTTCTGGTCCCACTGTCCCTAGTAGAAAGGTGTCATCATTCCAGGCAGCCTGTACTCAGCATGTGCTTCTACAGTGGGGGTTTGTCGTTTAGGAAACCTGCTCAGGCTTTTCCCTTCTTTCCTCACAAACAGGACTACTTGTCCCGGGCCTGGATGCAGGCAGAGCCCTGAGGAGAGCACGTGGGACATGGTGCAGTGGGCAGGGACAGCCAGCTGCAGAGTTCAGGGGGAAGGGCTTCTGGTGCAGGGCCAGGGATGTCAGTCCCAGCTGGGCCATGTCAGAAACGGTGAGGCTGGGCTTGGGGAGCAGCTTGTCCAAACAGGGTCAGCCTGCAAGGGGCTCATTCTTCTGTGTATGCAGACCTGCTTAGGAGAAATTCAGGATCAAGATCACTTGGGGAATGCTTCTATCAGCACTTCTCTGAACTGAAAAATAAAAACATGCTCGATAAAAAAAAAGAAAAAGTAATGAGCTGCACACTGAAATCTTCCTCCTCAAGTAAACTCCAAACTGAACTCCAAGCAGCTGCACAAGGCCTGGAGACTGGAAGACATTGGAAAGAAGACAAAGAGCTCCTGAGGGTTTTTTGTATTTTAATGATCCCCAACGGTGGATTTGGGGCTGAGTCCAGGAGCCCCAGGCACTGAGAGAAGGTTGAAGAAGCTGCTCAAGGAGTCAGAAGCAAAACTCCAAGTCCCTTGGAGCATCAGTGGCCACACTGAGGGCAGGGACTGCCAAAGGCTCCCCAGGGAGTGGTGAGAGCAGATCCTTGGGGCCAGGATTGCAGGAGCCCGAGGCTGTGAGCAGGGAACTGCAATGCTGAGCAAGGCCTGGGCTGGGTGGAGGAAGCAGAAAGGCCAAGGCCTGAGCCCAGGCCTGGGCCAGCAGGGCCTGTCCCTCACAGGTGGCTCGGGGCTGTTCCTGGGGCACTGGGATGGGAGAGGCAGCAAGGACAAATGTCATCAAGCTGTGTGACACTCCAGATGCTCATGGAACCAAGGGCCAGTGTGACACAGCAGGGCCTGATGGAAACAAGAGGCCATGCTGAGCCTGTGGGGCTGTAACAGCCCAGAACACTGAAGTGTTGGGGGTGGCCAAAGGTTCCTTTACTTGAGTTTCATGCACTGGAGAAACCTCAGACAGATATTCTCAAGAGGTTAAAATGACACAAAATTTTACTGGCAAAGTACAGAAAATCAAGGAACTTTGGAAAAGGATTTAATACAACATCCTACTCAACATAAAACACTTCTCATAGCAGGACCTTCATTAACTTAGCCCATTTAACCTAAAAACCTTTAAACACTTAAGTTGTTGAGGTACCCAAAACTGTTCCATATAAAGAGCATTAGAAGGAGAGGAAAGAGAGAGAGACAGAGAGTCAGAAGCTCTATAGAAAGACACACACATGGCTACCAACTCCTAGGGTTCCAGTGTGGGTGAGACACAGACCCCAGGAGAAGGCAGGGGATGGACCATGGGCTGAGCACCTGCTCTGGGTTTTAAGCCTCTGGGCCTTCCTGGGCCTCCCCCTAGGTGGGATTTTGGATTGCTGGGGCAATGAGAGCCTGGGTCAGCACCACCCCATTGTGTGACTGATTGACAGCTCATCCCGAGGGGTCTGAGGACATTGATCTCATCCAGCCTCTGACAGCGACCGTGGTGACACTGTGGAATCTCATGGAACCAAGGGGCCCTTGTGAAACTGTGAGGCCTCACAGAACTGAGGAGTCCATTATGACTGATAAGGAATATTTCTTTACACAAAATTTGATGGGTGAAGGTATGGGTGTTAATAGCTTTGAAATGGGTCCTAATGTCACTATTAACTTCAAGCAACAGGTTTACTACAGAGCCCAGACTGCTTGGCTCCTGAAACAGACAAATGGGTCTGCATGAACTTGAGTTGATGAACTTTGGGGTAAAATGACAGGTTCAAGAGGGGAAGATGTGCAGGTGATTTGGGAAGGCTGTACCTTCGTAGTACCTTGGCCAATGGGGAAAGGAAGAGGGCAACGTGCATCAGGGAGTTTAGGATAAAAGGAGGCTGCAGCCTCCAAAACCTCGACAGAAAAACCCCCATGGGTGTGTACCATAGTAGACTTTTTCCCTTTATTCAAATAAAGTTGCAGACACCTCCATCTCCTTTATGGACACTGGCTTTTCATAGTGTGATTTTCTGTACATGACACGATGGAATGTCACAGAACCAAGGAGCCCTTGTGACACATCAAGGCCTCGTTGGAACAAAGGAACCATTATTGACTGTACAGAGCCATGGGTCCATTGTGACAATGGAGATCCAAGGACACCATGGAGACACTCTGGGACCTCATGGAACCAAAGAGACCATTTTGACACTCTGGTGCCTCATGCAATCAGGGGCACCTTTGTGAGACTCAGGACCCCAATGGAACCAAGGGTCAGTGATGAAGCTGTGCGGCCCAGAGAACCAAGGAGCCTTTGTTACACAGCAGGGCCACATGGAGCCCAGGGGCCGTGGTGACTCTGCAGGACCTTAGGGAAGCAAGGGGCCATTGTTTACACTACAGAAGCAGGGAGAATATTGTGACAAGGAGAATATCGGGACGCTACAGGGACTCCTGGAATCAAGGAGAACATTGTGACACTGTGAGGCCCCATGGAACCAAGGCAACATGGAACAGGTCTGGCTGGCTGGGCCTCCCGGGGGCCACCAGGCATGTCTGGATGACCTTGGCATGTTGAGGGCTGCTGCTCGTCAGCCCCTAAAGCACTGGGGCTCTGGGCTTTCCTTCCTGTGGGAAAGAACTGTCCTTGTTCTCCAGGTGTCCATGGCCAAAATTGGGATTCCTTCTCCAAATTTCCATCTATGCAAAGATTGTTCCCAGATGAAATCTGCCAGGAGAGACAGATCTGGTGCCTTGGCCACCCAGGGGCCACCTCTCATCTGCCTTTGAAACACTGGCACCATGTGCTTTCCTTTCTCATGGGACAAAAATCACCTTTCACATCCTGGCAGCCTTGGCCAAATTTGGAGTCCACCTCTAGAATTCCCTAGATTCAAGGAAAGCTTCCAGACCAAAGCTGCCATGACTGACAAGTGTGGCTGGCCTTGGCTTTTTGGGAGCTGGCTCTCATCTGTGTTTGAAACACTTGTGCTCTGTCCTTTCCTTCCTAATGAAAAGAACTCTTCTTCTATACCAGGCACCCACAACCAAAATTGGGATTCCTTCTCCAAAAATCCCTGTGTCCAAGTGTTTCCCCCAGATGAAATCTGCCAGGACAGACAGGTCTGGCTGCCCATGGCAACTTGGGGGCTGCCTCTCTCCTGCTTTTGGAACACTGGGGCTCAGTGCTTTCCTTCCAATGGTAAAGAACCCTCCTTATTCTCAAGGTGTCCGTGGTCAAAATGGAGACACAGCCACCAAAATTCTGTATATCCAAGAACTTCTCTGTGACAAAAGCTGCCAGGACAAACACTTCTGGCTAGCTTGGCCTCCCAGGAGCCACCTCTCACCTGTTCTGCCTTTCAAACACTTGGGCTCTGTGCTTTCCTTCCTATGGAAAAAAGTCCCTCTTCTCAATGCGGAAATGGCCAAAATTAGGATTCTAGCTCTGAAATTGCCTATATCCAAGGGTTGCTTTCAGAAAAAAGCTAGAAGATGAGAGGTCTGGCCTGGCCTTGACCTCTGAGAGACACCTTTCATCTGCTCATGTAACGACACTGTTCCATGCTTTCCTTCCTATGGAAAAGAACTGTCCTTCTCTTCTAGATGTCCATGTCTGGAATTGCTATTCTGCCTCTAAAATTACATCTACCCGAGGATTACTCCCAGAGAAAATCTGCCAGCACTGTCTAATCTGACTGTCCTTGGCCTCTGGTGACTGCCCCTCATCTGCCCCTGCAACACTGGGGCTCGGTTGTTTCCTTCCTATGGAGACCATTGTGACACTGTGGGGACTCTGTGGCCCCAAGGACATCACTGTGGCCCTGCTGGGCTGCATGGTGCCAAGGGCCCAGTGTGAAGGGCTTTGTGGAACCAAGAGCCATTGTTGCATTCCAGGGCCTGGTGCAGCCCAAGGGCCCTTGTGATCCTGCAGGGCACCGTGGATCCATGGAGACCATTGTGGCATTGCAAGGCCCCATGGAATCATGGAGACCATTGTGACACTGTGGGGCTCCTGAGAACCAAAGGGCCATTGTGACCATGCAGGGTCTCATGGAAGTAAGGGGCCATTGTGACCCTGCAGAAGCCAGGAGAACATTATGACACTGTTGGGCCCCATGGAATCAAGGGGACATGGAACAGATCTGGGTGGTTTCGTTTCCCAGGAGCCACCTGACAGGTCCAGTTCATGCTCGAATGTCGAACTCTGCCTTCCAACAGCCCCAGGAGAACTGGGGCTCTATGATTTCCTTCCTATGGAAAAGATCCATCTGTCTTTTCAGGTGCCCACGGCCAAAACTGATACTTCCTCTGAAAAATTCCCTATATGCAAGGTTTCTCCCAGAGAAAAGCTGCCAGAACAGAGAGCTCTGACTGACCTTGGCCTCTAGTGATCATCTCTCACCTCAAAAAAGCCTTGAGGAAGTTGTTTGAACAGGTTTGACTACTGGAAAATCAAGGAGACTCTCATCCTCTGAAAACTTCAGATGCTCTTCTGATCATATGTGTCTTTTTTTGTTCTACTGTATTATGCATGAATTATTTTTTTCATCTAAAAATAGTATTCTTATCACTCTGCCAGTGTTATCTGACAAACAAATCATCTGCTACATATGGATGCAGGTGCAGGTGGGTTTGGGCAAATTTGGGGGAAAACCTCCAGAAGGAGCCCCCAGACAGCAAACCCCACGACTCCTCCCCCGCCACCACCGCGTTCAGGAAGAATTTCCTCGGAGAAGAGTGGGAGAAAAAACCTGTTTATTTAACAAGCAAGATACTCCCCAGCACAGGGAAAAAGACAACACCAGCTGACAAAAAAAACTCTTTCACCGTTCTGAAGGGATGACAAACTCAGTCTCTCTGGCGAGTGGTCGCCCAGTTATCAGTCTCTGGCGCTTGGGAATGGCTGCTGCAGGTGACAGAATGCAGACTGCCGGTGTTTCTTGGGGTTTCCCAGGTCCCCGTCCGGAACAGGTTCAGATGGTATCCAGGAGAGGGAGGGGACGGGGTGGAAGAGAAAACAGTCCAGGGAAAAAGTTGGACTGCCTCGCTGAACTAACTAATAAGCAAAAAGCAAGGGCAAAGTGAAGGAAAGAAAAAGAGGCAGAAGCGAGCAAGCAGGCAAGCAAGCAAGCCGAGCTAAAACCTCTCCTAAACATAGACCATGGGGGAGGTGAGCCGGCTGATAACAAGACAAAACAAAGCTTTACTCTCAGAGTCAGTCCTGGAAGCACAGGACATAATACCAAACATAATCAGGACACACGATTGGAGATAGAAACACCATAACATCACCCTAGGACAGCAGGTCCCCTGTATAAGCAAGAACAGTAAAGAATGCAGCAGGAATGATTTGTCTCTGCTCCCATCTGTCCCATCTCCTCTGGAGCTGGAGGTGCAGCCGTGGTGCCCACAGCAGCCCTGGGGCTCTGTGCCCCATGGCCTCCCTGCTGGGCAGCCTCTGCCAGCTCCTGCACAGCCCGTGGCACCTGTGGGCCTGCACTGACAGCCCTGCCCCGGGCTCTGCCGGGCTCTGGGCCAGCACAGAGGCCGGGCAGGGCTGGCCATGGCTGGGAACAGGCCCTGAGCCCCGCAGGAGGATGGAGCTGGGCCACAGCCAAACTCAGCCCAGGCCAAAGCTGGGCTCAGCAGCCAGGGCTGGCAAGGGCTGGGGACAGAGGCTGGCGCTGACAAATGTCCTGGGCCCCCTCCCTGCTCTGTGCATGCCACCAAGGGCACAGAGCAGCCTCCTCTCTGGGCCACTTGCCTGTTTGCAATGCCTTGCCCAGGCGCTGGCCCTGCCCCACAAGGCCTGGGCTGAGTCGTGCCCCTGCCCGCTCAGCCAGGCTGACATGGACACTGCTGCTTTCTCTGGCAGGCTCTCTCAGGCCAGCCCAGCTCCCTGCAAGCTGTGCCAGCTGCCCTGAGCTCTGTGCAGCACCAAGGGCCTCTCCCCAGCACAGCCCAGCCGGCTCTGGCCCCACAGCTCTGCTCAGGCCAGGGGGCTCTGGGCAGTGGCCCCACGGCCTCAGCCCCTGCCAAGGGCACAGCAGCAGCTGCAGCTCAGAGAGGACTCAGCCCCAGCCATGGCCAAGCTGCTTGGCCAAGGCAAAAGGAGGCTCCCTGGCTGCCCTGCTCCCCTCTCCCTCAGCTCCTGACAGCTCTGCAGCCCCTCCTGCCATCCCATCTGCCCAGGCCAGCACAACAGCCCCGGCCTTGGGGCCCTCCAGAGCTGCTCCTGCTCCAGGCCCAGGGCCCATCCCAAAGCTGGGGCAGCCACAAAGCTGTGCCCATTTCTGTTCATTGCTGCTCTGATGAGGATGGATCCTCAGACACTTGGAGGCTGCTGATGAATTTCACTCCTCCAGAGGCCTCTTCTTTCTTGAGGTCTTCAGTTGAGAAATTCAGTGTCAACGACTAATTAACACTTGTTCAAAACACCCAAATAAAATAAGCTCCTGGGAATAATTCAAATCTTCAATTCTTCTGTGGTTAATTAGACAGATTTTAGAAGTGCATTCAAAGAGAATATACTATATTGAAAACAATATAGAAAAAATTGTTTTGTTTTCTTTTCCTGTTAGTAGATTGGTATCAGCAATCTCCTGTTGAAATTGATCCCCAAGACCTCCTAATGCAGTCTAAACACATATAAAAATCAAGACCCTTTATGGCTGACAATCAATCACACTCTGTCCCTACCCCCACCCCACCATTTCCTCCATCCAACCCCTGGCACTCAGAGCAGCCTTGTGCAAATCTGAGCTTCCTGCACCCCAGGCTGTGCCTGCAGCTTTCAGCTCCTTGGCACCAACTCCCACCTGCTTTCCTTGCAGAAGGAGCTGCCCCAGACTCAGAGGGATGTTCATTTATTGTCAGCAAACAAAACCAAGCAAAGGCACAGCTCCCTAAAAAACCAAAAGTCATTCCTGTGCTGGATATTTCATCCACTTTCCACAGCAGACAGTCTCAGAGCAATGGAAAACACGTTCTGTGCCCAGCACAGATCCCAGGATGTCCCAAACCCTCCCTGCCCCGATTCTGCCCAGATTTGCTCTTTGCACACTCGAGTCACACGCTGAAGTCCCGAGCTCCCTGCATGGCCAGAGGGAGGAAAAGAGAGAAAGTGGCTGAAGAGCTCTCTTGTGCACAGCTACAGCTGCACTAATGCCAATCTTCTGGGCTCACAGGAACTTGATCCCACAGCCTGTGCAGCATCTGTTCCCTGGGCAGAAATCTGGCTGGATGGGCAGGCCCAAGGAGTGCTGGGCAATGGAGCCACATCCAGGGCTGTGCCCAGGGCTCAGGGTTGGGGCCAGGGCAGTGAAATCTCTTTGTTGCTGATGTGGACGAGGCCATGGAGGGCACCCTCAGTCAGTGTCCAGGTGAGGCCAAGCTGGGTGGGAGTGTGGCTGTGCTGCAGGGCAGGAAGCTCTGCAGAGGGATCTGGACAGGCTGGAGCCATGGGCCCAGGACAATTGGATGAGGTTCAGCAAGGGGTTGATTTGTGGAACATCCTTGGGGGAGGCTGCAGAGCTGGGGCAGGGGGGATCCAGGGGAACAGGGGACCCTGCTGGGCATGAGCAGCAGGGGAGACTTCTCTGGGGAGGAAAACTGTGAAGGGGGCTGGGGCAGAGTGACCAGCCCAGTGACCTCAGGCATCCCCCTGGGATGTCACACAGCCCTGCTGATGTCACAGCCTGCTCTGTGATGTCACTGCACTCTGATGTAACACAGCTGCACTCTGTCACAGCCCACTCCGTGATCTCATGGCCCACTCTGTGATGTCATTCTG
Organism: Sturnus vulgaris; assembly: GCF_052056855.1. Classification (NCBI taxonomy): domain Eukaryota; kingdom Metazoa; phylum Chordata; class Aves; order Passeriformes; family Sturnidae; genus Sturnus; species Sturnus vulgaris. Next base: position 1,458,695 of record NW_028276728.1, on the reverse strand, counting down.
CCTCCCTCTATGATGTGAGAGTCTTCCATGTGAAGTCACAGCCTGCTCTGTAATGCCACAACTTATCCTGTGATGTCACAGCTGGCTCTCTGATGTCACACCACCACGGTGTGATGTCACACAGTGCCCTCTATCATGCCATAGGTGATCAATGACCTCACATAACCCACTCTGTGATGACACAGCCCCTCTGTGACATCACAGCCATTCTCTGAGGTCACTGCACCCTCTCTGGGACATCCCCCAGTGTCACCTTTGTGGCGTGGGGGAAGGGCGATCTCCAAGTGCATTTGGGCCCCTGTGCCTGCAGCCCCCAGTGCCTGGAGGTGCCCAGCAGCTCCCGCAGCCTGCAGAACCTCTGAGCCACCCCCGACAGCCACAGGTGTCTGTCCTCATCCCAATGGACCTGGCACCGCTTGGAATCCTGGCTGGAGCGCGGCTGTGGAGCGACCACTGGGCTCAGAGAGGTGGAGACCCCCGGGAGCCCCCAAACCCCTCCTGCCCCACAGGTGCCCCTGGCAGCCCCAGGGCTGTGCCCGTCCCCGTGTCACTGTCCCCATGGGTGGCAGGGCTGTGTTTCCCTCTTGGGGATGGGGCCCTGCACAGTCCCGGCCCCCCAGACCCCCGGGGGTGCCATGGGGGTCTCACCTGGGAACTGTCCAAGGCCTGGGGGCTGTGGCACAGCAGGGACACCCCCGGGGCACCCCCGGCCGCCTCCAGCTCAGTCACATCCCACTTGGCCCTGCCAAGGGCAGAGACATCCGTGGTCCCTCTCGGGGACACCCCAGGACCCCCTGTGCCCACCCCTTTGCCCACCCCTCACCACGGTGTCCCCAATCCCCGCAGGTCCCGGGGTGCCCAGGGGGCTGGATGGGGACCTGTCCCTCCCAGGGGGATTCTGTCACCTCCCTTCCCCTATTTAGTGGTTTTGGTTTTCCAATTGAAGAATTCCCAGCCAATATACCAATTTATGAGTCTAGCACTGGCTAAATTGCCTGTGCACCCACTAGAATTATTTACTCATTTCCTGCCGTGAGATGTGATTAGGAGGAAGGCAAAACAGGCTCAAACTTTAAAGAGTACTAAGAAAAACTTTATTATTGGAAACTATAGGAAAAAAAAATAAATCTCAGAATAAAACTTTTAGAACACTCCACCTACCCCCATAACATCTTTTGTTTCTCTCTGACAATGTACAGAAACAATTCAGTCAGTTTGCCATCTTTTTAAAAAAAAATATTTCACTAATTTACTTGGGAGTGGAGACTTCTCTCTTCAGTCTATGGAGATTTCTCCACAAGCATTATTGAAGACCATATTAACTTATGGGGCACACTTTAAGGATTATAACAGTTTGAACAAAAGCTCTTTTCATCTTTGAAAACAGAAGTCTTCCTCCTTGTTCTTGTTCTTGTTCTTGTTCTTGTTCTTGTTCTTGTTCTTGTTCTTGTTCTTCTTCTTCTTCTTCTTCTTCTTCTTCTTCTTCTTCTTCTTCTTCTTCTTCTTCTGCTCCTCCTCCTCCTCCGGGGGGCAGCAGAGTCTTCTCTTCTCTATTCAAACTGATGGGATCACAGCCATTTCAACATCTGCTCACTTTAGCACAAATGCCTCTGCTCATATCTACAGTTAAAACATTCACATCCACGCCATAATATCTATGTGTTATAGGGAAACAAGGGTCTCTTCTCCGTACTTAAAAAGAGAAAAATTCACTCCATGACTCTCTTTCTTCCTTCATCTGGGATCTGACTCTTCCTTTTGTCTGACTTTGGTGTTTTCATGCTGTTTCTGTGTGTATCATCATCTTGGTCCTTTTCACACCAGCCTAGAAGTAAACAGGTCCCTGGGTGAGCAATGATCAGATGGATTTGAACACGTACAAAGGATCCCAGCCAATTCATTGAACCCTAAGTGCAGATGCATCCTTGGCCAGGGAAATGGCTGTGTTGAGACCTCAACCAATCACATGGGTATATCCAGGACATTCAAACCCTCGATTTCAGAAGGGTCCTGAACAATAAAGAAAGCTTTTGTCATATGGGTAACTGAGAGTTCATGTCGTCTCTGCCTCCAACCATGACCCAATTAACGTAATAGGTGTGGTCAGTCAGTGTGGGCATTATGGGTGGTCATTGGGGGTGGCAGTGGGTGAGATCAGTGGGTTGTAGTCAGTGGATGTGGTCAGCTGGCGGGTCATTGAGGTGTGGTCAGTTGGTGTGGTCTGTGAGTGTGGTCAGTGGGTGTGGCCACTGCCTACAGTCCGTGGATGTGGTCAGTTGGGTGGTCAGGTGGGAGTTGTCAGTCGGGTGGTCAGGGGATGTGGTCATTGGTGTGGTCATTGATGTGGTCAGTGGGGGTATGGTCTGTTGGTTTGTCAGTGGAGTGTGATCAGTGGGGGTGGTCAGTCAGGTGGTCAGAGGGTGTGGCCATGGATGTGGTCAGTGGGGATGGTATTTGGGCACGGTCAGTGGAGTGTGGTCAGAGGGTGTGGTCATTGAGGTGGTCATTTGGTGTGGTATGTGGGTGTATGGTCAGTTGGGTGGTGATTGGGGTGTGGTCAAGGGGTGTAGCCAGTACGTGTGGTCAGTGGGAGTAATCAGTAGCTGTGGTCAGAGTGTGTCATCAGTGGATGTGGTCAGTGGGCTGTGGTTGGTGGGTGTGGTCAGTGGATGTGGTCAGTGGGTATGAGCAGTGCAGAATGTTCATTGGGTATGGTCAGTGGGTGTGGTCATTCGAGTGGTCATTAGGTGTGGTCTGTGGGTGTATGATCAGTTGGGTGACCATTGGGGTGTGGTCAAGGGGTGCAGCCAGTACGTGTGGTCAGTGAGAGTGGTCCATGGTTGTGGTCAGTGGGAGTGGTCAGTGAGGTGTGGTCGGTGGGTGTGGTCAGTGAAGGATGGTCACTTGGTGTGGTCATTGGGTGGGGGCAGGTGGTGTGGTAAGTGGTGGTATGGTCAGTTGAGTGGTCATTGGTTGTTATCGATGAGCGTGGTCAGTGTTTGTGGTCAGTGGGTGTGGCTATTTGGTCTGGCCAGTGGGGGTGGTCAGTGGGTTTGGTCAGTGGGAGTGGACAGTGGGAGTGGACAGTGGGAGGTGGTTAGTGGTTGTGGTCAGTGGGAGTGGACAGTGGGAGGTGGTCAGTGGGTTTGGTCAGTGGGTTTGGTCAGTGGGGATGGGCAGTGGGAGGTGGTCAGTGGTTGTGGTCAGTGGCACAGCGGTCAGTTCTGTGGTCAGTGCGTGTAGTCAGTGGGGTGAGGGCATTGGTTTCTGTGCAGTGAGTGTGGTCAGTGGTTGTGATCAGTGGGTGCATTCAGTTGTGCACACACTGTTAGAGACCTAGAAAAATTACAGCCAGGAAAATCATTCCCAGGCTGGAGTTTCTCCTGGTTCTCTCACAGATCCGTTCCCAGGCTGATAGCTTGTTCAGCTCCGGTAGGGAGACGTTCCCCATGGATGATAATTCGGTCAAAATAGAATGGAATTAATAACATTGGATTAACACCTGGAAGCAACCGTGGGACTCATTCTGAAGTACTGTCCCAGAGGCGTTTTCTCAATTATCCAATGAGCTACTGTCTTGTCTTAGCTCTGCAGAACATCCTATAAGTGTGAATCGTGCTCTCAATCGTGTCTCCTTCCTATCCTGAGGGATGACCGTGTAGCTGTGTGTCTTATTTCTGCTGCTCCAAAGTGTAAAATCCCTAACGGACAGCTACAGTCAGTGGGTGCAGTCAGTGGTTGTGGTCACTGGGGTGTGGTCACTGTTTGTGGTGAGTGGGGGTCATCAGTGGGTGCAGTCAGTGGTTGTGGTGAGTGGGGTGTGGTCAGTGGTTGTGGTGAGTGGGGGTCATCAGTGGGTGCAGTCAGTGGTTGTGGTCAGTGGGGTGTGGTCACTGTGGTGAGTGGGGGTCATCAGTGGGTGCAGTCAGTGGTTGTGGTCAGTGGGGTGTGGTCACTGGTTGTGGTGAGTGGGGGTCATCAGTGGGTGCAGTCAGTGGTTGTGGTGAGTGGGGTGTGGTCACTGGTTGTGGGCAATGGGTGTGGGCAGTGGTGTATGGTCAGTGGGTGTGGACAGTTGGATGGTGTCCTGGTTTAGGACAAATTTGGGAGAAAACCTCCAAAGGGACCTCCCAGAAGCAAACCCAAGCAGCCCCTCCCCCATCCAGTTAGGGAAGAATTTTCCTCAGAGAAGTGGAAAAAACCTGTTTATTCAACAAATAAAAAGCACTGTCCAGCACAAAAAAAATGAACAATAGTGAACAACAAAACCTCTCACAGCTCTGAGGAGCTGACAAATTCAGAAAGTCTCCTGTGGTGGTAGCTGGGCTCAGTCTGGCATCAGTCCCTCTGGCACTGGAAAATGCCACTGCCCAGTGGGCCGCAGGTGCAAGATCCTGGTGCTTCTCCCCGGGTCCCCAGTCCTGAGCAGGTTCAAATAATTCCAGGAAAAAGAAGGAAAAAACTGTCCAGGGAACTTCTCTGCTTCAATTAGTCAAAAACTAACTAAAAGCAAAGGAGAGCTCTCTCCTGCTCTCCACCACAGTGACACCATCCAGGAGACAAAGTGATGAAACTCCTATCTCTATGTCTCTGTCACTGTCTTTCTCTCCTCCCACCTCTATTCCATGTCTATTTCTCTCTTTGCCATTCTGTCTCTCTCTCATTTACTCTTCAATAAAACCCATCCTATTGACTTTGGCACATGGTCTCACTTGCACCCTAACTGAGGCAGAGCCATTTCTGATCATTTCAATCAGTGGATCAGAACAAGGGGCTGGAAGCCCTCCAGTCTGGCTGCTGCTCCATGCCACTTCCAGGGCCTTGGGCTGCTGAAGGGCTGCTGGGCTGGGCCCTTTGTGACACAGGGGTGTTCTATCGGGTTCCTGGGTGATGAGGGACATTCTGTTGTCCTGGTGACATGGCACAGCCCCAACCTGCAGGGCTATAGAAGGGGCACAGGGCCCTGCACTGCCCAGTGCCAGGAGTGCCACTCACTCAGGAGGAAGCAGCTCCCGGGATCTCTGTGTGCCAGACGTTCTGCACTGCACATGGAGCACGAAAACGTGAAGCCCAGCTCCAAAGCAGCCAGCCCCATGGCCAGCAGGCTGGAAGACCAGGCCCTCAGCGGGCAGGGGCTGGCAGCAGGTGACAGCTCAGGCCTGGTAACATGCAGCAACGATACCAGCAGCTGCCAAGAGGGATCCCAAGGGGAAGCCTGCATTGAGCAGGTGCTGTCCCCACAGAAACCAGCATGTACCATCCACAGTGCCATGAGGAAGCGTGCACTGGGCAGGAGCTCTCCCCACCAGAAGAGGATGAGGGGGATGGAGTGAGCGTCCTCGAGCTGTGTGAAGAGTGGGCAGAGAGAGAGCGCAGATGGGCAGGTCTGTCAGCAGGCAGGGAAGATGCTAGGTAGGATCCCTGGCCGTCTTCCTCCAACTCCACGAGTGAGTGAGAGCAAGCAAGAGAGCCCAGGCCCCCCCGTCCCACCTTTCCTTTTCCGCTCCTACCCTGTTCCCCAGCTCCCTTCGAGAGAAAACTATTGCTACTAAGCTGTAGCCACAAATAGTTAGCATAAAAATGGGAAAAATTCCACAGAAAGGAAAGGGAACAATTCAACCCCCAACAGAACCCTAGGAGCTGGTAGCCATATGTGTGTCTATCTATAGAGCTCCTGTCTTTCTGTTTCTCTCTTTCCTCTCCTTTTAATGCTCTTTATATGGAACAGTTTTGGGTACATGAACAAGTTAATTGTGTAAAGGTTTCTAGGTTAAATGGGCTGTTAGTGAAGTTCCTGTTATAGTAAGGTTTTTATGTTGAACTGGATGTTGTAATAAATCCTTTTCCAAAGTTCCTTGATTTTCTGTACTTTGCCAGTAAAAATTTGTGTCATTTTGACATCTTCAGATTATCTGGCTGGTGTTTCTCCGGTGCATGAAACTCAAGTAAAGGAACCTTTGGTCACCCTCAGCATTTCAGTGTTCTGGGGTGTTACAGCCCCACAGGCTCAGCATGGCCTCTTGTTTCCATCAGGCCCTGCTGTGTCACACTGGCCCTTGGTTCCATGAGCATCTGCAGTGTCACACAGCTTGATGACATTTGTCCTTGCTGCCTCTCCCATCCCAGTGCCCCAGGAACAGCCCCGAGCCACCTGTGAGGGACAGGCCCTGCTGGCCCAGGCCTGGGCTCAGGCCTTGGCCTTTCTGCTTCCTCCACCCAGCCCAGGCCTTGCTCAGCATTGCAGTTCCCTGCTCACAGCCTCGGGCTCCTGCAATCCTGGCCTCAAGGATCTGCTCTCACCACTCCCTGGGGAGCCTTTGGCACTCCCTGCCCTCAGTGGGGCCACTGATGCTCCAAGAGACTTGGAGTTTTGCTTCTGCCTCCTTGAGCAGCTTCTTCAACCTTCTCTCAGTGCCTGGGGCTCCTGCACTCAGCCCCAAATCCACCCTGGGGATCATTAAAATACAGAAAACCCTCAGGAGCTCTTTGTCTTCTTTCCAATGTCTTCCAGTCTCCAGGCCTTGTGCAGCTGCTTGGAGTTCAGTTTGGAGTTTACTTGAGGAAGATTTCAGTGTGCAGCTCATTACTTTTTCTTTTTTTTTTATCGAGCATGGTTTTATTTTTCAATTCAGAGAAATCCTGATAGAAGCATTCCCCAAGTGATCTTGATCCTGAATTTCTCCTAAGCTGGTCTGCATACACAGAAGAATGAACCCCTTGCAGGCTGACCCTGTTTGGACAAGCTGCTCCCCAAGCCCAGCCTCACCGTGTCTGACATGGCCCAGCTGGGACTGACATCCCTGGCCCTGCACTGGAAGCCCTTCCCCCTGAACTCTGCAGCTGGCTGTCCCTGCCCACTGCACCATGTCCCACGTGCTCTCCTCAGGGCTCTGCCTGCATCCAGGCCCAGGACAAGTAGTCCTGTTTGTGAGGAAAGAAGGGAAAAGCCTGAGCAGGTTTCCTAAACGACAAACCCCCACTGTAGAAGCACATGCTGAGTACAGGCTGCCTGGAATGATGACACCTTTCTACTAGGGACAGTGGGACCAGAAATGATGTCTGGATGCAGAATTCTCGGAGTCTTGCAGCTGAATTCCCTGTCCCTGTCCTTTCCCTGCATCTCTGTTGCAGATGGAAGCTGCTGGTGCCTTTCTCAGCTGTGACCTCTCTTTTGAATGCAGACAGATGTTCCCAGGTGTGTTAAGCAGGTGCTTTGCAATGTTTGTGCAAAGCTTTGGTGTGCTCATGGAACCAAGGGGACCCTTGTGACACAGCGGGGGCTGATGGAACCAAGGAGACAATTGTGACAGTTGAGAGCCTCACACAAACAAGGCTCCATTGTGACACTGTGTCGGAGACGACGGGAGACAAGCACATCCAATGATGATCAACAAGCCTCAAGTTTATTGATCAGAAGGCTACAGTTATATAGACACGATAATAAAGCTCATACATATTGCAAAAGCTAAGCTCATCATTGGTTCTGTGCTCTGGCCTTGCTAAGCGTCATCCTCGCACGTATTGTTACAAACTCCGGATGGCTACGGTTGCTTTACTGCAACAGCTAATTCTTGTTTTAAAAAAAGCTAATTCTTATTTTGACATCTCGTGATTGCCTTGCTCCTTGCTCAAAGGCACAATGTTCTTGCCCAAGGCCTTATTTCCTGACTAGTGGAATCTCATCATGTCCTTTCTCACGTAGCCAGTCTTCCACAAAATTCTCCACAACACTGAAGGGAATTATGGAATCAAGATCATTGTGACACAGCAGGGCCACATGGTACCAAGGAGACCTGTGACATTTAGGAACCTCATGGAACCAAGAGTCCACTATGACACTGCAGAAACAAGGAGACCATTGGGACGTTGTGGAAGCTCACAGAACCAAGCAGCCCTTGTGACACTCCAGGGCCTCGTTGAAGCAGGGAGACCACTGTGACAGTCCAGAACCTCATGGAGCTAAGGCTCTCTTGTGACACAGCAGGCTCCCATGCAACCAATTGTCCATTGTGACAATGCAGATCCCAGGAGACCATGGTGACACTAGGGAAGCTCATGGAACCAAGGGCCCATTGTGACAAAGCAAGGCCTTGTGGAACCAAGGAGAGCATTGTGACATCATGGAACCTCCTGGAACCAAGGGTCTATTGTTACAATCCAGAACCCAGGACACCATTGTGACAGTCCAGAACCGCTTGGGACCAAGATTCCCTTGTTACACAGTGGGGCTTCATGGAACCAAGGAGCCAGTGTGACACAGCCAAGCTGCATGAAACCTATGGTCCATAGTGATACTGCAGATCCAGGGAATTGATAAAGCAAGCTCTGTTTATTCTCTGTTACAATGGCTTTTTGTACTCTTAGCAAGCAACTCATACAGCTGTCACATTTTGATTGGTGTACACAGATCTCTACATTAATGTTTCTTTTTGCCAGGATTCTTCCTTGTTCTCATGAGAAACTTCTCTAAAGTTACATAGAGCAGGATGACAAGATTACAGTGTCCTTGTCACATCAGCACACATTGCAACACTTGTGAAATGATGAACAGCCTGTCTTGATCTGATAAACAAGGGGATTGTTCAAACGATGCCTCCAAAGACCCATGGCCCTGATCAGCAAGCCATTCCTCAACAATTCCCCCTTTCTCTTTTTGTACAACCAGTGCTCGTTGAGTAGCTGCTGCTGCAGCCTCATTTAACATTCATCACAAGCATTGAATCAAACAAGGCACACAAATAATCACAATCAATACAATTATCCCGATGGTGATCAGGTGCTGTACCAGGCTGGTAAGCCATGGTCCCAAACCCAGGGATTTCAGCCATCCTTCCAGGCCTAACCCATCCTGAATTTGAAGCTGTTTAGTAAGCCGCTTAAGCTCTGCTAATTGCTTATGAATTGACTGAGAGTGATCAGTCAGGTTCATGCAGCACATCCCTTCAAATTCATCACAACCATGTCCTTGAGCTAACAGTAAGAAATCAATTGCTGCCTGATTCTGTAGTGTAGCATGTCTAACAGAGTCCACATCTAACAAAGGATCTGACAAGGCTCGTGATGTTGCATTGGTTTGCTTTGCAAGCCAACAGCCTAACCTGCTGAGGGTTGCTAAGGCACCTGAGGAAGCAACTGCGGGTGCTAAAGCTGAAGCTGCTATTATTGCACCAGGAGACCAAAATTTAACATTGTCTCTACATTCACTGCTAAATTGGTGAGTCATACGTTTTGCTTTGTGATGTCTGGATACATTTAAAATCATTGATGTATTTCGTGCCAACAATGACAATCTCCCCAGTGTACAAGGTCCACCTCTCAGCCGAGAAGGAATTCCAGACCAAGCTCTATCACCACAAATAAGAAAGTATCCAGGTGGTAATTGAATGGGAGTATTGCCTGACACAGATCGATTGGGAGCTGTATAACCACACCAAAGTGACTCATTGCCATATACCAGTAAGGAAGAATTAACACTAACAGCAGATAAATTACAACCTGGGTCTTTGCATTTGTCCAATTAAAGTTTACACAGCCATCCGCCTTTACAGACCCTCAAAGCTCCAATTCTTGAGGTTTTGTGGAGGCTGTAGGGAGATGCAGTGCCCATTGATCCCAGCTCTCAAGGGTAGCATTCAAATTAGAAGAATTACATGTTGGAATGCCAGGAGGACAGGGCCATATCTCAGCCGATGCTGTCTGGCCCCAGACTATCGGGCCCCTTCACTGCTGGCCGTGTCCACTTGCTCGGCACCCACAGAGGACCTGTAGGGGTAAGCACACACATAGAACCACGGCCAACATAGCGAACCTCTGCTGGGCCTTTCCACATCCCTGACACAGGGTCCCTGTATAACACAAAAAAGGGTTTTCCTCTTTACTTTTTGTCTCCTCAAGTCCACTATGAACATATGCCACGGGAACATTCTGTTTAGCAAATATACAAAGGTAATTCATCACAAACAATGCTTTGGCTAGTCTTTCTTGCACATCCGTTATGCCTTGAAATTTTCCAAGATATAACTTTAAAGTCTGATTTGCTCATTCCACAATTGCCTGTCTGGTAGGGGAATGAGTAACCCCAGTGGGATGCTGTATACCCCATAGCTGACAAAATTTTCTCAACCTTTCACTGACATAGGCTGGACCATTTTCCATCTTTAATTGTTTAGGAACCCCCATGACTGCAATGCAGTAAGTTAAGTGTCGAGTCACGTGTAAGGCCCTTTCTCCAGTTTGTGCCATGGCCCAAATAAAGTGACTATATGTGTCCACTGTAACATGCACATATTTGAGTTGGCCAAATTCTGATACATGTGTAACATCCATTTGCCATACTTCATTCGGGCCTAAGCCTCGAGGATTAACCCCAACACCAAGACCCAGACCATGATGGCTACAGGTAGGGCATGCTCGGACTATTCCTCTGGCCTCCTCCATCATGATGTTGAAATACTTGTGTAAGCCACGGGCATTTTGATGAAATGTAGCATGAGCTTCACGGGCCTTGGTGAATTCATTAATTGGCTCTGACACAGAGACCAATTGGCCTGCACTCATATTGCCTTCTCCCAAACCTTGAGGACATTTGTGGCTTCTAATATGCAAGGCAGAAGATGATTTCTTCCTTTGATTGATGCATGTTTGCAGTTGTCTCAACAGCTCAAAAAGCTGAGGGTTCTGTATGTCCTTGATTCTGGCATCTTCAATTCTTGCAGATACAGCCACATACAGAGAGTCAGTTATAACATTTAACCTGTCTCTTGGCCATTTTTTAAAAGACCAAACAACTGCTCTCAGTTCCAAAGTTTGTAAGGAGTCTTCAGTCTCTGCTTGTAAAATGATATGATGCCATTTAGAGCCATCATGCCACGTGGCAGCAGCACGCCGTGATTTTCTTCCTGCATCAGTAAAAACTGTAACTGCTCCGTGGAGAGGCTGTGCACTATATTTTGGAATCTGTAACCAGTTCTGCTGGCTCATCCACTTAAGCATTGGAACATTAAGTGAGCTGACATTGATGTCCTGTGCCTCACTCAGGAGACTAGTTTGTAACAGTTGAGAATTCTGCAGGTACCACTCCAGCTCTTCTCTTTGAAGAGGCAAGTAGATGGTTCCAGGCTCCTTGCCCAACACCTGCACTATTCGAGTTCTTCTTTTACAAATAAGTTCAGCCAAGTCCTCAACTTTTTGCTGGATCGTTTTTCATGATTGTAGGTGTGGAAATAGCCATTCAAGAACTTTGACCTCCTCTTGCTCCCGCTTTTTCTTTTTGTGCTGCTTAAGTGCACCAAGCAACTGTGATGGCCCAATTAGAATGGTAAGATCAATTGGGAGGTCAGGGTCAAGACGATCAACCACTCGCCGTGCAATTATAGTGCACAACTGCTTAATCATGTTATTCTGCAAGGGCGAGAGCCTTACTGGAGCAGTGGGTTCCTTTGAGTGTTCGTTTCAACAGTGGTCACAAAACTTCCAACTGTTCATTAGTAATCCCAACCACTGGTCGTAGCCACTGTAAGTCTCCCATGAGTTTTTGTCCATCATTTAAACTTTTTATGTCCATTTTGATAGTTAACTTTTGTGGCCCAATTGTGGCGTTATCAATTTTCCATCCCAAATATTTCCACGTAGGAAAACGCTGAACTTTTTCTGGGGCAATTGATAAACCTTGTTGCAGCAACTGTTGTGTCAAGAATTTCTCTTGTTGTGGATTCAAGGGTTGTTTCTGAGCCACTGATATGTCATCCATGTAGTGGTAGATCATGGCATCTGGCCATGCAATTCGAATGGGTTGTAATGCACGAGCCACAAACAGCTGACATAGAGTGGGACTGTTCTTCATTCCTTGCAGTAGAACCACCCATTCAAAGCTCTGTGCAGGTGCTTCTCGATTAATGGATGGAACTGTAAAAGCAAAACGCTGTGTGTCCTCTGGATGTAAGGAAATTGTGAAAAAACCGTCTTTGAGATCCACAATCAGTAGATGCCAATGCTCTGGGATCATTGCTGGATTAGGCAGTCCAGGGTGCAAGGCTCCCATGGTCTGCATCTCTGCATTCACTGCTCTTAAGTCATGCAGCAAATGATATGTCCCAGATTTTTTCTTTATCACAAAAATAGGAGTGTTCCATGGGCTTGTGGATAATTTTAAATGTACTTGATTTAATTGCTCCTGAACTAACATCTGAACCTGTTGTAGACTTTCCTTTTTCATCAGCCACTGGTCGATCCATACCGGCTGATCAGTCAGCCATTTCAGCTGAATCGGGAAAGTCCATCCAATGGCCCCGAGGGAAAAGGTCTCTCTGTCGTTAGGACAAAGCCTAAAGAGGTCAGCACATCTCTTCCAATCAGGGCATTAACCTTTTCTGGCAGTGGCATTATGGTGACATAGATAGAAACAGTTTTGCCATCTATAGTAACTTGGACTATATCTCGGCTTCGCTGTGCAATAGCAGCTCCACCTACTCCTTCTACTCCTCCCATCATTCTTTGTAGTGGACATTGTGGTGGCCAAACCGATTGGCAAATGATAGGCAAGTCCGAGCCGGGGTCCAAAAGGAGAGGAAGACGTAGAGTTTGTCGGCCACACTTAATAACTGCATTTACAACAGGACGATTTTCCATTGAAAGTGTCAATAATGCAAGTCCACCTGTAGATCCAAATCCTTTCCCATCTCTTTTCCTTATTAGCTGGAGTCATTGTAGCTGTTAACTGCTGCATAGGTACAAGCTGTGAGATCCTGCTTCCTTCAGGGATATACATTGGTGGGAAATGTGTTTGAACCATAATGCAAATTTCTCCATTTTAATCCACATCAATAAGTCCAGGCAATACAAAAAGTCCCTTCATTCTGCTGGAGGACCGGCCCAATAACAATGCTCCATGGGCTTGGCCTCCAATAATCAATGGTCCTTTTAGTCCAGTGGGACCTTTCTGTGGTCTGTTGTCGATCAGGGTGCCGTCTATTGCGGTTGCCAGGGCCAGTGCGAGGCTCCCTGAGGTGGCGGGTTGGAGCCTGGCTGCTGATTGCACTGGCAGGCGCAAGGTGGCGCTGTTGTCACCTGAGCCGCTGTTGGGGTCTGCGAGCCGCCACTTCTCGCTCTCAGTCCATCGTTTTTTGACTTTCGGCGACAAGCTTCCAAGCTGTGGTTATTCATTTGGCACTGGGGGAACCACACCTTTTGTACTTTGCATTGATGCCGCAGGTGTCATCTGCATCCACAGCGATGACACTTGTCCTTGGACTGTGGAACTCCTTCCTTTCGAGGTGAGTTCGGGAGAAGAGGAGCGAGGGCTGCTGCGAAAGCTTGTTGCTGTGTCTGCACCAAATCTTTCCCTAATTCCTTCACTGTTTCCACTAACAAGGCTTGATGATCTACGGGCACTCTGCTCATTCTGTCTAACATTTCCTCAACTGAAGCATCAGCCGGCAATGTCACTAGTATGTTCCTTGTAAAAGGGTTAGAATTCTCTAACACACACTGTCACAGCAATGCCCCTTTCATCCATTCCTGAACATCTGCACTATTTATTGCCCCTGTCTCATTTACAGTTTGTCACAACTGCATCAGCAGTCTCCAGTCAATAGCATAGTATTCTCCAGCAAGTCCTCCCTCACTCGGTGTATATACAACTGGGAAGGCTAAAATATCCTCTCCTACATTCTCTACAAACTTATAATCCTGATTCTCCATTGCTGTTCTTTGAAATGCTTTCCAATCTACTTGGGGAATTCGAGCTCCTTCCTTTTTCCTTTTCTCAATCCCTTTCTTGTCTTTCTCACTTCTCATGCTAATCAAACAGTCATTACCATCCCCATGATCTCTGGCTGCCTCCTCGTCTATCTCAGCCTCCTCCCCTGGGGACAATGAATCATTATCCTCATCACTATCCATCAGCGGGGCAGAGGGTCGTGCACGATCGGTCTCTGACTCCGGTTGGCGGCTAACTCGCACCGGACCTCCCGTCGGAGGAATAGGCACAGACTGAACTCCTAACTTCAGTCTGCCTGCATCCGACTCTGCAGCAGCTGTTCCTGCATTTAAGTGAGAGGATGTCACTGCAGCAACCTGCTTCTCAGTTAAATGCCTCTGCAAACTCTTTTTACTGCCCGCCAAGATTTCATAAACTTTTTAGCTAGTTTAGAGTCATCTATAACCGTATCCCACAATACCTGACCAAATTTATTCCATTCATCTACTGCAAACAAACTTCCACCGTCCTTAAAAAATCCTGATTCCTTTCCAAAGGCAATCAGACCTGGCAGTTCTATTTTGAGGTCAATATCCTTTACTCCCCATTTTTCTAAAAAAGCGTATAAATAAATCAAGAGCTATCTCATTATCCATTTTATCCATAGCGGGCAACTGTCCCTTACATGTATAGAAATGTGCAGCCTTTGCAGGTTTAGCCCTTCCTCAGACGGTGAACTCCTCCTGTAAGGCAGTTCAAGCACAGATCAGGATTCTTACACCAGCGTCACCCGATCTTCCACTCCCCGGTCGCTGCTACCGGTGCTGCTCTGATCTCCCTTCGCTAACCAGAACAAGGAGTGGGGGTCCCTGTTCCGGGCGCCAAACTGCAGGGTGGGGCGAGTGACGGCGAGGGGAGGCATGCAGACAATCAATATGATTGATAAAGCAAGCTCCGTTTATTCTCTGTTACAATGGCTTTTTATTCACTTAGCCAGCAACAAGTACAGCAGTCACATTTTGATTGGTCGCACACACATTTCTGCCTTGCTGCTTCTTCTCGCCAGGGTTCTTCCTTGTTCTCATGAGAAACTTCTCTCAAGTTACATAGAGCAGGATGACAAGATTACAGTGTCCTTGTCACATCAGCACACACTGCAACACTTGTGAAATGATGAACAGCCTGTCTTATTCTGATCAACAGGGGGATTGTTCGAACAATGCATCCAAAGACCCATGGCCCTGATCAGAAAGCCATTCCTCAACAGTGGCCTCAGCAGATGAGCCTGTGGGCTACGGCCTCCCCCAGCCCCAGCCTGGCCCAAGCTGATTTTCAGCACAGCTGCTGGCTTTGGCTTTCTTGGGATACATTCTCCTGCCTCAGTCCTGTGTCCTTGTCCCTAGAGCAGAGTGAATTTTTCAATGGTGTCACCTTTATGGTACCTCAGGTGCTGTTTGGCAGCTCAAGTCCCAGGCCAAAGCTGCAGTCAGGTGAAGGAGGGGTGAGCTGGGCTGGTCTCAATCTCTTTATTCAATAGAGGATTTTTGAGGTCCTTCTGCACCCAAACTATACTGTGACTCTAGAAGATGTGTGGATGTGTATTTTAACTTGATAACATTAATAGAAATTAGTATTATCATCATTACTTTATTATATTTATTATAATTATTTTCTACTACTTCTATTTCTTCATCTTTTTTCTCTTCCGCCTCTCCTTCTTCTTCTACTTGTTCTTCTTCTCCATATCATTTTTCTTTTGTCTATACTTAAAATTATTTTTACTTTTATTACTACCAGTATTTTTTCAGCTTAGTATTTCTATTATTATTCTTCCTATTATTATTAATTTTCTACTTATTATACCTATTTCTTTTCATTTGCTTCTTCTTTTTTTTCTACTTCTATTTGTACTTGCACTTCTACATCTTCTTCTTATTTATTCTAATATTCTTATACTCTCATTCCTATCTTCCTATATTCTTATATTCTTATATTCTTATATTCTTATATTCTTATATTCTTATATTCTTATATTCTTATATTCTTATATTCTTATATTCTTATGGTCTTATTCTTATTCTTACTCTTATTCTTTTAATTCCTATTCTTAATTCCTATTCTTTTTCCTATTCTCATTCTAGTTCTTCTTATTCTTTCTGTTCCTTTTTGGCTTGTACTTACTCCTTTTCCTAGCCCTGCTCCTGGGGCAGTGGAGCCAGGCAGGGGCAGCGGCAGAGGCGGCGCAGCGCCCGCAGTGCCCGCCGCAGCCGCCATGGATGTTTCTGCATGGAGACGGGCGCTTGCAGACGGGCAGGGGAGGCCCAGCACGGGCCTGGGGAGCTCGGCTCAGGTGTTCCCGGCTCAACCCAGGCCTCGCCAGGGGCAGCCCCAGGGAACCCGCCTGCTGAGAGACCTGCCCATCTGCGCTCTCGCTCTGCCTGCTCTTCACACCGCTCCAGGACGCTGACTCCATCTCCATCTTCCTCTGGTGCTGAGAGATCCTGCCCAGAGCACCTTTCCTCATGGCACTCTTCAGGGTAGATGTTGGTTTCGGAGGGGGACAGCCCCTGCTCAATGCAGGCTTCCCCCTGGTGTGCTTCCTGGTGACTGCTCTTTTCTTCTGGGGACAGCCCCTGCCCAATGCAGGCTTCCCCTCGGGATCCCTCTTGGCAGCTGCTGGTATCGTTGCTGCATGTTACCAGGCCTGAGCTGTCACCTGCTGCCAGCCCCTGCCCGCTGAGGGCCTGCTCTTCCAGCCTGCTGGCCATGGGGCTGGCTGCTTTGGAGCTGGGCTTCACGTTTTCGTGCTCCATGTGCAGTGCAGAACGTCTGGCACACAGAGATCCCGGGAGCTGCTTCCTCCTGAGTGAGTGGCACTCCTGGCACTGGGCAGTGCAGGGCCCTGGGCCCCTTCTATAGCCCTGCAGGTTGGGGCTGTGCCATGTCACCAGGACAACAGAATGTCCCTCATCACCCAGGAACCCGATAGAACACCCCTGTGTCACAAAGGGCCCAGCCCAGCAGCCCTTCAGCAGCCCAAGGCCCTGGAAGTGGCATGGAGCAGCAGCCAGACTGGAGGGCTTCCAGCCCCTTGTTCTGATCCACTGATTGAAATGATCAGAAATGGCTCTGCCTCAGTTAGGGTGCAAATGAGACCATGTGCCAAAGTCAATAGGATGGGTTTTACTGACGAGCAAATGAGAGGCAGAAACAATGACAGAGAGAGAAAAACCAAAATGGAATAGAGGTGGGGGGAGAGAAAGAGAGTGACAGAGCCAGATGAAGTAGAAAACCTCAGCACTCTGTGGATCCCAATGGAATTCTGCTCCCTGATGGAGACCATCCCCAGATCCCTTGGAGATGGATCCCAGTGGCATAGTGTGGATGCTCTACATCTCTGTCTTCTTGGTGCTCAGGGTGCCCCACAAACACGGAGTTCTGGGGGTCCATACACTCTTGGGCCAGGGGGGAAGGCCCAGGTTCCTCCCCTGGCAGGGACAAGTCTGACACAGGCTCTGGCAGCAGCCTCTGGCTCTGCTGCATCCCTTTGCATCAGGAGCAGTGCTCTGCTGCAAGGCCTCAGCAGTGAGTCTGGGCAGCGCTTTGGGGCTCTGGGATGGATTCTGGCCCCTCCTCAGGTGTCCCTCACGGCCATGTGCCGTGGATGTGGCCTTCCCGGGCTGGGCATTTTCCAGCGGAGCCAGTTTGTGTGAGGGAGGATGGGTGTTGAGTGCCTGTGAGCAGAGGTTCCCCCACAGCCCCAGAACTCTCGTCCTCCCTGGCTGGCTGTGGGCAGTGTGTGCAAAGGTGGCCTCAGCAGATGAGCCTGTGGGCTACGGCCTCCCCCAGCCCCAGCCTGGCCCAAGCTGATTTTCAGCACAGCTGCTGGCTTTGGCTTTCTTGGGATACATTCTCCTGCCTCAGTGCTGTGTCCTTGTCCCTAGAGCAGAGAGAATTGATCAGTGGTGTCACCTTTATGGTACCTCAGGTGCTGTTTGGCAGCTCAAGTCCCAGGCCAAAGCTGCAGTCAGGTGAAGGAGGGGTGGGCTGGGCTGGTCTCAGCCTCTTTATTCAGGAGTGGATTTTTGAGGTCCTTCTGAAGCCAGACTATACTGCGACTCTAGAAGATGTGTGGATGTGTATTTTAACTTGATAACATTAATAGAAATTAGTATTATCATCATTACTTTATTATATTTATTATAATTATTTCCTCCTAGTTCTATTTCTTCGTATTCCTCCTCCTCCTCTTCTTCTACTTCTTATTCTTCTTATTCTCTATATTATTCTTCTATCGATGCTTAAAATTATTATTTTTACTACTACCACTATTTCTTCATCATAGTATTTCTATAATCCTTCTTCCTATTATTATTAATTTTCTTCTTATTATCACTATTTCTTCTTATGTGCTTCTTCTTGTTCCTCTAGTTGTTCTTCTACTTCTACTTTTTATTTATTCTTATATTGTCGTTTTTATTCTGCCTATCTGCCTTATTGCTGTATATGCCTTCAACTGCCCTGACCAGTTCCTCTTCACCTTTGCTTTCTTTCCTCTTTCCTGATCCACATTTCTTGCTCTTGCCCACCCCTGTTCCCTTCTCTACAAACAGCTCCTCCCTGTTTGCCCTTTCCTCTCTGGCCCACTCCCCATTTCAGTTCCTGAGCTGGCACCATGGGAACGTCCCTTGGGGAGCAGGATCATCCTCCAAGTGCTGCAGGAATTGTCTGCAGGGTCCTGCAGTGCCTCGTGCTGCTCCCTTGCCAGAGGCACCACAGGCCAGGGGGGCACATCTGGGCTGCTGTGTCTGGGTGTGGGGCTCCCTGTTGTGGGCAATGAGGAGGGGCTGGAGAGGCTCTGCAGGACTGACAGGATGGGCTTTGGGGCTGTGTGGAGAAGCTGAGGGACCTGGACTGCTGGACCTGCTGAAGAGGAGGCCCAGGGCTCATCCTGCACCTGCTCCAGGGGTGGTTTCAGGGAATCACAGAATCAGCCAGGCTGGAAAAGACCTTGGAGATCATCAAGTCCAACCTGTGTCCTGACACCTCCTTGTCTCCCTGAGCCTCCTCTTCTCCAGGATAAACATCCCCAGCTCCCCCAGCTGCTCCTCACAGGACTTGTGTTCCAGACCCCTCACCAGCCTTGTTGCCCTTCTCTGGACTCACTCCAGCCCCTCCATGTCCTTCCTAATTTGGGGGTCCAGAACTGGACACAGCACTCGAGGTGCTGCCAAACCAGTGCTGAGCACAGGGGAAGAATCACTGCCCTGCTCCTGCTGGCCACACCATTCCTGATCCAGGCCAGCTGCCATTGGCCTTCTTGGCCACCTGGGCACACTGCTGGCTCATGTCCAGCCTGCTGTCCATCAGTGTCCCCAGGTCCCTTTCTGCCTGGCTGCTGTCCAGCCACTCTGTGCCCAGCCTGGAGCACTGCAGGGGTTGTTGTGGCCAAAGTGCAGGACCCAGCACTTGGTCTTGTTAAACCTCACCTTGTTGGATTTGGGCCCTGGATCCAGCCTGTCCAGGTCCCTCTGCAGAGCCCTCCTACCCTCCAGCACATCCACACTCACACCCAGCTTGGTGCCATCTGCACATTTCCTGAAGCTGCACTCCATGCCCTCATCCAGATCATCAATGCAGATATTGAAATCCACGCTGGCTGGCTCTGATCCCTCAGCCATCCTGTAGGTGCCCTGTGATGGCACTCAAGGTGATCTGTTCCATCACCTCACCAGGCACCCAGGTCAGGCTGACAGGCCTGCAGTTCCCCACATCCTCCTTCCAGCCCTTCTTGGGCATGGGCTCACATTGGCACCTCCAGTCCTCTGGCACCTCCCTGCTGAGCCAGCACTGATGAGAAATGATGGAGAGCACCTTGGGCAGCTCATCCAGCAGCTCCTCATCCCCCTGGGATGGATCCCATCTGGTCCCAGAGACACCTGTGAGCATCTGAGTGGCTCAGCAGGTCCCCAGCTGCTTCCCCCTGGATTCCAGGGGTCTGTTCTGCTCCCTGTCCCCATCTACCAGCTCAGGAGAACACTTGTCCTGAGGACAACCTGGCTTATTGTTGAAAACTGAGGCAAAGAAGGGGTTGAATACTTCAGCCTTTTCCTCATCTTTGGTAACAACATCCCCCCCAAAAAAGGAATGGAGATTTTCTGTGGTTCTCCTTTTGCCATTAATGCATTTATAAAATCATTTTTGTTATCCTTCACTGAAGCAGCCAGGATAACTCCTCATTTGAGCTTTCACCTCTGATTTTCTTTCTGCATGACCTAACAACTTCTCTAAATGTTTCCTGAGTTGACTGCCCCTCTGTCCAAAGGTAATGCACCTTATTTTCTCCATGACTTCCTGGTAAAATCTCCCTGCCTAGCCAGGCCAGTTATTTTCCTCTCTAGCTCACTTTCCTCTGTGAGGAAAGTGAGGGACAGGCTGCTTCTGCTCCTTCAATATTCCTTTCTTGAAGTGTCTCCATTCTTTCTGGATCCTTTAAGAGCTGTTCCCCTTAAAAAAACCCCCAACAATTAAATTATCCCCAAATCTGCATTCTGAATAGGCCAAAGTCTGCTCTCTGTAGGTCCAGTGTAGATGTTTTGTTGATGACCCTCCTTCTTTCACAGAATATTAAAAAACTGCATTATTCCATGGTCACTGTACCCCAAACAGCTTCTGAGCACCACATGTCCCTGCAGCCCTTCTCTGTTTGTGAACAGCAGGAGACAGAGCTTTCCTTGCCAGTGAGAAGAGAAGGAATTTTGGTTTTAATCAAGGGCATATTATTTTTATTTTTCAGTTCAGAGAAGGGCTGACTGAAGCATTCCTTAAGTGATCTTGGTGCTGAATGTCTCCTTAGGAGGTCTGGGCTTGCAGAAGAATGAGCCCCTTGCAGGCCAACCCTGTTTGGACAAGCTGCTCCTCACCCCCAGCCTCACCATGTCTGACATTGCCTAGCTGGGACTGCCATCCTAAAACATAAAAACCCCTCTATAAATTTATTATTAATATTGTAATTTAATTAAGTCATAAAAGTATAATTATGCTTTTACTTTTGTAATACTATTATTACTTTTTTATATCTAATTTTTCTATTTATATGAAAAAATCTATGCATTTTTAACAATCAGAAAAATTAATGGTCATTCATTCTAAGTAACACAATTCACTTCATTAATTAATTGGTCACTATTGCCCATTGATTTCTCCCTGTTTATGAAAATTAGTCCTATTTTAATCCCTTTCTCATCTTTTTAATCATTTTCACAGACAGGATAAAACAGGGCCACTTTGGGGCCCATGAAGATATGTTCTGGGTTATATTTCAGGAAGTTTTGGGTCCGGGGAGGGAATTTAGAGAGAACTTGAGGGTCTGGAGGACACTTCAGGTAGCCAGGTGGTCACTTAAGGATTCTGACAGAAACTCCAGGGTCCGGGGGAGCTCTTGGGGGTCCAGGGGGGCACTTGGGGGTCAGGGAGGGGAATCTGGGGCCATTTGGGGTCTGGGCGGGCACTTGGGGGGCTCGAATGGGGCTCTCTGGGGCGCAGGGGATGATGGGAGTTGTAGGCACAGGTATAACACGGTTCAATAGGGCCGCGGAGCATCATGGGAGTTGTAGGTGCAGCTACAATGTCTCTCGGTGGGGCGCGGTGCATGATGGGAGATGAAGTCACAGCTGCAATAGCACTCTATGGGAACCGCAGAGCATGATGGGAGCTGTAGTCCTGGAAGTGGATGTTTGGGGGTCCGGGAAGGCACCTGGGGGACACTTTTGTGTCCCAGTCACAACTTGAGGTGCTTAGGAGGGAACGTGAACGGTTCGGGAGCACTTGGGGGGAGCTTGGGAAGCTCTAACTGGGCTCTTTAGGGCGCAGGGAAGGGCAGGAGTTTTAGGCACAGACCTGTGTTCTGAGGGACTCTGGGGGACGCAGGGAATGACAGAAGTTGAACTCCCAGAAGTGACTGTAACAGGAATCTGTGGGGTTGGGAGCTTCCATAGGATCTGGGGATGCTTTTGGGGTGGTCCCGAATGGGCGCTGAGGGGGACCTTAGGAATCCTGGAGGCTCTGGGGGACACTTACGGGACATGTCGGGGGCAGATACCGGGGTGCTGGGGAGCGCGGTGCATGATGGGTGTTTTACTCCCGGCTCCAATGGGGCTCAACTGGTGTGTGAGGCATGATGGGAGTTATAGGCAAAAAGAAAAGATGGCGTCGAGTCTAGGCACCGCCCATGATGCCACGATCTCTGGAGCTGATTGGCTGTGGGCGATGATGGGCGGGAGCCTCGACAAATGGGAGGTGGCGTAGGCAGGAACAGACCATTCAAGCCCTCCCAGTACAGCCCAGTTCATCCCCAGTACAGCCCAGGAGAATCCCAGTGCACCACCAGGCCCTTCCTGTACAGCCCAGTTCATCCCTAACACAGCCCAGTCCATTCCCACTGCCCCTCGAGGCCCTACCAGTACTCTCCAGTCTCTCCCAGTACACCTTAGTTCATGCCCAGTCCCTTCCAGTTCCCCCCAGTGTCATCCACAGTATGTGCCAGTGTCTGCCAGTCTTCTCCACAGTGTTCCCAGTGTCCCTAGTTTGTCCAAGTATTACTCACATTATCCCCAGTTTGCCCCAGTATGGCCCAGTATCACTCCCAGTACATCCTGGAATGTCCTCAGTGTGTCTCTGTGTACCCCCAACATCCACCCTCACAGCTGGCCCAGGGCAGCTCTGCAGTGGTTTTGGTGGAACCTTGGGCTGGCACACACCTGAGGAGTGTGTCTGTTTGCAGTGGGGAACATTAGGAGTTTTAGATTGCTTTAAAAAAACCCCAAAAATACAAAACTCCTCTTTGCCAGACCTTCTGAGGAGAGACCCTGGATCAACATCAATCACAGAATGCTGCAATCACCTCTGCTCTAAAGAGAACAGTAATAAAATACACCCTTGAAAATAGGAATGGATATTTTTAAGAAGCTCTTTCAAATATTTCTCCATATCTGGTGTTGAAAACCTTCCTAATGAACTGCACTGGACCAGAGGGAAATCATTGCAGAACCATTGTTTGTCAGGACTTGCTTGATCCCAGTGAGCCCCGTGGTGCATTTGGTGCTGCCAAGGAGCTCCAAATAATATTTTGGAAATATTGGCTCTCTCTGCAGTGCTGCCCTTGCCAGGAGCCCAGCCCAGCTCAGCAGCACAGACACAGCACAAGGACTTTAATGACCCTCTCGGGGTTGGGGCTGAGTCCCTGAACATCAGTCCCTGAGAGGGAGCTGAAGAAACCTCTCAAGAATTCAAAGTTAGATCCAAACTCCAAAGTTTCTCTTCCTTTTAGTGAGTCCCGCTGATAAATATGAAGGAGAAAGTCTCCCAAGGGTTGAATTAGAGCAGAAAATTGATGACAATGATATCAGGTAGGCAAAAATAGGGTAAAGGAGGAAAAGAAACGTCTCAAGAATTCAAAGTCAGATTCAGAGTCCAATGTTTCCTGAAGTTCTAAAGGGTCCCCCTGAGGGACATGACTGAGAAGGTGTCCCCAGGTGCGGGTTTACTGTATTTACATTATATTTCTAAAAGGTGGGTTTATTTTTTTTATGACATGTTTTTAAAGTGTGGGCTTATTATTTTTATGTTACAATTTTTGGTGGGGATTTTTTCTTTTCTGAATGAAACAGAGAGACAGGACTTCTGAGTTGCTTTAGAATGTGTGATTTATTTGTTTTATTTTCTATCCAGGTAGAAAGGGTAAGTTTGTCTTACAGATGTTCACAGCATGGCTTAGAAGTCTGAAGACTTATGGCTACAAGGTCTGTTCAGGATTTATTAACCAATAAAACACTGTTAACAGAGATATTTAGGTTTCTAATTCAATACTAAGATATTTCGCCTTACTGACCCATAATACAGAGTGAACTTTCTTAGCCAATTATATCCTGACAGACAAACTTACATTGCTGCACTCTAAAATTCTTGTTCCCTTTGTAAGTACCTTGATTTCTTCTAGATCTTAAATTCCAAAGCTAAAGCTATCTCTACCTAACTGTGTTTAATTCTAAGCTTTGCCTTACAGACCCTTGCATTCTGAATTCTAACACAGCCATGAATTGAGTTTGCTCTGGGTGTTGCCTGCAGCCTCCATCAGCTCCAGCTGGGCTTTGCCTTTCCTGAACACATGAACACACGCTCAGGGCAGATTTCTGAATTCCTCCTCTGTAGCTTGTCCTCACTTCCACCTCCTGGTCGTTGTGCTGTGGCTCATGCCTGTCATTTGTCCCTGAGGCAGCACAGCCCCCCTGGCCAGCACAGGCCCCACATCCCCTCATCAGACACGGCACAGCACAGGGAGTGTTTTGGGTGGGCAAATGTTCCCCACCAGAGTGTCCACTCCACACCTCAGTGTCCAGTCCCAGCACCCACATCCTGTGCCAGGGATCACAGAGAGCCCTGCTCTGGGCTCTGCCAAGGGCTGGGTGAGGAGGGAGCACGGGCAGGGCTGATGCTGCCCCTAGAGCAGTGCTGAAATGGGCAGGAGGAAGGAGATAAGCACAGAACAAATAGACCAAGACACTGGGGTGAGAGCCCAGGTCTGGAAGTGGCTGATGGAAGAGGCTGGAGGGATGCTCAAAGCCCTGGGGCACCTTCTCACACTGGCCATGCCACCAAGGCCACAGACCAAGCTCCTCAGTGCTGCACCTGCCTGTCTGAGATTCCTGCCAGGGGACTGGCACAGCAGCACACACCTGCTGGAACGTCCTGGCCCTGCAGAGTCACACAGCTCAGCTGACACGAGTGGGTTTTATCTCCTGAGCTCTCGCCTTAATTCCATGGGGCTTCAGACTTCCACAATGCTCTCCTTGCTTCTGAAGTGTCACAATGGTCCCTTGCTGCCATGAGGCCCTGCATGGTCACAATGGCCCTTTGGTTCCCCACAGTGTCACAATGGTCTCCATGATTCCGTGGGGCCTTGCAATGCCACAATGGTCTCCATGGATCCACGGTGCCCTGCAGGATCACAAGGGCCCTTGGGCTGCACCAGGCCCTGGAATGCAACAATGGCCTCTTGGTTCCACAAAGCCCTGCTGCTTCACACTGGGCCCTTGGCACCATGCGGCCCAGCAGGGCCACAGTGATGTCCTTGGTTCCATGAGATCCCACAGTGTCAAAATGGTCCCTTGCTTCCATACAGCCCAGCAGTGCCACAATAATGTCCGTGGTTCCACTGGGTCACCACAGTGTCACAATAATCTCTTGGATCCCTGCTGTCCCCACAGTGTCACAATGGCCCTTTCATTTCAGAACGCCCCACAGTGTCACAATGGTCTCCATGGTTCTCCATGGGGCCCCACAGTTTCACCATGGTCTCCACAGGAAGGAATCCATGAATCCCCAGTGTTTCATGGCCTCATGAACTGCAGCCACCAGAGGCAAAGGCCAGACAGATATGACTGTCCTGGCAGTTTCAGTCTGGGAGAAACCCTTGCAGATAGGAATTCTGGAGGAAAAGCACCAATTTTCGCCATGGGTACCTGTACAGGAGGGATGGTTCTTTTCCATAGGAAGGAAAGCATGGAGCCCCAGTGTTTGAAGACCGGTGAGACCCAGCCCTAAGGAAGCCAAGGGCAGCCAGAATGTTGGAAATGGCAACTTTTGTTTGGGAGCAATCACAGATATTGAGACTTTTGGAGGGGGAAATCTCATTTTGGCAAGGGGTGCCTGGATGAGAAGGACAGTTCTTTTCCATGTGAAGGAAAGGCCAGGGTTTCAGGGGCACATTAGAAGAGACCCTCAAGATGCCAAGGGCAGTTGGACCAGTCAGGCCAAGCCAAGCAGACCTGCTACCTGTTCCCTTGGATCCATGTGGCCCTGCAGTGTCACCATGGTTGTGTCATATTGGATCCTTGGTTCCATGAGGCCCAGCTGTGTCACACTGGCCTCTTGTTTCACTGGGGCTGCACAATGTCACAATGGTCCCTTGTTTCCATGATCCCTTGCAGTGTCACAAGGGTCTCCTTGGGGTCACAGTATCCCAATGGACCCTTGGTTCCGTGGGGACTCACAATGTCAGAAGGGTCTCCTTGGTTCCAAGAGGCCACAAAGTGTCACAGTGGCCCCTTGGTTCAATGAGGCCTGTGATGCCTTAAGATTTTAGCCTTTCTATTTTTCAAATCTTATACTCAATAGTGCATAACTCTAAACTCCATGCAAAATGTTAGTTAACTGTCTTCACATTTTGGTCAGACAAAACAATTCCTCTAGGCCTGAAACTTAAGGACACCCTACAGTCTCAGGCTCTGAAAAATATCAACAAAAGTGAGTTCAGGGCTGAGAAAACTGAGGGAATATGGCTTCATTGCCTGAAGCTGTAATTGGAGGATTAACCTCTGATACCAAATGAACCAAACTTAAATCTGTCTGAAAAATTCATCACCACTATCCATCTTGGGTGTAGCCTCTGGGCGGCTTTTGACTGCCCAAGGTGAATCTATTGAAGGCCTTTAATAAATACTCACTTTATTCTCTTAACCTTGTCTAGCCTCTGTTCTAGGTAGCCACTCCAAGGCATCCCCTGTAGTGTCACAATAGTCTCCATGATTCCATAGGGCCCTGCAGTGTCACAACAGACCATTGATTCTGTGAGACCCCACAGTGTCACTAGGGTCTCCTTGTTTCCAAAATGCCCCAAAATGCCACAATAGCCCTTTGCTTTCAGAAAGCCTCAAACGTTTGTAAAAATGGTCTCCCTTGTACCATGATGCCCTGGACTGCAACAAAAATCTCCTTGGTCCCACAGTGTCAGAATGGTCCCTTCTTCCCATGGAGCCCCACACTGTCACTGTGGTCCCCGTGATTCCATGAGGCCTTGCTGTGCTACAATGGCCCCAATGGCTACAATGGTCTCCAGTGGGACTCTCTACAACTCCCTGAACAGAGGTTGGAGTCAGGTGGGGGTCAGTCTCTTCTCCCAGGCAACCACTGACATAGTGAGAGGACACAGTCTGAAGATGAGCCAGGGGGAGTTTAGGTTTGACATCAGGAGAAAAATTCTTCACTCAGAGAGTGATTTGGCACTGGAATCTTCTGCCCAGGGAGGTGCTGGAGTCTCTGTCTCTGGTGGCATTTAAAAACAGACTGCACATGGCACACTGAGCCATGGTTTAGTTGATGAAGTGATGTTAGGTCCTAGGTTGGACGTGATGATTTCAAATGTCTTTCCCAACTTCATTGCCTCTGTGATTCGTTTTCATAATAGTCTCCATTGTTCCATGAGGCCCTGCAATGTCACAACGGACCTTTGGTTCCATGAGTCCCCACAGTGTAACAATGGATCTTTGGTTCCATGAGGTTCCTCAGTGTCACAATGGTCTCCTTGGATCCACAGTGTCACAATGGCCCCTTGGTCACAATGAACTTCTGGTTCCATGAGCTTTCATACTCTCAGCAATAATTCTGCAGTGTCACCATGGACCCTTTGTTCCATGAGGTTCTGTGCTATAACATGGTCACCTTGGTTCTGTGAGGTCCTGCAGTGTCACATTGGACTCCTTGTCTCTGTGAGGCCCCACAGTGTCACAATGCACCCATGGTTGCAGGAGGTTCCACAGTTTCACCATGGCCTCCTTGGATCTGCAGTGTCACAATGGCCCCTTGGTTCCATGAGGCCTTTCTCTGTCACAATGGACTTTTGGTTCCAGGAGGTTTCTCAGTGTCACAATGGTCTGCCTGGATCTGCTGTTTCACAGTGGACCATAAGTTCCATGTGGTCCCATTCTGTCAAAATGGATTTTGGTTCCATGAGCTCCCACAGTGTCAAAAGGCCCCTTTGTTCCTTGAGGTTCCATAGTGGAATATTTCACTCCTTGGTTCTGTGAGGCCCAGCTGTCACCAAATCTCCAAAATATCAGAATAAGACTCCTTAACACTAATTTGATGTTAAAAAGGACATCATTTTTTTCAGGCCTGAGGTCCAATGTGGGTAATTCCTAACATTACATGGACACATTATTCTATAAGTGTGTGGCGTATATTCAGTCATTACACATGTATTACAATTTACCCATTCCTATATAACCCACCCCAAGCACCCAATTCAATCCTTGTTTCTTCTGTCACTGCCCCCATGAGCCAGATGTCTTCTTCTTCTCTTCTGGCAGTCCCTGCAGGGAAAGCAGCCCCTGCATGCCTTGTTCCTCTGGTGAAAGTTCACAGGGACAGTAAAACTTGAATTACCCCTTTTGGCATGAAGGCCAAGGCTTTGTGTGCCCAGGCAGAGGCAGGCAGGAGGCAGAGCTGTCAGCAAAGGAAGGGGCCAGCGAGGTGGGGCAGCCGGGGGATGACGACAGCCTGCAGGGACAGAGGCGCAGGGCATGGACACCGTAGGACAGCCTGGGCTGCAGAGGGCACAGGGATGGGCAGCAGCTGAAAGGCCCTGACACAGCCAACTCCTGCAGCACTTGGGCCATGCAGGCTGGCCCTGGGCCTGAGGCCAGCAGGGGACAAGTGAGCCTTGCTGTGCTGGGGCCTCATTGCCTCCTTGTCCCTGCTCAGCAGCCTGGCAGGGGCCGCCCCATGGTGCTGCCCTTGGCATTGCACATGGCCAGAGCCCAGTGGGCCGGGAAGAGCCCTGAGCAATGAGGGAGGGACAGGATCTGCCTTGCCAGGGGCTGGGGCTCAGTCCTTGGCCCTTTGCATTCCTGAAACACATCCAGGTGTTTCAGGAATCAGCATCAGAGACACCTTTCCCTTGTTTGTCCCCACCTGTCATCACTGCCTCCACTGTTCTGCTCTAACTGGAACCTGGACACACTTTCAGAGTTGTGTCCCTCAATGGGATCCATTAAAACTTCAAGGAACTTGGGAGTTTCAATATAACTTTGAGTTCTTGAGAAGTTTCTTCATCTCCCTCTCAGGGACTGATGTTCAGGGACTCAGCACCAAAGCCCTGAGAGGGTCATTAAAGTCCTTGTGCTGTGTTTGTGCTGAGCTGGGCTGGGCTCCTGGCAGAGAGGAAGCTCCTGGCAACCAAGAAGAGCTTCATAAAGACATTTCTGCTGAGGAGCAGCTCCTCTCCCAGCCCAGCAGGGCTGAGGGCACTGCCTGCAGGCACTGAGGGGACAGGAGCCAGGCACAGACAGGCTCAAGGCAATCAGGACTGGGAAGACATTGAGCTGAGACTGCACTTGGGGAAACATCTTCACAGCCCTGGACATGGTGAGTGTGTGGGTGCAGGGCAATGTCCCCTGTGCTCCTGGAGGGATCTCCTGGAGCCAGCACAGCCCACAGCCTGGAGAATGTGTCAGGAGGACTCTCCCAGTTTCTCTGAGACAGAGGAGGAGGAGGAGGAGGAGGAGGAGGAGGAAGATGAGGATGTGCTGCAGAGCGGGGCTGCCCTGGGCACTGTTAGAGGGACAGGGCAGGACGGCTCCTGCTGCCAGGGACGGCTGCAGGGGCTGAAGCTGGGGCTGCAGCCAGGGCTGCCCAGGGCTGTCCTGCAGAGCAGCTCCTGCAGCCCTCAGGGCTCTTGGCCAGCCCAGGCCATGTGCCACCTGCCAGGGACAGCTCTCAGCCTGCCTGGCAGCTCCCCATGGACTGTGGGGAGAAGTTGGAGGTGCAAGGAGCCACCCCCATCAGGGCAGATTCCTCCTGCTGTGGAGATGGTGCTGCATGGCCAGGGCTGCTCTCAGCTTTCTCCTCAAGGCAAGGCAAAGGGGCTGTCAGCTGTGTCTGTGTCACTGACACTCCTGCACTGTCCCACTGGCCATCAGCACATCTGCCTCCCATCTCCCTCACAAAGTGCCTCCTCACCCTCCTGTGCCTACAGACAGCAGCAGCAGCACCTTGGCTTGCAGCATCTCAGTTTGTGTGAGCTGCCCTTAAGGCCCTGCTGGCAGGGAGATGGCCCTGGGCAGTGCCCTGTGCTGGCAGGGGTGTGCAGGGCAGAGCTGAGCCCCCAGGGCTGGGCTGGGATCTGGGAGCATTGGCAGGGACAAGGCTTGGATAGAGAGAAAGAGCTTCCAGTAGGCACAACTGCAGGCAGCAGAGAGCCAGACCAGCCCAGGATATCTCTCAATGTCCGGCTGAACAGGGAAAGAGAGAATAGTTTACAGAAATTAATGATGAAATTATAGCTTTCAATGAGTCAACTTGTTGTTTGAGCACATTTAAACTGCAATCACCTTGAAATCGAGACAGATATAATGAGCAAATGGCACCTATTTGTGACCAGCAGATCTTTATCCCCTGTGCCACAGGGAGCCCTGCTTTCCCACTAGGCTTCCCAGTATTCAGGCTGAGAGCAATGCTGAAAGAGGATTTCCCCCCCTTCATAGAAAGCAACACTTCAGGCTTAAAGATAAAAGATTTGAGTGAAATTTCCAGAAAGAAAGAGAGGAAATTTGGAGTAAATTTGAAATAAAATAGCAGCACTTGACACAAGGAAATCTATCCTGGATTGTTAATGTTTTCTTTCAACAGTCCACCATGCCCAGAGTGCAGAAATGTCCAACAGCAGCTCCATCAGCCACTTCCTCCTGCTGCCATTGGCAGACACGCGGCAGCTGCAGCTCCTGCACTTCTGCCTCTTCCTGGCCATCTCCCTGGCTGCCCTCCTGGCCAACG
This sequence comes from Sturnus vulgaris, assembly GCF_052056855.1. Lineage (NCBI taxonomy): Eukaryota > Metazoa > Chordata > Aves > Passeriformes > Sturnidae > Sturnus > Sturnus vulgaris. Next base: position 1,428,391 of record NW_028276728.1, on the reverse strand, counting down.
GCCTCATCATCAGCGCCGTAGCCTGCGGCCACCACCTGCACACCCCCATGTTCTTCTTCCTGCTCAACCTGGCCCTCACTGACCTGGGCTCCATCTGCACCACTGTCCCCAAAGCCATGCACAATTCCCTCTGGGACACCAGAATCATCACCTTTGCAGGATGTGCTACACAGCTCTTTTTCTTTACCCTTTTCTTTTCCACAGAGTTTTCTCTCCTGACCATCATGTGCTACGACCGCTACGTGTCCATCTGCAAACCCCTGCACTACGGGACCCTCCTGGGCAGCAGAGCTTGTGCCCACATGGCAGCAGCTGCCTGGGCCAGTGGCTTTCTCACTGCTCTGCTGCACACGGCCAATACATTTTCCCTGCCCCTGTGCCATGGCAATGCCCTGGGCCAGTTCTTCTGTGAAATCCCACACATCCTCAAGCTCTCCTGCTCCAAATCCTATCTCAGGGAACTTGGGCTTCTTGTGCTAACTGCTTTTCTATATTTTGGCTGTTCTGTGTTCATTGTTTTCTCCTATGTGCACATCTTCACGGCTGTGCTGAGGATCCCCTCTGAGCAGGGACAGCACAAAGCCTTTTTCACCTGCCTCCCTCACCTGGCTGTGGTCTCCTTGTTCCTCAGCACTGGCACATTTACCTACCTGAAGCCCCCCTCCATCTCCTCCCCATCCCTGGATCTGGCAGTGTCAGTTCTATACTCAGTGGTGCCTCCAGCCCTGAACCCTCTCATCTACAGCCTGAGGAACCAGGAGCTCAAGGATGGCCTGAGGAAAATTATCATGAATGCTGCTCAGAAACAATAAACTGTTCATCTTCTGCATAGCTCTTGTTGTGTTAGATTCATGCTTACTTTGTGTCCTGTATTTTTTGCTGCTCACACATTTGTTTCACTGTTGATAATTTGTTTGCACAGAAGTCTTTGACTGTACAATTTTTAATTCAGTGTTTGCCCTTCCAGCAAACCCAGAGACTGTATAAGCCAGGAGCTATACTACCCATGTGCTTACACCAAATAAAGAGCTCTGTATTGCCATGCTCCCCTGACATCTTTCCTCTCTGACTTCTCTAGAGCTGCAGGGTCGGTACCTCTGGGCAGAGCTGGGGTGAAAAGAAAACCCCAGTGCTCCTCACTGCCTGGCAGCCCCAGGGCTTCTGCTCCATAACCTCCCCATCCTTCTCTTCCACACTCCCCTTCAGAGCCCCTGGGCTGGTTTAAGGCCTCAGGGCTCTCTCACCTCAGCCCCAGTCCTGCTGTGTGACTGTCCAGGGACTGCAGGCAGGGACAGGCCGTGGGCACTGCAGGGACAGAGCTGGGCTCTGCAACAGCATTTCCATCATGCAAGGGCATCTCCCCAGTGCAGGGCCTGAAAGCTTCAATCGCCTTCCCAGTTTGCTCTCATGGATGTTCCCAACACAGCAGCCTGGAGAGGAGAGCAGCAGTGACCAGCACAAGTGTGGCAGTGTTCAGGGTGGGGCTGTCCCAGCAGTGCCCTGGTAAAGCCAGCGCCGCTCCCAGCAGTGGCCTCTCACCCCAGGGCACAGAGGTTGTTCTTCCCTCTCTGGAGGGACATCAAGTGACCGGGTCAGGAGTCTGTGTTTGCAGTGCAGGGACATTCCACAGCCCTGAACATCCTGTGTATGTGTGAGGGGACATGAACCCAGTGAGCACAAAGACCTTCAGCTGTTCTGGAGTTCCCAGAGAGTAACATCCCCTGGGAACCCCTGGATGCAGGGCTGGGATGAGCTCCTGTGCCCAGAGCTCCCCGTGTCCATCCCTCCGGCCGTGGGGCACCTCGGGCAGGGCATGGTGACACCCGCAGGGCTGAGTTCCGTGCCAGGCTCTGGCAGTGGCAGCAGAGCCCAGGGAGCCCCTGCCCGTGCTGCAATGAACTCTCTGTGTGTGTGTGTGTGTGGGTGCCAGGGAAGGACTCGTGTCCCTGGACACCCCTGGGGCTGTGAGCAGGGTGTGAACTCGGGCTGTAGCCTCGGCTGCTCTCAGTAGCAGAGTGCAGCCCATGACACTTGGGACAGCCATGGTGCCACCCTGCTCTGCAGCACTGTGGCTCCTGCAGCCACCTCTGTGCATTGCCCTGCCCCAGCTGTGCTACTTGCCGGCGCGATGGCTGCCAGGCGTGGCCGCTGCCTGGTGTGCAGCAGGAAGCAGGTGAGAGCAACATGGCCCGTGGTGGCCCAAGCCACCTGACTCGTGGGTTCCTTGAGAGGGGGCTCTGAGTGCAAGGCTGATGGCTCCCTCTTGGCGATTTCCAGATGATGGAAGCCAAGCAGGTGAGGCAGAAGGCTGCCTTGCCTGAACAGACAACTTCTCTGGGAAAGAGCATGGAAAAGGAAGGAGTGTGCCCCGTGGAATCCAGGCCAGGAGAAGAATACACAGATGCCTCTTGTCACTGTAGGAAGAAATCTGGTGTGGTAAAAGCTCAAATGGAGATGCAGGTGGCTAGAAATAAAAACGGGGGGGGGGGGGGCACAATAACGAGTGTTTTATAACACATTAATGGGAAAAAACATTGTAGGAATGACATCGTCCCCTTCCAGGATGTAGATAGTCACTTCTCAAACAAGGACAGAGACACAGTACAGATGTTTCATGCCTTTTTTGCCTCTGTCTTCAACACTCATCCCACCCTTTGATGCCTTAAGTTTTAGCTTTTGTATTTTGCAAGTTCTGTACTGCCTTCGTGTGTAACTCTGAATTTCATATCAAGTTCTCTTCACAGTTTAGTCAGACAAAACAATCCTTTTCCAGCCTGAGAACCAAGGACACCACTGCAGCTTCAGGCCCAAGAGTGTAAACAACAGCGAACTGAAGAAAGCAATCTGGGAGGAAGGAACTTCATGACCTGAAGCTGTCATCGGACAATGAACCCCAAGAATGGAAATGGACCTAAACTTAGAAAAGTGTGAATACCTGTGGCCGCTCCTCCACCTTGCGTCCATCCTGGGTAGAGCCACGGCCGGGCTCTTACACTGCCCAAGGTGTAACCTTCAAAGGCCTTTTAATAAACACCACCTTGATTCCCTTAACACTGTCCAGCCTCTGTTCCCAGCAGCCTCTCCTAGGCATCGCCTTCCCAGTGGAAAACATTGCATCGTACCAAGGGACACTGCAAAGTCCTTGAAGATGGCAAGCCCTGCTCAGCAGAAAGCAAACCACCCGCTGTGTTTGATCCACAGCATTCCCTTGCAAACGCAACACGTGCCAGCTAATGAGAAGAAAGAAACTGTATGGCAGTCAAAACCAGAGCAGTGGGAGCACCATGAACGCTCCTTGGCAAATCCTGATTTATTTAGAGCAGAGGCACTGCAGATGTCAGTGAGCTGCTAACAAAAATCTCTTCCTGCCTTTGACAGCCGGTTCAGGAGAGCTCCCCAGAAACAGAGGAACTTCAACTCCTTTTGTCTCTGGAGGATCTGCTTGGGCACAGAGTGGTGGGTGTTTCCAGTTGGGAATGCTGCAGCATCCTGGGAGCAGTGGGCTGGACACTGCTGGCACCAGCACTCCTCCTCACATGCCACGGGCTCCAGGGAGCGATTCATCGCAACGGGCTGAGCTCCCGTTCTTACTTCCAGGCTTCTCACTTCCAGGCTTTCTCTGGCCACGTGCATCTTCAGCCATGAGCCGCTCTGTGGATCCCTGCAGCGGGTGGGGCTGTGATGGCACAAAGGGGCTGAGCGCTGGCGTGAGGCAGGGCTGTGATGTGCTGGCCACAGCACTGTGACATCGCCACGCTGGCACTATATAAGACAGGCCAGCAGTCGCAGCTGCCAGTGCAGTCGTGATGGGACGTGCCAGAGCCATGGGTGATGGCAACGTGCCGATGACTGCGTTTCTCCTGCTGCTGGCCACTGCGGCTGTCTGCTGGGCCATTGGCCACTGGCAACCATGGTGGTGGCAGACAAGGAGACCAAAGAGGAGCAAGTGCCCCATGGTCCAGCCCAGAGGCTCAAGGAGGAACCCAGGAACCCCTGTGGCTCCTGGGTCATCCAGGCCTCGGGCGACCCCTCGCAAGCGCCCATGGGCTCCCGCGAGCCCCCTGGGCAGCCCCTGCAGCTGAGGCCCCTTTGTGGCCGTGGCCCATGAGCTGCAGGATCTGATGCTGTTGCTCTGGGATGGCGAAGGGACACATACACCACTCTACGGTGGGATGTGGCAGGCCCTGTGGAAGGAACTGGAGGAGCTGGTGAAGCGAGGCCACCTGCCCCGCTGTGGCTCGTCCAGCTCCTCAGAAAGCCTCCATCACCCCAAGAGGCTTCTCTCCATCCCTGGGAGAGCCTCAACCCTTGCAAGGATGGCACACCAGTGGACACATGCCATCCTTGCGGGGACCTCAGGCCATCAGAGAGCCTCCATCCTGCCAGGAGCCTCTGCAATCTCTGACAGCCTCCATCCCTTGCAGAGGCGCAGTGAGACCTCTCTGCCTGTGGACAGTGCAGAGCCCATGGACAGGTCTCCCAGCTCCCTGGGCGTCAAGAACACAGGCACAACCCTGACCATAGACGGGACCAGGGAAAGCCCAGAAGTCCCAGTGGGAGCCCAGCCCGAACCAGGGGAGGCTTCACAGGAGCAGCTGGCAGAGCAGCGAGCATCCCGAGGACAGCAGCTGTAGGCCCACAGCTGCCAGGATGCTGGGCCAGTTTTGCCAGCTGGCAATAGCCTGAGCCTGGAGGTGGAGACGACCCTCGAGACACCAAGGGGGTTCCTCCATCTCCAGGAAGCTGGCCCAAGACAGCCTTCGACCACCACAAAGGCCTCTCTAATAGCGGGTAAGATGTGCCTGGGAGCTGTCTGAGGCTGTCCCGGGGCTCTTGAGGGGCATGCCCAGGCCAGGCCAGGGCCCCTGAGAGCAGCCTAGTCCCTGGCTGCTTCCAGTGCCTCCCATGCCAAAGGCTTCAGAGGCTTCAAAAAGCCCTGTCTGCTTTGCAGCTGCTCCTGGAACCCCCCTCTGTGATGCCTTGGGCTGTAGCCCCGGCTGTCCTCAACATCACAGTGCAGCCCGTGACGCCAGGGACAACGACAGTGCTGCCCTGCCCCGCTGCACCGTGGCTCCTGCAGCCACCTCTGTGCCCTGCCCTGCCCCAGCTGTGCCACTCGCCACCCCAACGGCTGCCCCGCGGTGGCCGCAGCCCGGCGTGCAGCAGGAAGCAGGTGAGAACAGCGTGGCCCTCGCTGGCCCAGCCCGCCTGCCTGGCGGACATTTGGAGGGGGGGCCCTGGGCGTGAGGCTGATGGCTCGCTCTTGGCACCAGGGCAAAGGAAGCAGCTGCAGGAGCTGTACCAGCTGGCCCCGCAGCTGGGACGTGGCAGTTTTGGCACCGTTTTCTCGGGCATGCGCCTCTCGGATGGGAGCCCGGTGAGTGGCTGCGAAGGCCGGGCGTGAGAGGAGGGACAGGGTGGGGAGGGGCAGGGTTTGATCTCATCCCCCCTCTCTCGATGGTTTGCAGGTGGCCATAAAACGCGTGGCCCGGGAGAGCATCCTGCAGTGGGACGAGCTGGTGTGTGAGCGGGTCCAGAGGGACAGGGCAGGGCGGGGCGGGGTGGGGCCGGCAGGGATAAGCCCGGGACCCTGGCAGTGGCAGGTGGGGGATGGCAGGCTGAGCGGGGCGGGGTGGGCGTGGGCTCCGCGCACGAGTCTGGGCATTGCGGGCCTGGGGATGCCAGAGATCGGTGGTGGGGCCGGGCAAGGGGCACCTCCCAAGCATCCCCTGGGGCTTGGCAGGAAGCCCAAGCACCAGGGGGGCTGCCCGGGGTGGGCACTGGGGCATCCCAGCCAGGGGACAGCGCAGCTAGTGGGCAGCATCAGGCCTGCTGGAGGCATTGTCTCCTCCTCACAGCCCGACGGCACCCGTGTTCCCTTGGAGGTCGTGTTGATGGAGAAGGTGGGGTCTGGCAACCGCTCCATCATCCAGCTGCTTGACTGGTTTGAGCTGCCTGACAGCTTCCTGCTGGTGATGGAGCGTCCCGAGGCATCGCAGAATCTCCTGCAGTTCCTGCAGGAGCAGGGGTTCCTGAGCGAGGAGGTGGTGTGCTGGCTCTTCCACCAGGTGCTGGAGGCCGTGTGGCACTGCACCGCCTGCAGCGTCCTGCACCGTGACATCAAGCCAGGGAACCTCCTGGTGGACCCGGAGCGTTACGAGCTGAAGCTCATTGACTTTGGTTGTGGCACCTTCCTCCAGGAGAGGGCCTACACACAATTTGCCAGTGAACCCCCAGCCTGGGCCCTGCTGCCAGTGCCAGGCACTGCACGGCCCCATTCCCTCCCGGGCAGCGGGCTGCGGCCTTCAACCGGCTGCCCTGTGGCAAGGATGCCACGTGTCCCAGGAGCCAGCTGCTGGCCCTGCCCACAGAGCGGGGCTGCAAAAGCTGGGCCCCGGCCCTTTGGCCTGCCTGGCCCACAAGGGTGTGGGCTGCTCCGCTGGCCTTCTTCACCTTGCAGAATGGTTTCTTGGCTTTGGCCAGATGGTTGGGGGACGTGGGCTGGCCTGCAGGGGAAGTCAGGGCTGCCGGCGCAGCCGCTGCCTCAGCCAGGAGGCCGGCGCCAGGCTCTGGAAGGCAGCGGCCTGCGCCTGCACAGCGCCGCCTGTCTCCCCTAGGAACACGCGCGTACAGCCCACCCGAGTGGATCGGCCTTGGCTGCTACCAGGGCCGTTCAGCCACCGTCTGGTCCCTGGGTGTGCTGCTGTATGAAATGGTGTGCGGGACCCTCCCCTTCAGGAACAACCGCCACATCGTGTCGGGGCAGCTCTTCTTCGGGCTGCAGCTCTCCCGAGGTTGGTATCTGGCCTGACGAAGGCAGGCTTTGGCAGATGGCAGCGCGCAGCCCGGCGTGGCCCTGGCGCAGCTGGGCAGGAGCCTTCTGCAAGTGACCGTCACTTTCTGGCTTCTCTCCCCAGAGTGCGAACATCTGATCCGCTGGTGTTTGTCCAAGCACCCCGCGGACAGGCCAGAGCTGGAGCAGATCTTCTGGCACCCTTGGGTGTGGGGCGGGCGTTTTTGACGCCTTGCTGGAGCCCCTGCAGCACCCAGTTCCCACGTCCCACGCAGGACCCAAAAATTAAAACAAATATAAACCCATTGCGGAGTGTCAAGTCTGCTCCTTGTCAGCAGCTTCAGCTAAAGAAAGCTCTTGGGAAAAGGGCTAATCCCTCAGGTGCTCCCTTCAGCCTTCTTCAAGCTTTCCAGGCCTTTCCTTCAGCATGGTAACTTTGTGTCTTCCAGCACAGGCTGGAGCACAGCTAGGAGGGCCTTTAACAAGACAAGAAAGGCAACACTGAAGCAACAGCTGTCCTTTCAAACCCAGGCGCCCACTTGGGCGTCTCCTGAAGTGAAACAAGGGAGGGCTCTGTGTGCATTCCAAGGACCAGGGCGTGGCAGGGGCAAAGATGTTGCTCTGCTACCAAAACTGGGAGAAGAGCCAGAAGCACCAAAACGTCATTTCACCTTGAGCCCTGATGAACTCATGCTCTTTCTTTCCCTCAAATCGCCAGCACGCAAATGCAGGCCAGGCCTCGTGGCTCGTGGCAGAGCCTTCTTCCTCCCCAGGGAGCCTCCTGGCAATAAGGGGGGAGCTCCCCTCAGCCCAGGACTCACCAGCTCAGGGCCCCTAGAGCCGAGCCGCCGGCTGAGCCCCCCGGGCCCTGAGCCAAGTGGGCATTGGCGGCCGTCCTGGCCACGGCCACAGCCAATGCAGCGAGGTTCACACCTCTGACAAGAGGAACAGGGCCAGCAAAACCTCAGCCCGGGCCATGAGGAGAGCAGACTTCAGGCTCTAAGGTCCCTGGGGAAAATGTATTTGAATGTGCTGGCGCCCATCAGGGCTGGTGACTTTTGAAACATCACCTCCTACGGGCGCAGGGGCAGGCCATTCCCAGCTGTTGGAAGCCGAGCAGGCGAGGCACCAGGCTGCCTTGCCTGAACAGGCATCTTCTCTGGGATGGAAAAGGAAGCTGTGTGCCCCGTGGAACCCAGGCCACGAGAAGAATACACAGGTGCTTCTTGTCACTGTAGGGAGAAATCTGGTGTGGTGAGAGCTCAACTGGAGATGCAGGTGGCCAGAAATAAAAACGGGGCACGGGGGAGCACAATAAAGAGTGTTTTAAAACACGTTAATGGGAAAAAACACTGTAGAAACAACATCGCCCCCTTCCAGGTTGTGGATGGTCACTTCACAAACAAGGACAGACACACTACAGGTATTTCAAAGGCATTCTTTGCCTGTGTTTCATGAGTTCCTTGCCTCTGTCTCCAACACTCATCCCTCCCTTTGATGTCACAAGTCCCACGGGCACCCCACGCAGCTGCGGCCCCTTCGATGCTGCTGCTGTGGGATGGTCATGGGACTCGTGTGCTCTTCTACTCTGGGATGTGCAGGCCTTCTGTTAAGAACGGTGCAGTTGGTCAAGCTGGGGCTCCTGCTCTGCTCTAGCTCATCCAACTCCTCAGGAAGCCTTCATCCCTTCAAGGGCCTGATTGACATTGACATCACTGCTGCACTTCAACTTCTCTTGGTAGGAAATCCACTTTCTTCCTTCATCAAAATTGAGAAAAAAACTCTAAACTTTAGTGAAATTCAGCATTGCTTTTTGCAACCAAGCATGTACTGGATGGGGCTGAAGAAGTTCTTTAGTGTATATTGCCTAACACCCCTTGTCTTAAATGTTGCATCAATAACTTTAAAACTAAGGAAAAATAAACATAAAAGGAAAAGAAAATGATGATTAATTATTTTAGAATTACTTTTAAAAGAAATCTTCGTGCTGGCATGAACATATTGGAAAAGTTTTGAGTACTGTTTCCCAGTTTTAAAATTGTTGAATCACTCTGAAGACAGCAGTTATTGAAGTAATGTCAAGACACCAACAGGTTGCCCAGAGAAGCTGTGAATGCTCTATCTCTGGAAATATTCAAGGTCAGTAGGGACAGGGCACTGAGAATCCTAGTCTAATAGAAGGTGACCCTGTCTATGCCAGGTTCTTGGAACAAGATGATCTTCTAACCCAAATCATACCAAGGTTCTACGAAGATCTGGGCCTGGTGAAGTCAGCAAGTAGAAACAGACCTGTTACATCCTGCCTCTGAGGGGGTAGTGAAGGCATGTGTTGTCTACAAACATGAGCAGCTGAGCTTGCTGCCACAACAACCATATTGATTTCAGAATTATTTTTGCTTTTATATTTTATATTTTTACATATTTTAATACATATTTTATATATAAATATTTTAAAATCTATTTTCTATCTTTTGCTTCATAGATATTCATAGCTCTATTGTTGTATAGTTATATAGTTTCTTAGCTAGCCCCAGTACTCCTTCCTACCCTGATGGGTAGAAAGACAAAACACATTCCAGAGGCTCCAAGCTGGGGCATCCAAGGTCCTTCTCCTATCTTGGTTCTTCCTGGGAGCCTAGGTTGAAACCAGCTCTTTGAGAAACATTTCACAAGCAAAGTTTAGTTGCTATCAAAATGGAGGCTACAGTAAAAGGTGGAACCAAAAGGGGAAATTACTTCACTATTTGTGTCTCTAACTGGGTATTTTTTTCCAATCATGCTAATTTTCTAAACATAAAACTGTATTTATCCCATGTGAGAGTAGGCATTTTCCATATCTGCCCCTTGGAGGCCCCCAGTAAAGACCAGCTTTTATATGACCTCTTACAGGAATATTGTCTCAAAAGTATGTTGGTTTATTTCTAGGTCTTTAAGGTATCAATGTTTATTCTGCATCCAGAGGCTCAGCAGGGCCTGTAGCTAAGTAATAGTATTTAGACTGAGTAATAAAGGACAGCAACATTCTTAGTTGTGCCTGGTTTGTCCCCTCTGTTTGCATAAGTACACCTTGCATTTGAGTGCTTTATCATCTGTGTGCTGTGCTGATGGATGATGGAGCCCAACACTGAGCATCCAGTGCTGCTACCAAACTGGAATAGACTTGTCCAGACTTTCTGCACTCCAAAGATTTTCATTTAGAGCTCATAGCATATGCTTCTTCTGGACCCCCGAGGTCTCCTACGGTCTGCTGCTGAGCACAGGGCTGGCTTGGATGCACTTTGAATCTACAGAACAGCTTTGGGCTGGAACACAGGCTCAGGATGTGCTCAAATATAAATGCCGCCAGACTGCAGAAGCATCAACGAACTCTTCAATAGGATGTGAAGGAAAAACAATCAATCTGAATGTTCAGCAGCTGTTCACAGAATCGAATATCCAGAGAGGGCCACACGTACAACATCTGAGAAGATTTTGTGAGGAAAGCGCAACATCTACCTGCAAATGCCAGTAAAGCATTCCCATCCATTGGATTATATCTGATACTCTAGAAATGTTTCAAGTCTGATCTCACAGAAGTGGTTCTATTTTTTGTAAAAAAATCACAGTTCACAGTCTAATATTGGACCTCAATACTTTCCTCTGGATATTCTGGAATAATGTCTGATTTCTCCTGGTACATGAAAGGAACAGCACATTATGGACAGCTTCTTCATGCCCAGAATGCTCCCAAAAAGCTCAGAGGATAGTTTGACAAAAGCTACATGCAACTAGTCTATTTTTTAACATGGGAAATTAGCACTCAAGTTCATATACGGCTGTCTGATGTCATGTGATTTGTGGTTTTTACTAATACTATCTTGTCAACAAATGTCATAAGGCACAGAGATAAGGAGCCATGCAGACCACCTGAATTAGAATTAGACAACAAATGTAATAGAAAAAACCTAAATCCCATTTTTAAGATACAGAAGAACCACCAGACCGAGTTCAGGCAGTAAGTCAATGTCTCAGCAGCAGAATTCAAATGGTGAGAACAAGTGTGAAAGGCTCTCACTGATATCTTCCCTTATTCACCCACAAAGTACCAGGGGGTGCTCCCAACTCAGGGTTGGTACTAAGGACAACCTCCTGCCCAGTGTCCTGGAGGGACTTCAGTACACTATTCCAAAAACATAAGCAACCAATCTTCATGATGTGTGAACCTTCCTCCTCGGGAGCAGGAGTAAACTGCTGCACGAGTGGAACTACAAAGGCACATTGCAAGATGACAGGAAGATGACGGTAGCATGACACAGCCCATTACAGAAGTCACTGCTAGTAAAAACCCAAACCATAGGTGAGCAAGGAGCCCAGCCCATGAAACAGACACACAAATGAGTAGCTGAAAAAGAGGCCCAAGCACAGCGGCCATTGTGGCCAGAGGCAGGTGTAGAACAGCAGCTCAGAGACTGCAGCTGAGTGACTGTCATAGTCAGGGAGCTGCGAGTGCCAACCATACCTGAATGCTGCTGCCAAGGGACAGACAACTAACACATGGACAGAGACACAGCAGGCTAGCGTGCTAAACTCCTAGCCATCAAGTGATCAAAACTAAACAGAGAAACCCCACTGACCAAAAATCCCCAAACCAAGCCCAAAAATAAACACTGAAGTAAGAGAAGCTGTGGAGTCTGTGTTTCATACTTGCAGGCGGGCTAAATAATGATTGCATGTCTGGTCCTATTTTCTGTTATTATCCACTCTGTTGTAAAGGACACATCTCAGAGAAAGGGAAGATCCCAGGCCAGGATGAGGGCACTTGGCATTCGTGGGCAGATGGCAATGTAAATGTAACTAGAGAGGACAAATGAAAAACCTCCCAAAGAAGAATGCAGTGCTGAGAAAATCCTTCATCAGCTTTGAAAATACAGATGAGAATCTGGATGTTTGTTTCAAAAGCCAGGGTGCTGGAAGGACAACGGAGGCAGCGAGGACTCAGTGGTCCAGCAACAGACTAAGCCTTTGTCATCCCTTGCCATAGAACCCTCTGGGTAAAGCAGCTGAGCAAATTCTAGGAAAAAGAAGGTAACTGTGCTTGTTTAAAATAAAGAGGTTGCAACAAGAGTGTAATTTGGAGGGACTAGCAGAGGAACAAAGGGTTTGGAATAGACACCATGAAGTCCATCTGCTGCCATTAGGTTTGACTGCTAGCTGTGGACTAATTGATAAAAAGTTCCATCATTAAGTAGCTAGTTTAGATTTAGATACATGCAGTCCTCTCGGTTTATTATCTAATGTGAAATACCCAGATGAGTAGACACAAACAGAAATGTTATGTTCCCTACAGCTCACAAAATCAAATGCCTTTCAGTTCCAGGCTTTCATTCATAGTCTTTCTTCCAGCTGGTGGCAAGGCACAGATCCAAAATACAGTACAGCTTGCACCAGATGTTGGCACTCATGCAAGCCTAATTTTGGCAAGCAGGGGAAGAGTCAGGGCATTGAGATGCTGTGGCAGTCAATCTGGTGTTGGCTTGTTGCCTTGAGAGCATGGCACAATTTCATGTGTGTGTGTGTGTCAGCTCCAGATACCTCTCCCAGTTATTTTATGTTCTTTAAAGCAAAGCAAGTCTCCAGCTGTTATAGTGTGAGAAGCAAACTTTCAGCAACAAAATGAGTGTATCTGATAGAGAAATATGTAGAAATATTTGAACTTGCAGAGTCTGAAACTATCTCTGCATATCAATACATTGTGCACTTCAGCCTGATTCAGATGGGCAGCAATTTAGATGACAATGATGACGTTTTAATGACAAGTATTTCTAATTTTGGATTTTATTGAGTGCAGTGTTGAGTCAAGATAGAACTTGAACATTTTTACAACAAAATTGACTTCAACAATACTACAAATTCCAAATTGTTAGCCTATCAAAAACCCACATGAAATGATGCTCAAGTAGTGCTGATGTTTGAATTAACAGCATCATGAAAAAGCAGCTACAGATTACAAACTGAAGCGAGCAAACTCAATTGCTAAACACAGATCATGTGCTGCTTTATTATTTGGCTATTCCCTCTTGAGTATCCTGGATTGAATAGAGCAACTTCAATTCAGCTGTGGCTGACATGAAGCTAAATAGTATTGCAGTGCTACAAAAATCAGGGGAAAAAGCAAGCAAAGTATCATAAAATGAAGAGCTGAACAATATTTCTCTAATTCAGAGCTGAGAGAATGGAGGGAAGAAATGAAAGACTACCTGCTGCACATGTAAGGGGTAGGGAATTAACTAAAGGCATTATATGGACATATGGCAAGGGCAGTTACAAGGCATGCCTGAAGCCTGGGTAAGCATTCAGGTGCTAACATGGCAGGAGGTCGTGATTTGTTGGTCTCTCAAATTTTGATGCTGCAATACTCACTGAAACTTTGTTAAGTTCACTGGTAGCTATGCCTTAATTTCACTTGAGTTTAATATAACTCTAATTTCAATGGGATTCTAAGGGGATTGGCTCTCTAGAAAAAACATGGAGGGGAATTAAGATACTTCTGAGAGAAATCTTCATCTAACATGTCCTAGTTAGCAGAAGAGACACACACCCTCTTTCAGATATGCTGAAAAGCCTTATCCTGGGGCAACATGGCAATGACTCAGGAACACAGAGAAATCTTTTCAGATCATTGGATATGCCTTGCATTTTAATCACTTGATAGAGAAGACAGTCAGGAATCTGAACCCAGGATGAGGCAAAGTGTGGGGTGGGACTTTATTTAGCTCACTGGTCATGGATTAGTTAACTGAGGTGAAAAAAGATTCCAATAAGAGCTCATGTAATGCTACCAACACCAGTTCTATTTCCAGGTACATCAGAATTTTGCCTCAAATGAAGTCAGTAGTATGGCTCCATAGTTACCCTGGTCTAATTCAGTGAATCATTGGCTTTGTTACCAGGGAAACTGGCTGCTAGGAAAGGGTTGAGGTTTAGGATGAATATTCTCTGTTGTGGACAAGACAAGAAATATGTAATACTGGAATAGTGTGCATCAGTTGACAGAGGCCAGTATTTTCGTCTTTGAAAAGCTGCCCCTCTGAATTCAACTCCCTCTTTGATGATGACCAACAGGATGATATGAACTCTTTAGCTAAAAGTCACCTATGACAACTGTTGTACAAGCAAATGTACACAACTTTACAAACGACCTTAAAAATCACCAGCACCAGACATTGCCGTGTTTTACCTGCACTGAGCACTACTGTTGGATGCTTGAGCTGTCTCAGCTACCAATTCTAAGATTAGTTTTGAGTACATCACATCATTGTTTATCCAGCATATTTGAATCGAGTAATAGATCTCCATGCATTTATCTCTTTTTCTTAAGTTTTTTTAATTAAGGCACCTAAGGAATCCATTTAAGCAGAAATTTGTCCCCAGAAACCCTACTAAAGATGTCCCTCATGGCAACAATTTCAAATGAGGTGATGGTGGCAGGCTGAGATCAGCATACATTCTTTTCATCTCTTCCTCTGCTTTTTCCCTGTTGTTGACCACTCTCTGAGAGGCACATGAATACCTTGTCTATACCTTTACCTTGTGTACAACACACAAAACCAGATCACCCAAAACACCTGACCTGAACAGTCTTGCTCCATGGAGGGAATGAAAGCCCATCTGACCTGGTGAGAGCTAGAAAAATCAGAAGCTTAAGGATAAGTGCATTAATAACCTCTAAGTAAACACTATAGATATTTTAAATCCATATCAAAGATGTAGGCACTAGTTTTAGTTATACAACTATAACAGCAAGGATTTTGAAAGGAGTCTGATGGATTTGGAAATCCCTTATATCTGTGTTTTAAGTCACCAAGAGCATTTAAACACAGTAATGTTCACAGCTGATATATAAAGTCATATTTGTTAAACTTGTTTCTATTTTATGCTTGTAAACTGCATGTGCATAGAACAAAAACAGTTTTGAAAGTGCAATTTCAACAATATGCAGTAGGTTTTTTCCCACAATGTTTCAAAAAGGAGTCTACAAAACACAGAGGTCCATTAAAGTGTTTAGCATCTCCAAACAAGAAAGACAACCCCCCCCCCATATAAAATTTCAGCCTCTAAACTTAAGAGAAAACAGGAAAGGGCAAAAATCCATGCCTGCATACTGGATTCAGGGGTACATCTGTAAGAGTGTGTGCACAGTATGTGCACCCTGGGAAGCAGCTACTTAATTTAATTAGATGGATCTCTGTACTTGGAAATTATTCCTACCTGTGAAAATTCCAGAAGCCTTTGATCCACGATTCCAAGCAAAAGGGAAACAAGCTTATTACCTACTCAGGCATTTCCCACACTGTCCTATGCTTTCCACAGGGGCCCCAATGTGATCAGCCTTTGGAAAGGGAATATACCTGGGCTGCAGGAGATGAAGAGCATTCCTCAGAAGGCAGTTTATCAACAGATGGCTTGTGGGGCTTGAAGCCTATGCAAAAGGAACAAACATTTCCCTTGTGATATATTTCGTCATGAATCTGTCAAGAATTGGTCTCCCCAGATCCCCTGGGAATGAGTTCTCTCCGGTAAAAAATCCAGGCCTTCAATTTTTGTCCTTACTGGACCAATAATCATGTCTAGAGGTGTTAATTCTTATGTTCAAAAAGGTCCGATTTCTTTAAAAATATGCCACAGTGCTACATAACAAAAGATCCTCTGTCCCACGATCCAAATGCCAAAAGAGGATGCTCAGGAAGGACTTCAAAAGAAGGAAATGACACTGTATTTCAAGGACTTTCACTATTTCCACAGCAACAGATCATCTCTGCACACATATAGGAACCCTTGGTGGATTTCTCTGCCCTGAAAATGCCCTGCTTCCTATTGTTCCCACATGAAGTTTTAGCATCCCCAAAGCAATGAGCCTGCCAGCTACCATCTGACAGCATCAATATAGGCATCAAAGACTTTATACTGGCACTGCTAGTGAAAGGGATTGACAAATAACAGCTCCTCAGCAGCTGAAACAAGAACATGAAAAGAGGTTGATTTCAATAGATTTCTATCACATGCAATTGAAGGAAATCAAGGGTTCTGAACAACGAGAATGACTCTTTTAAAGCAACAATTAGAAGTCAGGCTCAGCTTTAGCTGTCTAAAAGTTACATGCCTAATCTAAATCATTATCATTTCTTTATGCTGTACCTATAGATAGGAATACATAGCAAGACAACTTGCTCCAGATGACAAGTCCAATCCTCCCTATGATAGCTGTTTTCTGGGAGTGTCTAGAGAATTCGCATGAGCATATCTGTTCTCTTTTACTATTTGCTTTCTTCATTGAAAAAAAGAAAACCTAGATTACCTAAAATAATTCCAAAATTCCTCAAATATATGAGAAAAATTACAGACTTGTATCCTATTAAAACATTCCTTAAAATACTGCTCAAAAACCTATAGAATAAACCACTGGTTTATCAGAAGTATAAAGTTAGACAAAACCAACATAATTATCATTTATCTTGTTGCTGAAAGAAATGTCTGAAATCAGGAGTTTTTCTTTGAAGGGAAGATTACCCTTGGTTACTAAAGGAGAAATTTTAGAAGCCCACTGCTGGAGTAATGTTCATAATACCTTCACACCCCAATGGGTTCCCTTGAGTAATGCTAAGAACAGTTGGCTTCCCAGAAATACAATATCATCTTCCACCATTTAATTGGGCCCCTGAACTTGGTGGAACATTCAGGAGAGCTTGTCCAGGTGCTGCTTATTGGCATTCTAGGATCTATATATTTATACATTATTTATTTATAGCATACATTCTTATTTATAGCATTGGGTTTTCCTACACAGGCTTTTATTTCTAATTACTCTCTTCTCCTTGATAGACATTTGCAACTCTTATTACAGCAATTTTGTAACAAGCCACATTACAGCTGAGTGTAAATCATCACACAAAATCAGAATCTTGGTTACTTCACACTAGAATAAAAGAAATCATTTTGCTCAAAAATTAGGCTAATGTTATAATTCTCAGCACTTCAGGGTTTTTTTCCATCTTTCAAAACTATGAAAATATGTCTGAAAATAAGTATTTTCTTTGATATACAGGGTCATTTCACCATACAGTGAGAAATGTCCAAAGGATATAACATCCAGATCACCTCAATACAAGGGAGGCTCAAGGTCTTTTTGCTTTGTTTGTATTCACCAAAGAGATTTTAAGATCAATGTATACCTTAAATATTTGCCTTTTGCTCTCTATGTGCTCACATTTGTAGCAGCACAGTTGTTGTCATGCACATCTTAAAAAACACTTAGCTGATGAACACAAAAGTACAGAATCTGTGGTGATAGCCTGTTATTCTGTTATTAAACAATGTTTATGCAGAAAATGGAGACTACCTTAGGTGACAGCAGGAAAGCCACCACACTTGGAAATTAAATAAACGTTGTGATATCCTGTACACTGACCATTAGAGAGAAACACTCGTTTTTATGCCTGTATGGAAAAAACCCACCTACATTCATCACAGCAGCGGGTGCAGTTCAATTTGCACTAGCAAAGTTTTAAATTAGGACTTAATTTTCTAAAGCCAGACTAATTCTGCTGACAAAGTGACCTGAAAGAAGAGTTCAGCTGTTTTCTCAACTGGTCTGGATCCCATGGGTCAGATTCATTGTGTGCATGCCAGTTATCTCCCAATTGCCAAGCAGGAGGAAAGAAATCAGTCAGCCTATTGGGGTTATGGAGATGTGGCACATCCTGGATGAAGATGGCATGACTGTGTGAGCCAGATATCCCTCCTCCAGGTGATGGATCATCCAGCTGGGTGACCTCAGGCCCTCGTGTCTCCTTCCAGCTTAGGAAGCTTTATTTCTACCAGATAGTTACTGCACCACTGTGGCTGGACGTCCTCTCCCTCAACCTGGCCAGTGATGTGCACCAAGCTCTACTAAGCTCTTTTCTAGGATCATACAAGAGGTTCTTGCAATAGGAATCAGGTTTACAGGCCACCTGTACTTTTGCAGGAATTCGTTGGTAAGATATTTTTATAGCATTTATATAACAATAAACAAGTGCTGAACTCTAACTGACAGACTGTTCAAGGTTCTTGTCTGCACTTTTAGTGCCCACACCAGATCACATTCCTCTTTCTCACTCGTCTTTTACACTTTGGAGTCATCACTTCTAGTCTCTTTCTCCAAAAACTCACTAGCATCTCTTTCTTGATCTAAAACAGAGTTGCAAAAGAGAACTACCTACTCCATCTATCAGCAAATCCCCTAACCACTTCTTCTCTATGTTGCTGCTTTTTCTTCTGAAACGAATGGGATTATTAAATGAAGATGGATTTCATCACCTCTTTGCCCCAGAAATCACTACATTTTACAAATTAAGTCAGAGGTCCACCTCATTGCAACTCATCCTTTCTAAGGAAGTGAGAGTGTACCTCAAGTGCTGCAGCCAGCTCTGGGGCTCCAGCACAGCAATAACATGGAGCTGTTGGAGTGAGTCCAGAGGAGGCCACCACAATGAGCAGAAAGATGAAGCTCCTCTCCTACAAGGACAGGCTGAGAGAATTGGGTCTGTTCAGCCGCCAGAAGACGCATTGGGATGAGCTCACTGGGGCCTTCCAGAACATAAAGGGAGCCTTCAAGAAAGACGGAGAGAGACTTTTTACAAGGGTAGTGACAGGACAAAGGGGAATGGATTCAGACTAAAAGACAGTAGGTTTAATTTACATACTAGGAATTAGGAAGAAATACTTAACTCTGAGGCACTAAAACAGGTAGTCCAGAGAAGTTGTGGATGCCCCATCCCTGGAAGTGTTCAAGGCCAGGCTGGATACTCACTAGGGATATGTGATTTGGCATTATATATATTGATACATGATGAAAATTACTTAAGAATCACGATGATGACAAAGAAAACACACTAAGCTTTGGCAAAAGAAATAGCTGTAAGTACAGAAATATCTGTAATGATCTTCGTTAGAAACCGTTTAAGATATATCACTAGCTACACAAGTACTAAGCAAGTACCACCTTCTATGATTCCACCAAACAAATGTCAGGACCGGGTTTCTTTCTCCTAAGAAGTTTAATGCTAAGTGTCCTTATGATGTTAGCATAGAAACTGCATGTGACCCTTGTGGAAATCAAACACATATGCACAAGAGGTGTTCAAGAACAGTGTCTGTTTACAGTACAAAGTCAATTCAGTTAAAGCTTAGAAGCATGTGAAGTCAATCAAGAAGAATTAATTCATCCTATATTTTTCAAAAAGTGCACAATTTTTAGTTCAAAGAAATGAAAATCAATAGCTTTATAAGAAAACTGAATTTTGATTCCAACAAATATTTTATGTGAGAGATAATTGGGCAATTAAATCTCCATATTCAAGAAAACAGGCTTCCTAATTTTCTGTTTTGCTTACCCATGAAAAATGACAGATCCTAACCACAATGAATCACAGAGATGGAGTCTAGATACCATAGGAAAAGAAACAATCTTCTCTCTATTGACCAGCTGCCCATTTTTTAAGGTGTAATAACAACCACGCATATAAATTATTACTTTCTCTTATTCATCACACTCAACATCATGAAGAACACCAGAAATGTTCTTATACTGCATTTCTACTTTCAGGCACCAGAGGAATGAAGCCTTTGAGCAATGCCTATCACATCTGGAAAAGTAGGGCAAAAAGGATTCTTCCAAACTGAAAATCAGAAAGTCAGCTGGTTTTAAAACTTAGTATCTTCGATTTTAAAATGTTAAATAAGCTGCTAAGAAATTTACTATATGGGATGTGACTAGTACCTGGTGTAGAAGCTGTTCACATACACTTCTGTGACAATATTAATGATCCCAATTGTGTCAGAAGTGTGCAGTTCTATGTCTTCAGCCTCAAATTGAGTAATTCCTTTAGTTAAGGAGAACCCTGTCGCTATGGAGGCAGGCACAACATACAAATAAACACACTACGTCTCAGAAGGCCAATATCCCATTTCTTACAACAGCAGGCTGTCTTTTATACACTCTACAAAGTTTACACTTTATCCATTGGTTACAATAGATCAACACAAAGTTGATTGGTGTAAAGCCATCTATGCTTCTGTTTTCCACAAAACTTTTCTAAAAATACTTCTCCCAGCTCAGGTTTCTTCTTGCTTATCTTCTTCTCCTTCTTCTCTTCTTGGTCTCCAGGCCAATAGCCTTGGTCAGAGAATACTTCTCAAAACAAACCTCATTGATTAACCCTCTCTAGCCCACAGACCAGCTGTGGGTCCTACTCTAGAACCCCATCCTGTTACCTTGGGCAATTGTAGAAGTCAACACTAAACGATCAATTTTATCCATAATTCGGAAAGTACCAGTCAGGATTAATCTGTAATCATGACTTGTTATTAGATCAGTATATGACTGACTAATGCTTGGCTGCAGGAAGATTTATCACAAGTTCAGTTACATCTAATGCTTTCCCACTTATATTGCTCCCTGCAGAGCTAATCAGATCTCAACAGAAGTTTATGGGAAATTCAGCTACTAAAGTGACAGATATACAAATCTTGTCTGTCCCTTCTTTCTAACCTGTATTTCTGGGAAGGGATGGGATGGGATGGAGTTGAGCTATGGGCTGTGGAATGCACCTGCAGAAGCACATGGCAGAACAGAGCAGCACAGGGCAGCACAGGGCAGCACAGAGCAGCACAGGGCAGCACAGGGCAGCACAGAGCAGCACAGAGGACCACAGGGCAGCACAGGACAGCACAGAGCAGCACAGGGCAGCACAGAGCAGCACAGGGCAGCACAGGGCAGCACAGAGCAGCACAGGGCAGCACAGGGTAGCACAGAGGAGCACAGAGGAGCACAGGGCAGCACAGAGGAGCACAGAGCAGCACAGAGCAGCACAGGGGAGCACAGAGGAGCACAGAGCAGCACAGAGCAGCACAGGGCAGCACAGGGCAGCAAAGAGCAGCACAGAGCAGCACAGGGCAGCACAGGGCAGCACAGAGCAGCACAGGGCAGCACAGAGCAGCACAGAGCAGCACAGGGCAGCACAGGGCAGCTTGTCTCTGCCTGACCTGGGCAGGAGGTGTCACAGGCAGAGCCCTATGGCAGAGGAGTGTGTCAGAAGCTGACAGACGGGTGAATTACATGTGGTCACCCCATAGAAGGACATTAAGAAAGCGAGTTGCTGACATGGCAACATGAGATAGGTCATGGAGTGGGAATTGCCATATAAGGAAATACTGTGCCTTGAAAAAGTGTATAAAACCAGCTCATTTCTTTGAATAAATGATTCACATTCCCTGTCAGTCTGAGTCTGTGTCTCAGTCATAACAGGTATTTTTCTTCTTTGCTTTTCCTCAAAACTGTCTTCTTTTTTTCTAGGTTTACTTCTACACTGTTTCTGGCTTGTATAAATTATCTCTCTCATTTTTCCCTATCATTTTTTCAGTTTCTAATCTAGCTAGCTCATTGTAGCACAAAGTTGAAGCAGATTGTAGCTACAACATGTACCAGAGAATATACTCTTTTTTTTTCTTTTCTTTTCTTTTTTATTTCCAGGTGTCCACATAATTCCCTGAAGAGATATCCTTGTAATGACTTACAGGAGAGAAACTGAGATGCACTGGGAGATAGCCATTCTTCCAGGGGCAGTGATGCACACATACTCTCACAAAGGACCAGAAGAGAAACCAGAAACTACTGGTTTCTATATTTATGAACAGTGCAAGCAACTGTCACAAAATCTCTGTCAATGACCAGGCAGGATACAGCCTTGAAAAATAAAGATACTTATGGCACCTGTACAGTCTTCCTGGCGTGTTTTGGATGACTAAGTTGAATGAATGGATGAGGAGGCAGCTGGAACAATTTTCTCTGGTACTGCAATTTGTATGATCTGAATTTTTGTAGACTCTGCACATTCAAGGAAGCCTGGAAAAAGAAAGGCATTTAGTTATTTTATTTATTTATTTATTTATTTTATTATTTATTATTTAGTGTTGAAAAGATATTTGAAATATATAGCTGTAGAGAGCCTGGTGCAGGAATAGCTGGAAGAAAAAGGCCATAGTCAGATCAACTTAGTGAAGCTAGCAAAGTGGGCCTCAGTCTCACGGATACAGTGTCCTTGAGATAGGGAAGGCACGCAGAATTGAGAAAAACATGAATGCCGAAGTGCTTAGCTAAGCCGCACATCTAAACCAATGATGAGCTCAGATTTTGCACTATGCATGAGCTAATTAAGCACTGTACTTAAGCACCACTCTGCGTATCAATAAACGAGACTTTGCTGATGACCATATGGTGTCCGCGTCTCCCTTCTCCGACATATAGCTACACTTCTGGCTGCTGTAAATCAGCCTCTGTCTTGTTTGAAGCTAAGCTGTATTTCATCCAGCTGCAGGTGAAAATGACTCAGGCTAGAAACTGCCCCAGGGCACTGTCTAGCAAGGGCACTACTGTTAGTGATAGTGGTGATCTGAAACGCTGAATTATTGGGACCCAGAGTCACTGTCAATATTCAAGTATCCTGATTCCTGGTTGCCAGCAGTAAGATGAAGTCACAAGCAGGTGCCTTAGCATACAAGGATTTATCCTGTTCCTCGTGAGGTTAACTTGCTACTGATGATGCCTGGGAAGGCTGAGCTGGAACAGAGAGCAGGCAGAGCAAAAGGAATCAAATCGGGTTTTATTGAAAGGATACACTTTGGGCAGTGCAAGAGCCTGGCCGGGGCTCCACCCAAGTCAAATCCAAGGCGGATCCTGGTCATGAGTTTTACACTTTGATAAGTTTTGGTTCGTCTGCACATTGGGGTCAATTGTCCAACCACAGCCCAGGGTTATGAAGTCTCAGCCCTCTGCATTGCCCCCTTCCCTTCCACGTTGTTTGTGCTTCTTTGGGGTAATGTGTGAGCTTGATTTTCTAGCTGGGAAGGGATTGTTTTTCTAACTACCTGTGAAGAGAACCTACTAACACCTAAGATGAAGTTTCAGAGTTACACATTAAACAGCAGAGAATGTGAAAAATAGAAAAGCTAAACTCCAAGGCATCATTTCCCCCTTCAGAGGCTTGACAAGGCCTTTACCTTGTCAAGTCTCTATTCTAAATATCTACTAATAATAGGTATTTAATAACAGATCTAACAATAGATCTAACAATTTATCTAACAATAGCAAGTAACTAAGAACAGATAAATATCTAATAGTAAATACATATCTAACAATGGATAAGCATCTAATAACAGTATATATCTACCAATAAATATCTAATAATAGATAAGTATCTAACAAGAATGAATTAACACTAGCAATAATAATAATAAACAATAATGAACAGTAATAAATATCTAACTGTAATAGTGTCTTTTACAGTCAGGCACAGTCAGGCAAAGAAAAGTAATTATTATCATGAATAGTTCTTTATGCACAGAAGAGGAATCATTTAAAGAATATTTTTGTCTGCATCAGTTTCTGTTTTTACAGTTGTTTCAGGGGCAGAAGCTTTCTTAACTCTGGAGTAGTGAATCCAGGGTCCTTTGCCAGCAACTTTGACTGCAGCGAGGGTGGTCAGCAGCACTTGGGATGGTCCTCTCCACTTGGCTTGTAGAGGATCACTGTCCCATTACTTAATATAGACCCAGTTCCCAGGCTGGAAGGGATGTGCAGGTGTGTCCAGTCCTATGGCTCTGCATAGCACAATGTAATTCTGGAGCTTCTGCAAAGTGGAACCTAAAGCCATCAGATATCTCTGTAAATCAAGTTTCCCCTTCACGTGAATTTCACCTGCAATAAGTGGAATTTGATAAGGTCTGCCATACAATATTTCATAGGACTGATGTTATCCCTCTGTCTCGGTTGTATCTGGATTCTCAGTAAAGCTTTAGGCAAGGCTTGAACCAATGTCATGGATGTTTCCTGACAAAGTTTGCTAATTTGTGTTTTGAGAGTCCCATTCACACATTCAACTTCACTACTCGCTTGGGGTCAATAAGGTGTATGCAGATCCCAAGTCATTCCCCAAATCCAGCTAACCTCTTTAACTACTGCTGCAATGAAGTGTGGTTCCCTATCTGATGACATCCCCAAGGAAATCCCAAACCTTGGAATTCTGTGATAGAACAAAATTTTCACCACTTCCTGGCATTTGTTATTGCGACAGGGGTAAGCCTCTGGCCATCCATTGAAGGTGTCAACTAATACCAGTAGGTACCAGTATCCCTCTTTGTGTGGTAACTCTGCAAAACCTATTTGCCAGTAATCTCCAGGAAGATCCCCCACCTTTGTCACTCCTAATACATCTGTTTTCCTCATGTCAGGGTTGTTTTTACAGGAGATTTCACATTTGCTCGCTATTGATTGTACAATGTCAGTCACTCCTTTTCCTATTACTACCTTTTTTAGATGTTTCAGAAGATTTTCAACCCCAAAATGTGTGTTTTTGTGTCTGCCAGCTCCCGAAGGATCAAGGGTGGGACTACAGCCTGATTTGCTGGTGGAACAGGTTCCATAACCACTTCCTCTGGACACCTCCTGCTCAACGGAGTCTTCCGTATGGGAAAGCTCTTGCTTGACGCATTCTTGCCAGTCTGACAGTTCTTGGTAGCTGCTGACATGGCTGTGGGACACCTCTTCCTGGACACATTCATCCCAGTTGGAGACCTCATGGTCGCTGCAGACTTGTGCAGGGGAGAGCTGCTGCCCAGTGCAGGCTTGTCCTTGGGACTCTTGCTGGTAAGTGCTGGTTTCTTCTGGGAGAAGCACCTGCCCAATGCAGCTTTCCCCTTGGGATCCCTCTTGGCAGCTGCTGGTATCGTTGCTGCATGTTACCAGGCCTGAGCTGTCACCTGCTGCCAGCCCCTGCCCGCTGAGGGCCTGCTCTTCCAGCCTGCTGGCCATGGGGCTGGCTGCTTTGGAGCTGGGCTTCACGTTTTCGTGCTCCATGTGCAGTGCAGAACGTCTGGCACACAGAGATCCCGGGAGCTGCTTCCTCCTGAGTGAGTGGCACTCCTGGCACTGGGCAGTGCAGGGCCCTGTGCCCCTTCTATAGCCCTGCAGGTTGGGGCTGTGCCATGTCACCAGGACAACAGAATGTCCCTCATCACCCAGGAACCCGATAGAACACCCCTGTGTCACAAAGGGCCCAGCCCAGCAGCCCTTCAGCAGCCCAAGGCCCTGGAAGTGGCATGGAGCAGCAGCCAGACTGGAGGGCTTCCAGCCCCTTGTTCTGATCCACTGATTGAAATGATCAGAAATGGCTCTGCCTCAGTTAGGGTGCAAATGAGACCATGTGCCAAAGTCAATAGGATGGGTTTTATTGAAGAGCAAATGAGAGGCAGAGACAATGACAGAGAGAGAAAAACCAAAATGGAATAGAGGTGGGAGGAGAGAAAGAGAGTGACAGAGCCAGATGAAGTAGAAAACCTCAGCACTCTGTGGATCCCAATGGAATTCTGCTCCCTGATGGAGACCATCCCCAGATCCCTTGGAGATGGATCCCAGTGGCATAGTGTGGATGCTCTACATCTCTGTCTTCTTGGTGCTCAGGGTGCCCCACAAACACGGAGTTCTGGGGGTCCATACACTCTTGGGCCAGGGGGGAAGGCCCAGGTTCCTCCCCTGGCAGGGACAAGTCTGACACAGGCTCTGGCAGCAGCCTCTGGCTCTGCTGCATCCCTTTGCATCAGGAGCAGTGCTCTGCTGCAAGGCCTCAGCAGTGAGTCTGGGCAGCGCTTTGGGGCTCTGGGATGGATTCTGGCCCCTCCTCAGGTGTCCCTCACGGCCATGTGCCGTGGATGTGGCCTTCCCGGGCTGGGCATTTTCCAGCGGAGCCAGTTTGTGTGAGGGAGGATGGGTGTTGAGTGCCTGTGAGCAGAGGTTCCCCCACAGCCCCAGAACTCTCGTCCTCCCTGGCTGGCTGTGGGCAGTGTGTGCAAAGGTGGCCTCAGCAGATGAGCCTGTGGGCTACGGCCTCCCCCAGCCCCAGCCTGGCCCAAGCTGATTTTCAGCACAGCTGCTGGCTTTGGCTTTCTTGGGATACATTCTCCTGCCTCAGTGCTGTGTCCTTGTCCCTAGAGCAGAGAGAATTGATCAGTGGTGTCACCTTTATGGTACCTCAGGTGCTGTTTGGCAGCTCAAGTCCCAGGCCAAAGCTGCAGTCAGGTGAAGGAGGGCTGGGCTGGGCTGGTCTCAGCCTCTTTATTCAGGAGAGGATTTTTGAGTTCCTTCTGAAGCCAGACTATACTGTGACTCTAGAAGATGTGTGGATGTGCATTTTAACTTGATAACATTAATAGAAATTAGTATTATCATCATTACTTTATTATATTTATTATAATTATTTCCTCCTAGTTCTATTTCTTCGTAGTCCTCCTCCTCCTCTTCTTCTACTTCTTATTCTTCTTATTCTCTATATTATTCTTCTTACGTCTATGCTTAAATTTATTATTATTTTTACTACTACCACTATTTCTTCATCATAGTATTTCTATAATCCTTCTTCCTATTATTATTAATTTTCCTCTTATTATAACTATTTCTTCTTATGTGCTTCTTCTTGTTCCTCTAGTTGTTCTTCTACTTCTACTTTTTATTTATTCTTATATTGTCGTTTTTATTCTGCCTATCTGCCTTATTGCTGTATATGCCTTCAACTGCCCTGACCAGTTCCTCTTCACCTTTGCTTTCTTTCCTCTTTCCTGATCCACATTTCTTGCTCTTGCCCACCCCTGTTCCCTTCTCTACAAACAGCTCATCCCTGTTTGCCCTTTCCTCTCTGGCCCCACTCCCCATTTCAGTTCCTGAGCTGGCACCATGGGAACGTCCCTTGGGGAGCAGGATCATCCTCCAAGTGCTGCAGGAATTGTCTGCAGGGTCCTGCAGTGCCTCGTGCTGCTCCCTTGCCAGAGGCACCACAGCCCAGGGGGGCACATCTGGGCTGCTGTGTCTGGGTGTGGGGCTCCCTGTTGTGGGCAATGAGGAGGGGCTGGAGAGGCTCTGCAGGACTGACAGGATGGGCTTCGGGGCTGTGTGGAGAAGCTGAGGGACCTGGGCTGCTGGACCTGCTGAAGAGGAGGCCCAGGGCTCATCCTGCACCTGCTCCAGGGGTGGTTTCAGAGAATCACAGAATCAGCCAGGCTGGAAAAGACCTTGGAGATCATCAAGTCCAACCTGTGTCCTGACACCACCTTGTCTCCCTGAGCCTCCTCTTCTCCAGGATAAACATCCCCAGCTCCCTCAGCTGCTCCTCACAGGACTTGTGTTCCAGACCCCTCACCAGCCTTGTTGCCCTTCTCTGGACTCACTCCAGACCCTCCATGTCCTTCCTAATTTGGGGGTCCAGAACTGGACACAGCACTCGAGGTGCTGCCAAACCAGTGCTGAGCACAGGGGAAGAATCACTGCCCTGCTCCTGCTGGCCACACCATTCCTGATCCAGGCCAGCTGCCATTGGCCTTCTTGGCCACCTGGGCACACTGCTGGCTCATGTCCAGCCTGCTGTCCATCAGTGTCCCCAGGTCCCTTTCTGCCTGGCTGCTGTCCAGTCACTCTGTCCCCAGCCTGGAGCACTGCAGGGGTTGTTGTGGCCAAAGTGCATGACCTGGTACTTGGTCTTGTTAAACCTCACCTTGTTGGATTTGGGCCCTGGATCCAGCCTGTCCAGGTCCCTCTGCAGAGCCCTCCTACCCTCCAGCACATCCTCACTCACACCCAGCTTGGTGCCATCTGCACATTTCCTGAAGCTGCACTCCATGCCCTCCTCCAGATCATCAATGCAGATATTGAAATCCACGCTGGCTGGCTCTGATCCCTCAGCCATCCTGGAGGTGCCCTGTGATGGCACTCAAGGTGATCTGTTCCATCACCTCACCAGGCACCCAGGTCAGGCTGACAGGCCTGCAGTTCCCCACATCCTCCTTCCAGCCCTTCTTGGGGATGGGCTCACATTGGCACCTCCAGTCCTCTGGCACCTCCCTGCTGAGCCAGCACTGATGAGAAATGATGGAGAGCACCTTGGGCAGCTCACTTGTCCTGAGGACAACCTGTCTTATTGTTGAAAACTGAGGCAAAAAGGGGTTAAGTACCTCAGCCTTTTCCCCATCCTTGGTTACCACATCCCCCCCAGTAAGCAGTGGAGGTTCTCCTTGTCCCTCCTATTGCCATTAATGTATTTATAAAGTCAAGTTTTTGATCCTTCACAGAAGTGACCAGGTTATGTCCTGTTTTGGGGTGACTTTATCGTGCTTGTATCTTCAAATCGTCTGTTTTGTTGGTGTTGAACATTGAGTTCTGCAGCTTTAAGACCAGTTCCAGGAGTAAAGGGGAGAGAGAAGAGGTGCAAAGTTACTGATCAAAGTCTGCACTCGCTCCTCCGTGTGCTTCACCCAGCCTGTGCTGTCTGCAGTGGACAGTGGAAGAGAGCTCTCCTTTGCTTTTTGTTGGTCTTTCTGGCTGGATGAAGCAGGGAAGTTCCCTGGACTGTAATTTTTTTTTCTTTTTCTTGGCATTGTTCGAACCTGCTCTGGACTGAACACCCAGGGGAGCACTGGGAGCTCACACCTGTGGCTCACCAGGCCTGGCCTGGGCCGTGGCATTTCCAACGCTGGAGAGACTGAGAACAGACTGAGTGAGCCAGGCTGCAACCCACACAAGGGACCCTTCTGAATTCGCCATCTCTTCAGAGCACCAAAAAGTTTGCTGTTTGTTATTGGTCATTTTTGTGCTAAAAAGTGCTTTGCCTATTGAATAAACAGGTTTTTTTCCACTTCTCTGTGAGAAAATATTTTTCCCCGAACCAGTTAAGAAAAAGACTATTTAAAACTGTTTTCTAAAAAAAACTAATTCCAAAGTTTCCTCCCAAATGTACCTTAAATCAAAACAAGTCCTAATGGAGCTTTCACCTCTCTAATTTTCTTTTTGCATGAATGAGTGACATCCTTAAACATTTCCTGAGTGTCCTGTCCCTCTATGCAAAGGTGATGCACCCTCTTTCCTCCCTGAGTTTCTGAAAAAAGCTCCATGCTCAACCAGGCCAGTCATTTTCCTCGCTAGCTCATATTTGGCACAGAGAGACAGGCTGTCCCTGCTCCTTCAAGATTTCTTTCCTCAAGTGTGTCCATCCTTCCTGGAATCCTTTGTTTATAAGGATGGTTTCCCCTCAAAAATTCAATACCTGATTGGGGACTCTCCAAATCTGCATCCTCAATAGGCCAAAGACTGCTCTCTGTAATCCCAGTGTAGAAGTTTTGTTGATGCTCCTCTGTCTTTCACAGAATATTGAAAATTCTAATACTTCATGGTCACTGTAGCCCAGGCAGGATCTGATCACCACATCTCCCACCAGTCCTTCTCTGTTTGTGAACAGCAGGAGACAGAGCTTGCCTTGGGAGGGGGAGTGTTACCAAAAATTCAGTAACATAAAAAACTCCTGAACACCACTGTAGCATTAAGAAGCAGCATTCTTTATTTGGCTGGATGCTCAGAGGCCCAGCTCCTCCCAAAGCCGTGCATGCTGAGTACAGGAAAGTTTCTGTTTATATTTTGTATTTTTCATACATATTCATTGACTGTCTTGGACTAAACACATACATGATAATCACTTCCCCAAAATCATTAACGTATTTCCCCTCCCCTTTACCCATGGGTTCTTCTGTCCTGGGGGTCTCTCTGGTGGTCCCTGGTGGTCGTGGACCCCAATGTTCCAGTTCAGCCTGGCTGAGCTGGCAGGACACTGAGGCTGGGGAACTTCCAGTTCTGCTTCTTCCACAACGAGCATTGTGCAGTTCCCAGAGGCCAGGGGTTTTGGAGAACAAGGATTGTGTTAGCTCAGCTGGGGTGGGCAATTTATCATCTGGGAACATGAGGTCACAGAGTGGGCTATGACATCACAGAGTGGGCTATGAAATCACAGAGTGGGCTATGACATCACAGAGTGAGTTATGTGAGGTCATCAAACAGCTACAACATCATAGGCTGTCTCTGTGATATCACAGAGCAGGCTGTGACATCGTAGGGTGGGTTTTGACATCACAGGCCAGCTGTGTGACATAAGAGAACAGGCTGTGACATCATGGAGCAGGCTGAGACATTACACTGTCTCTGTGTGACATCACAGAGCTGCCTGTGACACCACAGGGCAGAGGTCTGACATCACAGAGCAGGCTGTGACATCACAGGAGGGGCTGTGTGACATCCCAGCAGGGCTGTGTGAGGTCACTGCGTTGGTCACTCTGCCCCAGCCCCCCCTCACAGTTGCCCCAGACAAGTCCAATGCTGCTCATGCCCAGCAGGGTCCCCTGTCCCCCGGGATCCCCCTGCTCCACCTGGAGCCACAGCCTCCCCCAAGGATGTTCCACAAATCAACCCCAGAGCCTGACACGGGGACAAGGGGCCAGGGCTGTGTGACCAGGACATCAAGGCCGTGGATTATCCAGGTCACTGGGGCCTGGTTTGGGTTGCCCAGGGCAGGAAAGATGTCTGGCAGCTGGAGCAGGGTGAGGGAAGGGCCTCCAAGGTGGGGCTGGAGCCCTTTGGCTGTGAGGAGAGGCTGAGGGAGCTGGGCTTGTCCAGCCCGGAGCAGGGAAGGCTGAGGGGCTCCTCATGCCAGCAAGGACAGGAGGAGTTAAAATGAGTCAGGCTGCTTTCAGCATTTCCTCAACACCAAAAGCAGCATGAACTCCCTTTCCCCAGCCATCACTGAAAACTTTGCAAATAGAACATTCTTCAAGCTGTTTTAACTGCACTCCAGGCAGAGCAGGCTGGTACAACACCTTGATTGTATTTATATCTATTATAGCAACATGTTTGCCTAAAATGGATTTTGTACAGAAATCTCTTCTGGATGGTGGAAGTGTCAGATGGTGCTGGGATGTCTCACATTGTTGAGGGAGGAATTTCAAAGTTTATTAAATTCTGTGATTTTACATTTTTATTTTAGCAATGAAGAGAATATTTTTCTTTCCTTTTAAGTCTTACCAGTTCCTGACCCCAAAGGACACAAACCTGATGAGGCTGTGGGGATCAGGGGCAGGGCACAGCCAGGGATTTGGGGTGGTTGTGAGCCCAGGGCAGGTCCCAGCCCTTGGCCTTGCTGAACCTCATCCAATTGTCCTGGGCCCATGGCTCCAGCCTGTCCAGATCCCTCTGCAGAGCTTCCTGCCCTGCAGCACAGCCACACTCCCACCCAGCTTGGCCTCACCTGGACACTGACTGAGGGTGCCCTCCATGGCCTCGTCCACATCAGCAACAAAGAGATTTCACTGCCCTGGCCCCAACCCTGAGCCCTGGGCACAGCCCTGGATGTGGCTCCATTGCCCAGCACTCCTTGGGCCTGCCCATCCAGCCAGATTTCTGCCCAGGGAACAGATGCTGCACAGGCTGTGGGATCAAGTTCCTGTGAGCCCAGAAGATTGGCATTAGTGCAGCTGTAGCTGTGCACAAGAGAGCTCTTCAGCCACTTTCTCTCTTTTCCTCCCTCTGGCCATGCAGGGAGCTCGGGACTTCAGCGTGTGACTCGAGTGTGCAAAGAGCAAATCTGGGCAGAATCGGGGCAGGGAGGGTTTGGGGCATCTTGGGATCTGTGCTGGGCACAGAACGTGTTTTCCATTGCTCTGAGACTGTCTGCTGTGGAAAGTGGATGAAATATCCATCAGAGGAATGACTTTTGGTTTTTAGGGAGCTGTGCCTTCCCTTGGTTTTGTTTGCTGACAATAAATGAACATCCCTCTGAGTCTGGGGCAGCTCCTTCTGCAAGGAAAGCAGGTGGGAGTTGGTGCCAAGGAGCTGAAAGCTGCAGGCACAGCCTGGGGTGCAGGAAGCTCAGATTTGCACAAGGCTGCTCTGAGTGCCAGGGGTTGGATGGGGGAAATGGTGGGGTGGGGGTAGGGACAGAGTGTGATTGATTGTCAGCCATCAAGGGTCTTGATTTTGTATCTGTTTAGACTGCATTAGGAGGTTTTGGGGATCAATATCAACAGGAGATTGCTGATACCAATCTACTAACAGGAAAAGACAACAAAACAATTTTTTCTATATTGTTTTCAATATAGTATATTCTCTTTGAATGCACTTCTGAAATCTGTCTAATTAACCACAGAAGAATTGAAGATTTGAATTATTCCCAGGAGCTTATTTTATTTGGGTGTTTCGAACAAATGTTAATTAGTCGTTGTCACTGAACTTCTCAACTGAAGACCTCAAGAAAGAAGAGGCCTCTGGAGTAGTGAAATTCATCAGCAACCTCCAAGTGGCTGAGGATCCATCCTCATCAGAGCAGCAATGAACAGAAATGGGCACAGCTTTGTGGCTGCCCCAGCTTTGGGATGGGCCCTGGGCCTGGAGCAGGAGCAGCTCTGGAGGGCCCCAAGGCCGGGGCTGTTGTGCTGGCCTGGGCAGATGGGATGGCAGGAGGGGCTGCAGAGCTGTCAGGAGCTGAGGGAGAGGGGAGCAGGGCAGCCAGGGAGCCTCCTTTTGCCTTGGCCAAGCAGCTTGGCCATGGCTGGGGCTGAGTCCTCTCTGAGCTGCAGCTGCTGCTGTGCCCTTGGCAGGGGCTGAGGCCGTGGGGCCACTGCCCAGAGCCCCCTGGCCTGAGCAGAGCTGTGGGGCCAGAGCCGGCTGGGCTGTGCTGGGGAGAGGCCCTTGGTGCTGCACAGAGCTCAGGGCAGCTGGCACAGCTTGCAGGGAGCTGGGCTGGCCTGAGAGAGCCTGCCAGAGAAAGCAGCAGTGTCCATGTCAGCCTGGCTGAGCGGGCAGGGGCACGACTCAGCCCAGGCCTTGTGGGGCAGGGCCAGCGCCTGGGCAAGGCATTGCAAACAGGCAAGTGGCCCAGAGAGGAGGCTGCTCTGTGCCCTTGGTGGCATGCACAGAGCAGGGAGGGGGCCCAGGACATTTGTCAGCGCCAGCCTCTGTCCCCAGCCCTTGCCAGCCCTGGCTGCTGAGCCCAGCTTTGGCCTGGGCTGAGTTTGGCTGTGGCCCAGCTCCATCCTCCTGCGGGGCTCAGGGCCTGTTGCCGGCCATGGCCAGCCCTGCCCGGCCTCTGTGCTGGCCCAGAGCCCGGCAGAGCCCGGGGCAGGGCTGTCAGTGCAGGCCCACAGGTGCCACGGGCTGGGCAGGAGCTGGCAGAGGCTGCCCAGCAGGGAGGCCATGGGGCACAGAGCCCCAGGGCTGCTCTGGGCACCACGGCTGCACCTCCAGCTCCAGAGGAGATGGGACAGATGGGAGCAGAGACAAATCATTCCTGCTGCATTCTTTACTGTGCTTGCTTATACAGCTGACCTGCATCCATATGTAGAGGAGTTGTTTTGTATTCGATAAGACTGGTAGAGTGATAGGCATAATATTATTTAGCTGAAAAAATTATTTTTATGAATAATACACAGTGAGAATGAAAAGACACATATGATCAGAAGAGTATATGAGTTTTTCACAGGATGACAGATACTCATCAATGTAACAGTAGTCAAACCTGTTCAAAAACTTTTCTCAGAGCTTCCTTGAGATGAGAGGAAACCACCAGAGACCAAGGCCAGACAGAGATCCCTGTCCTGGCAGCTTTTGTCTGGGAGAACCCTTGCATATAGGGAATTTTTCATGTGGAGTATCAATTTTGGCCATGGGCACCTGGAAAAATAGATGGTTCTTTTCAATAGGAAGGAAAGCACAGAGCTTCAGTTCTCGAGGGGCTGATGAGAGTCAGATCTCAACATTCCAAGATCACCTGGGCCTGTGAGGTGGCTCCTGGG
This sequence comes from Sturnus vulgaris, assembly GCF_052056855.1. Classification (NCBI taxonomy): domain Eukaryota; kingdom Metazoa; phylum Chordata; class Aves; order Passeriformes; family Sturnidae; genus Sturnus; species Sturnus vulgaris. Next base: position 1,394,874 of record NW_028276728.1, on the reverse strand, counting down.
AAGTGAAACTACCCAGATCTTTTCCATGTCCCCTTGCTTCCATGACACCCTGCAGGGTCACAATGGCCCTTTGGTTCTCAGGAGCCCCACAGTGTCACAATGGTCTCCATGATTCCGTGGGGCCTTGCAATGCCACAATGGTCTCCATGGATCCACGGTGCCCTGCAGGATCACAAGGGCCCTTGGGCTGCACCAGGCCCTGGAATGCAACAATGGCCTCTTGGTTCCACAAAGCCCTGCTGCTTCACACTGGGCCCTTGGCACCATGCAGCCCAGCAGGGCCACAGTGATGTCCTTGGTTCCATGAGATCCCACAGTGTCACAATGGTCTCCATAGGAAGGAAACAACCGAGCCCCAGCATGGCAGGGGCTGATGAACTGCAGTCATCAGAGGTCAAGGCTGGGCTGTCTTGTCCTGGCAGGTTTGTCTGTGAACAAGCCTTGGATATATGGAATTTTGACTTTGGAATTCCAATTTCAGCCATTTGTGCCTGGAGGATACAGCCAGGTCTTTTCCATAGAAAGGAAATCACTCACTCCCAGTGTTTGGAAAGCAGGTGAGAGCTGGTCCTCAGGAGGCCACAGCAAGCCAGACCTGTCTGTAGTGGCAGCTTTTGCCCAGGAGCAATCATTGGATATAGGACTTTTGGAGGTGGAATCCCAGTTTCAACCATGGGTGCCTGGAGACGAGAATGGTTCTTTTCCACTGGAAGGAAAGCACAGAGTCCTGGTGTTTCAGGTGGTAGATGAGCAGTAGCCACCAGAAGCCAAGACCAGCCAGACCTCTTTATCCTGGTAGTTTTTGTCTGGGAGTTATTCTTGGTTACACAGAATTTTGGAGGCAGAATCCCAATTTCAATCATGAGCACTTGGAGAAGGATGGTTCTTTCCTATGGGAAGGAAAGCACAGAGCCCTAATGTCACAGGGCAAATTAAAGGAGATCACCAGAGAACAAGGCCAGCCAGACCTGTCTGGGTAGCTTTTGTCTGGGAAGAAACTCTGGCATACAGGAACTTTGGAGGAAAATTACCAATTTGGCCATGGTTGCCTATGCAGGAAGGATGATTTTTTTCCCAAGGAAGGAAAGCCCTGAGCCCCAGTGTTTGAAAGCAGGTGAGAACCAGCCCTCAGGAAGCCAAGGGCAGCCAGGCTTGTTGGTAATGGCAGCTTTTCTCTGGGAGCAATCCCTGGATATTGGGAATTTTGGAGGTGGAATCCTGTTTCAACCATGGGTGCCTGGATGAGAAGGACAGTTCTTTTCCATGTGAAGGAAAGTCCAGAGCCCCAGTGTTTCAGGGGTACATGAAAAGAGACCCTCAAGATGCCAAGGGCAGTTGGACCAGTCAGGCCAAGCCAAGCAGACCTGCTACCTGTTCCCTTGGATCCTTGGGGCCCTGCAGTGCCACAATGGCAGTGTCATATTGGATCCTTGCTTCCATGAGGCCCAGCTGTGTCACACTGGCCTCTTGTTTCCATGGGCTCCACAATGTCACAATGATCCCTTGTTTCCAAGAGCCCTTGCAGTGTCACAGGGGTCTCCTTGGGGTCACAGTATCACAATGGACCCTTGGTTCCATGGGGACTCACAATGGCAGAAGGGTCTCCTTGGTTCCATGAGACCCTGCAGAGCCCCTTGATTCAATGAGGCCTCAAAGTGTCATCGTGGTCTCCAGGATTCCATGAAGCCCCACAATGTCACAATGGACCTTTGGTTCCATGGGGTCCTGCACTGTTCCATGAATCCTTAGTTCCATGGGCCCTGTAGTGTCACAATGGACTCCTTGGTTCAAAGGTGCCACACAGTGACAAAATCACCCCTTGGCCTGGTGAGACCCCTTAGTGTCACAATGGTTCCTTGGTTCCATGGGGCCCCATAATGTCACAATGGCCCCTTAGTTCAATGAGGCCTTTAGTGTTTCCATGATTCCATAAGGCCTTGCAGTGTCACAACAGATCATTGGTTCCACTGAGCCCCACAGTGTCACTATGGTCCCCTTGGCTCCACAAGGCTCTGAAGTGCCACAATGGCCCTTTGGTTTCACAAGGCCTCAAAGTGTAAAAATGGCCTCCATGGTTTCATGAGGCCCTGCTGTGTCACAATGGGCCTTTGGTTCCATGGTGCCCCACAGTGTCACAATGGTATCCTTGGTTCCATGATGTCAGAATGGTCCCTTCATCCCATGCAGACCCACAGTGTCACTGTAGTGCCCTTGATTGCATGAGGCCCTGCCATGCTGAAATGGCCCCTTGGTTCCAGTGGGTCCCAAAGTGTCAGAATGGTCTCCATTGTTCCATGAGGCCCTGCAATGTCACTGTGGTCCCCTTGGTTCCACGGGGCCCTACAGTGTAATAATGCACTCTTGGTTCCATGAGGTTCCTTGTCACAATGGTCTCCTTGGATCCACAGTGTCACAATGGCCCCTTGGCTCCAGGTGGCCACGCTTTGTCACAATGGCTCATGGCTCCATGAGGCCACACAGTTTAACAATGGACCCTTGGTTCCATGAGGCCTTGCTGTGTCACAATGGCTCCTTGGTTCCAAGAGGTTTCTCAGTGTCACAATGATCTCCTTTGATCCACAGTGTCACAATGGACCCTTTGATTCCATGTGGACTCTATGTATCAAAATGGATTTTTGTTCCATGGGGTTCTGCTGTGCCACAATGGCTCCTTGGTTCCAAGAGGTTTCTCAGTGTCACAATGATCTCCTTGCATCCACAGTGTCACAATGGACAATTGGTTCCATGTGGCCCCAATGTATCAAAATGGATTTTGGTTCCATGGGGTTCTGCTGTGCCACAATGGCCCTTTTGTTCCATCAGTTTGCAGAGTGTCACAGTTGACTCCTTGGATCTGTGAGGCCCTGGCATGACCTAATCTATAAATTTGCTGAATAAGACTCCTTAACACTAATTTGCTATTTAAGAGGATATCATTTATTCCGGCCTGAGGTCTAGAGAGAGATTACTCCTAACCATACGTGGACATGTAATTCTACCAATGTGTCACTTATATTCAGTCACAGCTGGTGCATTACAATTTACCCATTTCTATAAAACCCCCACCAATTTTCCAGGTTCAGTACTTGTTTTATCTATCACTGCACCCTTGAGCCAGATGTGTTCTCATTGTCTTCCAGCCATACTGGCAGAGAAAGCAGTCCCTGCAAGCCTTTTTATTAAGCTAAAAGTTCACAGTCAAAGTAAAAATGGATTTAAATATTTTGGTAAGAAGGCCAAGGCTTTGTGTGTGCAGGCAGAGGCAGGCAGGAGGCAGAGCTGTCAGCAAAGGAAGGGGCCAGCGAGGTGGGGCAGCCGGGGGATGACGACAGCCTGCAGGGACAGAGGCGCAGGGCATGGACACCGTAGGACAGCCTGGGCTGCAGAGGGCACAGGGATGGGCAGCAGCTGAAAGGCCCTGACACAGCCAACTCCTGCAGCACTTGGGCCATGCAGGCTGGCCCTGGGCCTGAGGCCAGCAGGGGACAAGTGAGCCTTGCTGTGCTGGGGCCTCATTGCCTCCTTGTCCCTGCTCAGCAGCCTGGCAGGGGCCGCCCCATGGTGCTGCCCTTGGCATTGCACATGGCCAGAGCCCAGTGGGCCGGGAAGAGCCCTGAGCAATGAGGGAGGGACAGGATCTGCTTTGCCAGGGGCTGGGGCTCAGCCCTTGGCCCTTTGCATTCCTGAAACACATCCAGGTTTGCTCAGCATCACAGACACCTTTCCCTTGTTAGTCCCCACCTGTCATCACTGCCTCCACTGCTCTGCTCTAACTGGAACCTGGGGACACTTTCTCAGTTGTGTCCCTCACTGAGACTCATTAAAACTTCAAGAAACTTTGGAGATTGAAGCTGAATTTGAGTTCTTGAGAAGTTTTCCTTCATCTCCCTCTCAGGGACTGATGTCCAGGGACTCAGCACCAAAGCCCTGAGAGGGTCATTAAAGTCCTTGTGCTGTGTCTGTGCTGATGAGCTGGGCTGGGCTCTTGGCACAGAGGCAGCTCCTGGCAACCAAGAAAAGCTTCATAAAGACATTTCTGCTGAGGAGCAGCTCCTCTCCCAGCCCAGCAGGGCTGAGGGCAATGCCTGCAGGCACTGAGGGGACAGGAGCCAGGCACAGACAGGCCAAAGGCAATCGGGACTGGGAAGACATTGAACTGAGACTGCACTTGGGGAAACATCTTCACAGCCCTGGACATGGTGAGTGTGTGGGTGCAGGGCAATGTCCCCTGTGCTCCTGGAGGGATCTCCTGGAGCCAGCACAGCCCACAGCCTGGGGGCTGTGTCAGGAAGACTCTCCCAGTTTCTCTGAGACAGAGGAGGAGGAGGAGGAGGAAGAGGAAGATGAGGATTTGCTGCAGAGCGGGGCTGCCCTGGGCACCGTCAGAGGGACAGGGCAGGACGGCTCCTGCTGCCAGGGACGGCTGCAGGGGCTGAAGCTGGGGCTGCAGCCAGGGCTGCCCAGGGCTGTTCTGCAGAGCAGCTCCTGCAGCCCTCAGGGCTCTTGGCCAGCCCAGGCCATGTGCCACCTGCCAGGGACAGCTCTCAGCCTGCCTGGCAGCTCCCCATGGACTGTGGGGAGAAGTTGGAGGTGCAAGGAGCCACCCCCATCAGGGCAGATTCCTCCTGCTGTGGAGATGGTGCTGCATGGCCAGGGCTGCTCTCAGCTTTCTCCTCAAGGCAAGGCAAAGGGGCTGTCAGCTGTGTCTGTGTCACTGACACTCCTGCACTGTCCCACTGGCCATCAGCACATCTGCCTCCCATCTCCTTCACAAAGTGCCTCCTCACCCTCCTGTGCCTACAGACAGCAGCAGCAGCACCTTGGCTTGCAGCATCTCAGTTTGTGTGAGCTGCCCTTAAGGCCCTGCTGACAGGGAGATGGCCCTGGGCAGTGCCCTGTGCTGGGAGGGGTGTGCAGGGCAGAGCTGAGCCCCCAGGGCTGGGCTGGGATCTGGGAGCACTGGCAGGGACAAGGCTTGGATAGAGAGAAAGAGCTCCCAATAGGGACAACTGCAGGCAGCAGAGAGCCAGAGCAAACATTTGTATCCCTTCCTGTCCATATGCACAATGAAAGAGAGAAGGGTTTGAAGAAAACCATTTTTAAACATGAGTTGTCAAAAAGTCCACTTTATTTTCAAATATGTTTTAACTGAGGTCACCCTGAAATATTTGCAGGAGTAATGAGCAAACGGCACCTGTGTGTCACCAGCAGGTGTGACTGTACTGGGGCACAGGGAGCCGTGTTTTCTCCCTGGGCTTCACAGTGTTCAGTCTGAGAGCAATGCTGAAGATGAGGCAGTAACTCAGCAGCAAAAAGCTGAACACAAAAAAATAAAAAAGAAAAAGGCAAGTGGAATTTCCCCAAAGAGTATTTTCAGTGAATATGTAAGAAAATAGCATAAGATTTATCCATGGAAACCTGTCCCAGCTTGTCCATGTCTTCTTTCAACAGTCCACCATGCCCAGAGTGCAGAAATGTCCAACAGCAGCTCCATCAGCCACTTCCTCCTGCTGCCATTGGCAGACACGCGGCAGCTGCAGCTCCTGCACTTCTGCCTCTTCCTGGCCATCTCCCTGGCTGCCCTCCTGGCCAACGGCCTCATCATCAGCGCCATAGCCTGCGGCCACCACCTGCACACCCCCATGTTCTTCTTCCTGCTCAACCTGGCCCTCACTGACCTGGGCTCCATCTGCACCACTGTCCCCAAAGCCATGCACAATTCCCTCTGGGACACCAGACACATCTCCTATCCAGGATGTGCTGCTCAGGTATTTCTGTTTATGTTCTTCATTTCCACAGAGTTTTCTCTCCTGACCATCATGAGCTACGACCGCTACGTGTCCATCTGCAAACCCCTGCACTACGGGACCCTCCTGGGCAGCAGAGCTTGTGCCCACATGGCAGCAGCTGCCTGGGCCAGTGGCTTTCTCACTGCTCTGCTGCACACGGCCAATACATTTTCCCTGCCCCTGTGCTATGGCAATGCCCTGGGCCAATTCTTCTGTGAAATCCCACACATCCTCAAGCTTTCCTGTTCCAAATCCTATCTCAGGGAACTTGGGCTTCTTGTGCTAAATGCTTTTCTATATTTTGGCTGTTTTGTGTTCATGGTTTTCTCCTATGTGCAGATCTTCAGGGCTGTGCTGAGGATCCCCTCTGAGCAGGGACGGCACAAAGCCTTTTCCACCTGCCTCCCTCACCTGGCTGTGGTCTCCCTGTTTATCACCACTGGCACATTTACCTACCTGAAGCCCCCCTCCATCTCCTCCACATCCCTGGATCTGGCAGTGTCAGTTCTGTACTCAGTGGTGCCTCCAGCCCTGAATCCTCTCATCTACAGCCTGAGGAACCAGGAGCTCAAGGATGGCCTGAGGAAAATTATCATGAATGCTGCTCAGAAACAATAAACTGTTCATCTTCTGTATAGCTGTTTTTGTGTTAGATTCATGCTTACTTTGTGTCCTGTATTTTTTGCTGCTGACACTGTTGTTATACTATTGAGAATTTGTTCGCCCAGAAGTCCTTGGCTATACAATTTTTAATTCATTGTTTGCCCTTCTAGCAAATCCAGAGACTGTATAACCCAGGAGCTATACTACCCATGTGCTTACACAAAATAAAGAACTCTATATTGCCATGCTCCCCTGACATCTTTCCTCTCTGACTTCTCGAGAGCTGCAGAGTCGATGCCTCTGGGCAGAGCTGGGGTGAAAAGGGAAACCCAGTGCTCCTCACTGCCTGGCAGCCCCAGGGCTTCTGCTCCATAACCTCCCCATCCTTCTCTTCCACCCTCCCCTTCTGAGCCCCTGGGCTGGTTTAAGGCCTCAGGGCTCTCTCAGCTCAGTCCCAGTCCTGCTGTGTGACTGTCCAGGGACAGTCCTGCTCAGCTGTCCCATCCTTGTGTGCCCAGGAACACTTGCCCACCCCCAGCCCATTGTCTGGGGGATTGATGAGTTGTCTCATGATGGGACCAACTCTGCTCAGGAGCAGCCAAAGCCTTGGGCTGGGACCAAACCTACTCCAGCTACAAAAGCGAAGCACAGCAGGACATGGTCTGTTCTAGGCAAAGGGAACTCCATCCCAGCCACATCCAGGGCAAGGTGGGTCAGGGGGCTCTTCCCACCTCTCTTATTCCACCATTCAGTTAATCTTTTCCTTGGAGAGCTCTTTGAAGACAGAATTGACAGACAGGCAGAAGCAGAGCTATAAAATGCACCAGTACAAACACAGCAGCTCCTGTGAGGAATGAACCCTCCCAGGGCAGTGCTGTGGCAGGAGAAGCAGCCAGGAGGAGGAGGAGGATGAGCTCAGTGCATGTGTGTGTGTGTCCCAAGGCACAGAGGGTGAGGGTGGGCAGAGGTCAGGGCAGGGCTGCCAATGGCAGGGCAGAGGCAGGGGCAGCGAGATGGGAGTGTGCAGCCTGCAGGGACACAGCAGCAGCTGTGGGACAGTGCAGGACAAGCTGTGTTGGACATGGCCAAGGGCCCTGGCAGGGCTGGCAGTGCCCAGGAGAAGCAAAGTCTTGGTGTCCTGGGGCACAGCAGGGTCTGTGCCACCAGGGGCTCCGAGGAGACACCTTGTCCTGAGCCACTGGGGCCTCCTGGCACAGCCCCAGCAAGGCTGGGCACTGTCACCCCTTGTCCTGCCCTCAGCATCCCCCCACATCCCAGTGGCCTCAGGGATCAGCTGGGACCAGTCCCTGGGGAGCCTTGGTCAGGAATGGCCCTCGGGGGCTCCTTCATGCTCCCAGGGACTGCAGGTTTTTGCAAGGACTTTGGGTTTTGCTTTTGCCTTGGAGTCTCTGCGAACTTTGTGCAATCATGGCCTCTGATTTTCTCCTCCATGGAGTCCAGGAGGAGCCTGTGCTAGTGATGGATCTCAGTGGGACTGACACTGAAACTGCATGAAAAACAGAAATTCCCCAACAACATCTCCTCAGTGTTAGAGAATTTAGGCATTACTTTCTTCTGGCCACCATGTTATTGTGTCCAGCATGTCCAATAGAAATCATTCCATCCACACATGCCTGGGTTGTATGGTGAAAATCATTCCATCACACATGGTTCTTTACTAGGCTTTTCACATATTTATACAGACAAAATCCAAAGAAATTCACATTCATTTGTCTTAAATTATACACTTCTTAGTATTTGATCTCCTATTGGTTATTGATCCTTTTGCCTTTGATGTCATTTAGGTCCTCATTCTTTGATTCTCTTACCAATCTTTTCCCAGACCAGGTGTCTCCAACCACACTGGGGGTGATGTACATTGATGTTCATTTACCTCCTGTGTATCTGGTGGCTACTCCCAGTCTGAAGATTTTAAACCCATCAGGCTTCACCCAACCTTGGTGAACAGAGTCTTTTGAAGAGAAACTTCAATTCCTCTCCCCCTGGGCAAAGGTGAATAAACCCCTGACTGAATCTACACTAAAAAAATTGAAAATTTTATCATTTGCAACAATTCTATATGGTCTCTTTAGCTCCAAGAGGCCATGCAGTGTCACATAAATCCCTGCTTCCACAAAGCCCTGCAGTGTCACAGTTATCTGTTTGTTCCATGGGGCCCCACAGTGTCCCAATGCTCTCCTTGGCTCCATCAGGCCCCATGGTGTCACAACAGCCCCTTCATTCCATGAAGCCCTGCAGGGTCACAAAGGTCTCTGTAATTCCAGGAGACCCCACAGTGTCACAAGGTCCCCTCTGTTCCATGTGTCCTGCACTGTTACATAAATCCTTAGTTCCATGGGGTCCTGTAGTGTCACAATGGTCTCCTTGGTTCCATGGTACCTCAATTGCCACAATTTCCATGGTACCACAACTGTTCCTTGGTCCCACGAGGCCCCACAGTGTCACAATGGCCCCTTGCTTCCATGACACCATGCGGTGTCACAATGATCTCCATGATTCCATACAGCCCTGCAGTGTCACAATGGAACTTTTGTCACTGAGGCTCCACCGTGTCACCATGGCTCCTTGGTTCCATGGAGCCCCACAGTGTCACCATGGCCCCTTGGATCCATGGAGCCCCACAGTGTCACTGTGATCTCCTTGGTTCCACAAAACTCTGAAGTGCCACAATGGCCCTTTGGTTCTAGAAGGCCTTGAAGTTTCAAAATGCTCTCCACGGTTTCATGAGTGCCCTGTGTCACGACAGACTCTTGGTTCTGTGAAGTTTTTCAGTGTCACAAAGGCCCCTTGGTTCCATGAGGTTTGGCAGAGTCACAATTCACTCCTTGGTTCCATGAGGCCCTGCTGTGTCACAATGCCCATGGATCCATGAATTTCCATAGTGCCCCCATGGTGTCCTTGGATCCACAGGATCTCAGTGGTCTCCTTATTACCATCCTGCCCCAATGTCTCAAAGGCTTTTGTTTCCACGAGGTTCCACAATGTCACAAGGGTCTCCTTGGTTCCATGAGGAACACAAAAACTCCACATAAGTATTGAGCAACACCTGCTTAACACTCATGGGAACAGCTGTCTGCATTCAAATAAGGGTTCAAGGTGAGGATGGCACCAGCAGCTTCCCTCTGCAACGGAGATCCAGGGAAAGGACAGGGACAGAGAATTCAGCTGAAAGACTCAGAGAATTCACAGAATCACCAGGTTGGGAGAGACCTTCAAGACCATCAAGTCCAACCCATGCCTTAACACCTCAACTAAACCAGATCACTGAGTGCCATACCCAGTCTTTTTTTAAATATATCCAGGGAAGGCGACTCCACCAACTCCTGAGCAGACCATTCCAGTACTTTATCATCTTAGTATAAAAAACATTTTCCGAATATGCAACCTGTATTTCCCCTGGCGCACCTTAAGACTGTGTCCTCTTGTTCTGTCAGTTGCTGCGTGGAAAACGAGACCACGACCACCTTTCAGGGACTTGTACAGACTGTGATAAGGTCACCTATGAGTCTCCTTTTCACCAGGATAAACATCCCCAGCTCCCTCAGCTGCTCCTCACAGGACTTGTGTTCCACACCCCTCACCATCCTAGTTTTCTTTCTCTGGACTCACTCCAGACCCTCCATGTCCTTCCTAAATTGGGGGCCCAGAACTGGACACAACACTTGAGGTGCTGCTAAACCAGTGCTGAGCACAGGGGAAGAATCACTGCCCTGCTCCTGCTGGCCACACCATTCCTGATCCAGGCCAGCTGCCATTGGCCTTCTTGGCCACCTGGGCACACTGCTGGCTCATGTCCAGCCTGCTGTCCATCAGTGTCCCCAGGTCCCTTTCTGCCTGGCTGCTGTCCAGCCACTCTGTCCCCAGCCTGGAGCACTGCAGGGGTTGTTGTGGCCAAAGTGCAGGACCCAGCACTTGGTCTTGTTAAACCTCACCTTGTTGGATTTGAGCCCTGGATCCAGCCTGTCCAGGTCCCTCTGCAGAGCCCTCCTACCCTCCAGCACATCCACACTCACACCCAGCTTGGTGCCATCTGCACATTTCCTGAAGCTGCACTCCATGCCCTCATCCAGATCATCAATGCAGATATTGAAATCCACGCTGGCTGGCTCTGATCCCTCAGCCATCCTGGAGGTGCCCTGTGATGGCACTCAAGGTGATCTGTTCCATCACCTCACCAGGCACCCAGGTCAGGCTGACAGGCCTGCAGTTCCCCACATCCTCCTTCCAGCCCTTCTTGGGCATGGGCTCACATTGGCACCTCCAGTCCTCTGGCACCTCCCTGCTGAGCCAGCACTGATGAGAAATGATGGAGAGCACCTTGGGCAGCTCATCCAGCAGCTCCCTCATCCCCCTGGGATGGATCCCATCTGGTCCCAGAGACACCTGTGAGCATCTGAGTGGCTCAGCAGGTCCCCAGCTGCTTCCCCCTGGATTCCAGGGGTCTGTTCTGCTCCCTGTCCCCATCTACCAGCTCAGGAGAACACTTGTCCTGAGGATGACTTGTCTTATTGTTGAAAAGACAGGCAAAGAAGGGGTTGAATACTTCAGCCTTTTCCTCATCTTTGGTAAGCACATCCCCCCCCAAAAAGGAATGGAGATTTTCTGTGGTTCTCCTTTTGCCATTAATGCATTTATAAAATCATTTTTGTTATCCTTCACAGAAGCAGCCAGGTTAACTCCTCATTTGAGCTTTCACCTCTGATTTTCTTTCTGCATGACCTAACAACTTCTCTAAATGTTTCCTGAGTTGACTGCTCCTCTGTCCAAAGGTAATGCACCTTATTTTCTCCATGACTTCCTGGTAAAAGCTCCCTGCCTAGCCAGGCCAGTTATTTTCCTCTCTAGCTCACTTTCATCTGTGAGGAAAGTGAGGGACAGGCTGCTTCTGCTCCTTCAAGATTCCTTTCTTGAAGTGTCTCCATTCTTCCTGGAATCCTTTAAGAGCTCTTCCCCTTAAAAAAACCCAATTCAATTATCCCCAATTCTGCATTCTGAATAGGCCAAAGTCTGCTCTCTGTAGGTCCAGTGTAGAAGTTTTGTTGATGACCCACCTTCTTTCACAGAATATTAAAAAACTGCATTATTTCATGGTCACTGTACCCCAAACAGCTTCTGAGCACCACATCTCCCTCCAGCCCTTCTCTGTTTGTGAACAGCAGGAGACAGAGCTTGCCTTGCCAGTGAGAAGAGAAGGAATTTTGGTTTTGATCAAGGCCATATTATTTTTATTTTTCAGTTCAGAGAAGGGCTGACTGAAGCATTCCTTAAGTGATCTTGGTGCTGAATGTCTCCTTAGGAGGTCTGGGCTTGCAGAAGAATGAGCCCCTTGCAGGCCAACCCTGTTTGGACAAGCTGCTCCTCACCCCCAGCCTCACCATGTCTGACATTGCCTAGCTGGGACTGCCATCCTAAAACATAAAAACCCCTCTATAAATTTATTATTAATATTGTAATTTAATTAAGTCATAAAAGTATAATTACGCTTTTACTTTTGTAATACTATTATTACTTTTTTATATCTAATTTTTCTATTTATATGAAAAAATCTATGCATTTTTAACAATCAGAAAAATTAATGGTCATTCATTCTAAGTAACACAATTCACTTCATTAATTAATTGGTCGCTATTGGGCATTGATTTCTCCCTGTTCATGACAATTAGTCCTATGTTAATCCCTTTCTCATCTTTTTAATCATTTTCACAGACAGGATAAAACAGGGCCACTTTGGGGCCCATGAAGATATGTTCTGGGTTATATTTCAGGAAGTTTTGGGTCTGGGGAGGGAATTTAGAGAGAACTTGAGAGTCTGGAGGACACTTCAGGTAGCCAGGTGGTCACTTAAGGATTCTGACCGAAACTTTGAAGTCCAGGGGAGCCCTTGCGGGTCCAGGGGGGCACTTGGGGGTCAGGGAGGGGAATCTGGGGCCATTTGGGGTCCGGGCGGGCACTTGGGGGGCTCGAATGGGGCTCTCTGGGGCGCAGGGGATGATGGGAGTTGTAGGCACAGGTATAACACGGTTCAATAGGGCCGCGGAGCATCATGGGAGTTGTAGGTGCAGCTACAATGTCTCTCGGTGGGGCGCGGTGCATGCTGGGAGATGAAGTCACGGCTGCAATAGCACTCTATGGGAACCGCAGAGCATGATGGGAGCTGTAGTCCAGGAAGTGGATGTTTGGGGGTCCGGGAAGGCACCTGGGGGACACTTTTGCGTCCCAGTCGCAACTTGAGGTGCTCAGGAGGGAACGTGAACGGTTTGGGAGCACTTGGGGGGAGCTTGGGAAGCTCTAACCGGGCTCTTTAGGGCGCAGGGAAGGACAGGAGTTTTAGGCACAGACCTGTGTTCTGAGGGACTCTGGGGGACCCAGGGAATGACAGAAGTTGAACTCCCAGAAGTGACTGTAACAGGAATCTGTGGGGTTGGGAGCTTCCATAGGATCTGGGGATGCTTTTGGGGTGGTCCCGAATGGGCGCTGAGGGGGACCTTAGGAATCCTGGAGGCTCTGGGGGACACTTACGGGACATGTCGGGGGCAGATACCGGGGTGCTGGGGAGCGCGGTGCATGATGGGTGTTTTACTCCCGGCTCCAATGGGGCTCAACTGGTGTGTGGGGCATGATGGGAGTTATAGGCAAAAAGAAAAGATGGCGTCGAGTCTAGGCACCGCCCATGATGCCACGATCTCTGGAGCTGATTGGCTGCGGGCGATGATGGGCGGGAGCCTCGACAAATGGGAGGTGGCATAGGCAGGAACAGACCATTCAAGCCTTCCCAGTACAGCCCAGTTCATCCCCAGTACAGCCCAGGAGAATCCCAGTGCACCACCAGGCCCTTCCTGTACAGCCCAGTTCATCCCTAACACAGCCCAGTCCATTCCCACTGCCCCTCGAGGCCCTACCAGTACTCTCCAGTCTCTCCCAGTACACCTTAGTTCATGCCCAGTCCCTTCCAGTTCCCCCCAGTGTCATCCACAGTATGTGCCAGTGTCTGCCAGTCTTCCCCACAGTGTTCCCAGTGTCCCTAGTTTGTCCAAGTATTACTCACATTATCCCCAGTTTGCCCCAGTATGGCCCAGTATCACTCCCAGTACATCCTGGAATGTCCTCAGTGTGTCTCTGTGTACCCCCAACATCCACCCTCACAGCTGGCCCAGGGCAGCTCTGCAGTGGTTTTGGTGGAACCTTGGGCTGGCACACACCTGAGGAGTGTGTCTGTTTGCAGTGGGGAACATTAGGAGTTTTAGATTGCTTTAAAAAAACCAAAAATACAAAACTCCTCTTTGCCAGACCTTCTGAGGAGAGACCCTGGATCAACATCAATCACAGAATGCTGCAATCACCTCTGCTCTAAAGAGAACAGTAATAAAATACGCCCTTGAAAATAGGAATGGATATTTTTAAGAAGTTCTTTCAAATATTTCTCCATATCTGGTGTTGAAAATCTTCCTAATGAACTGCACTGGACCAGAGGGAAATCATTGCAGAACCATTGTTTGTCAGGACTTGCTTGATCCCAGTGAGCCCCGTGGTGCATTTGGTGCTGCCAAGGTGCTCCAAATAATATTTTAGAAATATTGGCTCTCTCTCTGCAGCGCTGCCCTTGCCAGGAGCCCAGCCCAGCTCAGCAGCACAGACACAGCACAAGGACTTTAATGACCCTCTCGGGGTTGGGGCTGAGGCCCTGAACATCAGTCCCTGAGAGGGAGCTGAAGAAACCTCTCAAGAATTCAAAGTTAGATCCAAACTCCAAAGTTTCTCTTATTTTAGTGAGTCCCACTGATAAATATGAAGGAGAAAGTCTCCCAAGGGTTGAATTAGAGCAGAAAATTGATGACAATGATGTCAGGTAGGCAAAAATAGGGTCAAGGAGGAAAAGAAACCTCTCAAGAATTCAAAGTCAGATTCAGAGTCCAAAGTTTCCTGAAGTTCTAAAGGGTCCCCCTGAGGGACATGACTGAGAAAGTGTCCCCAGGTGTGGGTTTATTGTAATTACATTATATTTTTAAAATGTGGGTTTGTTTTTTTTAAGACATGTTTTTAAAGTGTGGGCTTATTATTTTTATGTTACAATTTTTTGGTGGGGATTTTTTCTTTTCTGAATGAAACAGAGAGACAGGACTTCAGAGTTGCTTTAGAAAGTGTGATTTGTTTTTTTAATTTTCTCTCCAGGCAGAAAGGGTAAGTTTGTCTTACAGATGTTCACAGCATGGCTTAGAAGTCAGAAGACTTATGGCTACAAGGTCTTTTCAGGATTTATGAACCAATAAAACACTGTTAACAGAGATATTTAGGTTTCTAATTCAATACTAAGATATTTCGCCTTACTGACCCATAATACAGAGTGAACTTTCTTAGACAATTATATCCTGACACACAAACTTACATTGCTGCACTCTAAAACTTCTTGTTCCCTTTGTAAGTACCTTTATTTCTTCTAGATCTTAAATTCCAAAGCTAAAGCTATCTCTACTTAACTGTGTTTAATTCTAAGCTTTGTCTTACAGGCTCTTGCATTTTGAATTCTAACACAGCCATGAATTGAGTTTGCTCTGGGTGTTGCCTGCAGCCTCCATCAGCTCCAGCTGGGCTTTGCCTTTCCTGAACACATGAACACACGCTCAGGGCAGATTTCTGAATTCCTCCTCTGTAGCTTGTCCTCACTTCCACCTCCTGGTCGTTGTGCTGTGGCTCATGCCTGTCATTTGTCCCTGAGGCAGCACAGCCCCCCTGGCCAGCACAGGCCCCACATCCCCTCATCAGACACGGCACAGCACAGGGAGTGTTTTGGGTGGGCAAATGTTCCCCACCAGAGTGTCCACTCCACACCTCAGTGTCCAGTCCCAGCACCCACATCCTGTGCCAGGGGTCACAGAGAGCCCTGCTCTGGGCTCTGCCAAGGGCTGGATGAGGAGGGAGCCCGGGCAGGGCTGATGCTGCCCCTAGAGCAGTGCTGAAATGGGCAGGAGGAAGGAGATAAGCACAGAACAAATAGACCAAGACACTGGGGTGAGAGCCCAGGTCTGGAAGTGGCTGATGCAAGAGGCTGGAGGGATGCTCAAAGCCCTGGGGCACCTTCTCACACTGGCCATGCCACCAAGGCCACAGACCAAGCTCCTCAGTGCTGCACCTGCCTGTCTGAGATCCCTGCCAGGGGACTGGCACAGCAGCACACACCTGCTGGAACGTCCTGGCCCTGCAGAGTCACACAGCTCAGCTGACACGAGTGGGTTTTATCTCCTGAGCTCTCGCCTTAATTCCATGGGGCTTCAGACTTCCACAATACTCTCCTTGCTTCTGAAGTGTCACAATGGTCCCTTGCTGCCATGAGGCCCTGCATGGTCACAATGGCCCTTTGGTTCCCCACAGTGTCACAATGGTCTCCATGATTCCGTGGGGCCTTGCAATGCCACAATGGTCTCCATGGATCCACGGTGCCCTGCAGGATCACAAGGGCCCTTGGGCTTGCACCAGGCCCTGGAATGCAACAATGGCCTCTTGGTTCCACAAAGCCCTGCTGCTTCACACTGGGCCCTTGGCACCATGCGGCCCAGCAGGGCCACAGTGATGTCCTTGGTTCCATGAGATCCCACAGTGTCAAAATGGTCCCTTGCTTCCATACAGCCCAGCAGTGCCACAATAATGTCCATGGTTCCACAGGGTCACCACAGTGTCACAATAATCTCTTGGATCCCTGCTGTCCCCACAGTGTCACAATGGCCCTTTCATTTCAGAACGCCCCACAGTGTCACAATGGTCTCCATGGTTCTCCATGGGGCCCCACACTTTCACCATGGTCTCCACAGGAAGGAATCCATGAATCCCCCGTGTTTCATGGCCTCAGGAACTGCAGCCACCAGAGGCAAAGGCCAGACAGATATGACTGTCCTGGCAGTTTCTGTCTTGGAGAAACCCTTGCAGATAGGAATTCTGGAGGAAAAGCACCAATTTTCGCCATGGGTACCTGTACAGGAGGGATGGTTCTTTTCCATAGGAAGGAAAGCATGGAGCCCCAGTGTTTGAAGACTGGTGAGACCCAGTCCCAAGGAAGCCAAGGGCAGCCAGAATGTTGGAAATGGCAACTTTTGTTTGGGAGCAATCACAGATATTGAGAATTTTGGAGGGGGAAATCTCATTTTGGCAAGGGGTGCCTGGATGAGAAGGACAGTTCTTTTCCATGTGAAGGAAAGCCCAGGGTTTCAGGGGCACATGAGAAGAGACCCTCAAGATGCCAAGGGCAGTTGGACCAGTCAGGCCAAGCCAAGCAGACCTGCTACCTGTTCCCTTGGATCCATGTGGTCCTGCAGTGCCACCATGGTTGTGTCATATTGGATCCTTGGTTCCATGAGGCCCAGCTGTGTCACACTGGCCTCTTGTTTCACTGGGGCTGCACAATGTCACAAAGCTCCCTTGTTTCCATGAGCCCTTGCAGTGTCACAGGGGTCTCCTTGGTGCCACAGTATCCCAATGGACCCTTGGTTCCGTGGGGACTCACAATGTCAGAAGGGTCTCCTTGGTTCCATGAGGCCACAAAGTGTCACAGTGGCCCCTTGGTTCAATGAGGCCTGTGATGCCTTAAGATTTTAGCCTTTCTATTTTTCAAATCTTATACTCAATAGTGCATAACTCTAAACTCCATACAAAATGTTAGTTAACTGTCTTCACATTTTGGTCAGACAAAACAATTCCTCTAGCCTGAAACTTAAGGACACCCTACAGCCTCAGGCTCTGAAAAATATCAACAAAAGTGAGTTCAGGGCTGAGAAAACAGGGAATATGGCTTCATTGCCTGAAGCTGTAATTGGAGGATTAACCTCTGATACCAAATGAACCAAACTTAAATCTGTCTGAAAAACTCATCACCACTGTCCATCTTGGGTGTAGCCTCTAGGAGGCTTTTGACTGCCCAAGGTGAATCTATTGAAGGCCTTTAATAAATACTCACTTTATTCTCTTAACCTTGTCTAGCCTCTGTTCTAGGTAGCCACTCCAAGGCATCCCCTGTAGTGTCACAATAGTCTCCATGATTCCATAGGGCCCTGCAGTGTCACAACAGACCATTGATTCCATGAGACCCCACAGTGTCACTAGGGTCTCCTTGTTTCCAAAATGCCCCAAAATGCCACAATAGCCCTTGACTTTCAGAAAGCCTCAAACCATTGTAAAAATGGTCTCCTTTGTACCATGATGCCCTGGACTGCAACAAAAATCTCCTTGGTTCCATGGTGTCAGAATGGTCCCTTCTTCCCATGGAGCCCCACACTGTCACTGTGGTCCCCTTGATTCCATGAGGCCTTGCTGTTCTACAATGGCCCCAATGGCTACAATGGTCTCCAGTGGGGCTCTCTACAACTCCCTGAACAGAGGTTGGAGTCAGGTGGGGGTCAGTTTCTTCTCCCAGGCAACCACTGACATAGTGAGAGGACACAGTCTGAAGATGAGCCAGGGGTAGTTTAGGTTTGACATCAGGAGAAAAATTCTTCACTCAGAGAGTGATTTGGCACTGGAATCTTCTGCCCAGGGAGGTGCTGGAGTCACTGTCTCTGGTGGCATTTAAAAACAGACTGCACATGGCACACGGAGCCATGGTTTAGCTGATGAAGTGATGTTAGGTTGGACATGATGATTTCAAATGTCTTTCCCAACTTCATTGCCTCTGTGATTCGTTTTCATAATAGTCTCCATTGTTCCATGAGGCCCGGCAATGTCACAATGGACCTTTGGTTCCATGAGTCCCCACAGTGTAACAATGGATCTTTGGTTCCATGAGGTTCCTCAGTGTCACAATGGTCTCCTTGGATCCACAGTGTCACAATGGCCCCTTGGTCACAATGAACTTCTGGTTCCATGAGCTTTCATACTCTCAGCAATAATTCTGCAGTGTCACCATGGACCATTTGTTCCATGAGGTTCTGTGCTATAACATGGTCACCTTGGTTCTGTGAGGCCCTGCAGTGTCACATTGGACTCCTTGTCTCTGTGAGGTCCCACAGTGTCACAATGCACCCATGGTTGCAGGAGGTTCCACAGTGTCACCATGGCCTCCTTGGATCTGCGGTGTCACAATGGCCCCTTGGTTCCATGAGGCCTTTCTCTGTCACAATGGACTTTTGGTTCCAGGAGGTTTCTCAGTGTCACAATGGTCTCCCTGGATCTGCCGTGTCACAGTGGACCATAAGTTCCATGTGGTCCCATTCTGTCAAAATGGATTTTGGTTCCATGAGCTCCCACAGTGTCAAAAGGCCCCTTTGTTCCTTGAGGTTCCATAGTGGAATATTTGACTCCTTGGTTTTGTGAGGCCCAGCTGTCACCAAATCTCCAAAATATCAGAATAGGACACCCTAACACTAATTTGATGTTAAAAAGGACATCATTTTTTTCAGGCCTGAGGTCCAATGTGGGATAACTCCTAACGTTACATGCACACATTATTCTATAAGTGTGTGGCGTATATTCAGTCATTACACATCTATTACAATTTACCCATTCCTATAAAACCCACCCCAAGCACCCAATTCAATCCTTGTTTCTTCTGTCACCGCCCCCATGAGCCAGATGTCTTCTTCTTCTCTTCTGGCAGTCCCTGCAGGGAAAGCAGCCCCTGCATGCCTTGTTTCTCTGGTGAAAGTTCACAGGGACAGTAAAACTTGAGTTACCCCTTTTGGCATCAAGGCCAAGGCTTTGTGTGCCCAGGCAGAGGCAGGCAGGAGGCAGAGCTGTCAGCAAAGGAAGGGGCCAGCGAGGTGGGGCAGCCGGGGGATGACGACAGCCTGCAGGGACAGAGGCGCAGGGCATGGACACCGTAGGACAGCCTGGGCTGCAGAGGGCACAGGGATGGGCAGCAGCTGAAAGGCCCTGACACAGCCAACTCCTGCAGCACTTGGGCCATGCAGGCTGGCCCTGGGCCTGAGGCCAGCAGGGGACAAGTGAGCCTTGCTGTGCTGGGGCCTCATTGCCTCCTTGTCCCTGCTCAGCAGCCTGGCAGGGGCCGCCCCATGGTGCTGCCCTTGGCATTGCACATGCCCAGAGCCCAGTGGGCCGGGAAGAGCCCTGAGCAATGAGGGAGGGACAGGATCTGCCTTGCCAGGGGCTGGGGCTCAGCCCTTGGCCTTTTGGATTCCTGAAACACATTCAAGTTTGCTCAGCATCAGAGACATCTTTCCCTTCTTTGTCCCCACCTGTGATCACTGCCTCCAGCTCTAACTGGAACCTGGGGACAATTTCTGAGTTGTGTCCCTCACTGAGACCCATTACAACTTCAAGAAACTTTGGAGTTTAAAGCTGAATTTGAGTTCTTGAGAGGTTTCTAAAGCTCCCTCTCAGGGACTGATGTCCAGGGACTCAGCACCAATGCCCGGAGAGGGTCATTAAAGTCCTTGTGCTGTGTCTGTGCTGATGAGCTGGGCTGGGCTCCTGGCACAGAGGCAGCTCCTGGCAACCAAGAAAAGCTTCATAAAGACATTTCTGCTGAGGAGCAGCTCCTCTCCCAGTCCAGCAGGGCTGAGGGCACTGCCTGCAGGCACTGAGGGGACAGGAGCCAGGCACAGACAGGCTCAAGGCAATCGGGACTGGGAAGACATTGAGCTGAGACTGCACTTGGGGAAACATCTTCACAGCCCTGGACATGGTGAGTGTGTGGGTGCAGGGCAATGTCCCCTGTGCTCCTGGAGGGATCTCCTGGAGCCAGCACAGCCCACAGCCTGGGGGATGTGTCAGGAGGACTCTCCCAGTTTCTCTGAGACAGAGGAGGAGGAGGAAGATGAGGATGTGCTGCAGAGCGGGTCTGCCCTGGGCACCGTCAGAGGGACAGGGCAGGATGGCTCCTGCTGCCAGGGACGGCTGCAGGGGCTGAAGCTGGGGCTGCAGCCAGGGCTGCCCAGGGCTGTCCTGCACAGCAGCTCCTGCAGCCCTCAGGGCTCTTGGCCAGCCCAGGCCATGTGCCACCTGCCAGGGGCACCTCTCAGCCTGCCTGGCAGCTCCCCATGGACTGTGGGGAGAAGTTGGAGGTGCAAGGAGCCCCCCCCATCAGGGCAGATTCCTCCTGCTGTGGAGATGGTGCTGCATGGCCAGGGCTGCTCTCAGCTTTCTCCTCAAGGCAAGGCAAAGGGGCTGTCAGGTGTGTCTGTGTCACTGACACTCCTGCACTGTCCCACTGGCCATCAGCACATCTGCCTCCCATCTCCCTCACAAAGTGCCTCCTCACCCTCCTGTGCCTACAGACAGCAGCAGCAGCACCTTGGCTTGCAGCATCTCAGTTTGTGTGAGCTGCCCTTAAGGCCCTGCTGGCAGGGAGATGGCCCTGGGCAGTGCCCTGTGCTGGGAGGGGTGTGCAGGGCAGAGCTGAGCCGCCAGGGCTGGGCTGGGCTCTGGGAGCACTGGCAGGGACAGAGCTTAGATAGAGAGAAAGAGCTCCCAGTAGGCACAACTGCAGGCAGCAGAGAGCCGGAGCAAACCTTTGAATCCCTTGATGTCCATGTGCACAAGTAAAGAGAGAAGGGTTTGAAGAAAACAATTTTTAAACATGAGTTGTCAAAAAGCCCACTTTATTTTCAAAAATGTTTTAACTGAGATCACCCTGAAATAGTGGCAGGTGTAATGAGCAAACGGCACCTGTGTGTCACCAGCAGGTGTGACTGTACTGGGGCAGAGGGAGCCCTGTTTTCTCTCTGGGCTTCCCAGTGTTCAGTCTAAGAGCAATGCTGAAGGTGAGGCAGTAACTCAGCAGCAAAAAGCTGAACTCAAAAATAAAAAAGAAAAAGGAATGTGAAATTTTCCCCAAGAGAATTTTCAGTGAATATGTAAGAAATAGCATAGGAGTGACCCACGGAAACCTGTCCCAGCTTGTCAATGTTTTCTTTCAACTGTCCACCATGCCCAGAGTGAAGAAATGTCCAACAGCAGCTCCATCAGCCACTTCCTCCTGCTGCCATTGGCAGACACGCGGCAGCTGCAGCTCCTGCACTTCTGCCTCTTCCTGGCCATCTCCCTGGCTGCCCTCCTGGCCAACGGCCTCATCATCAGCGCCGTAGCCTGCGGCCACCACCTGCACACCCCCATGTTCTTCTTCCTGCTCAACCTGGCCCTCACTGACCTGGGCTCCATCTGCACCACTGTCCCCAAAGCCATGCACAATTCCCTCTGGGACACCAGAATCATCACCTTTGCAGGATGTGCTGCTCAGGTCTTTCTGTTTTTCTTCTTCATTGGAACTGAGTTTTCCCTCCTGACCATCATGTGCTACGACCGCTACGTGTCCATCTGCAAACCCCTGCACTACGGGACCCTCCTGGGCAGCAGAGCTTGTGCCCACATGGCAGCAGCTGCCTGGGCCAGTGGCTTTTTCAATGCTCTGCTGCACACGGCCAATACATTTTCCCTGCCCCTGTGCAAGGGCAATGCCCTGGGCCAATTCTTCTGTGAAATCCCACACATCCTCAAGCTCTCCTGCTGTAAATCCTGTCTCAGGGAACTTGGGCTCCTTGCTGTTAGTGCCTGCTTAGCCTTTGGCTGTTTTGTGTTCATGGTTTTCTCCTATGTGCAAATATTCAGGGTTGTGCTGAGGATCCCCTCTGAGCAGGGACGGCACAAAGCCTTTTCCACCTGCCTCCCTCACCTGGCCGTGGTCTCCCTGTTCCTCAGCACTGGCACATTTGCCTACCTGAAGCCCCGCTCCATCTCCTCCACATCCCTGGAGCTGACCCTCTCAGTTCTGTACTCGGTGGCGCCTCCAACCCTGAACCCTCTCATCTACAGCCTGAGGAACCAGGAGCTCAAGGCTGCAGTGTGGACACTGATCACTGGACGATTTCAGAAAAAGTAAACTGCTGGCCAATTGCTGCATATCATTTGTAATATAAGTAGTCTTTGATTGTACTTGTTGGTTTGGATTGTTTTGGTTTGGATGTTGGCTTGTTCTTTTATTTCCTTTGTTTTATTTTTTTAATACTGCCCTTTAAGAAATGTCATTTTTCTTGTTTTTCTGTTTTTGTTTCTGTTCACCTTTTCTATGACACACAGACTGTGTCAATGAGGAGCTGTGCTCTTAATAGCTTCCAAAGAAATAAAGGATCTCACCACAGAGTTTTTACCAGAAATTCCCCTTTTGATCCCTTCTCTGGAGCTGCAGCAGCAATGTCTGTGTGCAGAGCTGGGGCAGATCACTGCTGACACAGCAGCTGTGCCCAGCAGCAGCAGCACTTGGTGTTGCCAGTGCTGCTCCCGTGCCACTGCCCCACTGCCCTCCTGGCCCTCGTGTTGCTGCAGGGCCTGAGTGCTCTGGGGGCCGGGCACAGCCCTGGGGGTGGCAGTGCCGGGGCTGCAGCAGGGACAGGCCATGGGCACTGCTGGGGCAGCACTAACGCCTCAGGGCAGGGCCTGGGGGCTCCAGGCTCCTTGGCCAGGCTCTCTCCAGAACCCTTGGCCAGGGCAATGCTGAGCAGAGAAAAGCCCCGGGAGCAGCCCCAGGCTGGCCGTGGGCAGGCTGGGGGCAAACAGAATGGCTGGTGCTCTGCAAGGTCCCTGCAAGGGGGACACCCTGGCAAGGAGCAGCAGAGCAGGGGCTGATCCATCCCCACTGTGCTGGACACCCCAGGGCAGCGTCCCAGAGCGTCCTCATGCACCTGCCAACAACATCCCCCCTCTGCAGCCCTGGCCTCTCCCCCAGCTCACACAGGAGCCCCATCCTTGCAGGCACACACACGGCAGCACTGGCTCAGGAGCCCCTGTTTGCATTGCACACAGCAGGCTCAGCACCCCCATGGTGCTGCTGTGGGGACATGGAGCTGAGTGAGCACAAATGCCATCAGCCCCTGGGGCCAGCAAGGGCTGGGGGATGGCAGGGAAACCACTCAGCTTTGTCGTGGCCTCTGAAGTCAGCCAGAAAGTTTGTTCCCATGAGCTGTGAGTTTCCTGTCCCACTGCAGATGTTGTTGCTCAGAGCCAGGGCTGCCTGGCAGCCACTCCCAATCTGTCCTCAGCATTTCCTTTGCTTCACCTTTGCTTTCTTTCCTCTTTCCTGATCCACATTTATTCCTATTGCCCATCTCTGTTCCCTCCCCTGCAAACAGCCCATCTCTTTTTGCCCTTTCTTCTCTGGCCCCACTCCCCATTTCAGTTCCTGAACTGGCACCATGGGAACGTCCCTTGGGGAGCAGGATCATCCTCCAAATGCTGCAGGAATTCTCTGCAGGGTCCTGCAGTGCCTCGTGCTGCTCCCTTGCCAGAGGCACCACAGGCCAGGGGGGCACATCTGGGCTGCTGTGTCTGGGTGTGGGGCTCCCTGTTGTGGGCAATGAGGAGGGGCTGGGGAGGCTCTGCAGGACTGACAGGATGGGCTTTGAGGCTTTGGGGCCAGTGAGGAGAAGCCCAGAAACCTGGGTTGCTGGATCTTCTGAAGAGGAGGCCCAGGGCTCATCCTGCAACTGCTCCAAGGGTGGTTTCAGAGAATCACAGAATCGGCCAGGCTGGAAAAGATCTTGAAGATCATTGAGTCCAACTTTGTCCTTGACTCCACATTGTCTCCCCTAAGCCTCTTCTTCTCCACGATCAATAACCCAAACTCTCTCAACCACTCCTCAGAGCACTTGTATTCTAGACTCCTCACCAGCCTTGTTTCCCTTCTCTGTACACGCTCCAGCCCCTCCATGTCCTTCCTAAACTGGGGAGGGCAGGAACTGGACACAGGACTCAAGGTCCAGCGTCAGCAGTGCTGAGCACAGGGGAAGAATCACTGCCCTGCTCCTGCTGGCCACACCATTCCTGATCCAGGCCAGCTGCCATTGGCCTTCTTGGCCACCTGGGCACACTGCTGGCTCATGTCCAGCCTGCTGTCCATCAGTGCCCCCAGGTCCCTTTCTGCCGGGCTGCTGTCCAGCCACTCTGTGCCCAGCCTGGAGCACTGTAGGGGTTGTTGTGGCCAAAGTGCAGGATCCAGCACTTGGTCTTGTTAAACCTCACCTTGTTGGATTTGAGCCCTGGATCCAGCCTGGCCAGGTCCCTCTGCAGAGCCCTCCTACCCTCCAGCACATCAACACTCCCAGCCTACTTGATCTCACCAGGGTTGCACGAGGTCCTAGAGTGTCACAATGGTCCCCATGATTCCATGAGGCCTCCCAGTGTCACAATGTCCCTTTGGCTCCATGGGACCCCATGGTGTCACAAAGTCTCTTGGAACCTTGGGCCCCGCAGTGTCACAGTGGATCCTTGGTTCCATGAGGTCTCACAGTGCAGCAATGCTCTCCTTGGTTCCACAGTGTCACAATGGCCCCTTGCTGCCCCAGGGCCCTGCAGTGTCACAATCATCACAGAATCTCCCAGGCTGGAAAAGACCTTGGAGAGCATCACGTCCAACCTGTGACCCAACACCACCTTGTCACCCAGACCATGGCACTCAGTGCCACATCCAGTCTTTCCTTAAACATCTCCAGGAATGGTGACTCACCTACCTCCCTGAGCAGCCTATTCCAATGCCAAATCATCATTTTTGTGAAGAATTTTTCCTAATGTCTAGCCTAAAGCTCCCCTGGTACAGCTTAAGGCTGTGCCCTCTTGTCCTGCTGGTGTTCCCTGAGAAAAGAGCCCGGCCCTCACCTGGCTGCACCCTCCTGTCAGGGAGTTGTAGAGAGTGATGAGGTCTCCCCTGAATCTCCTCTTCTCCAGGATAAACAACCCCAGCTCCCCCAGCTGCTCCTCACAGGACTTGTGTTCCAGACCCCTCACCAGCCTCCTTGCCCCTGCTCTGGACATGCACCAGCCTCTCCATATTTCTCCTAAATTGAGGGCTCAGACCTGGACACAGCACTCAAGGTGCTGCCCAACCAGTGCTGAGTACAGGGGAAGAATCACTGCCCTGCTCCTGCTGGCCACACCATTCCTGATCCATAGGAGTCCCAGGGGTTGGATGACGTAAAGGCTTGGGACAAAGTGTGATTGATTGTCAGCCATGAAGGGCCTCAATTTTCATATCTCTTCAGACTGCATTATAAGGTACTGAGGATCAATATCAATTGGACATTGGTGATATCCATTTATAAACAGGAAAATAGGAGAAAAGAGTTCTGTCTGCATTGTTTTCAATAAAGTATATTCACTTGGAATACACTTCTGAAATCTGTCTAATTAACCACAGAAGAATTGAAAAATTATTCCCAGGGGATTTCCTTTGTTTGGGTGTTTTGAACAAATATTTATGAGTCTTTGTCACTGAATTCCAGAATAAAGAGCTCAAGAAGGAGGAGGCCTCTGGAGAAGGAAAATTCATCAGCAACCTCCAAGTGGCTGAGGATCCATCCTCATCAGAGCAGCAATGAACAGAAATGGGCACAGCTTTGTGGCTGCCCCAGCTTTGGGATGGGCCCTGGGCCTGGAGCAGGAGCAGCTCTGGAGGGCCCCAAGGCCGGGGCTGTTGTGCTGGCCTGGGCAGATGGGATGGCAGGAGGGGCTGCAGAGCTGTCAGGAGCTGAGGGAGAGGGGAGCAGGGCAGCCAGGGAGCCTCCTTTTGCCTTGGCCAAGCAGTTTGGCCATGGCTGGGGCTGAGTCCTCTCTGAGCTGCAGCTGCTGCTGTGCCCTTGGCAGGGGCTGAGGCCGTGGGGCCACTGCCCAGAGCCCCCTGGCCTGAGCAGAGCTGTGGGGCCAGAGCCGGCTGGGCTGTGCTGGGGAGAGGCCCTTGGTGCTGCACAGAGCTCAGGGCAGCTGGCACAGCTTGCAGGGAGCTGGGCTGGCCTGAGAGAGCCTGCCAGAGAAAGCAGCAGTGTCCATGTCAGCCTGGCTGAGCGGGCAGGGGCACGACTCAGCCCAGGCCTTGTGGGGCAGGGCCAGCGCCTGGGCAAGGCATTGCAAACAGGCAAGTGGCCCAGAGAGGAGGCTGCTCTGTGCCCTTGGTGGCATGCACAGAGCAGGGAGGGGGCCCAGGACATTTGTCAGCGCCAGCCTCTGTCCCCAGCCCTTGCCAGCCCTGGCTGCTGAGCCCAGCTTTGGCCTGGGCTGAGTTTGGCTGTGGCCCAGCTCCATCCTCCTGCGGGGCTCAGGGCCTGTTGCCGGCCATGGCCAGCCCTGCCCGGCCTCTGTGCTGGCCCAGAGCCCGGCAGAGCCCGGGGCAGGGCTGTCAGTGCAGGCCCACAGGTGCCACGGGCTGGGCAGGAGCTGGCAGAGGCTGCCCAGCAGGGAGGCCATGGGGCACAGAGCCCCAGCCAGGGCTGCTGTGGGCACCATGGCACAGGGGCCGTTCCCACCTGCAATGCTCCTGTCCTGGGCTGGGCCTGCACAGGGGCTGGGCCACCATGACTTGCGCAGCAAGATTTGAACCGAGGCCAGGGTGGTAAAACCCCCTGGCTGAACCTTGTGGAGGAAGCTGTTTTGAGTGGCTCCACAGCTCAGGAATCCAACATGCAGTTTTAGTCATCAGTAATAGGTTGACAATTATCTCGTGTTTCCTTGAAATTCCATTGTACCACAATGGTCTCCTTGATTCCATGAGGTTGTAACGTGAAACAGTGGACACTTGAATCCATGCATTTCTATTCCATCAGAGTGGTCTCTTTCATTCCATGAGGCCCTGCAGTGTCACTAGGGACCCTTTGGTCCACATGTTTCCATTGTGTCACAATGGTCTCCAGAGCTCTAACTTGCTCATTTGTGCCACATGAAACAGTGGACATTTGCTTCCAAGTGTTTCCACAGTGTCACAATGGGTTCCATGAGGTCCCTCTTTGGAACAATTCAGACTTGGTTCCATGAGTTTCTATTGGGTCACAATGTTCTCCTGGCGTCCATGAGTGCCCGCTGTGTTTACAATTGACACTTGGTTCCCCAAGATTCCATGGTGTCACTGTGCTCTCCTGTGATTCACGAGGCTGTGCTGTGTCACAATGGACACCTGCTTCCTCCAAGGCTGGAGATGTCCCAGCGGCACTGGGTTTCCATCAGGCCCCGCTTTGTCCCAATGGATTCTTGGTTCCATGAGAATCCATTGCATCACAATGTTCTCCTGGGTGCCATGAGGATGTTCTTTGTCACAGTGGAGCCTTGCTAGCACGAGCCTTGGCAATGTCCCAGTGGGTTCCATGAGGCCCTGCCATGTCACAATGGACACTTGCTTCCATGACATTCCATTGTTTCACACTGCTCTCCCAGATCCCATGAGGCCTTGTTCTGCCACAGTGCTGTCTTGTTTCTACTAGGCCTGGCAATATTTCCATGGCCCTTGTGTTCCATGTGGCCCCTCTCTATCAGAATTGACCCTTGGTTCCATTGCCTCACAAAGGTCCCTATATTTCCATGACCTGCCCTGTCTCTCAATGGACACTGGATCCCACAAGAGCTGACAATGTCCCCATGGCACCTGTCTCCTATTCGCCCTCACTTTGTCAAGATAAAGCCTTGGTTCCATGAGACTCCACTGTGTCACAATGTTCTCCTTAGCTTCCTGAGAACCTTATATGTTCACAATTAACACTTGGTTCCTTAAGATTTGATTGCATCACAGGAGTCTCCTTGGTTTCATAAAGCCCAGGTTTGTCACAAAAGTCTAAGGATATTCCATTGCAACACAATGTTCTCCATCACTCTATAAGGCTGCAGGGTGAAACAGTGGACACTTGGTTCCATGAGATTCCATTGGGTAACAATGTTCTTTTGTATTTATTAGGCCTGGCTCTACTACAATGGATGCTTGCATGAGCCTTGGAAATGTTCCATTGGCACCTGGGCTCCATCAGGCCCTGCTGTCTTGAAAATTTACCTGTTGTTCCAGGACATTCCATTGCCTCACAGTGGTGTCCTTGGTCCCATGAGGCCCAACTGTGTCACAATGCAGCCTTGGGTTATTGAGATTCCACTGTGTCACAATGGTCTCCTGTGTTCCATTAGGCCCAGTTGTGTCACAATGGACACTTGGTTCCATGAGCAGTGGCAATGTCCCAGTGGCACCTGTGTTCCATGACACCCTGCTGTGTTACACCTGACAGTTTGTTCCATGAGATTCCATGGAGTCACAATGGTCACTTGGGTTCCATGAGGCCCCGCTGTTCTGACAATTGACACTTGGCTCCATCAGATTCCATTGCCCCACAATGTTCTCCCGGGTTCCAAGAGGCCCTGCTGTGTCACAATGGCCCCTTGCTTCCATGAGCCATGGCATGGTCCCACTTTTCCCTGGGTTCCATGAGGCTGTGCCGTGTTCACAACTGACACTTGCTTCCATGAGATTCCATGGAGTCACCATGGTCCCCATGTTTCCATGAGGCTGTGCTGTGTCACAATGGACACTGGATTCCACAAGAGCTGGCAATGTCCCAGTGGCACCTGTGTCCCATGAGGCCCCACTTGGTCAAAGTAGAGCCTTGGATCCATGAGATTCCAGGTTGTCCCAATGGTCTGCTGAGTTCCATGAGGCTGTGCTGTGTCACAATGGACACTGGATTCCACATGCCCTGGCAATATCCAAATGGCACCTGGCTTCCATGAGACCCCACTGTGTTTGCAGCTGACACTTGGTTTCCCCAGACTGCCACTGTGTCACAGTGCTCTCCTGGGTGCCATGAGGCCCTGCTGTGTCACAATGGACACTTGCTTCCATGAATTCCTATTTTAATTACAATGCTTTATGTTAGTATTTTAGCCAATCAAATATTTCTGTGAAGTTTGCTAACATTCTTTTACACCAATCATTAATTGCTCTGCTTCCCATGCCTTTGCTGCAATGTATCATTTTTCAACCAATCCTATAACACTTCACAAACCTACATTGATATATCTTAAAGTTTTAATTAACTTTATAACAGGTTCTATTGCTAAGCTTTACAATATTTTCCTATCTTACTTAGCAT
This sequence comes from Sturnus vulgaris, assembly GCF_052056855.1. Taxonomy (NCBI): domain Eukaryota; kingdom Metazoa; phylum Chordata; class Aves; order Passeriformes; family Sturnidae; genus Sturnus; species Sturnus vulgaris. The sequence continues at coordinate 1,365,641 of NW_028276728.1, read as the reverse complement.
ACTGCTTTGCTTGCATAATGCATATTTCTGTTTGCTAAAAAGATATTTCTACTTAAATTAAAAACTTCTATTCTTGTTTTATATCTATTTTACTTTTAATGCTCTTATTGTCCAAGATTTCTCCAAGGTTTAAGTCAAGCCTTGTATCCATCTCAATCTCTGAGCCTGTATGCACAAGGCCCTGAGAGCTCTCTGTGCCTGCATTTCCCACACCACCTGTCATCTCTGCCTCCAATTTCCTGCTCACACTGCAACCTGGGGACACTTTCTCAGTCGTGTCCCTCAGTGGAACCCATAAACGGTATCAGAAACTTTGGAGTTCGATTATGACTGAAATCTTGAGAGTTTTCCTAGAAAACAATGGTTCTGCAATGATTTCCCTCTGGTCTGGTCCAGTTCATTCAGAAGTTTTTCAACTCCAATTCTAGAGAAATATGTCAAAGACCTTCTTAGAAATATCCATTCCAATTTTCAAGGGTGGACCTTGTGGAGCGAAATACTAGGTGATTGGTGTTAGAAGTATTAGCAGCATTGTGTGGCAAAAGCTAATAGGCTGAAAAATATTTATAAAATATTGGAACCAGGAAATAAGTTGGCTTCTGATAGAATGGTGTAGAGTTTTACATCTCTTATGTTTCACCCATCAATGGGACTGATAATGGAATAAAATATTTTTTAAAAAATATGCCTCTCAGTTGCCCCATCTCTGTAGAGCTGGGATTTTCCCATAGTGCTGAGTCCCTGGAAATCAGTCCCTGAGAGACAGCGGAAAAAAAAACCTTCTCACAATTCGAAGTCATATTCAAACTCCAAATTTTCTTGAATTTTTAATGGGTCCCACTAAAGGATATAACTAAGTGTCCCCAGATTCCAGTTAGAGCAGAACACTGGAGGAACTGATGGCAGATGGGGACAAACAAGGGAAAGATGTCTCTGATGCTGAGCAAACCTGGATGTGTTTCAGGAATGCAAAGGGCCAAGGGCTGAGCCCCAGCCCCTGGCAAGGCAGATCCTGTCCCTCCCTCATTGCTCAGGGCTCTTCCCGGCCCACTGGGCTCTGGCCATGTGCAATGCCAAGGGCAGCACCATGGGGCGGCCCCTGCCAGGCTGCTGAGCAGGGACAAGGAGGCAATGAGGCCCCAGCACAGCAAGGCTCACTTGTCCCCTGCTGGCCTCAGGCCCAGGGCCAGCCTGCATGGCCCAAGTGCTGCAGGAGTTGGCTGTGTCAGGGCCTTTCAGCTGCTGCCCATCCCTGTGCCCTCTGCAGCCCAGGCTGTCCTACGGTGTCCATGCCCTGCGCCTCTGTCCCTGCAGGCTGTCGTCATCCCCCGGCTGCCCCACCTCGCTGGCCCCTTCCTTTGCTGACAGCTCTGCCTCCTGCCTGCCTCTGCCTGCACACACAAAGCCTTGGCCTTGATGCCAAAAGGGGTGATTCATTTTTTACCACACCTATGAAGTTCCATCAAAGGAACAAGGCATGCAGAGTCTCCTTTCTCTGCAAGGATTGTTGGAAGACAATAAGAAGACGTCTGTGCAAAGGGTGCAGTGACAGATAAAACAAGGACTGAATCTGGGAACTTGGGGTGGGTTTTATGGAAATGAGTGAATTATAATGCACAAGTAGGGACTGAGTATGAACTACACCGCTGCAGAATCACATGTACACGTATGGTTAGGAGTTATCCCACATTGGACCTCGGGCCTTAAAAAAATTATGTGCTCTTTTACACCACATTAGTGTTAAAAGGAGACTTATTCTGATATTTCAGAGATTTGGTGACAGCAGGGCCTTAGAGAACCAAGGAGTGATCTGTTATACTATGGAACCTCCTGGAACAAAGAGTCCTTTTGACACTGTGGGAGCTCATGGAACTAAAACCCCTTTTGACAGTGGGGGCCATGTAGAACCTAAGGTCCCTTGTGGCACTGCAGGTCCCAGGGACACCATTGTAGCACTGAGAAACCTCCTGGAACCAAAAGTCCATTGTGACAGAGAAAGGCCTCATGGAACCAAGGGGCCATTGTGACACCGCAGATCCAAGGAGGCCATGGTGACACTGTGGAACCTCCTGCAACCATGGGTGCATTGTGACACTGTGGGGCCTGACAGAGACAAGGAGTCCAATGTGACACTGCAGGGCCTCACAGAACCAAGGTGACCATGTTATAGCACAGAACCTCATGGAACAAAAGGTCCATGGTGACACTGTGGAACCAAGGACACTGTTATTGGCTCTATGAAAGCTCCTGGAACCGGAAACTCTTCTCTTGTGACCAAGGGTCCATTGTGAAACTGAGGATCCAAGGAGACCATTTTGACACTGAGGAATCTCATGGAACCAAGAGTCCATTGTTACATTGTGGGGATCCATGAAACCAAAGGTCCATTGTGACATTGCAGGCCCTCATGGAACAGTGGAGACTATTATGACACAGAATTAACAAGGTTGGAAAAGACCTTTGAGATCATCAAATCCAACCTGTGACCTTAACATCACCTCATCAACTAAATCATGGCTCTGAGTGCCACATCTAGTAATTTTTTAAATGCTGCCAGGGAGAGTGAGTAGACCACCTCCCTGGGCAAAATATTCCAGTTCCCAGTCACTCTTTCAGTGAAAAATTCTTTCCTGATGTCAAAACTAGATTACCCCTGGCTCATCCTACGACTGTGTCCTCTCATTCTGTCAGTCATTGCCTGAGAGAAGAGATTGACCCCCACCTGACTACAGCCTTTGTTCAGGGAGTTGTAGAGAGTCCCACTGGAGACCATTGTAGCCATTGGGGCCATTGTAGCACGGCAGGGCCTCATGGAATCAAGGGGACCACAGTGACAGTGTGGGGCTCCATGGGACAAAGGGCCATTGTGACACCGTGGAGACAAGGAGAACTTTGTTACACGACAGGGCATCGTGGAACCGAGGAGATCATTTTTACAATTTGAGACTCTGTGAAACCGAAGGGCCATTGTGGCATTTCAGGGCATTTTGGAACCAAGGGGACCATAGTGAAACTGTGGGGCTCAGTGAAACCAATGGTCTGTTGTGACACTCTGGGGTCTCATGGAATCAATGGTCGGCTTTGACACTACAGGGCCTTATGGAATCATGGAGACTATTGTGACACTACAGGTGATGCCTTGGATTGGCTACCTAGAACAGAGGCTAGACAAGGTAAAAAGAATAAAGTGGGTATTTATTAAAGGACTTCAAGAGATACACCTTGGACAGTCAAAAGTCTCCCAGAGGCTACACCCAAGATGGACAGTGGTGACACGTTTTTCAGACAGATTTAAGTTTGCTCAAATTACATATTAGGAGTTAATCCTCCAATTACAGCTTCATGTTATGAATCCATATTGTCCCAGTTTGCTTCCAACCAATTCACACTTGTGTATAATTTTCAGAGCCCAAGGCTGTAGGGTGTCCTTGAGTTTCACGCCCAGAGGAATTCTTTTGTCTGACCAAAAAGTGAAGACAGATAACTAACACTTTATATGGAGTTTAGAGTTCTGCACTAATGTAGTATAGGATTTGAAAAATATAAAAGCTAAAATCTTAAGGCATCACAATCCTCACTGAATCAAGGGGCCTCATGGAACCAAGGATTCCATTGTGACACTACAGGGCCCATGGAACTAAGAATTCATGGAACAGTGCTGGACCCCATGGAACCAAAGGTCCATTGTGACATTGTGGGGCTTCATGGAATCCTGGAGACCATGATGACACTTTGAGGCCTCGTTGAATCAAGGGGCTCTGCAGGGTCTCATGGAACCAAGGAGACCCTTCTGTCATTGTGAGTCCCCATGGAACCAAGGGTCCATTGGGATACTGTGACCCCAAGGAGACCCCATTGACACTGCAAGGGCTCATGGGACCAAGGGACCACTGTGACACTGTGGAGCCCCATGGAGACAAGGGGCCACTGTGACACTGTGGAGCCCCATGGAAACAAGGGAACAGGTAACAGGTCTGCTTGGCTTGGCCTGACTGGTCCAACTGCCCTTGGCATCTTGAGGGTCTCTTCTCCTGTACCTCTGAAACACTGGGGCTCTGGACTTTCCTTCACATGGAAAAGAATTGTCCTTTTCATCCAGGCACACATGGTTGAAAGAGGATTCCACCTGCAAAATTCCCGATATCCAGGGATTACTCCCAAACAAAAGCTGCCATTACCAGCAAGCCTGGCTGATCTTGTATTCCTGAGAGCTGGTTCTCACCTGCCTTCAAACACTGGAGCTCAGTGCTTTCTTTCCTATGGAAAAGAATCATCCTTTCTGCACAGACACTCATTGCTGAAATTGGGATTTCTCTTCCAAAATTCCCCATATGCAAGGGTTGCTCCCAGACAAAAGCTGCCAGGACAGACAGGTCTGGCTGGCCTTGACCTCTGGTGGCTGCCTGTCATCTGCACTTGAAACACTGGGGCTCCATGGTTTCCTTCTTGTGGAGACCATGGTGACACTGTGGGGATCCCATGGAATCACAGGCACTGTTGTGACACTTTGGGGCCATTTGGGGCCATGAAGGATCCATTGTGACACTGTGAGGACTCTGTGGCCCCAAGGACATCACTGTGGCCCTGTTGGGCTGCATGGTCCCAAGGGCCCAGTATGAAGCAGCAGGGCTGTGTGGAACCAAGAGGCCATTGTTGCATTCCAGGGCCTGGTGCAGCCCAAGGGCCCTTGTGATCCTGCAGGGCACCGTGGATCCATGGAGACCATTGTGGCATTGCAAGGCCCCATGGAATCATGGAGACCATTGTGACACTGTGGGGAACCAAAGGGCCATTGTGACCCTGCAGGGCCTCATGGCAGCAAGGAGCCCTTGTGACACTGCAGAAGCAAGGAGAACATTATGACACTGTGGGGCACCATGGAACCAAGGACAGATGGAACAGATCTGTGTGGTTTCGCTTCCCAGGAGGCAACTGATAGATCCATGGGACCTTGGAATGTTGAGTTCTGCCTGTACCTGGAGAACTGGGACCCTGTGCTTTGCTTCCTATGGAAAGAACCATCCATATTTCCAGGTGCTCATGGCCAAACGCAATACTCCCCCTGAAAAATTCCCTATATGCAAAGGTTTTCCCAGAGAAAAGCTGCCAGGACAGAGAGCTCTGGCTGGCCTCGGGCGGTCACATCTCATCACAAGGAAGTCATGAAGAAACTATTTGAACAGGTTTGACCACTGGAACATCAGTGAGTCTCTCATCCTCGGCAAAACTCAGATGTTCTTCTGATCATATGTGTTTTTCTTTCTCATTGTGTATTACACATAAAAATATTTTTTTCAGTTAAATAATATAATTCTCATCGCTCTGCCAGTTTTATGAGACACAAATCATCTCCCCTACATATGGATGCAGGTCACCTGTATAAGAAAACACACTAAAGAATGCAGCAGGAATTATTCCTCTTCTCCCATCTGTCCAATCTCCTCTGGAGCTGGAGGTGCAGCCGTGGTGCCCACAGCAGCCCTGGGGCTCTGTGCCCCATGGCCTCCCTGCTGGGCAGCCTCTGCCAGCTCCTGCACAGCCCGTGGCACCTGTGGGCCTGCACTGACAGCCCTGCCCCGGGCTCTGCCGGGCTCTGGGCCAGCACAGAGGCCAGGCAGGGCTGGCCATGGCCGGCAACAGGCCCTGAGCCCCGCAGGAGGATGGAGCTGGGCCACAGCCAAACTCAGCCCAGGCCAAAGCTGGGCTCAGCAGCCAGGGCTGGCAAGGGCTGGGGACAGAGGCTGGCGCTGACAAATGTCCTGGGCCCCCTCCCTGCTCTGTGCATGCCACCAAGGGCACAGAGCAGCCTCCTCTCTGGGCCACTTGCCTGTTTGCAATGCCTTGCCCAGGCGCTGGCCCTGCCCCACAAGGCCTGGGCTGAGTCGTGCCCCTGCACGCTCAGCCAGGCTGACATGGACACTGCTGCTTTCTCTGGCAGGCTCTCTCAGGCCAGCCCAGCTCCCTGCAAGCTGTGCCAGCTGCCCTGAGCTCTGTGCAGCACCAAGGGCCTCTCCCCAGCACAGCCCAGCCGGCTCTGGCCCCACAGCTCTGCTCAGGCCAGGGGGCTCTGGGCAGTGGCCCCACGGCCTCAGCCCCTGCCAAGGGCACAGCAGCAGCTGCAGCTCAGAGAGGACTCAGCCCCAGCCATGGCCAAGCTGCTTGGCCAAGGCAAAAGGAGGCTCCCTGGCTGCCCTGCTCCCCTCTCCCTCAGCTCCTGACAGCTCTGCAGCCCCTCCTGCCATCCCATCTGCCCAGGCCAGCACAACAGCCCCGGCCTTGGGGCCCTCCAGAGCTGCTCCTGCTCCAGGCCCAGGGCCCATCCCAGAGCTGGGGCAGCCACAAAGCTGTGCCCATTTCTGTTCATTGCTGCTCTGATGAGGATGGATCCTCAGCCACTTGGAGGCTGCTGCTGAATTTTCCTTCTCCAGAGGCCTCTTCCTTCTTGAGCTCTTTATTCTGGAATTCAGTGACAAAGACTCATAAATATTTGTTCAAAACACCCAAACAAAGGAAAGCCCCTGGGAATAATTTTTCAATTCTTCTGTGGTTAATTAGACAGATTTCAGAAGTGTATTCCAAGTGAATATACTTTATTGAAAACAATGCAGACAGAACTCTTTTCTCCTGTTTTCTTTTCCTGTTTATAAATGGATATCACCAATGTCCATTTGATATTGATCCTCAATACCTTATAATGCAATCTGAAGAGATATGAAAATTGAGGTCCTTCATGGCTGACAATCAATCACACTTTGTCCCAAGCCTTTACGTCATCCAACCCCTGAGACTCCTATGGATCAGGAATGGTGTGGCCAGCAGGAGCAGGGCAGTGATTCTTCCCCTGTACTCAGCACTGGTTGGGCAGCACCTTGAGTCCTGTGTCCAGGTCTGAGCCCTCAATTTAGGAGAAATATGGAGAGGCTGGTGCATGTCCAGAGCAGGGGCAAGGAGGCTGGTGAGGGGTCTGGAACACAAGTCCTGTGAGGAGCAGCTGGGGGAGCTGGGGTTGTTTATCCTGGAGAAGAGGAGATTCAGGGGAGACCTCATCACTCTCTACAACTCCCTGACAGGAGGGTGCAGCCAGGTGAGGGCCGGGCTCTTTTCTCAGGGAACACCAGCAGGACAAGAGGGCACAGCCTTAAGCTGTACCAGGGGAGCTTTAGGCTAGACATTAGGAAAAATTCTTCACAAAAATGATGATTTGGCATTGGAATAGGCTGCTCAGGGAGGTAGGTGAGTCACCATTCCTGGAGATGTTTAAGGAAAGATTGGATGTGGCACTGAGTGCCATGGTCTGGGTGACAAGGTGGTGTTGGGTCACAGGTTGGACGTGATGCCCTCCAAGGTCTTTTCCAGCCTGGGAGATTCTGTGATGATTGTGACACTGCAGGGCCCTGGGGCAGCAAGGGGCCATTGTGACACTGCAGAAATGAAGGAAACACGTTTGACACCTTGGTGCCTCTTGGGACCAAGAGGCCATTGTGACACTGTGGAACCAAGGAGAGCATTGCTGCACTGTGAGACCTCATGGAACCAAGGATCCACTGTGACACTGCGGGGCCCAAGGTTCCAAGAGACTTTGTGACACCATGGGGTCCCATGGAGCCAAAGGGACATTGTGACACTGGGAGGCCTCATGGAATCATGGGGACCATTGTGACACTCTAGGACCTCGTGGAACCCTGGTGATATCAAGTAGGCTGGGAGTGTTGATGTGCTGGAGGGTAGGAGGGCTCTGCAGAGGGACCTGGCCAGGCTGGATCCAGGGCTCAAATCCAACAAGGTGAGGTTTAACAAGACCAAGTGCTGGATCCTGCACTTTGGCCACAACAACCCCTACAGTGCTCCAGGCTGGGCACAGAGTGGCTGGACAGCAGCCCGGCAGAAAGGGACCTGGGGGCACTGATGGACAGCAGGCTGGACATGAGCCAGCAGTGTGCCCAGGTGGCCAAGAAGGCCAATGGCAGCTGGCCTGGATCAGGAATGGTGTGGCCAGCAGGAGCAGGGCAGTGATTCTTCCCCTGTGCTCAGCACTGGTTGGGCAGCACCTCGAGTGCTGTGTCCACTTCTGGACCCCCAAATTAGGAACAACATGGAGGGTCTGGAGTGAGTCCAGAGAAGGGCAACAAGGCTGGTGAGGGGTCTGGAACACAAGTCCTGTGAGGAGCAGCTGGGGGAGCTGGGGATGTTTATCCTGGAGAAGAGGAGGCTCAGGGAGACAAGGTGGTGTCAGGACACAGGTTGGACTTGATGATCTCCAAGGTCTTTTCCAGCCTGGCTGATTCTGTGATTCCCTGAAACCACCCCTGGAGCAGGTGCAGGATGAGCCCTGGGCCTCCTCTTCAGCAGGTCCAGCAGTCCAGGTCCCTCAGCTTCTCCACACAGCCCCAAAGCCCATCCTGTCAGTCCTGCAGAGCCTCTCCAGCCCCTCCTCATTGCCCACAACAGGGAGCCCCACACCCAGACACAGCAGCCCAGATGTGCCCCCCTGGGCTGTGGTGCCTCTGGCAAGGGAGCAGCACGAGGCACTGCAGGACCCTGCAGACAATTCCTGCAGCACTTGGAGGATGATCCTGCTCCCCAAGGGACGTTCCCATGGTGCCAGCTCAGGAACTGAAATGGGGAGTGGGGCCAGAGAGGAAAGGGCAAACAGGGATGAGCTGTTTGTAGAGACGGGAACAGGGGTGGGCAAGAGCAAGAAATGTGGATCAGGAAAGAGGAAAGAAAGCAAAGGTGAAGAGGAACTGCTCAGGGCAGTTGAAGGCATATACAGCAATAAGGCAGATAGGCAGAATAAAAACGACAATATAAGAATAAATAAAAAGTAGAAGTAGAAGAACAACTAGAGGAACAAGAAGAAGCACATAAGAAGAAATAGTTATAATAAGAGGAAAATTAATAATAATAGGAAGAAGGATTATAGAAATACTATGATGAAGAAATAGTGGTAGTAGTAAAAATAATAATAAATTTAAGCATAGACGTAAGAAGAATAATATAGAGAATAAGAAGAATAAGAAGTAGAAGAAGAGGAGGAGGAGGACTACGAAGAAATAGAACTAGGAGGAAATAATTACAATAAATATAATAAAGTAATGATGATAATACTAATTTCTATTAATGTTATCAAGTTAAAATGCACATCCACACATCTTCTAGAGTCACAGTATAGTCTGGCTTCAGAAGGAACTCAAAAATCCACTCCTGAATAAAGAGGCTGAGACCAGCCCAGCCCAGCCCTCCTTCACCTGACTGCAGCTTTGGCCTGGGACTTGAGCTGCCAAACAGCACCTGAGGTACCATAAAGGTGACACCACTGATCAATTCTCTCTGCTCTAGGGACAAGGACACAGCACTGAGGCAGGAGAATGTATCCCAAGAAAGCCAAAGCCAGCAGCTGTCCTGAAAATCAGCTTGGGCCAGGCTGGGGCTGGGGGAGGCCGTAGCCCACAGGCTCATCTGCTGAGGCCACCTTTGCACACACTGCCCACAGCCAGCCAGGGAGGACGAGAGTTCTGGGGCTGTGGGGGAACCTCTGCTCACAGGCACTCAACACCCATCCTCCCTCACACAAACTGGCTCCGCTGGAAAATGCCCAGCCCGGGAAGGCCACATCCACGGCACATGGCCGTGAGGGACACCTGAGGAGGGGCCAGAATCCATCCCAGAGCCCCAAAGCGCTGCCCAGACTCACTGCTGAGGCCTTGCAGCAGAGCACTGCTCCTGATGCAAAGGGATGCAGCAGAGCCAGAGGCTGCTGCCAGAGCCTGTGTCAGACTTGTCCCTGCCAGGGGAGGAACCTGGGCCTTCCCCCCTGGCCCAAGAGTGTATGGACCCCCAGAACTCCGTGTTTGTGGGGCACCCTGAGCACCAAGAAGACAGAGATGTAGAGCATCCACACTATGCCACTGGGATCCATCTCCAAGGGATCTGGGGATGGTCTCCATCAGGGAGCAGAATTCCATTGGGATCCACAGAGTGCTGAGGTTTTCTACTTCATCTGGCTCTGTCACTCTCTTTCTCTCCCCCCACCTGTATTCTATGTTGGTTTTTCTCTCTCTGTCATTGTCTCTGCCTCTCATTTGCTCTTCAGTAAAATCCACACTATTGACTTTGGCACATGGTCTCATTTGCACCCTAACTGAGGCAGAGCCATTTCTGATCATTTCAATCAGTGGATCAGAACAAGGGGCTGGAAGCCCTCCAGTCTGGCTGCTGCTCCATGCCACTTCCAGGGCCTTGGGCTGCTGAAGGGCTGCTGGGCTGGGCCCTTTGTGACACAGGGGTGTTCTATCGGGTTCCTGGGTGATGAGGGACATTCTGTTGTCCTGGTGACATGGCACAGCCCCAACCTGCAGGGCTATAGAAGGGGTCCAGGGCCCTGCGCTGCCCAGTGCCAGGAGTGCCACTCACTCAGGAGGAAGCAGCTCCCGGGATCTCTGTGTGCCAGACGTTCTGCACTGCACATGGAGCACGAAAACGTGAAGCCCAGCTCCAAAGCAGCCAGCCCCATGGCCAGCAGGCTGGAAGACCAGGCCCTCAGCGGGCAGGGGCTGGCAGCAGGTGACAGCTCAGGCCTGGTAACATGCAGCAACGATACCAGCAGCTGCCAAGAGGGATCCCAAGGGGAAAGCTGCATTGGGCAGGTGCTTCTCCCAGAAGAAACCAGCACTTACCAGCAAGAGTCCCAAGGACAAGCCTGCACTGGGCAGCAGCTCTCCCCTGCACAAGTCTGCAGCGACCATGAGGTCTCCAACTGGGATGAATGTGTCCAGGAAGAGGTGTCCCACAGCCATGTCAGCAGCTACCAAGAACTGTCAGACTGGCAAGAATGCATCAAGCAAGAGCTTTCCCATACGGAAGACTCCGTTGAGCAGGAGGTGTCCAGAGGAAGTGGTTATGGAACCTGTTCCACCAGCAAATCAGGCTGTAGTCCCACCCTTGATCCTTCGGGAGCTGGCAGACACGAAAACACACATTTTGGGGTTGAAAATCTTCTGAAACATCTAAAAAAGGTAGTAATAGGAAAAGGAGTGACTGACATTGTACAATCAATAGTGAGCAAATGTGAAATCTCCTGTAAAAACAACCCTGACATGAGGAAAACAGATGTATTAGGAGTGACAAAGGTGGGGGATCTTCCTGGAGATTACTGGCAAATAGGTTTTGCAGAGTTACCACACAAAGAGGGATACTGGTACCTACTGGTATTAGTTGACACCTTCAATGGATGGCCAGAGGCTTACCCCTGTTGCACTAGCAAATGCCAGGAAGTGGTGACAATTTTGTTCTATCACAGAATTCCAAGGTTTGGGATTTCCTTGGGGATGTCATCAGATAGGGAACCACACTTCATTGCAGCAGTAGTTAAAGAGGTTAGCTGGATTTGGGGAATGACTTGGGATCTGCATACACCTTACTGACCCCAAGCGAGTAGTAAAGTTGAATGTGTGAATGGGACTCTCAAAACACAAATTAGCAAACTTTGTCAGGAAACATCCATGACATTGGTTCAAGCCTTGCCTAAAGCTTTACTGAGAATCCAGATACAACCGAGACAGAGGGATAACATCAGTCCCTATGAAATATTGTATGGCAGACCTTATCAAATTCCACTTATTGCAGGTGAAATTCACGTGAAGGGGAGACTTGATTTACAGAGATATCTGATGGCTTTAGGTTCCACTTTGCAGAAGCTCCAGAATTACATCGTGCTATCCAGAGCCATAGGACTGGACACACCTGCACATCCCTTCCAGCCTGGGAACTGGGTCTATATTAAGTAATGGGACAGTGATCCTCTACAAGCCAAGTGGAGAGGACCATCCCAAGTGCTGCTGACCACCCTCGCTGCAGTCAAAGTTGCTGGCAAAGGACCCTGGATTCACTACTCCAGAGTTAAGAAAGCTTCTGCCCCTGAAACAACTGTAAAAACAGAAACTGATGCAGACAAAAATATTCTTTAAATGATTCCTCTTCTGTGCATAAAGAACTATTCATGATAATAATTACTTTTCTTTGCCTGACTGTGCCTGACTGTAAAAGACACTATTACAGTTAGATATTTATTACTGTTCATTATTGTTTACTATTATTATTGCTAGTGTTAATTCATTCCTGTTAGATACTTATCTATTATTAGATATTTACTGGTAGATATGTACTGTTATTAGATACTTATCCATTGTTAGATATGTATTTACTATTAGATATTTATCTGTTCTTAGTTACTTGCTATTGTTAGATAAATTGTTAGATCTATTGTTAGATCTGTTATTAAATACCTATTATTAGTAGATATTTAGAATAGAGACTTGACAAGGTAAAGGCCTTGTCAAGCCTCTGAAGGGGGAAATGATGCCTTGGAGTTTAGCTTTTCTATTTTTCACATTCTCTGCTGTTTAATGTGTAACTCTGAAACTTCATCTTAGGTGTTAGTAGGTTCTCTTCACAGGTAGTTAGAAAAACAATCCCTTCCCAGCTAGAAAATCAAGCTCACACATTACCCCAAAGAAGCACAAACAACGTGGAAGGGAAGGGGGCAATGCAGAGGGCTGAGACTTCATAACCCTGGGCTGTGGTTGGACAATTGACCCCAATGTGCAGACGAACCAAAACTTATCAAAGTGTAAAACTCATGACCAGGATCCGCCTTGGATTTGACTTGGGTGGAGCCCCGGCCAGGCTCTTGCACTGCCCAAAGTGTATCCTTTCAATAAAACCCGATTTGATTCCTTTTGCTCTGCCTGCTCTCTGTTCCAGCTCAGCCTTCCCAGGCATCATCAGTAGCAAGTTAACCTCACGAGGAACAGGATAAATCCTTGTATGCTAAGGCACCTGCTTGTGACTTCATCTTACTGCTGGCAACCAGGAATCAGGATACTTGAATATTGACAGTGACTCTGGTCCCAATAATTCAGCGTTTCAGATCACCACTATCACTAATAGTAGTGCCCTTGCTAGACAGTGCCCTGGGGCAGTTTCTAGCCTGAGTCATTTTCACCTGCAGCTGGATGAAATACAGCTTAACTTCAAACAAGACAGAGGCTGATTTACAGCAGCCAGAAGTGTAGCTATATATTTCAAATATCTTTTCAACATTAAATAATAAATAATAAAATAAATAAATAAATAAATAAAATAACTAAATGCCTTTCTTTTTCCAGGCTTCCTTGAATGTGCAGAGTCTACAAAAATTCAGATCATACAAATTGCAGTACCAGAGAAAATTGTTCCAGCTGCCTCCTCATCCATTCATTCAACTTAGTCATCCAAAACACGCCAGGAAGACTGTACAGGTGCCATAAGTATCTTTATTTTTCAAGGCTGTATCCTGCCTGGTCATTGACAGAGATTTTGTGACAGTTGCTTGCACTGTCCATAAATATAGAAACCAGTAGTTTCTGGTTTCTCTTCTGGTCCTTTGTGAGAGTATGTGTGCATCACTGCCCCTGGAAGAATGGCTATCTCCCAGTGCATCTCAGTTTCTCTCCTGTAAGTCATTACAAGGATATCTCTTCAGGGAATTATGTGGACACCTGGAAATAAAAAAGAAAAGAAAAGAAAAAAAAAAGAGTATATTCTCTGGTACATGTTGTAGCTACAATCTGCTTCAACTTTGTGCTACAATGAGCTAGCTAGATTAGAAACTGAAAAAATGATAGGGAAAAATGAGAGAGATAATTTATACAAGCCAGAAACAGTGTAGAAGTAAACCTAGAAAAAAAGAAGACAGTTTTGAGGAAAAGCAAAGAAGAAAAATACCTGTTATGACTGAGACACAGACTCAGACTGACAGGGAATGTGAATCATTTATTCAAAGAAATGAGCTGGTTTTATACACTTTTTCAAGGCACAGTATTTCCTTATATGGCAATTCCCACTCCATGACCTATCTCATGTTGCCATGTCAGCAACTCGCTTTCTTAATGTCCTTCTATGGGGTGACCACATGTAATTCACCCGTCTGTCAGCTTCTGGCACACTCCTCTGCCATAGGGCTCTGCCTGTGACACCTCCTGCCCAGGTCAGGCAGAGACAAGCTGCTCTGTGCTGCTCTGTGCTGCTCTGTGCTGCTCTGTGCTGCCCTGTGCTGCTCTGTGCTGCTCTGTGCTGCTCTGTGCTCCTCTGTGCTGCTCTGTGCTGCCCTGTGCTGCCCTGTGCTGCCATGTGCTGCCCTGTGCTCCTCTGTGCTGCTCTGTGCTGCTCTGTGCTGCCCTGTGCTGCCATGTGCTGCCCTGTGCTCCTCTGTGCTGCTCTGTGCTGCTCTGTGCTGCCCTGTGCTGCCCTGTGCTGCCATGTGCTGCTCTGTGCTGCCCTGTGCTGCCCTGTGCTGCCCTGTGCTGCTCTGTGCTGCCCTGTGCTGCTCTGTGCTGCTCTGTGCTCCTCTGTGCTGCCCTGTGCTGCCCTGTGCTGCTCTGTGCTGCCCTGTGCTGCTCTGTGCTGCTCTGTGCTCCTCTGTGCTGCTCTGTGCTGTCCTGTGCTGCTCTGTGCTGCCCTGTGCTGCTCTGTTCTGCCATGTGCTTCTGCAGGTGCATTCCACAGCCCATAGCTCAACTCCATCCCATCCCATCCCTTCCCAGAAATACAGGTTAGAAAGAAGGGACAGACAAGATTTGTATATCTGTCAGTTTAGTAACTGAATTTCCCATAAACTTCTGTTGAGATCTGATTAGCTCTGCAGGGAGCAATATAAGTGGGAAAGCATTAGATGTAACTGAACTTGTGATAAATCTTCCTGCAGCCAAGCATTAGTCAGTCATATACTGATTTAACAACAAGTCATGATTACAGATTAATCCTGACTGGTACTTTCCGAATTATGGATAAAATTGATCGTTTAGTGTTGACTTCTACAATTGCCCAAGGTAACAGGATGGGGTTCTAGAGTAGGACCCACAGCTGGTCTGTGGGCTAGAGAGGGTTAATCAATGAGGTTTCTTTTGAGAAGTATTCTCTGACCAAGGCTATTGGCCTGGAGACCAAGAAGAGAAGAAGGAGAAGAAGATAAGCAAGAAGAAACCTGAGCTGGGAGAAGTATTTTTAGAAAAGTTTTGTGGAAAACAGAAGCATAGATGGCTTTACACCAATCAACTTTGTGTTGACCTATTGTAACCAATGGATAAAGTGTAAACTTTGTAGAGTGTATAAAAGACAGCCTGCTGTTGTAAGAAATGGGATATTGGCCTTCTGAGACGTAGTGTGTTTATTTGTATGTTGTGCCTGCCTCCATAGCAACAGGGTTCTCCTTAACTAAAGGAATTACTCAATTTGAGGCTGAAGACATAGAACTGCACACTTCTGACACAATTGGGATCATTAATATTGTCACAGAAGTGTATGTGAACAGCTTCTAAACCAGGTACTAGTCACATCCCATATAGTAAATTTCTTAACACCTTATTTAACATTTTAAAATCGAAGATACTAAGTTTTAAAACCAGCTGACTTTCTGATTTTCGGTTTGGAAGAATCCTTTTTGCCCTACTTTTCCAGATGTGATAAGCATTGCTCAAAGGCTTCATTCCTCTGGTGCCTGAAAGTAGAAATGCAGTATAAGAACATCTCTGGTGTTCTTCATGATGTTGGGTGTGATGAATAAGAGAAAGTAATAATTTATATGCGTGGTTGTTATTACACCTTAAAAAATGTGCAGCTGGTCAATAGAGAGAAGATTGTTTCTTTTCCTATGGTATCTAGACTCCATCTCTGTGATTCATTGTGGTTAGGATCTGTCATTTTTCATGGGTAAGCAAAACAGAAAATTAGGGAGCCTGTTTTCTTGAAGATGGAGATTCAATTGCCCAATTATCTCTCAGATAAAATATTTGTTGGAATCAAAATTCAGTTTTCTTATAAAGCTCTTGATTTTCATTTCTTTGAACCAAAAATTGTGCACTTTTTGAAAAATATAGGATGAATTAATTCTTCTTGAGTGACTTCACATACTTCTAAGCTTTAAGATTTAACTGAATTGACTTTGTACTGTAAACAGACACTGTTCTTGAACACCTCTTGTGCATATGTGTTTGATTTCCACAAGGGTCACATGCAGTTTCTATGCTAACATCATAAGGACACTTAGCATTAAACTTCTTAGGAGAAAGAAACCCGGTCCTGACATTTGTTTGGTGGAATCACAGAAGGTGGTACTTGCTTAGTACTTGTGTAGCTAGTGATATATCTTAAACGGTTTCTAACGAAGATCATTACAGATATTTCTGTAATTACAGCTATTTCTTTTGCCAAAGCTTAGTGTGTTTTCTTTGTCATCATCGTGATTCTTAAGTAATTTTCATCATGTATCAATATATATAATGCCAAATCACATATCCCTAGTGAGTATCCAGCCTGGCCTTGAACACTTCCAGGGATGGGGCATCCACAACTTCTCTGGACTACCTGTTTTAGTGCCTCAGAGTTAAGTATTTCTTCCTAATTCCTAATATGTAAATTAAACCTACTGTCTTTTAGTCTGAATCCATTCCCCTTTGTCCTGTCACTACCCTTGTAAAAAGTCTCTCTCCGTCTTTCTTGAAGGCTCCCTTTATGTTCTGGAAGGCCCCAGTGAGCTCATCCCAATGCGTCTTCTGGCGGCTGAACAGACCCAATTCTCTCAGCCTGTCCTTGTAGGAGAGGAGCTTCATCTTTCTGCTCATTGTGGTGGCCTCCTCTGGACTCACTCCAACAGCTCCATGTTATTGCTGTGCTGGAGCCCCAGAGCTGGCTGCAGCACTTGAGGTACACTCTCACTTCCTTAGAAAGGATGAGTTGCAATGAGGTGGACCTCTGACTTAATTTGTAAAATGTAGTGATTTCTGGGGCAAAGAGGTGATGAAATCCATCTTCATTTAATAATCCCATTCGTTTCAGAAGAAAAAGCAGCAACATAGAGAAGAAGTGGTTAGGGGATTTGCTGATAGATGGAGTAGGTAGTTCTCTTTTGCAACTCTGTTTTAGATCAAGAAAGAGATGCTAGTGAGTTTTTGGAGAAAGAGACTAGAAGTGATGACTCCAAAGTGTAAAAGACGAGTGAGAAAGAGGAATGTGATCTGGTGTGGGCACTAAAAGTGCAGACAAGAACCTTGAACAGTCTGTCAGTTAGAGTTCAGCACTTGTTTATTGTTATATAAATGCTATAAAAATATCTTACCAACGAATTCCTGCAAAAGTACAGGTGGCCTGTAAACCTGATTCGTATTGCAAGAACCTCTTGTATGATCCTAGAAAAGAGCTTAGTAGAGCTTGGTGCACATCACTGGCCAGGTTGAGGGAGAGGACGTCCAGCCACAGTGGTGCAGTAACTATCTGGTAGAAATAAAGCTTCCTAAGCTGGAAGGAGACACGAGGGCCTGAGGTCACCCAGCTGGATGATCCATCACCTGGAGGAGGGATATCTGGCTCACACAGTCATGCCATCTTCATCCAGGATGTGCCACATCTCCATAACCCCAATAGGCTGACTGATTTCTTTCCTCCTGCTTGGCAATTGGGAGATAACTGGCATGCACACAATGAATCTGACCCATGGGATCCAGACCAGTTGAGAAAACAGCTGAACTCTTCTTTCAGGTCACTTTGTCAGCAGAATTAGTCTGGCTTTAGAAAATTAAGTCCTAATTTAAAACTTTGCAAGTGCAAATTGAACTGCACCCGCTGCTGTGATGAATGTAGGTGGGTTTTTTCCATACAGGCATAAAAATGAGTGTTTCTCTCTAATGGTCAGTGTACAGGATATCACAACGTTTATTTAATTTCCAAGTGTGGTGGCTTTCCTGCTGTCACCTAAGGTAGTCTCCATTTTCTGCATAAACATTGTTTAATAACAGAATAGCAGGCTATCACCATAGATTCTGTACTTTTGTGTTCATCAGCTAAGTGTTTTTTAAGATGTGCATGACAACAACTGTGCTGCTACAAATGTGAGCACATAGAGAGCAAAAGGCAAATATTTAAGGTATACATTTATCTTAAAATCTCTTTGGTGAATACAAACAAAGCAAAAAGACCTTGAGCCTCCCTTGTATTGAGGTGATCTGGATGTTATATCCTTTGGACATTTCTCACTGTATGGTGAAATGACCCTGTATATCAAAGAAAATACTTATTTTCAGACATATTTTCATAGTTTTGAAAGATGGAAAAAAACCCTGAAGTGCTGAGAATTATAACATTAGCCTAACTTTTGAGCAAAATGATTTCTTTTATTCTAGTGTGAAGTAACCAAGATTCTGATTTTGTGTGATGATTTACACTCAGCTGTAATGTGGCTTGTTGCAAAATTGCTGTAATAAGAGTTGCAAATATCTATCAAGGAGAAGAGAGTAATTAGAAATAAAAGCCTGTGTAGGAAAACCCAATGCTATAAATAAGAATGTATGCTATAAATAAATAATGTATAAATATATAGATCCTAGAATGCCAATAAGCAGCACCTGGACAAGCTCTCCTGAATGTTCCACCAAGTTCAGGGGCCCAATTAAATGGTGGAAGATGATATTGTATTTCTGGGAAGCCAACTGTTCTCAGCATTACTCAAGGGAACCCATTGAGGTGTGAAGGTATTATGAACATTTCTCCAGCAGTGGGCTTCTAAAATTTCTCCTTTAGTAACCAAGGGTAATCTTCCCTTCAAAGAAAAACTCCTGATTTCAGACATTTCTTTTAGCAACAAGATAAATGATAATTATGTTGGTTTTGTCTAACTTTATACTTCTGATAAACCAGTGGTTTATTCTATAGGTTTTTGAGCAGTATTTTAAGGAATGTTTTAATAGGATGCAAGTCTGTAATTTTTCTCATATATTTGAGGAATTTTGGAATTATTTTAGGTAATCTAGGTTTTCTTTTTTTCAATGAAGAAAGCAAATAGTAAAAGAGAACAGATATGCTCATGTGAATTCTCTAGACACTCCCAGAAAACAGCTGTCATAGGGAGGATTGGACTTGTCATCTGGAGCAAGTTGTCTTGCTATGTATTCCTATCTATAGGTACAGCATAAAGAAATGATAATGATTTAGATTAGGCATGTAACTTTTAGACAGCTAAAGCTGAGCCTGACTTCTAATTGTTGCTTTAAAAGAGTCATTCTCGTTGTTTAGAACCCTTGATTTCCTTCAATTGCATGTGATAGAAATCTATTGAAATCAACCTCTTTTCATGTTCTTGTTTCAGCTGCTGAGGAGCTGTTATTTGTCAATCCCTTTCACTAGCAGTGCCAGTATAAAGTTTTTGATGCCTATATTGATGCTGTCAGATGGTAGCTGGCAGGCTCATTGCTTTGGGGATGCTAAAACTTCATGTGGGAACAATAGGAAGCAGGGCATTTTCAGGGCAGAGAAATCCACCAAGGGTTCCTATATGTGTGCAGAGATGATCTGTTGCTGTGGAAATAGTGAAAGTCCTTGAAATACAGTGTCATTTCCTTCTTTTGAAGTCCTTCCTGAGCATCCTCTTTTGGCATTTGGATCGTGGGACAGAGGATCTTTTGTTATGTAGCACTGTGGCATATTTTTAAAGAAATCGGACCTTTTTGAACATAAGAATTAACACCTCTAGACATGATTATTGGTCCAGTAAGGACAAAAATTGAAGGCCTGGATTTTTTACCGGAGAGAACTCATTCCCAGGGGATCTGGGGAGACCAATTCTTGACAGATTCATGAGGAAATATATCACAAGGGAAATGTTTGTTCCTTTTGCATAGGCTTCAAGCCCCACAAGCCATCTGTTGATAAACTGCCTTCTGAGGAATGCTCTTCATCTCCTGCAGCCCAGGTATATTCCCCTTCCAAAGGGCTGATCACATTGGGGCCATTGTGGAAAGCATAGGACAGTGTGGGAAATGCCTGAGGAGGTAATAAGCTTGTTTCCCTTTTGCTTGGAATCGTGGATCAAAGGCTTCTGGAATTTTCACAGGTAGGAATAATTTGCTAGTACAGAGATCCATCTAATTAAATTAAGTAGCTGCTTCCCAGGGTGCACATACTGTGCACACACTCTTACAGATGTACCCCTGAATCCAGTATGCAGGCATGGATTTTTGCCCTTTCCTGTTTTCTCTTAAGTTTAGAGGCTGAAATTTTATATGGGGAGGGGGTTGTCTTTCTTGTTTGGAGATGCTAAACACTTTAATGGACTTCTGTGTTTTGTAGACTCCTTTTTGAAACATTGTGGGAAAAAACCTACTGCATATTGTTGAAATTGCACTTTCAAAACTGTTTTTGTTCTATGCACATGCAGTTCACAAGCATAAAATAGAAACAAGTTTAACAAATATGACTTTATATATCAGCTGTGAACATTACTGTGTTTAAATGCTCTTGGTGACTTAAAACACAGATATAAGGGATTTCCAAATCCATCAGACTCCTTTCAAAATCCTTGCTGTTATAGTTGTATAACTAAAACTAGTGCCTACATCTTTGATATGGATTTAAAATATCTATAGTGTTTACTTAGAGGTTATTAATGCACTTATCCTTAAGCTTCTGATTTTTCTAGCTCTCACCAGGTCAGATGGGCTTTCATTCATGAAGGACATCTTTAGTAGGTTTTCTGGGGACAAATTTCTGCTTAAATGGATTCCTTAGGTGCCTTAATTAAAAAAACTTAAGAAAAAGAGATAAATGCATGGAGATCTATTACTGATGTCAAATATGCTGGATAAACAATGATGTGATGTACTCAAAACTAATCTTAGAATTGGTAGCTGAGACAGCTCAAGCATCCAACAGTAGTGCTCAGTGCAGGTAAAACACGGCAATGTCTGGTGCTGGTGATTTTTAAGGTCGTTGGTAAAGTTGTGTACATTTGCTTGTACAACAGTTGTCATAGGTGACTTTTAGCTAAAGAGTTCATATCATCCTGTTGGTCATCATCAAAGAGGGAGTTGAATTCAGAGGGGCAGCTTTTCAAAGACGAAAATACTGGCCTCTGTCAACTGATGCACACTATTCCAGTATTACATATTTCTTGTCTTGTCCACAACAGAGAATATTCATCCTAAACCTCAACCCTTTCCTAGCAGCCAGTTTCCCTGGTAACAAAGACAATGATTCACTGAATTAGACCAGGGTAACTATGGAGCCATACTACTGACTTCATTTGAGGCAAAATTCTGATGTACCTGGAAATAGAACTGGTGTTGGTAGCATTACATGAGCTCTTATTGGAATCTTTTTTCACCTCAGTTAACTAATCCATGACCAGTGAGCCAAATAAAGTCCCACCCCACACTTTGCCTCATCCTGGGTTCAGATTCCTGACTGTCTTCTCTATCAAGTGATTAAAATGCAAGGCATATCCAATGATCTGAAAAGATTTCTCTGTGTTCCTGAGTCATTGCCATGTTGCCCCAGGATAAGGCTTTTCAGCATATCTGAAAGAGGGTGTGTGTCTCTTCTGCTAACTAGGACATGTTAGATGAAGATTTCTCTCAGAAGTATCTTAATTCCCCTCCATGTTTTTTCTAGAGAGCCAATCCCCTTAGAATCCCATTGAAATTAGAGTTATATTAAACTCAAGTGAAATTAAGGCATAGCTACCAGTGAACTTAACAAAGTTTCAGTGAGTATTGCAGCATCAAAATTTGAGAGACCAACAAATCATGACCTCCTGCCATGTTAGCACCTGAATGCTTACCCAGGCTTCAGGCATGCCTTGTAACTGCCCTTGCCATATGTCCATATAATGCCTTTAGTTAATTCCCTACCCCTTACATGTGCAGCAGGTAGTCTTTCATTTCTTCCCTCCATTCTCTCAGCTCTGAATTAGAGAAATATTGTTCAGCTCTTCATTTTATGATACTTTGCTTGCTTTTTCCCCTGATTTTTGTAGCACTGCAATACTATTTAGCTTCATGTCAGCCACAGCTGAATTGAAGTTGCTCTATTCAATCCAGGATACTCAAGAGGGAATAGCCAAATAATAAAGCAGCACATGATCTGTGTTTAGCAATTGAGTTTGCTCGCTTCAGTTTGTAATCTGTAGCTGCTTTTTCATGATGCTGTTAATTCAAACATCAGCACTACTTGAGCATCATTTCATGTGGGTTTTTGATAGGCTAACAATTTGGAGTTTGTAGTATTGTTGAAGTCAATTTTGTTGTAAAAATGTTCAAGTTCTATCTTGACTCAACACTGCACTCAATAAAATCCAAAATTAGAAATACTTGTCATTAAAACGTCATCATTGTCATCTAAATTGCTGCCCATCTGAATCAGGCTGAAGTGCACAATGTATTGATATGCAGAGATAGTTTCAGACTCTGCAAGTTCAAATATTTCTACATATTTCTCTATCAGATACACTCATTTTGTTGCTGAAAGTTTGCTTCTCACACTATAACAGCTGGAGACTTGTTTTGCTTTAAAGAACATAAAATAACTGGGAGAGGTATCTGGAGCTGACACACACACACACATGAAATTGTGCCATGCTCTCAAGGCAACAAGCCAACACCAGATTGACTGCCACAGCATCTCAATGCCCTGACTCTTCCCCTGCTTGCCAAAATTAGGCTTGCATGAGTGCCAACATCTGGTGCAAGCTGTACTGTATTTTGGATCTGTGCCTTGCCATCAGCTGGAAGAAAGACTATGAATGAAAGCCTGGAACTGAAAGGCATTTGATTTTGTGAGCTGTAGGGAACATAACATTTCTGTTTGTGTCTACTCATCTGAGTATTTCACATTAGATAATAAACTGAGAGGACTGCATGTATCGAAATCTAAACTAGCTACTTAATGATGGAACTTTTTATCAATTAGTCAACAGCTAGCAGTCAAACCTAATGGCAGCAGATGGACTTCATGGTGTCTATTCCAAACCCTTTGTTCCTCTGCTAGTCCCTCCAAATTACACTCTTGTTGCAACCTCTTTATTTTAAACAAGCACAGTTACCTTCTTTTTCCTACAATTTGCTCAGCTGCTTTACCCAGAGGGTTCTATGGCAAGGGATGACAAAGGCTTAGTCTGTTGTTGGACCACTGAGTCCTCGCTGCCTCCGTTGTCCTTCCAGCACCCTGGCTTTTGAAACAAACATCCAGATTCTCATCTGTATTTTCAAAGCTGATGAAGGATTTTCTCAGCACTGCATTCTTCTTTGAGAGGTTTTTCATTTGTCCTCTCTAGTTACATCTACATTGCCATCTGCCCACGAATGCCAAGTGCCCTCAACCTGGCCTGGGATCTTCCCTTTCTCTGAGATGTGTCCTTTACAACAGAGTGGGTAATAACAGAAAATAGGACCAGACATGCAATCATTATTTAGCCCGCCTGCAAGTATGAAACACAGACTCCACAGCTTCTCTTACTTCAGTGTTTATTTTTGGGCTTGGTTTGGGGATTTTTGGTCAGTGGGGTTTCTCTGTTTAGTTTTGATCACTTGATGGCTAGGAGTTTAGCACGCTAGCCTGCTGTGTCTCTGTCCATGTGTTAGTTGTCTGTCCCTTGGCAGCAGCATTCAGGTATGGTTGGCACTCGCAGCTCCCTGACTATGACAGTCACTCAGCTGCAGTCTCTGAGCTGCTGTTCTACACCTGCCTCTGGCCACAATGGCCGCTGTGCTTGGGCCTCTTTTTCAGCTACTCATTTGTGTGTCTGTTTCATGGGCTGGGCTCCTTGCTCACCTATGGTTTGGGTTTTTACTAGCAGTGACTTCTGTAATGGGCTGTGTCATGCTACCGTCATCTTCCTGTCATCTTGCAATGTGCCTTTGTAGTTCCACTCGTGCAGCAGTTTACTCCTGCTCCCGAGGAGGAAGGTTCACACATCATGAAGATTGGTTGCTTATGTTTTTGGAATAGTGTACTGAAGTCCCTCCAGGACACTGGGCAGGAGGTTGTCCTTAGTACCAACCCTGAGTTGGGAGCACCCCCTGGTACTTTGTGGGTGAATAAGGGAAGATATCAGTGAGAGCCTTTCACACTTGTTCTCACCATTTGAATTCTGCTGCTGAGACATTGACTTACTGCCTGAACTCGGTCTGGTGGTTCTTCTGTATCTTAAAAATGGGATTTAGGTTTTTTCTATTACCTTTGTTGTCTAATTCTAATTCAGGTGGTCTGCATGGCTCCTTATCTCTGTGCCTTATGACATTTGTTGACAAGATAGTATTAGTAAAAACCACAAATCACATTACATCAGACAGCCATATATGAACTTGAGTGCTAATTTCCCATGTTAAAAAATAGACTAGTTGCATGTAGTTTTTGTCAAACTATCCTCTGAGCTTTTTGGGAGCATTCTGGGCATGAAGAAGCTGTCCATAATGTGCTGTTCCTTTCACGTACCAGGAGAAATCAGACATTATTCCAGAATATCCAGAGGAAAGTATTGAGGTCCAATATTAGACTGTGAACTGTGATTTTTTTTACAAAAAATAGAACCACTTCTGTGAGATCAGACTTGAAACATTTCTAGAGTATCAGATATAATCCAATGGATGGGAATGCTTTACTGGCATTTGCAGGTAGATGTTGCGCTTTCCTCACAAAATCTTCTCAGATGTTGTACTTGTGGCCCTCTCTGGATATTCGATTCTGTGAACAGCTGCTGAACATTCAGATTGATTGTTTTTCCTTCACATCCTATTGAAGAGTTCGTTGATGCTTCTGCAGTCTGGTGGCATTTATATTTGAGCACATCCTGAGCCTGTGTTCCAGCCCAAAGCTGTTCTGTAGATTCAAAGTGCATCCAAGCCAGCCCTGTGCTCAGCAGCAGACCGTAGGAGACCTCGGGGGTCCAGAAGAAGCATGTGCTATGAGCTCTAAATGAAAATCTTTGGAGTGCAGAAAGTCTGGACAAGTCTATTCCAGTTTGGTAGCAGCACTGGATGCTCAGTGTTGGGCTCCATCATCCATCAGCACAGCACACAGAAGATAAAGCACTCAAATGCAAGGTGTACTTATGCAAACAGAGGGGACAAACCAGGCACAACTAAGAATGTTGCTGTCCTTTATTACTCAGTCTAAATACTATTACTTAGCTACAGGCCCTGCTGAGCCTCTGGATGCAGAATAAACATTGATACCTTAAAGACCTAGAAATAAAACAACATACTTTTGAGACAATATTCCTGTAAGAGGTCATATAAAAGCTGGTCTTTACTGGGGGCCTCCAAGGGGCAGATATGGAAAATGCCTACTCTCACATGGGATAAATACAGTTTTATGTTTAGAAAATTAGCATAATTGGAAAAAAATACCCAGTTAGAGATACAAATAGTGAAGTAATTTCCCCTTTTGGTTCCACCTTTTACTGTAGCCTCCATTTTGATAGCAACTAAACTTTGCTTGTGAAATGTTTCTCAAAGAGCTGGTTTCAACCTAGGCTCCCGGGAAGAACCAAGATAGGAGAAGGACCTTGGATGCCCCAGCTTGGAGCCTCTGGAATGTGTTTTGTCTTTCTACCCATCAGGGTAGGAAGGAGTACTGGGGCTAGCTAAGAAACTATATAACTATACAACAATAGAGCTATGAATATATATGAAGAAAAAGATAGAAAATAGATTTAAAAATATTTATATATAAAATATGTATTAAAATATGTAAAAATATAAAATATAAAAGTAAAAATAATTCTGAAATCAATATGGTTGTTGTGGCAGCAAGCTCAGCTGCTCATGTTTGTAGACAACACATGCCTTCACTACCCCCTCAGAGGCAGGATGTAACAGGTCTGTTTCTACTTGCTGACTTCACCAGGCCCAGATCTTCGTAGAACCTTGGTACGATTTGGGTTAGAAGATCATCTTGTTCCAAGAACCTGGCATAGACAGGGTCACCTTCTATTAGACTAGGATTCTCAGTGCCCTGTCCCTACTGACCTTGAATATTTCCAGAGATAGAGCATTCACAGCTTCTCTGGGCAACCTGTTGGTGTCTTGACATTACTTCAATAACTGCTGTCTTCAGAGTGATTCAACAATTTTAAAACTGGGAAACAGTACTCAAAACTTTTCCAATATGTTCATGCCAGCACGAAGATTTCTTTTAAAAGTAATTCTAAAATAATTAATCATCATTTTCTTTTCCTTTTATGTTTATTTTTCCTTAGTTTTAAAGTTATTGATGCAACATTTAAGACAAGGGGTGTTAGGCAATATACACTAAAGAACTTCTTCAGCCCCATCCAGTACATGCTTGGTTGCAAAAAGCAATGCTGAATTTCACTAAAGTTTAGAGTTTTTTTCTCAATTTTGATGAAGGAAGAAAGTGGATTTCCTACCAAGAGAAGTTGAAGTGCAGCAGTGATGTCAATGTCAGTCAGGCCCTTGAAGGGATGAAGGCTTCCTGAGGAGCTGGATGAGCTAGAGCGGAGCAGGAGCCCCAGCTTGACCAACTGCACCGTTCTTAACAGAAGGCCTGCACATCCCAGAGTAGAAGAGCACACGAGTCCCATGACCATCCCACAGCAGCAGCATCGAAGGGGCCGCAGCTGCGTGGGGTGCCCGTGGGACTTGTGACATCAAAGGGAGGGATGAGTGTTGGAGACAGAGGCAAGGAACTCATGAAACACAGGCAAAGAATGCCTTTGAAATACTTGTAGTGTGTCTCTGTCCTTGTTTGAGAAGTGACCATCCACAACCTGGAAGGGGGCGATGTTGTTTCTACAGTGTTTTTTCCCATTAACGTGTTTTAAAACACTCTTTATTGTGCTCCCCCGTGCCCCGTTTTTATTTCTGGCCACCTGCATCTCCAGTTGAGCTCTCACCACACCAGATTTCTCCCTACAGTGACAAGAAGCACCTGTGTATTCTTCTCGTGGCCTGGGTTCCACGGGGCACACAGCTTC
Source organism: Sturnus vulgaris (assembly GCF_052056855.1). Lineage (NCBI taxonomy): Eukaryota > Metazoa > Chordata > Aves > Passeriformes > Sturnidae > Sturnus > Sturnus vulgaris. The sequence continues at coordinate 1,338,844 of NW_028276728.1, read as the reverse complement.
CTTTTCCATCCCAGAGAAGATGTCTGTTCAGGCAAGGCAGCCTGGTGCCTCGCCTGCTCGGCTTCCGACAGCTGGGAATGGCCTGCCCCTGCGCCCGTAGGAGGTGATGTTTCAAAAGTCACCAGCCCTGATGGGCGCCAGCACATTCAAATACATTTTCCCCAGGGACCTTAGAGCCTGAAGTCTGCTCTCCTCATGGCCCGGGCTGAGGTTTTGCTGGCCCTGTTCCTCTTGTCAGAGGTGTGAACCTCGCTGCATTGGCTGTGGCCGTGGCCAGGATGGGCCCAATGCCCACTTGGCTCAGGGCACGGGGGGCTCAGCCGGTGGCTCGGCTCTAGGGGCCCTGAGCTGGTGAGTCCTGGGCTGAGGGGAGCTCCCCCCTTATTGCCAGGAGGCTCCCTGGGGAGGAAGAAGGCTCTGCCACGAGCCACGAGGCCTGGCCTGCATTTGCGTGCTGGCGATTTGAGGGAAAGAAAGAGCATGAGTTCATCAGGGCTCAGGGTGAAATGACGTTTTGGTGCTTCTGGCTCTTCTCCCAGCTTTGGTAGCAGAGCAACCTCTTTGCCCCTGCCACGCCCTGGCCCTTGGAATGCACACAGAGCCCTCCCTTGTTTCACTTCAGGAGACGCCCAAGTGGGCGCCTGGGTTTGAAAGGACAGCTGTTGCTTCAGTGTTGCCTTTCTTGTCTTGTTAAAGGCCCTCCTAGCTGTGCTCCAGCCTGTGCTGGAAGACACAAAGTTACCATGCTGAAGGAAAGGCCTGGAAAGCTTGAAGAAGGCTGAAGGGAGCACCCGAGGGATTAGCCCTTTTCCCAAGAGCTTTCTTTAGCTGAAGCTGCTGACAAGGAGCAGACTTGACACTCCGCAATGGGTTTGTGTTTGCTTTATTTTTTGGGTCCTGCGTGGGACTTGGGAACTGGGTGCTGCAGGGGCTCCAGCAAGGCGTCAGAAACGCCCGCCCCACACCCAAGGGTGCCAGAAGATCTGCTCCAGCTCTGGCCTGTCCTTGGGGTGCTTGGACAAACACCAGCGGATCAGATGTTCGCACTCTGGGGAGAGAAGCCAGAAAGTGACGGTCACTTGCAGAAGGCTCCTGCCCAGCTGCGCCAGGGCCACGCCGGGCTGCGCGCTGCCATCTGCCAAAGCCTGCCTTCGTCAGGCCAGATACCAACCTCGGGAGAGCTGCAGCCCGAAGAAGAGCTGCCCCGACACGATGTGGCGGTTGTTCCTGAAGGGGAGGCTCCCGCACACCATTTCATACAGCACACCCAGGGACCAGACGGTGGCTGAACGGCCCTGGTAGCAGCCAAGGCCGATCCACTCGGGTGGGCTGTACGCGCGTGTTCCTAGGGGAGACAGGCGGCGCTGTGCAGGCGCAGGCCGCTGCCTTCCAGAGCCTGGCGCCGGCCTCCTGGCTGAGGCAGCGGCTGCGCTGGCAGCTCCGACTTCCCCTGCAGGCCAGCCCACGTCCCCCAACCATCTGGCCAAAGCCAAGAAACCATTCTGCAAGGTGAAGAAGGCCGGCGGAGCAGCCCACACCCTTGTGGGCCAGGCAGGCCGAGGGGCCGGGGCCCAGCTTTTGCAGCCCCGCTCTGTGGGCAGGGCCAGCAGCTGGCTCCTGGGACACGTGGCATCCTTGCCACAGGGCAGCCGGTTGAAGGCCGCAGCCCGCTGCCCGGGAGGGAATGGGGCCGTGCAGTGCCTGGCACTGGCAGCAGGGCCCAGGCTGGGGGTTCACTGGCAAATTGTGTGTAGGCCCGCTCCTGGAGGAAGGTGCCACAACCAAAGTCAATGAGCTTCAGCTCGTGACGCTCCGGGTCCACCAGGAGGTTCTCTGGGTTGATGGTGCAGGACGCTGCAGGCGGTGCAGTGCCACACGGCCTCCAGCACCTGGTGGAAGAGCCAGCACACCACCTCCTCTCTGAGGAACCCCTGCTCCTGCAGGAACTGCAGGAGATCCTGCGATGCCTCGGGACGCTCCATCACCAGCAGGAAGCTGTCAGGCAGCTCAAACCAGTCGAGCAGCTGGATGATGGAGCGGTTGCCAGACCCCACCATCTCCATCAACACGATCTCCAAGGGAACACGGGTGCCATCGGGCTGTGAGGAGGAGACAATGCCTCCAGCAGGCCTGATGCTGCCCACTAGATGAGGTGTCCTCTGGCTGGGATGCCCCAGTGCCCGCCCCGGGCAGCCCCCCTGGTGCTTGGGCTTCCTGCCAAGCCCCAGGGGATGCTTGGGTGGTGCCCCTTGCCCGGCCCCACCACCGATCTCTGGCATCCCCAGGCCTGCAATGCCCTGACTCGCCCGCAGAGCCCACGCCCACCCCGCCCCGCTCAGCCTGCCATCCCCAACCTGCCACTGCCAGGGTCCCGGGCTTATCCCTGCCGGCCCCACCCCGCCCCGCCCTGCCCTGTCCCTCTGGACCCGCTCACACACCAGCTCGTCCCACTGCAGGATGCTCTCCTGGGCCACACGTTTTATGGCCACCTGCAAACCATCGAGAGAGGGGGGATGAGATCAAACCCTGCCCCTCCCCACCCTGTCCCTCCTCTCACGCCCGGCCTTCGCAGCCACTTACCGGGCTCCCATCCGAGAGGTGCATGCCCGAGAAAACGGTGCCAAAACTGCCACGTCCCAGATGCGGGGCCAGCTGGTACAGCTCCTGCAGCTGCTTCTTTTGCCCTGGTGCCAAGAGCGAGCCATCAGCCTCACGCCCAGGGCCCCCCCCTCCAAATGTCCGCCAGGCAGGCGGGCTGGGCCAGCGAGGGCCACGCTGTTCTCACCTGCTTCCTGCTGCACGCCGGGCTGCGGCCACCGCGGGGCAGCCGTTGGGGTGGCGAGTGGCACAGCTGGGGCAGGGCAGGGCACAGAGGTGGCTGCAGGAGCCACGGTGCAGCGGGGCAGGGCAGCACTGTCGTTGGCCCCGGCATCACGGGCTGCACTGTGATGTTGAGGACAGCCGGGGCTACAGCCCAAGGCATCACAGAGGGGGGTTCCAGGAGCAGCTGCAAAGCAGACAGGGCTTTTTGAAGCCTCTGAAGCCTTTGGCATGGGAGGCATTGGAAGCAGCCAGGGACTAGGCTGTTCTCAGGGGCCCTGGCCTGGCCTGGGCATGCCCCTCAAGAGCCCCGGGACAGCCTCAGACAGCTCCCAGGCACATCTTACCCGCTATTAGAGAGGCCTTTGTGGTGGTCGAAGGCTGTCTTGGGCCAGCTTCCTGGAGATGGAGGAACCCCCTTGGTGTCTCGAGGGTCGTCTCCACCTCCAGGCTCAGGCTATTGCCAGCTGGCAAAACTGGCCCAGCATCCTGGCAGCTGTGGGCCTACAGCTGCTGTCCCCGGGATGCTCGCTGCTCTGCCAGCTGCTCCTGTGAAGCCTCCCCTGGTTCGGGCTGGGCTCCCACTGGGACTTCTGGGCTTTCCCCGGTCCCGTCTATGGTCAGGGTTGTGCCTGTGTTCTTGACGCCCAGGGAGCTGGGAGACCTGTCCACGGGCTCTGCACTGTCCACAGGCAGAGAGGTCTCACTGCGCCTCTGCAAGGGATGGAGGCTGTCAGAGATTGCAGAGGCTCCTGGCAGGATGGAGGCTCTCTGATGGCCTGAGGTCCCCGCAAGGATGGCATGTGTCCGCTGGTGTGCCATCCTTGCAAGGGTTGAGGCTCTCCCAGGGATGGAGAGAAGCCTCTTGGGGTGATGGAGGCTTCCTGAGGAGCTGGACGAGCCACAGCGGGGCAGGTGGCCTCGCTTCACCAGCTCCTCCAGTTCCTTCCACAGGGCCTGCCACATCCCACCGTAGCGTGGCGTATGTGTCCCCTCGCCATCCCAGAGCAAAAGCATCAGATCCTGCAGCTCATGGGCCACGGCCACAAAGGGGCCTCAGCTGCAGGGGCTGCCCAGGGGGCTCGTGGGAGCCCATGGGCGCTTGCGAGGGGTCGCCCGAGGCCTGGATGACCCAGGAGCCACAGGGGTTCCTGGGTTCCTCCTTGAGCCTCTGGGCCAGACCATGGGGCACTTGCTCCTCTTTGGTCTCCTTGTCTGCCACCACCATGGTTGCCAGTGGCCAATGGCCCAGCAGACAGCCGCAGTGGCCAGCAGCAGGAGAAGCGCAGTCATTGGCACGTCGCCATCACCCATGGCTCCGGCACGTCCCATCACGACTGCACTGGCAGCTGCGACTGCTGGCCTGTCTTATATAGTGCCAGCGTGGCGATGTCACAGTGCTGTGGCCAGCACATCACAGCCCTGCCTCACGCCAGCGCTCAGCCCCTTTGTGCCATCACAGCCCCACCCGCCGCAGGGATCCGCAGAGCGGCTCATGGCTGAAGATGCACGTGGCCAGAGAAAGCCTGGAAGTGAGAAGCCTGGAAGTAAGAACGGGAGCTCAGCCCGTTGCGATGAATCGCTCCCTGGAGCCCGTGGCATGTGAGGAGGAGTGCTGGTGCCAGCAGTGTCCAGCCCACTGCTCCCAGGATGCTGCAGCATTCCCAACTGGAAACACCCACCACTCTGTGCCCGAGCAGATCCTCCAGAGACAAAAGGAGTTGAAGTTCCTCTGTTACTGGGGAGCTCTCCTGAACTGGCTGTCAAAGGCAGGAAGAGATTTTTGTTAGCAGCTCACTGACATCTGCAGTGCCTCTGCTCTAAATAAATCAGGATTTGCCAAGGAGCGTTCATGGTGCTCCCACTGCTCTGGTTTTGACTGCCATACAGTTTCTTTCTTCTCATTAGCTGGCACGTGTTGTGTTTGCAAGGGAATGCTGTGGATCAAACACAGCGGGTGGTTTGCATTCTGCTGAGCAGGGCTTGGCATCTTCAAGGACTTTGCAGTGTCCCTTGGTACGATGCAATGTTTTCCACTGGGAAGGCGATGCCTAGGAGAGGCTGCTGGGAACAGAAGCTGGACAGTGTTAAGGGAATCAAGGAGGTGTTTATTAAAAGGCCTTCGAAGGTTACACCTTGGGCAGTGTAAGAGCCCGGCCGTGGCTCTACCCAGGATGGACGCAAGGTGGAGGAGCGGTCACAGGTATTCACACTTTTCTAAGTTTAGGTCCATTTCCATTCTTGGGGTTCATTGTCCAATGACAGCTTCAGGTCATGAAGTTCCTTCCTCCCAGATTGCTTTCTTCAGTTCGCTGTTGTTTACACTCTTGGGCCTGAAGCTGCAGTGGTGTCCTTGGTTCTCAGGCTGGAAAAGGATTGTTTTGTCTGACTAAACTGTGAAGAGAACTTGATATGAAATTCAGAGTTACACACGAAGGCAGTACAGAACTTGCAAAATACAAAAGCTAAAACTTAAGGCATCAAAGGGTGGGATGAGTGTTGAAGACAGAGGCAAAAAAGGCATGAAACATCTGTACTGTGTCTCTGTCCTTGTTTGAGAAGTGACTATCCACATCCTGGAAGGGGACGATGTCATTCCTACAATGTTTTTTCCCATTAATGTGTTATAAAACACTCGTTATTGTGCCCCCCCCCCCCCCCCGCCCCCGTTTTTATTTCTAGCCACCTGCATCTCCACTTGAGCTTTTACCACACCAGATTTCTTCCTACAGTGACAAGAGGCATCTGTGTATTCTTCTCCTGGCCTGGATTCCACGGGGCACACTGCTTCCTTTTCCATGCTCTTTCCCAGAGAAGTTGTCTGTTCAGGCAAGGCAGCCTTCTGCCTCACCTGCTTGGCTTCCATCATCTGGAAATCGCCAAGAGGGAGCCATCAGCCTTGCGCTCAGAGCCCCCTCTCAAGGAACCCACGAGTCAGGTGGCTTGGGCCACCACGGGCCATGTTGCTCTCACCTGCTTCCTGCTGCACACCAGGCAGCGGCCACGCCTGGCAGCCATCGCGCCGGCAAGTAGCACAGCTGGGGCAGGGCAATGCACAGAGGCGGCTGCAGGAGCCACAGTGCTGCAGAGCAGGGTGGCACCATGGCTGTCCCAAGTGTCATGGGCTGCACTCTGCTACTGAGAGCAGCCGAGGCTACAGCCCGAGTTCACACCCTGCTCACAGCCCCAGGGGTGTCCAGGGACACGAGTCCTTCCCTGGCACACACACACACACACACACACACAGAGAGTTCATTGCATCACGGGCAGGGGCTCCCTGGGCTCTTCTGCCACTGCCAGAGCCTGGCACGGAACTCAGCCCTGCGGGTGTCACCATGCCCTGCCCGAGGTGCCCCACGGCCGGAGGGATGGACACAGGGAGCTCTGGGCACAGGAGCTCATCCCAGCCCTGCATCCAGGGGTTCCCAGGGGATGTTACTCTCTGGGAACTCCAGAACAGCTGAAGGTGTTTGTGTTCACTGGTTTCATGTCCCCTCACACATACACAGGATGTTCAGGGCTGTGGAATGTCCCTGCACTGCAAACACAGACTCCTGACCCGGTCACTTGATGTCCCTCCAGGGAGGGAAGAACAACCTCTGTGCCCTGGGGTGAGAGGCCACTGCTGGGAGCGGCGCTGGCTTTGCCAGGGCACTGCTGGGACAGCCCCACTCTGAACACTGCCACACTTGTGCTGGTCACTGCTGCTCTCCTCTCCAGGGTGCTGTGCTGGGAGCATCCATGAGAGCAAACTGGGAAGGCGATTGAAGCTTTCAGGCCCTGCACTGGGGAGATGCCCTTGCATGATGGAAATGTTGTTGCAGAGCCCAGATCTGTCCCTGCAGTGCCCACGGCCTGTCCCTGCCTGCAGTCCCTGGACAGTCACACAGCAGGACTGGGGCTGAGCTGAGAGAGCCCTGAGGCCTTAAACCAGCCCAGGGGCTCTGAAGGGGAGTGTGGAAGACAAGGATGGGGAGGTTATGGAGCAGAAGCCCTGGGGCTGCCAGGCAGTGAGGAGCACTGGGGTTTTCTTTTCACCCCAGCTCTGCCCAGAGGTACCGACCCTGCACTCTAGAGAAGTCAGAGAGGAAAGATGTCAGGGGAGCATGGCAATACAGAGCTCTTTATTTGGTGTAAGCACATGGGTAGTATAGCTCCTGGCTTATACAGTCTCTGGGTTTGCTGGAAGGGCAAACACTGAATTAAAAATTGTACAGTCAAAGACTTCTGTGCAAACAAATTATCAACAGTGAAACAAATGTGTGAGCAGCAAAAAATACAGGACACAAATTAAGCATGAATCTAACACAACAAGAGCTATGCAGAAGATGAACAGTTTATTGTTTCTGAGCAGCATTCATGATAATTTTCCTCAGGCCATCCTTGAGCTCCTGGTTCCGCAGGCTGTAGATGAGAGGGTTCAGGGCTGGAGGCACCACTGAGTACAGAACTGACACTGCCAGATCCAGGGATGGGGAGGAGATGGAGGGGGGCTTCAGGTAGGCAAATGTGCCAGTGCTGAGGAACAGGGAGACCACGGCCAGGTGAGGGAGGCAGGTGGAAAAGGCTTTGTGCTGTCCCTGCTCAGAGGGGATCCTCAGCACAGCCGTGAAGATCTGCACATAGGAGAAAACAATGAACACAGAACAGCCAAAATATAGAAAAGCAGTTAGCACAAGAAGCCGAAGTTCCCTGAGATAGGATTTTGAGCAGGAAAGCTTGAGGATGTGTGGGATTTCACAGAAGAACTGGCCCAGGGCATTGCCATGGCACAGGGGCAGGGAAAATGTATTGGCCGTGTGCAGCAGAGCAGTGAGAAAGCCACTGGCCCAGGCAGCTGCTGCCATGTGGGCACAAGCTCTGCTGCCCAGGAGGGTCCCGTAGTGCAGGGGTTTGCAGATGGACACGTAGCGGTCGTAGCACATGATGGTCAGGAGAGAAAACTCTGTGGAAAAGAAAAAGGTAAAGAAAAAGAGCTGTGTAGCACATCCTGCAAAGCTGATGATTCTGGTGTCCCAGAGGGAATTGTGCATGGCTTTGGGGACAGTGGTGCAGATGGAGCCCAGGTCAGTGAGGGCCAGGTTGAGCAGGAAGAAGAACATGGGGGTGTGCAGGTGGTGGCCGCAGGCTACGGCGCTGATGATGAGGCCGTTGGCCAGGAGGGCAGCCAGGGAGATGGCCAGGAAGAGGCAGAAGTGCAGGAGCTGCAGCTGCCGCGTGTCTGCCAATGGCAGCAGGAGGAAGTGGCTGATGGAGCTGCTGTTGGACATTTCTGCACTCTGGGCATGGTGGACTGTTGAAAGAAAACATTAACAATCCAGGATAGATTTCCTTGTGTCAAGTGCTGCTATTTTATTTCAAATTTACTCCAAATTTCCTCTCTTTCTTTGTGGAAATTTCACTCAAATCTTTTATCTTTAAGACTGAAGTGTTGCTTTCTATGAAGGGGGGGAAATCCTCTTTCAGCATTGCTCTCAGCCTGAATACTGGGAAGCCTAGTGGGAAAGCAGGGCTCCCTGTGGCACAGGGGATAAAGATCTGCTGGTCACAAATAGGTGCCATTTGCTCATTATATCTGTCTCGATTTCAAGGTGATTGCAGTTTAAATGTGCTCAAACAACAAGTTGACTCATTGAAAGCTATAATTTCATCATTAATTTCTGTAAACTATTCTCTCTTTCCCTGTTCAGCTGGACATTGAGAGATATCCTGGGCTGGTCTGGCTCTCTGCTGCCTGCAGTTGTGCCTACGGGGAGTTCTTTCTCTCTATCCAAGCCTTGTCCCTGCCAGTGCTCCCAGATCCCAGCCCAGCCCTGGGGGCTCAGCTCTGCCCTGCACACCCCTCCCAGCACAGGGCACTGCCCAGGGCCATCTCCCTGCCAGCAGGGCCTTAAGGGCAGCTCACACAAACTGAGATGCTGCAAGCCAAGGTGCTGCTGCTGCTGTCTGTAGGCACAGGAGGGTGAGGAGGCACTTTGTGAGGGAGATGGGAGGCAGATGTGCTGATGGCCAGTGGGTCAGTGCAGGAGTGTCAGTGACACAGACACAGCTGACAGCCCCTTTGCCTTGCCTTGAGGAGAAAGCTGAGAGCAGCCCTGGCCATGCAGCACCATCTCCACAGCAGGAGGAATCTGCCCTGATGGGGGGGGCTCCTTGCACCTCCAACTTCTCCCCACAGTCCATGGGGAGCTGCCAGGCAGGCTGAGAGCTGTCCCTGGCAGGTGGCACATGGCCTGGGCTGGCCAAGAGCCCTGAGGGCTGCAGGAGCTGCTGTGCAGGACAGCCCTGGGCAGCCCTGGCTGCAGCCCCAGCTTCAGCCCCTGCAGCCGTCCCTGGCAGCAGGAGCCGTCCTGCCCTGTCCCTCTGACAGTGCCCAGGGCAGCCCCGCTCTGCAGCACATCCTCATCTTCCTCCTCCTCCTCCTCTGTCTCAGAGAAACTGGGAGCGTCCTCCTGACACATCCCCCAGGCTGTGGGCTGTGCTGGCTCCAGGAGATCCCTCCAGGAGCACAGGGGACATTGCCCTGCACCCACACACTCACCATGTCCAGGGCTGTGAAGATGTTTCCCCAAGTGCAGTCTCAGCTCAATGTCTTCCCAGTCCCGATTGCCTTCAGCCTGTCTGTGCCTGGCTCCTGTCCCCTCAGTGCCTGCAGGCAGTGCCCTCAGCCCTGCTGGGCTGGGAGAGGAGCTGCTCCTCAGCAGAAGTGTCTTTATGAAGCTCTTCTTGGTTGCCAGGAGCTTCCTCTCTGCCAGGAGCCCAGCCCAGCTCATCAGCACAGACACAGCACAAGGACTTTAATGACCCTCTCAGGGCTTTGGTGCTGAGTCCCTGAACATCAGTCCCTGAGAGAGAGATGAAGAAACTTCTCAAGAACTCAAAGTTATATTGAAATTCCCAAGTTCCTTGAAGTTTTAATGGATCCCATTGAGGGACACAACTCTGAAAGTGTCCCCAGGTTCCAGTTAGAGCAGAACACTTGTGGCAGTGATGACAGGTGCGGACAAACAAGGGAAAGGTGTCTCTGATGCTGATTCCTGAAACACCTGGATGTGTTTCAGGAATGCAAAGGGCCAAGGGCTGAGCCCCAGCCCCTGGCAAGGCAGATCCTGTCCCTCCCTCATTGCTCAGGGCTCTTCCGGCCCACTGGGCTCTGGGCATGTGCAATGCCAAGGGCAGCACCATGGGGCGGCCCCTGCCAGGCTGCTGAGCAGGGACAAGGAGGCAATGAGGCCCCAGCACAGCAAGGCTCACTTGTCCCCTGCTGGCCTCAGGCCCAGGGCCAGCCTGCCTGGCCCAAGTGCTGCAGGAGTTGGCTGTGTCAGGGCCTTTCAGCTGCTGCCCATCCCTGTGCCCTCTGCAGCCCAGGCTGTCCTACGGTGTCCATGCCCTGCGCCTCTGTCCCTGCAGGCTGTCGTCATCCCCTGGCTGCCCCACCTCGCTGGCCCCTTCCTTTGCTGACAGCTCTGCCTCCTGCCTGCCTCTGCCTGCACACACAAAGCCTTGGCCTTGATGCCAAAAGGGGTAATTCAAGTTTTACTGTCCCTGTGAACTTTCACCAGAGAAACAAGGCATGCAGGGACTGCTTTCCCTGCAGGGACTGCCAGAAGAGAAGAAAAAGGCATCTGGCTCAAAGGTGCAGTGATAGAATAAACAAGGATTGAATTGGGAGATTGGGGTGGGTTTTATAGGAATGGGTAAATTGTAATACACGTGTAATGACTGAATATACGCAACACACTTATAGAATTATGTGTCCATGTAATGTTAGGAATTACCCACATTGGACCTCAGGCCTGAAAAAAATGATGTCCTTTTTAACATCAAATTAGTGTTAAGGAGTCTTATTCTGATATTTTGGAGATTTGGTGACAGCTGGGCCTCACAGAACCAAGGAGTGAAATATTCCACTATGGAACCTCAAGGAACAAAGGGGCCTTTTGACACTGTGGGAGCTCATGGAACCAAAATCCATTTTGACAGAATGGGACCACATGGAACTTATGGTCCACTGTGAAACAGCAGATCCAGGGAGACCATTGTGACACTGAGAAACCTCCTGGAACCAAAAGTCCATTGTGACAGAGAAAGGCCTCATGGAACCAAGGGGCCATTGTGACACTGCAGATCCAAGGAGGCCATGGTGACACTGTGGAACCTCCTGCAACCATGGGTGCATTGTGACACTGTGGGGCCTCACAGAGACAAGGAGTCCAATGTGACCCTGCAGAACCTCACAGAACCAAGGTGACCATGTTATAGCACAGAACCTCATGGAACAAAGGGTCCATGGTGACACTGCAGAATTATTGCTGAGAGTATGAAAGCTCATGGAACCAGAAGTTCATTGTGACCAAGGGGCCATTGTGACACTGTGGATCCAAGGAGACCATTGTGACACTGAGGAACCTCATGGAACCAAAGATCCATCGTTACACTGTGGGGACTCATGGAACCAAAGGTCCATTGTGACACTGAGGAACCTCATGGAACAATGGAGACTATTATGAAAGCGAATCACAGAGGCAATGAAGTTGGGAAAGACATTTGAAATCATCACGTCCAACCTAGGACCTAACATCACCTCATCAACTAAACCATGGCTCAGTGTGCCATGTGCAGTCTGTTTTTAAATGCCACCAGAGACAGAGACTCCAGCACCTCCCTGGGCAGAAAATTCCAGTGCCAAATCACTCTCTGAGTGAAGAATTTTTCTCCTGATGTCAAACCTAAACTCCCCCTGGCTCATCTTCAGACTGTGTCCTCTCACTATGTCAGTGGTTGCCTGGGAGAAGAGACTGACCCCCACCTGACTACAACCTCTGTTCAGGGAGTTGTAGAGAGTCCCACTGGAGACCATTGTAGCCATTGGGGCCATTGTAGCACAGCAAGGCCTCATGGAATCAAGGGGACCACAGTGACAGTGTGGGGCTCCATGGGAAGAAGGGACCATTCTGACACCGTGGAACCAAGGAGATTTTTGTTGCAGTCCAGGGCATCATGGTACAAAGGAGACCATTTTTACAGTTTGAGGCTTTCTGAAAGTCAAGGGATATTGTGGCATTTTGGGGCATTTTGGAAACAAGGGGACCCTAGTGACACTGTGGGGTCTCATGGAATCAATGGTCTGTTGTGACACTGCAGGGCCCTATGGAATCATGGAGACTATTGTGACACTACAGGTGATGCCTTGGAGTGGCTACCTAGAACAGAGGCTAGACAAGGTTAAGAGAATAAAGTGAGTATTTATTAAAGGCCTTCAATAGATTCACCTTGGGCAGTCAAAAGCCTCCCAGAGGCTACACCCAAGATGGACAGTGGTGATGAGTTTTTCAGACAGATTTAAGTTTGGTTCATTTGGTATCAGAGGTTAATCCTCCAATTACAGCTTCAGGTCATGAAGCCATATTCCCTCAGTTTTCTCAGCCCTGAACTCACTTTTGTTGATATTTTTCAGAGCCTGAGACTGTAGGGTGTCCTTAAGTTTCAGGCCTAGAGGAATTGTTTTGTCTGACCAAAATGTGAAGACAGTTAACTAACATTTTGTATGGAGTTTAGAGTTATGCACTATTGAGTATAAGATTTGAAAAATATAAAGGCTAAAATCTTAAGGCATCACAGGCCTCATGGAACCAAGGGGCCACTGTGACACTTTGTGGCCTCATGGAACCAAGGAGACCCTTCTGACATTGTGAGTCCCCACGAAACCAAGGGTCCATTGGGATACTGTGGCACCAAGGAGACCCCTGTGACACTGCAAGGGCTCATGGAAACAAGGGAGCTTTGTGACATTGTGCAGCCCCAGTGAAACAAGAGGCCAGTGTGACACAGCTGGGCCTCATGGAACCAAGGATCCAATATGACACAACCATGGTGGCACTGCAGGACCACATGGATCCAAGGGAACAGGTAACAGGTCTGCTTGGCTTGGCCTGACTGGTCCAACTGCCCTTGGCATGTTGAGGGTCTCTTCTAATGTGCCCCTGAAACCCTGGGCTTTCCTTCAAATGGAAAAGAACTGTCCTTCTCATCCAGGCACCCCTTGCCAAAATGAGATTTCCCCCTCCAAAAGTCTCAATATCTGTGATTGCTCCCAAACAAAAGTTGCCATTTCCAACATTCTGGCTGCCCTTGGCTTCCTTAGGGCTGGGTCTCACCGGTCTTCAAACACTGGGGCTCCATGCTTTCCTTCCTATGGAAAAGAACCATCCCTCCTGTACAGGTACCCATGGCGAAAATTGGTGCTTTTACTCCAGAATTCCTATCTGCAAGGGTTTCTCCCAGACAGAAACTGCCAGGACAGTCATATCTGTCTGGCCTTTGCCTCTGGTGGCTGCAGTTCATGAGGCCATGAAACACGGGGGATTCATGGATTCCTTCCTGTGGAGACCATGGTGAAACTGTGGGGCCCCATGGAGAACCATGGAGACCATTGTGACACTGTGGGGCGTTCTGAAATGAAAGGGCCATTGTGACACTGTGGGGACACCAGGGATCCAAGAGATTATTGTGACACTGTGGTGACCCTGTGGAACCACGGACATTATTGTGGCACTGCTGGGCTGTATGGAAGCAAGGCACCATTTTGACACTGTGGGATCTCATGGAACCAAGGACATCACTGTGGTCCTGCTGGGCCGCATGGTGCCAAGGGCCCAGTGTGAAGCAGCAGGGCTTTGTGGAACCAAGAGGCCACTGTTGCATTCCAGGGCCTGGTGCAGCCCAAAGGCCCTTGTGATCCTGCAGGGCACCGTGGATCCATGGAGACCATTGTGGCATTGCAAGGCCCCATGGAATCATGGAGACCATTGTGACACTGTGGGGAACCAAAGGGCCATTGTGACCCTGCAGGGTCTCATGGCAGCAAGGGACCACTGTGACACTTCAGAAGCAAGGAGAGCATTGTGGAAGTCTGAAGCCCCATGGAATTAAGGCGAGAGCTCAGGAGATAAAACCCACTCGTGTCAGCTGAGCTGTGTGACTCTGCAGGGCCAGGACGTTCCAGCAGGTGTGTGCTGCTGTGCCAGTCCCCTGGCAGGGATCTCAGACAGGCAGGTGCAGCACTGAGGAGCTTGGTCTGTGGCCTTGGTGGCATGGCCAGTGTGAGAAGGTGCCCCAGGGTTTTCAGCATCCCTCCAGCCTCTTCCATCAGCCACTTCCAGACCTGGGCTCTCACCCCAGTGTCTTGGTCTATTTGTTCTGTGCTTATCTCCTTCCTCCTGCCCATTTCAGCACTGCTCTAGGGGCAGCATCAGCCCTGCCCGGGCTCCCTCCTCACCCAGCCCTTGGCAGAGCCCAGAGCAGGGCTCTCTGTGACCCCTGGCACAGGATGTGGGTGCTGGGACTGGACACTGAGGTGTGGAGTGGACACTCTGGTGGGGAACATTTGCCCACCCAAAACACTCCCTGTGCTGTGCCGTGTCTGATGAGGGGATGTGGGGCCTGTGCTGGCCAGGGGGGCTGTGCTGCCTCAGGGACAAATGACAGGCATGAGCCACAGCACAACGACCAGGAGGTGGAAGTGAGGACAAGCTACAGAGGAGGAATTCAGAAATCTGCCCTGAGCGTGTGTTCATGTGTTCAGGAAAGGCAAAGCCCAGCTGGAGCTGATGGAGGCTGCAGGCAACACCCAGAGCAAACTCAATTCATGGCTGTGTTAGAATTCAAAATGCAAGGGTCTGTTTAATTCTAAGCCAAAGCTTAGAATTAAACACAGTTAAGTAGAGATAGCTTTAGCTTTGGAATTTAAGATCTAGAAGAAATAAAGGTACTTACAAAGGGAACAAGAATTTTAGAGTGCAGCAATGTAAGTTTGTGTGTCAGGATATAACTGGCTAAGAATGTTCACTCTGTATTATGGGTCAGTAAGGCGAAATATCTTAGTATTGAATTAGAAACCTAAATATCTCTGTTAACAGTGTTTTATTGGTTAATAAATCCTGAAAAGACCTTGCAGCCATAAGTCTTCTGACTTCTAAGCCATGCTGTGAACATCCCTAAGACAAACTTACCCTTTCTGCCTGGATAGAAAATAAAAAAATAAATCACACTTTCCAAAGCAACTCAGAAGTCCTGTCTCTCTGTTTCATTCAGAAAAGAAAAAATCCCCACCAAAATTGTAACATAAAAATAATAAGCCCACACTTTAAAAACATGTCTTAAAAAAAATAAACCCACATTTTAAAAATATAATGTAAATAAAGTAAACCCACACCTGGGGACACTTTCTCAGTCATGTCCCTCAGGGGGACCCTTTAGAACTTCAGGAAACTTTGGACTCTGAATCTGACTTTGAATTCTTGAGAGGTTTCTTTTCCTGCTTTACCCTATTTTTGCCTACCTGACATCATTGTCATCAATTTTCTGCTCTAATTCATCCCTTGGGAGACTTTCTCCTTCATATTTATCAGTGGGACTCACTAAAAGTAAGAGAAACTTTGGAGTTTGAATCTGACTTGGAATTCTTGAGAGGTTTCTTCAGCTCCCTCTCAGGGACTGATGTTCAGGGCCTCAGCCCCAACCCCGAGAGGGTCATTAAAGTCCTTGTGCTGTGTCTGTGCTGCTGAGCTGGGCTGGGCTCCTGGCAAGGGCAGCACTGCAGAGAGAGCCAATATTTCCAAAATATTATTTGGAGCTCCTTGGCAGCACCAAATGCACCACGGGGCTCACTGGGATCAAGCAAGTCCTGACAAACAATGGTTCTGCAATGATTTCCCTTTGGTCCAGTGCAGTTCATTAGGAAGGTTTTCAACACCAGATACGGAGAAATATTTGAAAGAGCTTCTTAAAAATATCCATTCCTATTTTCAAGGGCGTATTTTATTACTGTTCTCTTTAGAGCAGAGGTGATTGCAGCATTCTGTGATTGATGTTGATCCAGGGTCTCTCCTCAGAAGGTCTGGCAAAGAGGAGTTTTGTATTTTTGTTTTTTTTAAAGCAATCTAAAACTCCTAATGTTCCCCACTGCAAACAGACACACTCCTCAGGTGTGTGCCAGCCCAAGGTTCCACCAAAACCACTGCAGAGCTGCCCTGGGCCAGCTGTGAGGGTGGATGTTGGGGGTACACAGAGACACACTGAGGACATTCCAGGATGTACTGGGAGTGATACTGGGCCATACTGGGGCAAACTGGGGATAATGTGAGTAATACTTGGACAAACTAGGGACACTGGGAACACTGTGGGGAAGTCTGGGAGACACTGGCACATACTGTGGATGACACTGGGGGGAACTGGAAGGGACTGGGCATGAACTAAGGTGTACTGGGAGAGACTGGAGAGTACTGGTAGGGCCTCGAGGGGCAGTGGGAATGGACTGGGCTGTGTTAGGGATGAACTGGGCTGTACAGGAAGGGCCTGGTGGTGCACTGGGATTCTACTGGGCTGTACTGGGGATGAACTGGGCTGTACTGGGAGGGCTTGAATGGTCTGTTCCTGCCTACGCCACCTCCCATTTGTCGAGGCTCCCGCCCATCATCGCCCGCAGCCAATCAGCTCCAGAGATCGTGGCATCATGGGCGGTGCCTAGACTCGACGCCATCTTTTCTTTTTGCCTATAACTCCCATCATGCCCCACACACCAATTGAGCCCCATTGGAGCCGGGAGTAAAACACCCATCATGCACCGCGCTCCCCAGCACCCCGGTATCTGCCCCCGACATGTCCCGTAAGTGTCCCCCAGAGCCTCCAGGATTCCTAAGGTCCCCCTCAGCGCCCATTCGGGACCACCCCAAAAGCATCCCCAGATCCTATGGAAGCTCCCAACCCCACAGATTCCTGTTACAGTCACTTCTGGGAGTTCAACTTCTGTCATTGCCTGGGTCCCCCAGAGTCCCTCAGAACACAGGTCTGTGCCTAAAACTCCTGCCCTTCCCTGCGCCCTAAAGAGCCCAGTTAGAGCTTCCCAAGCTCCCCCCAAGTGCTCCCGAACCGTTCACGTTCCCTCCTGAGCACCTCAAGTTGCGACTGGGACGCAAAAGTGTCCCCCAGGTGCCTTCCCGGACCCCCAAACATCCACTTCCTGGACTACAGCTCCCATCATGCTCTGCGGTTCCCATAGAGTGCTATTGCAGCCGTGACTTCATCTCCCATCATGCACCGCGCCCCACCGAGAGACATTGTAGCTGCACCTACAACTCCCATGATGCTCCGCGGCCCTATTGAACCATGTTATACCTGTGCCTACAACTCCCATCATCCCCCACGCCCCGGAGAGCCCCATTCGAGCCCCCCAAGTGCCCGCCCGGACCCCAAATGGCCCCAGATTCCCTTCCCTGACCCCCAAGTGCCCCCCTGGACCCCCAAGAGCTTCCCTGGACCCTGGAGTTTCTGTCAGAATCCTTAAGTGACCACCTGGCTTCCTGAAGTGTCCTACAGACCCTCAAGTTTTCTCTAAATTCCCTCCCCAGACCCAAAACTTCCTGAAATATAACCCAGAACATATCTTTATGGGCCCCAAAGTGGCCCTGTTTTATCCTGTCTGTGAAAATGATTAAAAAGATGAGAAAGGGATTAACATAGGACTAATTGTCATAAACAGGGAGAAATCAATGGGCAATAGTGAACAATTAATTAATGAAGTGAATTGCGTTACTTAGAATGAATGAACATTAAGTTTTCTGATTGGTAAAAATATATAGATTATTTCATATAAATAGAAAAATTAGGTATAAAAAAGTAATAATACTATTATAAAAATAAAAGCATAATAATATTTTTATTATGTAATTAAATTACAATATTAATAATAAATTTATAGAGGGGTTTTTATGTTTTAGGATGGCAGTCCCAGCTAGGCAATGTCAGACATGGTGAGGCTGGGGGTGAGGAGCAGCTTGTCCAAACAGGGTTGGCCTGCAAGGGGCTCATTCTTCTGCAAGCCCAGACCTCCTAAGGAGACATTCAGCACCAAGATCACTTAAGGAATGCTTCAGTCAGCCCTTCTCTGAACTGAAAAATAAAAATAATATGGCCTTGATTAAAACCAAAATTCCTTCTCTTCTCACTGGCAAGGAAAGCTCTGTCTCCTGCTGTTCACAAACAGAGAAGGGCTGGAGGGAGATGTGGTGCTCAGAGGCTCTTTGGGGTACAGTGACCATGAAATAATGCAGTTTTTTAATATTCTGTGAAAGAAGGAGGGTCATCAACAAAACATCTACACTGGACCTACAGAGAGCAGACTTTGGCCTATTCAGAATGCAGAATTGGGAATAATTGAATTGGGTTTTTTCAAGGGGAACAGCTCTTAAAGGATTCCAGGAAGAATGGAGACACTTCAAGAAGGGAATCTTGAAGGAGCAGAAGCAGCCTGTCCCTCACTTTCCTCACAGAGGAAAGAGAGCTAGAGAGGAAAATAACTGGCCTGGCTAGGCAGGGAGCTTTTACCAGGAAGTCATGGAGAAAATAAGGTGCATTACCTTGGGACAGAGGAGCAAGCAACTCAGGAAACATTTAGAGAAGTTGTTAGGTCATGCAGAAAGAAAATCAGAGGTGAAAGCTCAAATGAGGAGTTAACCTGGCTGCTTCTGTGAAGGATAACAAAAATGATTTTATAAATGCATTAATGGCAAAAGGAGAACCACAGAAAATCTCCATTCCTTTTTGGGGGGGATGTGTTTACCAAAGATGAGGAAAAGGCTGAAGTATTCAACCCCTTCTTTGCCTCAGTTTTCAACAATAAGCCAGGTTGTCCTCAGGACAAGTGTTCTCCTGAGCTGGTAGATGGGGACAGGGAGCAGAACAGACCCCTGTAATCCAGGGGGAAGCAGCTGGGGACCTGCTGAGCCACTCAGATGCTCACAGGTGTCTCTGGGACCAGATGGGATCCATCCCAGGGGATGAGGAGCTGCTGGATGAGCTGCCCAAGGTGCTCTCCATCATTTCTCATCAGTGCTGGCTCAGCAGGGAGGTGCCAGAGGACTGGAGGTGCCAATGTGAGCCCATCCCCAAGAAGGGCTGGAAGGAGGATGTGGGGAACTGCAGGCCTGTCAGCCTGACCTGGGTGCCTGGTGAGGTGATGGAACAGATCACCTTGAGTGCCATCACAGGGCACCTCCAGGATGGCTGAGGGATCAGAGCCAGCCAGCGTGGATTTCAATATCTGCATTGATGATCTGGAGGAGGGCATGGAGTGCAGCTTCAGGAAATGTGCAGATGACACCAAGCTGGGTGTGAGTGAGGATGTGCTGGAGGGTAGGAGGGCTCTGCAGAGGGACCTGGACAGGCTGGATCCAGGGCTCTAATCCAACAAGGTGAGGTTTAACAAGACCAAGTGCTGGATCCTGCACTTTGGCCACAACAACCCCTGCAGTGCTCCAGGCTGGGCACAGAGTGGCTGGAGAGCAGCCAGGCAGAAAGGGACCTGGGGGCACTGATGGACAGCAGGCTGGACATGAGCCAGCAGTGTGCCCAGGTGGCCAAGAAGGCCAATGGCAGCTGGCCTGGATCAGGAATGGTGTGGCCAGCAGGAGCAGGGCAGTGATTCTTCCCCTGTGCTCAGCACTGCTGACGCTGGACCTTGAGTCCTGTGTCCAGTTCCAGGCCTCCCCAATTTAGGAAGGACATGGAGGGGCTGGAGCGTGTACCGAGAAGGGCAACAAGGCTGGTGAAGAGTCTAAAATACAAGTGCTCTGAGGAGTGGTTGAGAGAGTTTGGGTTATTGATCCTGGAGAAGAAGAAGCTTAGGGGAGACAATGTGGAGTCAAGGACAAAGTTGGACTCAATGATCTCCAAGATCTTTTCCAGCCTGGCTCATTCTGTGATTCTCTGAAACCACCCCTTGAGCAGTTGCAGGATGAGCCCTGGGCCTCCTCTTCACAAGGTCCAGCAACCCAGTTCCCTCAGCTTCTCCACACAGCCCCAAAGCCCATCCTGTCAGTCCTGCAGAGCCTCTCCAGCCCCTCCTCATTGCCCACAACAGGGAGCCCCACACCCAGACACAGCAGCCCAGATGTGTCCCCCTGGCCTGTGGTGCCTCTGGCAAGGGAACAGCACGAGGCACTGCAGGACCCTGCAGACAATTCCTGCAGCACATGGAGGATGATCCTGCTCCCCAAGGGACGTTCCCATGGTGCCAGCTCAGGAACTGAAATGGGGAGTGGGGCCAGAGAGGAAAGGGCAAAAAGAGATGGGCTGTTTGCAGGGGAGGGAACAGAGATGGGCAATAGGAATAAATGTGGATCAGGAAAGAGGAAAGAAAGCAAAGATGAAGCAAAGCGAATGCTCAGGGCAGTTTGGTGGTGGCTGCCAGGCAGCCCTGGCTCTGAACAACATCTGCAAGGGGACAGGAAACTCATAGCTCAGGGGAACAAACTTTCTGGCCGACTCCAGAGGCCACAACAAACCAGAGTGGTTTCCCTGCCATCCCCCAGGCCTTGCTGGCCCCAGGGGCTGATGGCATTTGTGCTCACTCAGCTCCAGGTCCCCACAGCAGCACCATGGGGGTGCTGACTCTGCTGTGTACAATGCAAACAGGGGCTCCTGAGCCAGTGCTGCCGTGTGTGTGCCTGCAAGGATGGGGCTCCTGTGTGAGCTGGGGGAGAGGCCAGGGCTGCAGAGGGGGGATGTTGTTGGCAGGTGCATGAGGACGCTCTGGGACGCTGCCCTGGGGTGTCCAGCACAGTGGGGATGGATCAGCCCCTGCTCTGCTGCTCCTTGCCAGGGTGTCCCCCTTGCAGGGAGCTTGCAGAGCACCAGCCATGCTGTTTGCCCCCAGCCTGCCCACGGCCAGCCTGGGGCTGCTCCCGGGGCTTTTCTCTGCTCAGCATTGCCCTGGCCAAGGGTTCTGGAGAGAGCCTGGCCAAGGAGCCTGGAGCCCCCAGGCCCTGCCCTGAGGCGTTAGTGCTGCCCCAGCAGTGCCCATGGCACTGTCCCTGTCCCTGCTGCAGCCCTGGCACTGCCACCCCCAGGGCTGTGCCCGGCCCCCAGAGCACTCAGGCCCTGCAGCAACACGAGGGCCAGGAGGGCAGCGGGGCAGTGGCACGGGAGCAGCACTGGCAACACCAAGTGCTGCTGCTGCTGGGCACAGCTGCTGTGTCAGCACTGATCTGCCCCAGTTCTGCACACAGACATTGCTGCTGCAGCTCCAGAGAAGGGAACAAAAGGGAATTTCTGGTAAAAACTCTGTGGTGAGATCCTTTATTTCCTTTGAAGCTATTGAGAGCACAGCTCCTCATTGACACAGTCTCTGTGTCATAGTAAAGGTGAACAGAAACGAAAAAAGAAAAACACAAAAAATTTCATTACTTAGTGGGCAATGTTAAAAAACTAAAACAAAGGAAATAAAAGAACAAACCAACATCCAAACCAAAAACAACATCCAAACCAACAGCTACAATCTAGGATTTCTTATATTACAAATGATTTGCAGCAATTGGCCAGCAGTTTACTTTTTCTGAAATCGTCCAGTGATCAGTGTCCACACTGCAGCCTTGAGCTCGTGGTTCCTCAGGCTGTAGATGAGGGGGTTCAGGGCTGGAGGCACCACTGAGTACAGAACTGACAGGGCCAGATCCAGGGATGGGGAAGACATGGAGCGGGGCTTCAGGTAGGTAAAAAAGCCAGTGCTGAGGAACAGGGAGACCACGGCCAGGTGAGGGAAGCAGGTGGAAAAGGCTTTGTGCCGTCCCTGCTCAGAGGGGATCCTCAGCACAGCCCTGAAGATCTGCACATAGGAGAAAACAATGAACACAAAACAACCAAGTGCTAAGAAGGTAGTGAAAACAGAAACCCCAAGTTCCCTGAGATAGGATTTTGAGCAGGAAAGCTTGAGGATGTGTGGGATTTCACAGAAGAACTGGCCCAGGGCATTGCCATGGCACAGGGGCAGGGAAAATGTATTGGCCGTGTGCAGCAGAGCATTGAGAAAGCCACTGGCCCAGACAGCTGCTGCCATGTGGGCACAAGCTCTGCTGCCCAGGAGGGTCCCGTAGTGCAGGGGTTTGCAGATGGACACGTAGCGGTCGTAGCTCATGATGGTCAGGAGGGAAACCTCTGCTGACATGAAGAACATAAAGAAAAACACCTGAGCAGCACATCCTGAGTAGGAGATGTGTCTGGTGTCCCAGAGGGAATTGTGCATGGCTTTGGGGACAGTGGTGCAGATGGAGCCCAGGTCAGTGAGGGCCAGGTTGAGCAGGAAGAAGAACATGGGGGTGTGCAGGTGGTGGCCGCAGGCTACGGCGCTGATGATGAGGCCGTTGGCCAGGAGGGCAGCCAGGGAGATGGCCAGGAAGAGGCAGAAGTGCAGGAGCTGCAGCTGCCGCGTGTCTGCCAATGGCAGCAGGAGGAAGTGGCTGATGGAGCTGCTGTTGGACATTTTTTCATTCTCACCATCGGGGACTGTTCAAAGAAGACATTAACAATCCTGGATAGGTTTCCTTGAGTCAATCCTATGCTATTTTATTACACATTTACTTAAAGGAATTTCTCCTTTGCAGAAATTTCAGTCACCTTTTTTTTATCTATGAGCTTGGGGTTTTGATTTCTTCAAAGTGGGAGAAATCTTCTTGCAGCATTGCTCTCACCCTGAACACTTGGGGAGCCCAGAGGGAAAGTAGGGCTGCCTGTGCCCCAGTGCTGTCAGACCTGCTGGTCACACACATGTGCCTTTTTCATTACACCTCCCTCTATTTCAGGATGGCTGAACCAAAACATGCTTGAAAAATATAGTGGACTTTCTTAAGGCACAGTTTCAAAGAAAGCTTCTCTATACCCTTCTCTCTTTCCCTATGCAATTGGACAGGGAGAGACACCAAGGGTTTGCTCTGGCTCTGTGCTGCCTGCAGTTGTGCCTACTGGGAGCTCTTTCTCTCTATCCAAGTCTTGTCCCTGCCAGTGCTCCCAGATCCCAGCCCAGCCCTGGGGCTCAGCTCTGCCCTGCACACCCCTCCCAGCACAGGGCACTGCCCAGGGCCATCTCCCTGCCAGCAGGGCCTTAAGGGCACCTCACACAAACTGAGATGCTGCAAGCCAAGGTGCTGCTGCTGCTGTCTGTAGGCACAGGAGGGTGAGGAGGCACTTTGTGAGGGAGATGGGAGGCAGATCTGCTGATGGCCAGTGGGACAGTGCAGGAGTGTCAGTGACACAGACACAGCTGACAGCCCCTTTGCCTTGCCTTGAGGAGAAAGCTGAGAGCAGCCCTGGCCATGCAGCACCATCTCCACAGCAGGAGGAATCTGCCCTGATGGGGGTGGCTCCTTGCACCTCCAACTTCTCCCCACAGTCCATGGGGAGCTGCCAGGCAGGCTGAGAGGTGCCCCTGGCAGGTGGCACATGGCCTGGGCTGGCCAAGAGCCCTGAGGGCTGCAGGAGCTGCTCTGCAGAACAGCCCTGGGCAGCCCTGGCTGCAGCCCCAGCTTCAGCCCCTGCAGCCGTCCCTGGCAGCAGGAGCCGTCCTGCCCTGTCCCTCTGACGGTGCCCAGGGCAGCCCCGCTCTGCAGCACATCCTCATCTTCCTCCTCCTCCTCTGTCTCAGAGAAACTGGAAGAGTCCTCCTGATACATCCCCCAGGCTGTGGGCTGTGCTGGCTCCAGGAGATCCCTCCAGGAGCACAGGGGACATTGCCCTGCACCCACACACTCACCATGTCCAGGGCTGTGAAGATGTTTCCCTGAGTGCAGTCTCAGCTCAATATCTTCCCAGTCCTGATTGCCTTTGGCCTGTCTGTGCCTGGCTCCTGTGCCCTCAGTGCCTGCAGGCATTGCCCTCAGCCCTGCTGGGCTGGGAGAGGAGCTGCTCCTCAGCAGAAATGTCTTTTTGAAGCTCTTCGTGGTTGCCAGGAGCTGCCTCTGTGCCAAGAGCCCAGCCCAGTTCATCAGCACAGACACAGCACAAGGACTTTAATGACCCTCTCAGGGCTTTGGTGCTGAGTCCCTGAACATCAGTCCCTGAGAGGGAGATGAAGAAACTTCTCAAAAACTCAAAGTCAGATTTAAACTTCAAAGTTTCTTGAAGTTTTAATGAGTCCCACTGAGGGACACAACTCAGAAAGTGTCCCCAGCTTCCAGTTAGAGCTAGAGGCAGTGATCACAGGTGGGGACAAAGAAGGGAAATATGTCTCTGATACTGAGCATACCTAGATGTCTTTCACGAATGGAAAGGAACAAGGGCTGAGCCCCAGCCCCTGGCAAGGCAGATCCTGTCCCTCCCTCATTGCTCAGGGCTCTTCCCGGCCCAATGGGCTCTGGCCATGTGCAATGCCAAGGGCAGCACCATGGGGCGGCCCCTGCCAGGCTGCTGAGCAGGGACAAGGAGGCAATGAGGCCCCAGCACAGCAAGGCTCACTTGTCCCCTGCTGGCCTCAGGCCCAGAGCCATCCTTCATGGCCCAAGTGCTGCAGGAGTTGGCTGTGTCAGGGCCTTTCAGCTGCTGCCCATCCCTGTGCCCTCTGCAGCCCAGGCTGTCCTACGGTGTCCATGCCCTGCGCCTCTGTCCCTGCAGGCTGTCGTCATCCCCCGGCTGCCCCACCTCGCTGGCCCCTTCCTTTGCTGACAGCTCTGCCTCCTTCCTGCCTCTGCCTGGACACACAAAGTCTTGGGCTGCTCCAGACTCCTTCTGCGGGTCGTGTTGCACCACAACTGTGCCTTGGGACAGAAATTCCTTTCTCCTTGGGTGCAGTCTGGGCCTGCCCTGCTGCCCTTTACATTTTTTCTTTCTTTCTCCACCTGTTCTCTACTATATCAAAAGGATCCACCATCTCTAAAACCACCTTCAATCCCTCCCAGGCCTCTCCTCTGCTGTTCTCAGTCTCCACCCCACTGAGCACAGATCTTTTTTGTCCCTATATAGTGCTCATGTGCTTGAGTTCATGGGTACCTGGACAAGAAGGACAGTTCTTTTCTATAGGACTGAACCCACAGAACCCCAGCTTTTGAGGGCAGATGAGAGGCACTCCCAGAGGCCAAGGCAAGCCAGACCTGTCTGTCCTTGCAGCTTTTGTCTGAAAGCAACCCTTGGATATTTGTGGAGTTCTGAAGGTGGAATTCCATTTCAGCTGTGGATGCCTGGACCAGAATGACAATTCTTGTTCATGGGAAGGAAAGGGGAGAGCCCCAGTGTTTCAAAGGCTGATTAGAGGCAGCCTTAATGAGGCCAAGGCCAGCCAGACCATTTTGTCTTGGCAGCTTTTGTCTTGGAGCAATCCATGCATAGACGGAATTTGGGAGGCCAAATTCCAGTTTTGTCCATGGGCATCTGGACAAGAAGCACTGGTATTTTTCCTAGAAAGGAAAGTAGGGAGTCCCAGTGTTTCAAAGGCAGATGAGAGCTGGCCCTGAGGAAACCAAGGGAACCTAGAGCATCCTGGCAGCTTTTGTCTGGGAGCTATCCTTGAATATATGGAATTTTGGAGGCAGATTTCCAATTTGGCCATGGATGAAATGGATGAATATGTTTTTTTTTTTTTTTATGGCAAGAAAAGGACGGCCCCCCAGTATTTTCAAGGCAGATGTAAGGTGGCCTCCAAGAGGCTAAGGCCAGCCAGAGCTGTCTGTCCTGGCAAGTTTCATATGGCAACAATCCTTGGATATAATCAAATTTGGAGGTAGAATCCCAGTTTCAGCCATGAACCCCTGAAGAAGGACAATTCTTTCCTCCAGCAAATAAAGCAGAGAACTCCAGGTTTCAGGGGCAGATGAGAAGCAACTCTCAACATGCCAAGGTCAGCTGGAGCAGACAGGTGGCCCCCAGGAGGCCAAGCCAACCAGATCTGTTCCTTGTTCCTTGATCCTTGGGGACCTGCAGCATCACAATTGTCTATCGGTTCCATGAAGCCCCACAGTATCACAACAGATCTTTGTTTCCACAAGGCCCAGCAATATCACAATGTTCTCCTTGGCTCCACAGTGGCACAATGGCCCCTTGCTTCCATGAGGCCTTGCAGTGTCAGAAGGGTCTCCTTGGTTCCATGGGACTGCACACTGACACAATGGCACCTTGGTTCCATGAGGCTGCAGAGTGTCACAGTGGTCTCCATGATTCCATAGATCTTGCAATGCCAGAATGGCCTCTTGGTTCTATTGGGCTCCCCAGGATCATCATGGCCCTTTGGTTCTACAAGGCCTGACTGTGTCAGACCGGTTCCTTTCTTTCATGGGGACCCATAGTGTCACAATGGCCCCTTGCTCTCATGAGACCTTGCAGTGTCACAGTGGTTGCCTTGGTTCTACAAGGCCCAGTGGTGTCTCAAGGACCCCTTGGTTTCATGGGGACTCAGAGTGCCAGAATGGTCTCATTGCTTCCATGAGGCCCCGCAATGTCACAACAGTCCTATGGTTCTATGAGGCCCTGCAATGTCACAATGGTCTCATTGTTTCCACCAGGCCCTGCAGTTCCACAATGGCCTTTTGGTGTCACAAGGCCTTGAAGTTCATAATAGACTCAGCAGGTTCCCCTGCCTGTTCACAATGGCCTCCTTGGTTCCACGATACTCCATAGTGTAACAATGGTATCCTTGGTTCCACAGATTCAGAATGTCCCCATGGTCCCATGGAGTCCCACAGTGTCACTATGATCTCCTTGATTCCATGAGGCCATGCTGTGCTCCAATGACCCCTTGGTTATACAAGGCCCTGCAGTGTCACAATGGCCCCTTGGTTCCAATGGGTGCTGAAGTGTCATAATGGTCTCCCTGACTCTCTGAGGCCTCACAATGTCACAATGGACTTTTGGTTCTGTGACCTTCTGTACTGCCAACAACAATCTCCTTGGTTCCACAGTGTCACAATGGACCCTTTGTTCCATGAGGTGCCTGGCTTCCCATGGCCCCTCATGACCCCTCACAGCCCCTCATGGCCCCTCACAGCCCCTCATGGCTCCTCCCAAAGGAGAAGGGGTCGGGCCCTGCTTGTTCCCCTTTTATTTCGGTCCATTCACAGCAATGAGTCAAGAAAGGCTGACATGGAGCCTTTCCCCAGCGTTTCCCTCGGGGTTCATCGCAGGCTGAAGCTCTGTGCTGGCGCTGCCCCAGCACCAACATCCCTGCAGCCCCCAAGGCCTTTGCTGTCCCCCCGTGTCCATTCCCTGTCCCCGAGTCCCGCCCGGCTCTGGCAGCAGCAGCAGCCGCAGCGCAGTGGGCGCCGGCCCGGCCCAGCCGGGGCTCCCGGGCAGGAGCAGCAGCAGCGCCGGCCCCTTCCCACCTGCTCCTGCCTCGGCTTCCAAGGCCTTTGTCCAGGGCAATTCTGGAGTACAGCAACAATCACCCACACCCAGCCCTGATTCCTCAGGGCCCGCCTGTGCTGCCCTGACCCAGCCTGCAGAGAAAGAAAGGGTCGGGTCCCAGCGCTGCTTTCAGCCCTCTTTTACTCACCCTGAGCTGACAGCAGGAGGCTGTTGTTGCCTTTGCCTTGAGAATTGTAGATCATGCCTGCTCTTGCCCCTCTTCTGCTTGCCACTTGAATTTAATCCATAAAACTGAAAGTGCCTCTTTTAATTCATGCTATCCACAGTGCTTTCGTGACAGTGAAGTCAGTATTTTTGTTCCAAGCATAAAGATCAGCAGATACTGGAATGCCTACCAGCCTCTGAGCACTCAGTCAAGGGGAATTAAAGCCACACAGGCCACGTTTGCAGTGCCCAAACACAGCCCTGTTACTGGCGCTGTTGAACTGACAGAGGCCATCACAGAAATTGCCTCTGTGGTGTGGAATTAAATTAAAAAATCCACCAGGGAAACAGAAACCAGAACTTCTCGACTAGCTTCATTGCTTCTTCCCAGCAGCAGGAAATGGAGATGCCCAGAGGTATTTCCAGCTGCTGCTGATGCCAGTGGGAGCCCAGGCTGCTGCCCAGCCCCAGCGGGATCCTGAGCCCAGCCCGGGCAGCTCCCGCAGTGTCGGGAGCTCAGCGCACGCGGGGCCAGGCCCAGAGCCCCGGGCACGGCCGCCCATTGCGGGGCAGCGGCGCAGGCGGAATGTCCTGAGCCCAAACCTCCTGCTCCTGCCACACAGCGCCCAGCCTTCTCCCCCTGCTCCTCCTCTCCCAGCACGGCACAAATTCCAGCTCCCAGGAGGCTTCCCCACACAGGCCTCAGGCTCCTGTTTCAGCCTGAGTGTCCCTGCAGAGGAACACGGCATCTTTCAGGCACTTCCACAAGCTCAGGCTTCTCACTTCATGGTGAATCTGGGATGGAAACGGCCTTGCTAAGAAAGCCAAAAGCCAAGGGAATGGATTAGTAATTGTTAGAAAAAATTGCCCTTCTTCGAGGGGCAATATATGATGTAATTCGTGTAAAGTTGTAAGTTAATGAACAGTGTTTGTATGGATAAAATAAACTCAGAAACCAAAAAGAAAACCACAAACAGAAAAAAAAAACCAACACAGATTGCTTCACGACAACATTGTAACAGCCAACAAAAGCAGGACAGCCCAAATTAACAAGTGAATGGATGTGGCCACAAGGAGATGGCTCTCTTCAAAGACAGTCCAGAGAACACCCAGGCATTGAGCGCCAAGGACTCAGGATTAATCGGGAAAAATACATCTCAATAGCAGCTTCCCTAAACCAAGGCCTGCCTTCATCAGAATTCATGGTCTCCCAGAATATGGTTTTGTCCAGCCAAAGGCAGAGAAAGGAAACCACATGAATATGCGAAGCGAGGAAAGGAGACAAAGACCTCTGCTCCAGGCTATGAAAAACTGTATATAAACTGGGCTGACCAGAGTGGTTTTGTGAACATTGGGCAATCCGGAGCAGTGGAGTTTGGATCATAGTGTGTTTACCCGGTGCCAATCCCGGGCTCGGCGTTGCTCTTTGTGATTGTGGCTGTCGTGGACCCTATCCCAGCCACGAAATAAATTATCACTTATTTCTGATTATACTCAATTCGGCTAAATCTTTTTATTATCTATAACATAGGCAAGGTTAACCAAGTCATTCCCTACATTTCTCCTCTTCAGATTCTTTTAGGTGGCGACTTTGAGAGGTCCAGCTTGTTCTGGTGCTCATCATGAGCAGATTGTACTCTTGATTTATGCACCAATGCACCAGATGTGGAATTGTCTACACCGAACTCAGAAACAAACTCTCTCTGTCAGACCATTTTCACATTCCAGATAATTTTCACGATGTCCACAGGGAGGTTGGAATGATTATCACACAACTCTCCACTTCTGCCTGCAGGCCCTGGAGATTCTTTCTCTGAATTCAGACAGCCTTGTATTCCCCAGCAAGTCCTGCTACCACCTCCTGTTTTCTTCGATCAGAACAGTAACAGTGAAAACCTTACCCACGGCACAACTCCCCAGCCCACCAGCAAAAGAAAGGACAAGTTTTCAAGTTCTCAAAACCTTTGTCCTGCTTTGCTGCAGGACAGTGCAGCACGCACAGTGTGGAAAGCTAAGAGACTCTGCAGTTGGTGGCACGTCTTGTGACAGGAGCTCGTCCTCCAGGAAAAGTTTGTGAAAAGAGCAAACATCACTGTAGAGAAAATGCTTGGAAAAGCAGAGCAGCTTTCCAGAAGTGAAATGACAATGGAAAGAAACAACCCAAGATGTTCACATATACTATTAATTCCTTTCCTTATACGCTTCCCTTTTCTGCATTGCACTGGTCCTACATCAACTGATCTTACCTCGAAGACCTAGGATTTAGCAAGTTTGATGCACTCTGCACTATCATTAGCCACACACAGTTTGTCTTCTCCCTGTTTTGCTTTGAAAGCAATGCTGGAGACATCAGAAACCTGCAAATGCAAGATTGTAGAGCACAGCACTTAGGTTGGCTATGGGTTCTAGAGACAGGGCATGTGCTCTCACAGTATTTCACCCTCAGCAGTGACAATACACAGCAGCAACAAAGGTGATTCCTAGGACATCGTGCAGGGGTCAAGACTCCATCTCTTGGCTTAACATGGCAAAGCTCACGTGTTTTGACAGGTTCAGGATCCAAACTAGTTTGCTTTTCTAGCTGTGTCGATGAACAGCAGGACAAATAAAGCAGCCAGCAGTTTCTTTGCAGAGAGGGCCTTTGCTCCAGGTTGAAAGGTCTGGATTGGCAGGGAGGAAGCAGGCAGCTGAGCTGCTGTATTGGACTGGCATCCAAACTCGGCAAAAATAGCAGTTTGATCCTTTTATTTTAATCCTCCTGTCGGCAGTCTCCAATTTTCACCCGGAACTGAACAAGAAAATAGGAACAGCCGCTGCCCACCCCGAGCGGCCGGAGAGCAGCGCTGCCCCGCAAGGGCTGCATGTCTCGCTCCTCATGTGCTGCTCTGCCCTCCCACGGGGCTGGCTCTGCCTGGCGCTGGCAGGCTCCTCCTTCGGCACTTTGCTCTGCTCCAGGGGAAAGTGCGGACAGCGCTTTGCTTGCTTGTGAGGAACAGACTGCAGCGCGGGGCGAGCGGGCGGGATAGCGCCCGGGGCATGCGAGCACGAGGGACAAGTTGCAAGCCTGCGGAACTTAAAGTTCTGTTTGGAATGATATTCTATTTTTCCAATTTATCAAGCAACGAGATTAAATGTAGCAGCAAATTTTTAATAGTAACAATTATAAATGCATACAATTAAAGTGTTAGAGTTGAACACAAAAAATATCAAAGTATTGGAAATGAATACAATCAAAGTATTAAAATGAATATTGAATACATATATTCCAGGATAAGTAAAATTTGAGAGTAAGTAATTTAGTATAATTGAGGTTTGTATAAAGCATAAGCATAACTGACCGGGGAGGGGGCCCTCCCCCTACCAGGGGTACGAGGAGGGACTCGCCCTTCCTCACCTACCAAAGCATCAAGGCTGACAATCCCACTTATATACTAGATGCTACAGAAGTTTCTAGAAAACTCCTCCTAGTTTCTATTCCTAAAATCTATGTCACTCTGTTGTATGGCGTGTGCTCTACTAATGGGTTAGGGGGTCTCTCATCCTTTTGAGGGTCTTATTTCCAGTGAAGGCTCATCGTCTTCCTCAGTGTCCGCTGTGTAACCTGCAGGGAGCTCATGGCCACTATGTGACTGAGCAGGTGTTTTCCATAGCAAGACTTTGAGTGCCATGCCTGGAATCATCCCATTTTGGCCCATTTTGTCCCATTTCAACGTCGAAACTTTGTATTTCTAGATGTTGCTTGTCAGAACTACGTCCTTCTACTATTCCCTTCCAACATCTTTCTTCGACTCCCAACATCTGGAAGATGTCCTTTGCCCTGTCTCACCCATCTCCCCCCTCACTCTGTAACAATTGTCTTCTATTGATCTAAATACAACTTTGCTAATACAGTGACAATTTAATTAGCACGAATCACATTTATCACAGTTCGAATCTAATGAAGAAGCAGCTAAACAAGACGGTGGTTTTCAGTGGGTGCAGGAGGAAGAGATGCTCCGTGACTCCGGCTCGGCCCCGGTGTGGAGCGGCCCGTGCTGCCCCGGGGTGCACGGGGCGGAACGGACACACGGGGAACGGACACGCGGGGAACGGACACGCGGGGAACGGACACCCGGGGAACGGACACACGGACAAACGCTCGCGGCGTTTCGGCAGCGGCAGCAGCAGGAAAGAAGCGATCCCACAGACCCTCTGCGCCCCTTCTCTTGTTCCTCGTCTCACTCTCCCGCTGTCCCGCACTCTGTCGCGGTGTCCCGCAGCCTCTCCCAGGATCCCCTTGCCGGTCTCCCCCTCCCCTCTCGCTGTCCCTGTCCCGGCCCCTCCCTCTCCCCGCGCCAGGCCGGGCCATGCCCCCGCCCCACTCCCGGCCCCGGGCGGGGCTGCCCCGGCCCCGGCCCCGGCCGTCCCGCCGCGCTCTCGCCTCCGCCCGGCTCTGGCGGTATTGGCGCTGGCGCTGCTGGGCGGGCATCAGTGCCTGGGCCGGGGGCGGCATCGCCGCTCTTTGGCTCCGCCTGTCCCGAGCCCGGAGCCGGCCCCGACGCGGGGTCCAGTCCCGGCCTCGGCTCCTGCCGGGGCCCGCGGAGGACACACGCGGCGCGGCCGCTCCCGCCGCCTCCGCTGCGGCTTCCCCGGCCCGAGCTCCGCCGCTCGGCAGCGCGGCCGCCGGCCCTGAGCCGCCGGGGCCCGGGGCGGGTGGGGATGCCCGGCCCGGGACGGTCGGGGGGCGCTCGGGGGCCGTGTCTGGCCCCGGGCCGAGCGCTGACGGCCGCGTGTCGCCCGCAGGGAAGGCGCAGGAGGCCTTGCAGGAGCGGTACCGGCTGGGTTCGCTGCTGGGCAGCGGCGGCTTCGGCAGCGTCTACTCGGGGACGCGCCTCGCGGACGGCGCCCCGGTGAGTGGCGGGGCCGGCGGCGGGCAGAGGACGAGGAGGAGGAGGGCGGGGGAGGAGGAAGAGAGGCAGAGGAGGAAGAGGAGGAGGCCGGGGCGCGGCGGAGCGGAGCGGGCGGTAAGCTCAGCCCGCTGCTGCCCCTTGCTCACAGGTGGCAATCAAATGCGTGCCACGGGATGGCATCCGGCACTGGGGCGAGCTGGTGAGTGAGCGGGGCCGGCGGCCGAAGGCGGGGCGTGCCGGGCGGCGAGGAGCTGGGGCCCGGCAGGGTGGGAGCCGCCGGGAGCCCTGCAGGGAGAGCGGGCGTGGGGTGAGCGGGGCATGCGGAGCATCCCGGGCTGGCTGAGGGGTCCCAGAGCCCTGGCACGGCCTCAGCCCCACTGACGGCATCGTGGTCCTGGCGCAGCCCCACGGCGCCCGTGCGCCCCTGGAGATCGCGCTGCTGGACAAGGTGTCCTCTGGGTGTGCTGCTGTCATTCAGCTCCTGGAGTGGGTTGAGCTGCCCAGCAGCTTCTTGTTGGTGCTGGAGCGTCCGGAGCGGTGCCAGGAGCTCTCGTGTTTGCTGGCGGAGCGGAGGTTCCTGCCGGAGGAGGAGGCGCGGGGGCTGTTCCGCCAGGTGCTGGAGGCCGTGCGGCACTGCAGCAGCTGCGGGGTCCTGCACAGGGACATCAAGCCCGAGAACATCGTGCTCGACCTGGCCACCTGACAGCTGAAACTGATCGACTTTGGCTGTGGCGCCTTCCTCCAGGACACAGCCTACACGCACTTTGCAGGTGAGCCCTCCCAGTGGATGCTCCTGGGCACCTTATGGCCCAGCCGGGCTGCAGCACCGAGGTTTCTGCCTATTGGAGCCGGGATGGGATTAATGCTTGAGCCAAGTTGATTTGGGTGGGGGTGTGAGGGGGGCCAGCTCCCAGCCCTGCTGAGAGCCTTCAGCACCCACTGTGCCCTGGTCTGGGGTTGGAGCTGGGGCAGCCAGGCCGACAGAAACCCCCATGGGGGTAGCAGAGAGGGGGGCGTCTGACTGCGTGCCCTGGCTGGTTTGGTGTGCAGGCGAGGAAGGGCTCGAACTGCACCTCTCCCTTGTTTGCCTTGGCTTACTAACATTTTCTGAGGGCCGTGCAGGCGGGGAGGAGAGTGGGTTTTCTCCACCCCTTGGTGGGTTTTTCTTTTGCGTGTCATGGTTGGGCCTTCTCAAGGCTTCTGCTGGCCTCTTCCAGCACCAGTGGCTTCTTTTCCAGCCCCGAGTCTGTACGCAAGTCCCAAGTGCTGGTGAGAGGGCAGCGAGTCACCCCGTGTGCCACTGGGGCATCCCCCACATGCCCAGGGATGCTGGGGCGAGGCTCTGGCAGCAGCAGCATCCTCCTTCTGAACTCCATCTGTATTCCATAGGAGCCCTGTCCTGCAGCCCACCAGAGTGGATCCACCACCAGCACTACCACGGCGAGGCAGCAACGATCTGGTCCCTGGGCCTCCTGCTGTACCACCTGGTCGCGGGGAAGCAGCCGTTCAGGAGGGGCCAGGAGATCATCTGGGGACGGATCTTGTTCCCACGACGGCTCTCTCAAGGTGGATCCTCATCCCTGGGCAGGGGGGAATAGCAGTGCTGGGAGACAGCAGCAGGGTGTGAGCATCGTGCTCTGGCAGCTGCTGAGGAGGTGGCACAAGTCCTGCTCTCCTGCTCTCCTCCAAACAGAGAATCCATGGGGAAGTTTAGGCACAACCCTGTGTACACCCATCATGGCCTGGGCACGGGAACGGGGTGGGGGGGAGGCAACTTCTGCAACGTACTGGTGATTTCTGGTTTCTGTCTTCAGAGTGCCAAGATGTTATTAAGAGGTGTTTGTCCATGCAACCGTTGGACAGGCCATCCTTAGAAGACCTTTTCCGTGACCCTTGGATTCAGGGTGTTCATCTGCCCTAGAAGATGGGAGAGATCCACGTGCACAGCTGGATCCAGAGGCCTGGCAGGTAACAGCTGCACACATCTCTTGGCAATCAGTGGCAAAGCAAACCAGAGTGCCTGTAGCTCTGAGCAGGGATCATCAGAAGGGAACACACAGCTCTTGGAGCTGAGCTGGAGACCTGGTGTGGCAAGCACTGGTGGCCACCATCCCCCCTAGGTTTGCTTGTCTGGTTCATTGATGGCTGGGGCCCTGGACAGAACACTGACAGCCTGGTCTGGCCCCCAGGGAAGGAGAAGGAGCCCCTAGAGAAGCTGTTCCAGATGGGGCTGCTGCCAGACACACCAAGGACACTCTCAATGACAAGAATCTCTTCCTCGACGTGGCCAGCTGAAGATGATCGACTTTGATTCTGGCACCTTCTTCACAGACACACTCCACACCCAATTTGCAGGTGAGCCCACAGCCAGGGGGATGCTGCCAGATGTGGGCATGGCACAGCCTGGCCGGGCTCCAAAGGTTTCCCCAATTGCTGGGGCAGATGCAATGAATTCTTCAGTGGCTGCCAAGCTGCTTTTTGGCTCTGGGCAGCTGCTGAGGGGCTGGATGTGCCATGGCTGGCTGCAGGCTGGGCACAGTCCCGCCCTCCTGCTCTGCTCCCAGAGGCAGCAGTGACTGGGAGGTTTGTGCCCAGCTCTGGGCAGGGCCAGCATGGCCTGGGCACTGCGGGCTGTTGGGACAAGGGGGACAGGAGCCTTCAGCTGACGGGTGGTTTCTGGTTTCTCTCCTTGCAGCCGGGCTCTGCAGATGCTGAGGCTGCTCTGGGCTCTGCCAGGGCTCTGCTGGGCTCAGCCCTGGGCACGGCTGGGCCAGCCCTGCCCTCACATGGCTCTGACAGCTTTGTCTCAGACGAGCCCGTTCTGAGCACTCCACCTGAGCTTTGTGCTTTTGCAGGTGAGTGAGACTCTCCTGCAGGCCAAGAGATTGCAGTTAGAGACACACATCCAGTTGGCAAGAACCCAAACTCTCCACAGTCCCAGCTGAACGCCTGGATCTCCACAAGATGTTTAGTCTGTCCCACTTGCCATTCCTTTTTCATTAGATTTGTGCAATTGCACTTTCTTCCTCCTCTAGAAGTGCCACGAGTGGGCAAAACCTGGCGAGGGGGCCGTGCTCCTAAGGCAGTGCAGTCTGGAGCTGATGGATGGAGAATTGCCCTTCTGCACTTCCAAACCAAGCCAAAAGCCGTAAGTGGGACTTTGTGTCTTTAAGAAGCCTCTGACAGTTTCATTGGGAATGTGCAGCTCATTCACAGGGTGAGAAGGAAGGGCATCTTCTAAAAGTTTGGGCGGTGACAGAGTTGAGATTGCCAGTCCTGCCAGGAGCTGGCAGGGCACAAAGCAATTTCTTCTTGCTTCACACCAATTTCACTGCGATTTAAAATATCAATATTGGAAACAAATCCCAAAATCTTTATCAAAAAAGGTTACAGAGGCCAGTAAGATGCATCAATGCCATTGACTCATTTGCAAAGTGAATAACTGAGTTTTCTGTTGCAAAAGATCAGTTACCTCTTAAAGGTACAGAAGATTTTTCACAGCACACTTGGATTTTGCTTTTATCTTTCACATTTTATAGAGGTTTTTTCTTTTTCCTTTTTCTTTTCCTTAAAACAGAAAATATGCCATAAAAAGAAGCGTCCTCTGCTCCTGGTTCCCATGTGGAGCAGCTCCTTCCCGCTGGCTGAGCTGCTCAGGCAGAGCCCGGCAGCTCCTGGCCCTGCAGGGCTGAGGCTTTTCCCCATTGCTGGGCACAGACTGGTGGAGCAGCACTGCAGAGCACGGGGACACACAGAGGGACCAGGAGCAGCTGCCTTTGTCCACCTGGAGCTCCAAGGCCCAAACTCTGAGCAGGCATGGCTGGAAGGGACTGACAGGCTCCCTGTTTGCTGTGCTGCCCCACTTGTGCCCGGCCCAGCTCTGTGTGGGGCAGAGGGAGAACAAGGGGCAGCTTCGCCCCCAGCCCCTCTGGCCCCGGGGCTTGGGGCAGTGTCAGCACCAGCTGCTCCAGCCACCGCCTCTGCTGGCACTGACAGCAACCCCCAAATTGTGGCTGATCCCGAGGGAGCAGCAGCAGGGCCTGGATCTGATCCCTGACTCTGGGGCAGGGCTGGACAAACGACCCCCACAGCAGCAGCAGCAGCAGCAGCAGCACATGGACCTGACTTTCAGCACAGCCCCTGCCACTCTTCCCTCCCGTGTGCAGTGGTGTCACAGCAGCCTGGGCCACCTGGGAGCCCCCAGGGCCAGCAGGGACTGGAGATGGCAGCCCTGGGCTCCTGGAGGTTGTGCAGGGAACAGAGGTGGGGACTCCCTGTCCATGTGGAGCTTCCAGATGGAAAAGGCTGCTGTGAGCAGGCAGCTCCAAGGGCACAGAAAGGAGGGACTGGAGCCCCTGATCTGTGTCAGTCCCACAGTCGTGGGCAGCAGCCACCGAGCACAGGGGGAACAGAGGGCACAGCAAGAGGGACAAAACCAGTCAAGGTGAGAGAGTGGGAAGAGCCAGAGCTGGGAGCAGGAACAGCTGTTTCACTGCACCCTTGGAGAAAGCTCTTGGCTGCTTCAAAGTGCTGAAAGGTGTGAAGGGCAGGGAGGAGAGCACAGCAAACAATGCTCCTGTTTCCACAGCCTCCCCTCTCAGTGTCCCAGAAGGAATTGGATGAACTGTGTTCTTCTCTCTGAGTCATCTCGTTCAGCATGAGCAGCTCAGCACCAGGAGCTAAAGGAGCTGAAGCCTTAGGCCACAAGAGCTGACCAAGAGGGGACTTTTGGACCTAAGTAATGCTGCTAACATGGACCTAGCTGAATGCAGCAGATAGAATCCTTTCTGTAGGGAAAGACCTCTGAGCTCATCCAGTCCAGCCATTCACCCAGCAGTGCCAAGTTCAGCACTAAACCCAGTCCTGAAGTGCCAAGGCCCGAGTGAGGCCTGAACAACAGGCCCTGAGCCAAAGGTGACGTCTCAATGAACCTTCCAAGCAAAGGTTATCTTTGTATCCACTCATTCCTGAAATATGCAGGATCAGTAGCATTGTGATAGATGTATCCACTCCTTAGTGAAACGTGGATTGACCTTTTTGCATTTAGAAAGGGGACAAGGCCACGAAATCTGACATCTGGCCTTGTTTGGGGCTGTATGGTCAAAGTCAGCTCCCTTGGGTCCTCCTTGAGCCCTGGCCAGGCTTTGGGAGGAGCCCAAGAGGAGAATGAAACCAGACGTTCCCACACTAGAAGCGCTGTCAGTTGGTT
This sequence comes from Sturnus vulgaris, assembly GCF_052056855.1. Classification (NCBI taxonomy): domain Eukaryota; kingdom Metazoa; phylum Chordata; class Aves; order Passeriformes; family Sturnidae; genus Sturnus; species Sturnus vulgaris. The sequence goes on along the minus strand of NW_028276728.1, from coordinate 1,301,605 downwards.
TATTCAGCACTATCAAAGCATCCAAAAATTGCATCTCAGAAAAGGAAAAGAACTTTTATGGGTTTGGGAAGACAGGGATGGATTTTGTTGACAGCACGTTTGAAATAGCACCAACAGAAGGAAGAATTGGTTTTGGAACACTCCCACATGGAGTGACTGAGGAGGGTTTAAATCTTGAGCTCAGGTTCATTTGTTCAAGTGAAATATAATATTATTATTCATAGTAATGGTTATATAAAAATATAACATAATCTTTTTTTTTTTTAGATATCATTAAAAATTGATAATGTAAAATAATGCTGACAATGCTAATATGTCAGCTTTGGCTGCTCACTGTGACACTAAATACCCTACAGAAAAGGACTAGCCAAGACCCAAACATCAGTGGTAAACTTTGCGAATTGTATACAAGGAATGAAGGAGGAAGGGATGAAATTGGCTATTTTTATGGGGTTTGCTGATACTGTGATGTGGAATGCTTTGTGTGTTCCTGTGAAAAATGCAGTGAATAAGACATAAGGGTTTTTCATATACCCGATCATCCACAAGCTGCAGGATTGGTTGAAGAGATGAAGGGATTGTTAAAAGAGTAGTTGAAGATATGAGGAGATTGGGAAGCTGTCCCAATGGAGAACCCATCTCACAGATGTGCTCCATACCCTTAACAATGGAAACCCTCTCGCTGTGCATGGCTGCACCCAATTTGCAAATACAGCCATGGACAGTGAGCCTGTGACTGCCTGGGAAATGGTTCTGGGTGTGATGGCCCCTGGCAGGGCCCCCCCAGAGGCTGCAGGGCTGGGCCCTCATGCATTGGAATTAATTAGGATAAATCAAAAACAAATGAGACTTAAGAATACAGGAACAGGAATTCAGATTCCTCCAGGACACTTTGGTTTGATAACTGCTCGCTGGAGCTTGGCCTTCCAAAGCGTTCATGTCATGGAAGGAAGAACTGATGCAGATTATCTAGGAGAAATTTAAGTAATTCGGTGAAGTAATAGTGAACAAGATTGGATTATTCAACCCCATGGCGGGGAGGCACAGTTACTGATATTGCAGTTTTAACAACAATTGTGAAAGAAGGAGCTCCACCTCAAATCCACCTGTGTTTGTAGAGACAGAGGGTTTGGATGCAGCAGTCCTAATAATGGAGGCAGAGTGTGGGTCCAGAGGCCCAATGGCCCTCCCGAGCCAGCTGAAGGAACAGCTCTGGGGAAAAGACAACACTGTTTGAATCCTGAAACCTGGGCAGAAGCAATGGGAATGTGTCCCTGCAGCCAAGTGCTCAGTGCCAGAACAAGTGGATGTTATGGGATATTGTTTTACAGATCCTGCCAGACCAAATCTCCCTCTTTGCCCCAACAGCTCTTTGGAAAATGATCCATGGGGCTCCATGTGAAGGCTGATGTGGCACTGAGGGACTTGCACATGAATTCCATCCAGGAGCCTGGGGGCCCTCAGGGACTGGGACCTGGCACCTCTCCAGCCCGAGGGGAAAGGACCCCACCAAGCCTTGTCAGCCACAGACAGTGCAGTAGAGCTGAACAGCAAAGGACCTTGGGGACGTTAGTGTGGAATTAAAAAGGCATCAGCTCCATGGACAACAGAATTATTGTTCCTAACCCAAATGAGACTGAGGAAAAAGAATGAAGAACCATGTCATTCAAGTACTACTGATGTCTGTAAATTGTATCTTGATAGGCAGCCAGAATCTTTGTTTGCCAGAAACACCTCTAGTTTTACCAAGGATAGGTCATGAAAATTGTGATGAAAATGGAAAGATCAAAGTAGTCAAAATAATCTAAGCAATTGCTGGATATGTTCTTGACCAGAGGGAAATCAAGGCAGAGCCATGGTTTGTCAGGACTTGCTTGATCCCAATCAGCCCCGTGGTGCATTTGGTGCTGAGCCCTTGAACCTCCGGACCTGAAAGGAGATTGCACAAAACTTTCCAGGAGTCCAAGTCAGAAGAAAAAGCCAAAGTGTCTCGAAGCATTAATGGGTCCCACTGATGTCCATCCACACCACAGGCTCCTCATGGACTGCTTGGAGGAAAGAACTGCAGGCCAGGATTGCCCAAAAACCTCTCAGAGACTGAGAAAAGAAAGGAAAAAGGAAAGTACCTCAAGAAATTGAAGTTCCTTGAAGTATTAATGAGCCCCACTGAGTGTCAGTACAAAGCTCTCAAGGGACTCGTTAAAGCAGATAATTGGGACCATGATTGCATAAACTACTAAAGGAGTTCCTGTAAAAAGGGAAACTCCAAGTACCTTAAAAAAACTGAGTACCTTGAAGCATTAATGAGCCCCATTGAGTATCATTACTGACAAAGTCTCTCAAGGGACTAATTAAAGCAGATAATTGGAGGCCATGATTGCACAAAACTTTCAGAGACTCCAAGGCAAAAGCAAAACCCAAAGTGCTCTGAAAAACCTGCAGTCCCTGGGAGCATGAAGGAGCCCCCCAGGGCCATTCCTGACCAAGGCTCCCCAGGGACTGGTCCCAGCAGGTCCCTGAGGCCACTGGGATGTGGGGGGATGCTGAGGGCAGGACAAGGGGTGACAGTGGCCAGCCTTGCTGGGGCTGTGCCAGGAGGCCCCAGTGGCTCAGGACAAGGTGTCTCCTCCCAGCCCTTGGTGGCACAGACCCTGCTGTGCCCCAGGGCACCAAGACTTGGCTTCTTTTGTCCCCACCTGTCACCTCTGCCTCCAATTTCCAGCTCTAACTGGAACTTGATGACACTTTCTCAGTCATGTCCCTCAGTGGGACCCATTAAAACTTGAAGAAACTTCAGCATTTTAATTCATGTTTGAGTTCTTGAGAAGTTTTTGGAACTCTCTCAGGGAATGATTATGAAGTAAACAGAACCAAAGCCCCAAGAGATTAATTAAAGTCCTTGTGCTGTGTCTGTGCTGATGAGCTGGGCTGGGCTCCTGGCACAAAGGCAGCTCCTGGCAACCAAGAAGAGCTTTAAAAAGACATTTCTGCTGAGGAGCAGCTCCTCTCCCAGCCCAGGAGGGCTGAGGGCACTGCCTGCAGGCACTGAGGGGACAGGAGCCAGGCACAGACAGGCTCAAGGCAATCGGGACTGGGAAGACATTGAACTGAGACTGCACTTGGGGAAACATCTTCACAGCCCTGGACATGGTGAGTGTGTGGGTGCAGGGCAATGTCCCCTGTGCTCCTGGAGGGATCTCCTGGTGCCAGCACAGCCCACAGCCTGGGAGATGTGTCAGGAGGACTCTCCCAGTTTCTTTGAGACAGAGGAGGAGGAGGAGGAGGAAGATGAGGATGTGCTGCAGAGCGGGGCTGCCCTGGGCACCGTCAGAGGGACAGGGCAGGACGGCTCCTGCTGCCAGGGACGACTGCAGGGGCTGAAGCTGGGGCTGCAGCCAGGGCTGCCCAGGGCTGTCCTGCACAGCAGCTCCTGCAGCCCTCAGGGCTCTTGGCCAGCCCAGGCCATGTGCCACCTGCCAGGGGCACCTCTCAGCCTGCCTGGCAGCTCCCCATGGACTGTGGGGAGAAGTTGGAGGTGCAAGGAGCCACCCCCATCAGGGCAGATTCCTCCTGCTGTGGAGATGGTGCTGCATGGCCAGGGCTGCTCTCAGCTTTCTCCTCAAGGCAAGGCAAAGGGGCTGTCAGCTGTGTCTGTGTCACTGACACTCCTGCACTGTCCCACTGGCCATCAGCACATCTGCCTCCCATCTCCCTCACAAAGTGCCTCCTCACCCTCCTGTGCCTACAGACAGCAGCAGCAGCACCTTGGCTTGCAGCATCTCAGTTTGTGTGAGGTGCCCTTAAGGCCCTGCTGGCAGGGAGATGGCCCTGGGCAGTGCCCTGTGCTGGGAGGGGTGTGCAGGGCAGAGCTGAGCCCCCAGGGCTGGGCTGGGATCTGGGTGCATGGCCGGGGACAAGGCTTGGATAGAGAGAAAGAGCTCCCCATAGGCACAACTGCAGGCAGCAGAGAGCCAGACCAACACTTGTTATCCCTCCCTGTCCAGCTGCAGAGTGGAAGAGAGAAGGGTTTGAAGAAAATGACTTTTAAACCACAATCTTCAAAAAGTCCACGTGATTTTCTACCACATTTTATCTGCGATCACTCTGAAATACAGGGAGGTGTAATGAGCAAATGGCCGTTGTGTTTGACCAGCAGGTGTGACTGCACTGGGGCACAGAGATCCCTGTTTCCTCTCTGGGCTTCCCAGTGTTCAGGCTGAGAGCAGTGCTGAAGATGAGGCAGTAACTCAGCAGCAAAAAGCTGAACTCAAAACAAAAAAGAAAAAGAAAGTGAAATAGCCCCCAAGAGAATTTTCAGTGAATATGTAAGAAAATAGCATAGGATTCACCAATGGAAACCTGCCCCAGCTTGTCCATGTTTTCTTTCAACAGTCCACCATGCCAGAGTGAAGAAATGTCCAACAGCAGCTCCATCAGCCACTTCCTCCTGCTGCCATTGGCAGACACGTGGCAGCTGCAGCTCCTGCACTTCTGCCTCTTCCTGGCCATCTCCCTGGCTGCCCTCCTGGCCAACGGCCTCATCATCAGCGCCGTAGCCTGCGGCCACCACCTGCACACCCCCATGTTCTTCTTCCTGCTCAACCTGGCCCTCACTGACCTGGGCTCCATCTGCACCACTGTCCCCAAAGCCATGCACAATTCCCTCTGGGACACCAGACACATCTCCTATGAAGGATGTGCTGCTCAGGTGTTTTTCTTTATGTTCTTCATTGGAGCAGAATATTTCCTCCTGACCATCATGAGCTACGACCGCTACGTGTCCATCTGCAAACCCCTGCACTACGGGACCCTCCTGGGCAGCAGAGCTTGTGCCCACATGGCAGCAGCTGCCTGGGCCAATGCCTTTCTCACTGCTCTGCTGCACACGGCCAATACATTTTCCCTGCCCCTGTGCCAGGACCATGCCTTGGGCCAGTTCTTCTGTGAAATCCCACACATCCTCAAGCTCTCCTGCTCCAAATCCTACCTCAGGCAATTTGGTGTTTCTGTTTTCAGCGCCTCCTTAGCACTTGGCTGTTTTGTGTTCATTGTTTTCTCCTATGTGCGGATCTTCAGGGCTGTGCTGAGGATCCCCTCTGAGCAGGGACGGCACAAAGCCTTTTCCACCTGCCTCCCTCACCTGGCTGTGCTCTCCTTGTTCCTCAGCACTATCATGTTTGCCTACCTGAAGCCCCCCTCCATCCCCTCCCCATCCTTGGATCTGGCCCTGTCAGTTCTGTACTCGGTGGTGTCTCCAGCCCTGAATCCCTTCATCTATAGCCTGAGGAACCAGGAGCTCAAGGCTGCACTGAGGACACTGATCACTGAACCATTTCAGAAAAAGTAAACTGCTGGCAAATTTCTGCAAATAACTTGTAATAAAATTCATTTTTGATTGTACTTGTTGGTTTGCTTGTTAGTTTCTTCAATTCTTTCCTTTGTTTTAGTTTTTTGATATTTTCCGCAATGCCATTGTTTGTGCCATTTCTCATTTTGTTTCTGTCCACATTAACTGTGACCCCCAGATTGTTTCAATGAGGAGCTGTGCTCTCCAGGATCTCCAGCAGTTTCACCACAGATTCCCCTTCTTTTCTTCCTTTCTCTGCAGCTACAGCAGCAATGTCAGTGTGCAGAGCTGGGGCAGATCAGTGCTGACACAGCAGCTGTGCCCAGCAGCAGCAGCACTTGGTGTTGCCAGTGCTGCTCCCGTGCCACTGCCCCGCTGCCCTCCTGGCCCTCGTGTTGCTGCAGGGCCTGAGTGCTCTCGGGGCCGGGCACAGCCCTGGGGGTGGCAGTGCCAGGGCTGTAGCAGGGACAGGCCATGGGCACTGCTGGGCCAGCGCTGACGTCTCAGGGCAGGGCCTGGGGGCTCCAGGCTCCTTGGCCAGGATCTCTCCACAACACTTGGCCAGCCCAATGCTGAGCAGAGAAAAGCCCCGGGAGCAGCCCCAGGCTGGCCATGGGCAGGCTGGGGGCAAACAGCATGGCTGGTGCTCTGCAAGGTTCCTGCAAGGGGGACACCCTGGCAAGGAGCAGCAGAGCAGGGGCTGATCCATCCCCACTGTGCTGGACACCCCAGGGCAGCGTCCCAGAGCGTCCTCATGCACCTGCCAACAACATCCCCCCTCTGCAGCCCTGGCCTCTCCCCCAGCTCACACAGGAGCCCCATCCTTGCAGGCACACACACGGCAGCACTGGCTCAGGAGCCCCTGTTTGCATTGCACACAGCAGGCTCAGCACCCCCATGGTGCTGCTGTGGGGACATGGAGCTGAGTGAGCACAAATGTCATCAGCCCCTGGGGCCAGCAAGGGTTGGGGGACAGCAGGGAAACCACTCAGGTTTGTCGTGGCCTCTGAAGTCAGCCAGAAAGTTTGTTCCCATGAGCTGTGAGTTTCCTGTCCCACTGCAGACGTTGTTGCTCAGAGCCAGGGCTGCCTGGCAGCCACCCCCAAACTGTCCTGAGCATTTCCTTTGCTTCATTTTTGCTTTCTTTCCTCTTTTCTCATCCAGATTTCTTCCTCTTGCTAATCCCGCAGCCCTCTCCTGCAAACAGCCCATCCCTGTTTGCCCTTTCCTCTCTGGCCCCACTCCCCATTTCAGTTCCTGAACTGGCACCATGGGAACGTCCCTTGGGGAGCAGGATCATCCTCCAAGTGCTGCAGGAATTGTCTGCAGGGTCCTGCAGTGCCTCGTGCTGCTCCCTTGCCAGAGGCACCACAGGCCAGGGGGGCACATCTGGGCTGCTGTGTCTGGGTGTGGGGCTCCCTGTTGTGGGCAATGAGGAGGGGCTGGAGAGGCTCTGCAGGACTGACAGGATGGGCTTTGGGGCTGTGTGGAGAAGCTGAGGGACCTGGGCTGCTGGACCTGCTGAAGAGGAGGCCCAGGGCTCATCCTGCAATTTCTGCAGGGGTGGTTTCAGGGAATCACAGAATCAGCCAGGCTGGAAAAGACCTTGGGGATCATCAAGTCCAACCTGTGCCCTGACACCACCTTGTCTCCCAGAGCCTTCTCTTCTCCAGGATAAACATCCCCAGCTCCCTCAGCTGCTTCTCACAGGACTTGTGTTCCAGACCCCTCATCTGTCTTGTTGCCCTTCTCTGGACATTCTCCAGCCCGTCCATGTCCTTCCTAAATTGGGGACCCAGAACTGGACACAGCACTCGAGGTGCAGCCTCATCAGTTCTGAGTGCAGGGGAAGAATCACTGCCCTGCTCCTGCTGGCTACACCATTCCTGATCCATAGGAGTCCCAGGGGCTGGATGACAGAAGTGGTGGGTAGGAGATCGAGACAAAGTGTTATTGATTGTTAGCCATAAAGGATCTTGATTTCCTTATTTATTCAGACTGCATTAGAAAGTTCTGGGGGTCAATATCAATTGGACATTGCTGGTATTAATCTATTAACAGGAACAGAAAACAAGATAAAACTGTTCTTCCTGCATTGTTTTCAATAGAGTGTATTCACTTGGAATACACTTCTGAAATCTTTCTAATAAACCACAGAAGAATTGAAGAATGAAATTATTCCCAGGAGCTTGTGTTGTTTGCATGTTTTGAACACATATTAATGAACCTTTGTCACTGAATTTCTCAACTGAAGACCTCAAGAAAGAAGAGGCCTCTGGAGGAGTGAAATTCATCAGCAACCTCCAAGTGGCTGAGGATCCATCCTCATCAGAGCAGCAATGAACAGAAATGGGCACAGCTGTGTGGCTGCCCCAGCTTTGGGATGGGCCCTGGGCCTGGAGCAGGAGCAGCTCTGGAGGGCCCCAAGGCCGGGGCTGTTGTGCTGGCCTGGGCAGATGGGATGGCAGGAGGGGCTGCAGAGCTGTCAGGAGCTGAGGGAGAGGGGAGCAGGGCACCCAGGGAGCCTCCTTTTGCCTTGGCCAAGCAGCTTGGCCATGGCTGGGGCTGAGTCCTCTGGCAGCTGCAGCTGCTGCTGTGCCCTTGGCAGGGGCTGAGGCCGTGGGGCCACTGCCCAGAGCCCCCTGGCCTGAGCAGAGCTGTGGGGCCAGAGCCGGCTGGGCTGTGCTGGGGAGAGGCCCTTGGTGCTGCACAGAGCTCAGGGCAGCTGGCACAGCTTGCAGGGAGCTGGGCTGGCCTGAGAGAGCCTGCCAGAGAAAGCAGCAGTGTCCATGTCAGCCTGGCTGAGCGGGCAGGGGCACGACTCAGCCCAGGCCTTGTGGGGCAGGGCCAGCGCCTGGGGAAGGCATTGCAAACAGGCAAGTGGCCCAGAGAGGAGGCTGCTCTGTGCCCTTGGTGGCATGCACAGAGCAGGGAGGGGGCCCAGGACATTTGTCAGCGCCAGCCTCTGTCCCCAGCCCTTGCCAGCCCTGGCTGCTGAGCCCAGCTTTGGCCTGGGCTGAGTTTGGCTGTGGCCCAGCTCCATCCTCCTGCGGGGCTCAGGGCCTGTTGCCGGCCATGGCCAGCCCTGCCCGGCCTCTGTGCTGGCCCAGAGCCCGGCAGAGCCCGGGGCAGGGCTGTCAGTGCAGGCCCACAGGTGCCACGGGCTGTGCAGGAGCTGGCAGAGGCTGCCCAGCAGGGAGGCCATGAGGCACAGAGCCCCAGGGCTGCTGTGGGCACCACGGCAGAGGGGCCGTTCCCACCCACAATGCTCCTGTCCTGGGCTGGGCCTGCACAGGGGCTGGGCCACCATGGCTGGGGCAGCAAGCTGTGAGTGGAGGCCAGGGTGGCAAATCCTCCGGCAGAACCTTGTGGAGGAGGCTGTTTTGAGTGGCTCCACAGCTCAGGAATTCAACACAGAGAAGAAGCCACAGAAATCCTGTACAATGACTGGCATTTAAACCTCATTGCCTTGGGCTGCTCCACACTCCTTCTGGGGGATGTGTTGCACCACAGCGATGCCCCGGGAAGGAAATTCCTTTTACTTGATACCAATCCTGGGCCTCCTGATATGTTGACAATTAATCCCTGGTTCCTAGTGGTTCCATTAGGCCCAGGTTTGTCATCCTTTCTTCCATGAGATTCCATTGTATCACAATCCTCTCTTGGACTCCATGAGGCACTGCTGGCCCACAGTGGAGCCTTTGTGCCATGTGATTCCATTGTGGCACAGTGATCTCCAGCATTCCATGAGGCCACAGTGCAAAACAGTGGACACTTGAATCCATGAGTTTCCATTCCATCACAACGGTCTCTCAGTTTCCATGAAGCCCTGTAGTGTCACTACGGAGCCTTTGTTCCACATTTTTCCATTGTGTCACAACTGTCTCCAGCACTCTATGAGGTTGCAACATGAAACAGTGGACATTTGCTTCCATGTGATTCCACAGTGTCACAGTGGTCACCTGGGTTCCATGCGGTCCTTGTTTGGAACAATCTAGATTTGGTTCCATGAGAACCTATTGCATCACAATGGTCTCCTGGCTTCCAAGAGTCCCCTCTCTGTTTACAATTGACACTTGGTTCCCCAAGATTCCATGGTGTCACCGTGCTCTCCTGTGATTCACGAGGCTGTGCTGTGTCACAATGGACACTTGCTTCCTCCAAGGCTGGAGATGTCCCAGTGGCACTGGGTTTCCATCGGGTCATGCTTTGTCACAATGGATTCTTGGTTCCATGAGAATCTATTGCATCACAATGTTCTCCTGGAGGCCATGAGGATCTTCTTTGTCACAGTGGAGCCCTGCTAGCACGAGCCTTGGCAATGACCCAGTGGCACATGGGTTCCATGAGGCCATGCCGTGTCACAATGGACACTTGCTTCCATGACATTCCATTGTTTCACACTGCTCTCCCAGATCCCATGAGGTCTTGTTCTGCCACAGTGCTGTCTTGTTTCTACTAGGCCTGGCAATATTTCCATGGCCCTTGTGTTCCATGTGGCCCCTCTCTATCAGAATTGACCCTTGGTTCCATTGCCTCACAAAGGTCCCTATATTTCCATGATCTGCCCTGTCTCTCAATGGACACTGGATTCCACAAGAGCTGACAATGTCCCCATGGCACCTGTCTCCTATTCGCCCTCACTTTGTCAAGATAAAGCCTTGGTTCCATGAGACTCCACTGTGTCACAATGTTCTCCTTAGCTTCCTGAGAACCTTATATGGTCACAATTGACACTTGGTTCCTTAAGATTTGATTGCATCACAGGAGTCTCCTTGGTTTCATAAAGCCCAGGTTTGTCACAACAGTCTAAGGATATTCCATTGCAACACAATGGTCCACATATAGTGGTGGACCACTCTGTAAGGCTGCAGGGTGAAACAGTGGACACTTGGTTCCATGAGATTCCATTGGGTAACAAAGTTCTCCTGTGTCGCATTAGGGCCGGATCTGTCACAATGGAACCCTGCTAGTATGAGCCTTGGAAATGTTCCATTGGCACCTGGGCTCCATCAGGCCCTGCTGCCTTGAAAATTTACCTGTTCTTACAGGACATTCCATTGCATCACAATGGTCTCCTTGGTCCCATGAGGCCCCTCTGTGTCACAATGCAGCCTTGGGTTCTTGACATTCCACAGCGTCACAATGGTCCTCTGTGTTCCATATAGGCCCAGTTGTGTCACAATGGACACCTGGTTCCATGAGCAGTGGCAATGTCCCAGTGGCACCTGTGTTCCATGACACCCTGCTGTGTTACACCTGACAGTTTGTTCCATGAGATTCCATGGAGTCACAATGGTCACTTGGGTTCCATGAGGCCTTGCTGTTTTGACAATTGACACTTGGCTCCATCAGATTCCATTGCCCCACAATGTTCTCCTGGGTTCCAAGAGGCCCTGCTGTGTCACAATGGCCCCTTGCTTCCATGAGCCATGGCATGGTCCCATTTGTCCCTGGGTTCCATGAGGCTGTGCCGTGTTCACAACTGACATTTGCTTCCATGAGATTCCATGGAGTCACCATGGTCCCCATGTTTCCATGAGGCTGTGCTGTGTCACAAGAGCTGGCAGTGTCCCAGTGGCACCTGTGTCCCATGAGGCCTCACTTGGTCAAAGTAGAGCCTTGGATCCCTGAGATTCCAGGTTGTTCCATGGTCTGCTGAGTTCCATGAGGCTGTGCTGTGTCACAATGGACACTGAGTTCCACGTGCCCTGGCAATATCCAAATGGCACCTGGCTTCCATGAGACCCCACTGTGTTTGCAGCTGACACTTGGTTTCCCCAGACTGCCACTGTGTCACAGTGCTCTCCTGGGTGCCATGAGGCCCTGCTGTGTCACAATGGACACTTGCTTCCATGAGATCCCATTGTGTCACAGTGCTCTCCCAGGTCCCATGAGGTTGTGCTGTGCAATAATGGAACCTTGTTTCTACTGGGCCTGGCAATGTCCCAGTGGCACCTGTGTGCCATGAGGCCCTACTTAGTCAAAGTAGAGCCTTGGGTTGATGTGTGTGAGGGTCCATAGTGGCACAGAGTCCCCAGGCAGGTGCAAAGGAGAGATGCTGTATTATAAAACCAGGCCTTTTTAAGCATTTAGCCCATTATCACTTACATAGTTTAAAGCATAAGAGACACAATTCCACCAACCACCACACACCATCATGGGAACACTCAATGGTTATGTAACATGTTTTTCTACTCCTAATTCAGCTGAGTCTCTTTCCCACAGTCCTCTTCTACTTAGCCAAAGTAACAGCCCTGAGCCATGATTTTACAAGGCCTTCCTTTTGTGAAGTTTTATTTATTGGTGATATTTCTCTTCTTTTTTTATGTGTTGCACAGCTAAAACTGTCTGCACCAGTGAAGCCATTATCTTATTAAGGTTACTATTGATCATTTGTCGCACACAAGATAAAATACATGGGATACCTATCACAATCATTAAGAACACCAAGGATAACTATAATGCTATACATTACTAAATGTTTAAGTCATGCCCTGAAGCAGGGATGTTTGAGCCATGAAGACATCCCCACCAATCACCCTCATCATGTTTCTGTAGCTGTTTAGTGAGCTGCTCAATATTACTAATTCTCTTGTGAATGGACTCTGAATGATCACTTAAGTTCATGCAGCACATCCATCAAAATCTTCACACCCATGGCCTTGAGCCAAGAGCAAGAAGTCAACAGCCTTCAACAGGCTGCTCTGTTTTGCAGTGTTGCATGTTGCACCAATTTAAGATCAATTAGCATTGCTGAACGAGTGGCAATAGTGGCATTAACTTCCTTTGCAAGCCAGCAGCCAAGCTTGTTTAAAGAAGCCAAAGCACGAGCAGTACCAATTGCTAGGCATTGCTAGTAGGGAGATGGGGATTTGGGCACGAGCAGGGGACAGGGTTTGTTCAGGTGCCCAGGAGAGCACAGTAATAACAACTGTTCCCTTGTGCTCCCTGTAAATGAGCTGGGTAAGCCACAGCCGGGGGCCTAGTGTTACAGGACAGGTGAGGTATGTTTTGGCAAGCACTAACTATCTCCACTATATCACAAGTATGCCAAGTATGAATAGACAAGAGTGCCTTTTTACAGTCATGGTTTGCATTTTCATACGTCATAACAGATTTTTCGTGTGCCCTCATCATCAACCTGTGAGAGAGCACAGCCTGCAGCCTGTCCATAAATGTCGTGTGTGGTTCTGTGGGACCCTGTTGAATTCCAGTATAAGAAATGTTAGCATTCTTGTCTGCCACTGGGATCCATCACAACGCCGCAATAGAAAGGTGGGAAATGAGGCCATAAACATTGTGTGGATAGCCTGTCTGTGACCAGGTGTGTGCATACACACCCTCACCAGATAACTGAACAACAAGCACAGGAGGATCCCTTCACTGCAGGTGTCCTGCCTGAGCCATACAGGACTCGGGGTAATCTGAGAAACAAACTATATGTTGTGTCATAGTTAAGATCATTTCCATGATGTTTTTCCAATCAACAGGCCTAAGAACACAGGCAGCACTTATGGTGTCTAAGTAAGCAATACCATGTTCAGAAGGCACACCACTTGCCTGCTCCAGTCTCCACAGCTCTCTCACAATAGTGTAGTCTACATCTTTGTCAACTGCTGTATGACCTTGTTCATAAACAACCAGATATGCAGTAAGAAATGAGAGGCCTGGGCCCTGATCCCACATAGAGTATAATTTGAGCATTTATGGGTGCTCAGTCTGAAGGATAGGGTGATTCAGGATAGGTACCCCAAGTGACCACCTCCTCAGGGGGTGGGATGGTCACAGAGCCAGCCAGCAGCTCTTGGCTAGTGTTAGGTGGGGGGCTTGTATCACATAGGGGCCCGAGAGAGGACAGGGGAGCTGCAGGATTCCAGGGGCCCAGCAAGGGCAGGGGACTACAAAGAGCTGGAGGAGCAAGCATGCCCAAGGGCCAATAGTGGCTGAGGGGCCAACAATGGGCGGGGGCTTCGAAGAGCTGGGGGGCCAAGCATGCCCAGGGGCCAATACTGGCCAAGGGGGCTGCTGTAAGTGAAGCAGCCGTGGGGAAGGAGGAGGGGGGTTTTGTGCTGGGGGGCAGGTGGTGAAGGAGCTGCTGTGGTAGGCAGTGAAGAAGTGGCAGTGGTGGGGAGCACAGGCAGTGGAGGAACCACAGCACCCTGCAGGGCCTCTGATGTGGGGCAGGTGTTTTCTTTTACATGTGTGAAAATCCAATCCAACACAGCAAGTAATTGAGCATTGGGAATGTCTCTGTTCTGATGTTGTAAAAACCACTGTAAATTCTCTAGGGTCTGCTTTTGCTCAACTGACAGCTTTGCTCCCAGGATGTGACACATTGCTCACCTCAAACTGATGAATGTGTGTGCTGAGAAGGTGAGGGTGGGGGTCACTCGGGGTGTCTGGGTCTGCTGCCTGGGTCCACTGCTGGGATCCTCTGCCTAGGTCTGGTGTCTGGATCTGCTGCCAGGGGCTGCTCCTTGAGTCTGCAGAGCTTTGGTTTCTGTCACAGGCCACTCTTCGCTGCAGGTCGATCTTCTACCTTCAGGTGCCAGCTGTGGGTGAGGGTCCATAGTGATGTAGAGTCCCCAGGCAGGTGAAAAGGAGAGATGTTTCATTGTAAAAACTGGCATTTTGAAGCAGTTAGCCCATTATCAGTTACTGTTTTCAAGCATAACAAACACAATTCAACCAACCAGCATACACCACCATATGAACATGCCATGGTTATGTAACATGTTTTTCGATTCCTAATTCAGCTGAGTGTCTTTCCCACAGTCCTTTTCTACTTAGCTCAAGTATCAGACCTGAGCCATGCATTTAAAATGCCTTCCTTTTGTAAAGTTTTACTTATTGTTAATAGGCTGGCAATTGAGCCTTGTTTCTTTGAGATTCCATTGTATCACAGTGGTGTCCTGGGTTCCATGAGGTCACACCATGAAACAGTGGACCCTTGATTCCATGAGTTTCCATTCCATCACAATGGCCTCTTGGGTTCCATGAGGCCCTGCACTGTCACCAGGCAGCCTTTGTTCCACATTTATCCATTCTGTCACAACTGTCTCCAGCACTCTATGAGGCTGCAACATGAAACAGTGGACATTTGCTTCCATGTGATTCCACGGTGTTCAAATGTTCTCCTGGGTTCCATGCGGTCCTTGTTTGGAACAATCTAAATTTGGTTCCATGAGAACCTATTGCATCACAATGGTCTCCTGGCTTCCAAGAGTCCCCTCTCTGTTTACAACTGACACTTGGTTCCCCAAGTTTCCATGGTGTCACCGTGCTCTCCTGTGATTCACGAGGCTGTGCTGTGTCACAATGGACACTTGCTTCCTCCAAGGCTGGAGATGTCCCAGTGGCACTGGGTTTCCATCAGGTCATGCTTTGTCACAATGGGCCCTTGATTCCATGAGAATCCATTGCATCACAGTGTTCTCCTTAGTTTTATGAGAGCCCGAAGTGTTGACAATTGACCTTTGGTTCATTGAGATTCCATTGCATCACAGTGGTCTCCTTGGTTCCATCAGGCCCAGGTTCGTCACAATGGAGCCTTGGTTCCATGCGTTGCCATTGCAGCACAATAGTCTCCAGCATTCCATGAGGCCCTGCTGTAAAACAGTGGGCACTTGGTTCCACAAGTTTCCATTCCATCAGGATGATCTTTTGCATTCCCTGAGGCCCTGCAGTGTCACTATGGAGCCTCTGTTCCATGTGTTCCCATTGTGACACAAATGTCTCCAGCGCTCTGTGAGGCTGTGCCGTGAAACTGTGGACACTTGGTTCCATGAGATTCCATGTTGTCACTGCCAGGAAAATCCATAAATGCCAGAGATTTATGTCCAAGAAGGAGACAAAGGAGTCCTTCAACTTTATTTGAATAAAGGGGGAGAGTTCACCAGGGCACACACCCACAGGGTTTTCTCTCTCGAGGTTTCAGAGGGCGCAGCCTCCTTTCATCCTAAACTCCTGGCTGTACCTTGCCCTCTTCTTTTGCCCACTGGCCAAGGCACGAGGAAGATACAGCCTTCCTGGACATCCAGCCCCATATCCCCCCTTGAACCTGGCATTTCCCTCTGAAGTTCAGAAGTTCAGCCTTTGTTCAGACCCTTGTCTGCATGGAGCCAAGCTGTCTGGAGCCAGTAACAAACCTGCTGCCCAAAGTCAGTAGAAACATTAGGAGCCATTTCAAACACCTTAACACCCATCCTTTCACCCATCACTTCACAAGTGATTTGTAAAGACATTAGCACACATCTTTCTTCTCACAGTGATGCTTCCTGTGCTGGTGACAGCCTTTTAATGCATTTATATGTGGGGGTGTGCATGGATGTGTCTTGTGTACAAAGGAAGGAGTGTGCAAGCAACGTGACTGACACTTCTACTCTCCGTGTTCATTCCATATCCATGGATACAGAGACACCCAAGAGCCCCTGGCACAGACAGACCCTTCTGTCCATGGATACAGAGACATCCAAGAGCCCCTGGAACAGACAGACCCTTCTGTCCATGGATACAGAGACATCCAAGAGCCCCTGGCACAGTCAGACCCTTCTGTCCATGGGTACAGACACATCCAAGAGCCCCTGGCACAGACAGACCCTTCTGTCCATGGATATAGAGACACCCAAGAGCCCCTGGCACAGGCAGACCCTTCTGTCCATAGATATAGAGACACCCAAGAGCCCCTGGCACAGGCAGACCCTTCTGTCCATGGGTACAGACACATCCAAGAGCCCCTGGCATAGACAGACCCTTCTGTCCATGGATACAGACACATCCAAGAGCCCCTGGCACAGTCAGACCCTTCTGTCCATGGGTACAGACACATCCAAGAGCCCCTGGCACAGACAGACCCTTCTGTCCATGGGTACAGAGACACCCAGGAGCCCCTGGCACAGACAGACCCTTCTGTCCATGGGTACAGAGACATCCAAGAGCCCCTGGAACAGACAGACCCTTCTGTCCATGGATACAGAGACATCCAAGAGCCCCTGGCACAGTCAGACCCTTCTGTCCATGGGTACAGACACATCCAAGAGCCCCTGGCACAGACAGACCCTTCTGTCCATGGATATAGAGACACCCAAGAGCCCCTGGCACAGGCAGACCCTTCTGTCCATGGATATAGAGACACCCAAGAGCCCCTGGCACAGACAGACCCTTCTGTCCATGGGTACAGACACATCCAAGAGCCCCTGGCACAGACAGACCCTTCTGTCCATGGGTACAGAGACACCCAGGAGCCCCTGGCACAGACAGACCCTTCTGTCCATGGGTATGGGAGCACAGTGGGGATGGTTGGACAGCAAGTCCTGGACAGTGGCCAGACCCAGCTCCAGCCCTGCCAGGCCCTGCCAAGGCTCAGTGCTGGCTCCTCTGGAATGGCAAAGCCCTTCAGCCTCGTCCCTGCCCAGAGGGGCAGTGCTGGCCTGGCAGCACAGGTTGTTTTCCCCACAGGCTGCAGGATATGAGAACACAACACTTGCAAACATTGACTGCAGGCCACAGATCTGGGTGCTCCCCATGAACCTCAGCCCTGGGACCACCGTGTGCCCCAAGCTTCAGGGGATGCAGTGGGAGCCTGGCTGGGCTCTGCCCTGGGCCATCCTGCAGTGACAGCTGCAAACAGGGAGCATTCAGCTGCCACAAACAGCCAAGCCAGGCCTCCAGGGCTGGAGGGGAGCTGCTCCAGCCCAGACTGCACTGTTGTGTGCTGTGCTCTGGGGCTTCCTGCACAGGGGACTGGACTGGTGTGCCAGAGGAGAGAGACAAAGAAGCTTCAGCTTAAGCCTAACTGAGCTGGGTGGGTGGGCTGGGAAGAGTGGAGAGGCTCAAGGGGATTCACAGAGCTCATTCTGCTGGAAGGACAAGGAAAAAGGAGTGAGAACTCAGCAGTGAGGAGAGCTGAGGGCAGAAGAGCAGCTCTGAATGACACTAAAATCAACCAGACCTCTGAGACATTGATGCTCTTCAGCCAGTGACAGGATGAGTTCCTAAGCCTGGGGCTCAGTCTTCCTCGTGGTAAAGGGCATCAAGGAAGGCAACAGTGTGATGGAGACTGTGATGGGCTGGGCACTCCCTGGGGAAAAGAGGGGGCAGTTGGGAAGTCAAAGGCAGATGAGGGAAAGAGAGCTGTTCAGAGAAGAGCTGGGCTACAGCTTGAGCAAGCTGAAAAATGTAATTTGGGGTCATCCCAGATGGATTTCATTTCAGAAGTTATTGAACAAGTTTACTTTTTGGGGGGTGTCATGTATTCCTCTGGAGATGTACACCCTGCAAACTGGTAACTGGCTTGCCATAGTACCAGCCAAAGTGGGTCCATTCCGGGGGGCTGAAGGACAATGTTCCTATGGAATACAGATGGAGTTCATTAGGGGGATGCTGCTGCTCCCAGAGCCTGGCCCCAGCATCCCTGGGCATGTGGGGGCTTTCCCACTGGCACCTGGTGTGACCTGCTGCCCTCTCACCAGCACCTGGGATTTGAGTACAAACTTGGGGTTGGAAAAGAAGCCACTGGTGTTGGAAGAGGGCACAGAAAACCCTGGCAGGGCCTGACCATGACAAGGAAAAACCCACCCAGTGCTGGGGAGAAACCATGCCTTCATCCTCTCTGCCTGCATTGCCCCAAAAAAATTATGAAACCAAAGCAAACCAGGCGAGCTCAGCAGTCCAAGCCCTTTCTCACCTGCACAGCAAACCGGCTGGTGTGCAGGTTCTGGCCCCCCTCTCTGCTACTCCCCACCCATGGGTGTTTCTGTCAGGCTGGCTGCCCAGCCCCAGTCCTGGGCAGAGTGGCTGGCAAAGGCTGCCAGCAAGGCTGGAAGCCGGCCCCCCACTCACCCCTGCTCAAAACAACTCAATTGAAGGCTCAGTGCCATGACTGGCAGCAAAAGGGAGAATTCCCACTGCCACACCAGGCTGGGCCCTGAGATGTTGGGCCAGGAGATGCTGGGACTGGGAGCACAGCCCTGCGTGGGCTCACCTGCAAAGTGAGTGTAGGCTGTGTCCTGCATGCAGGTGCCACAGCCAAAGTCCATCAGTTTTGCCTGCCCGGTGGCCAGGTCAGCCAGGACATTCTGTGGTTTGATGTCCCTGTGCAGGACCCCGCAGCTGGTGCAGTGCCACACGGCCTCCAGCACCTGCCGGAACAGCTCCCGCATCACCTCCTCGGACAGGAGCCCCCGTGTCCGAATGAAATGCTGCAGGTCCTGACACTGCTCCGGGTGCTCCAGCACCATCACGATGTTGTTGGGGAGCTCAAGCCACTCCAGTAGCTGGAGGACACCAGAGAATTCAGTGGACACCTTGTCCAGCAGCACGATCTCCAGAGGTGCCCTGGTGCCGTCGGGCTGCTGGAGAACCACGATGCCGTCAGCGGGGCTGATGCTGTGCCAGGGCTCGGGAACCCTCACCCAGCCTGGGATGCTCTGCTGGCACCACGCCCGCTCTCTCTCGAGGCGTCCTGGCAGCTTCAACCCTGCCGGGCCTCGGCTCATCCCGTCCCGGCACGTCCCGGCTTCTCCCGCTGGCCTCGCTCACTCACCAGCTCGCCCCAGTGCTGGACGCGATTCCGTGGCACCCTTTTGATGGCCACCTGCAAGCCAAGGGCAGCAGCGGGCTGAGCTCTCCTCCCACCCTGAGGAGCCACATCCTCCTT
The DNA here is from genome assembly GCF_052056855.1 of Sturnus vulgaris. Taxonomy (NCBI): domain Eukaryota; kingdom Metazoa; phylum Chordata; class Aves; order Passeriformes; family Sturnidae; genus Sturnus; species Sturnus vulgaris. The sequence goes on along the minus strand of NW_028276728.1, from coordinate 1,282,598 downwards.
CTCCTGCGCCCTCCTCCTCCTCCTCCTCCTCCTGTGCCCCCGCCGGCCCCGCCGCTCCCCGGGCGCCGTCCGAGAGCCGCGTCGCCGCCCAGACGCTGCCGAAGCCCCAGCAGCGAACCCAGCCGGTTCTGCTCCTTCAGGCTCTGCTGCGCCTTCCCTGCCGGCGAGACGCGGCTGTCAGCGCTCGGCCCGGGGCCAGGAACGGCCCCCGAGCGCCCCTCAGCCGCCCGGGCCGGGAGGCCCCAGGCGTTCGCTCTGTGGAGCGGGACAGCGGCGGAGCTCAGGCCGGGGCAGCCGCAGCGGAGGCGGCGGGAGCGGCAGTGCCCTGTGTGTCCTCCGCGGGCCCCGGGAGGAGCCGGGGCCGGGGCCGGGGCGGGCCAGGCGGAGCCAGAGGGAGGCGATGCCGCCCCAGCCCCAGGCACTGATGCCCGCCCAGCAGCGGCACCGCCAGTACGGGCAGAGCCGGGCGGAGGCGAGACCGCGGCGGGACGGCCGGGACGGGGACGGGGCCCGGGCAGCCCCGCCTGGGGCCAGGAGCATGGCCCGGCCCGGAATAAGAAGAGGGACGCCGGGGAGGTGGGAGGTGGCAGGGGTAGAGTAGAAACAAAAAGCGGGAGAGGATGTGGGACAGCGGGAAAGGGAGATGAGGAACAAGAGAAGGGACGCAGAGGGTCTCTGGAATCGCTGCTCTTCTGCCGCTGCCAAAGAGCCAGGAGCGTTTATCCACGTATCCGTGTGTCCATTCCCCATGTGTTTCTTCCCCGTGTGTTCGTTCCCCGTGTGTCCTTTCCCAGTTCTGCCCCTCGTGCCCCATAGCCGAGCCCCGCTCCCCTAGGGGCAGCACGGGCCTCTCCGCTTCTTCCTCTCACACTCACGCCAAAAACACCGTCTTGTGTAGCTTCTTCCTCACTAGCTTCGCTCTTCTATTTCTGGCAATCTTGAAACTTGTCCCTCGTGCTCGCATGCCCCGGGCGCTATCCCGCCTGCTCGCCCCGCGCTGCAGTCTGTTCCTCACAAGCAAGCAAAGCGCTGTCCGCACTTTCCCCTGGAGCAGAGCAAAGTGCCGAAGGAGGAGCCTGCCAGCGCCAGGCAGAGCCAGCCCCGTGGGAGGGCAGAGCAGCACATGAGGAGCGAGACATGCAGCCCTTGCGGGGCAGCGCTGCTCTCCGGCCGCTCGGGGTGGGCAGCGGCTGTTCCTATTTTCTTGTTCAGTTCCGAGTGAAAATTGGAGACTGCCGAAAGGAGGATTAAAATAAAAGGATCAAACTGCTATTTTTGCCCAGTTAGGATGCCAGTCTGATATAGCAGCTCAGCTTTCAGCTGCCTGCCTCCTCCCTGCCAATCCAGCCCTTTCAGCCTGGAGCAAAGGCCCTCTCTGCAAAGAAACTGCTGGCTACTTTATTTGTCCTGCTGTTCATCGACACAGCTAGAAAAGCACACTAGTTTGGATCCTGAACCTGTCAAAACAGGTGAACTTTGCCATATTAAGTCAAGACACAGAGCCTTGAGCCCTGCACAATATCCTAGGAATCACCTTTGTTGCTGCTGTGTATTGTCACTGCTGAGGGTGAAATACTGTGAGAGCACATGCCCTGTCTCTAGATCCCATAGCCGACCAAAGCACTATGCTCTAAAATCTTGCATTTGCAGTTTTTTGGTGTCTCCAGCATTGCTTTCAAAGCCAAACAGGGAAAAGGCAAACTGTGTGTAGCTAATGATAGTGCAGAGTGCATGAAACTTGCTAAGTCCTAGGTGTTCAAGATAAGATCCGTTTGGAATGACTGTGATGTAGAACCAGTGCAACACAGAAAAAGGAAACATATAAGGAAATGAATTAATAGTATATGTGAACATCTTGGGTTGTTTCTTTCCATTTTCATTCCACTTCTGGAAAGCTCTTCTTCTTCTCGAGAATCTTCTCCACAGAGATGTTTTCTCTTTCCAAGAACCTTTCCTGGAGAACGAGGTGCAGCTCCTGTCACAAGATGTTCCACCAACTGCAGCTTCTCTTGGCTTTCCACACTGTGAGTGCAGCACGATTTTGGCAGCAAAGCAGGATAAATGTTTTGAGAACTTAACAACTTGTCCTTTCTTTTCCTTGTGGGCTGGGGACTTGTGCCATGGGTAAGGTTTTCATTGTTACTCTTCTAACCTAAGAAAGCAGGAGGTGGTACCAGGAATTGTTAGGGAATGCAACCCTGGCTGAATGCAGGGAAAGGATCTCCAGAGCCTGCAGCCAGAAGGGGAGAGTTGTGTGATAATCATTGCAACACCCCCATGGACTTCTTGACAGTGATCTAGAACATGAAAATGGGCTGACAGAGGGAGTTTGTTTTTGTGTTCAGTTTAGCTGATTTTACATATCTTGCACTGGTGTAAATCAAGAGTACCATCAGTTCTTGAGAAGCACCAGAACAAGCTGGACCTCTCTGAGGAGATGACTGAAAGAACCTGAAAAGGAGAAATGCAGGGAATGAACTTCATCTGTAAGAACGGTAATTTTTTTTCCTAAAAATTTTCAATGCGTTCCCTCTGCTTTTGTCCTTTATAGGAAGGCTACATGCATCCAAGATTCCCCATGAGAACCCTGAGCTTGTGGAAGTGCCTGAAAGATGCCGTGTTCCTCTGCAGGGACACTCAGGCTGAAACAGGAGCCTGAGGCCTGTGTGGGGAAGCCTCCTGGGAGCTGGAATTTGTGCCGTGCTGGGAGAGGAGGAGCAGGGGGAGAAGGCTGGGCGCTGTGTGGCAGGAGCAGGAGGTTTGGGCTCAGGACATTCCGCCTGCGCCGCTGCCCCGCAATGGGCGGCCGTGCCCGGGGCTCTGGGCCTGGCCCCGCGTGCGCTGAGCTCCCGACACTGCGGGAGCTGCCCGGGCTGGGCTCAGGATCCCGCTGGGGCTGGGCAGCAGCCTGGGCTCCCACTGGCATCAGCAGCAGCTGGAAATACCTCGGGGCATCTCCATTTCCTGCTGCTGCTGGGAAGAAGCAGTGAAGCTAGTCGAGAAGTTCTGGTTTCTGTTTCCCTGGTGGATTTTTTAATTTAATTCCACACCACAGAGACAATTTCTGTGATGGCTTCTGTCAGTTCAACAGCGCCAGCAACAGGGCTGTGTTTGGGCACTGCAAACGTGGCCTGCGTGGCTTTAATTCCCCTTGAGTGAGTGCTCAGGGGCTGGTAGGCATTTCAGTATCTGCTGATCTTTATGCTTGGAACAAAAATACTGACTTCACTGTCATGAAAGCACTGTGGATAGCATGAATTAAAAGAGGCACTTTCAGTTTTATGGATTAAATTCAAGTGGCAAGCAGAAGAGGGGCAAGAGCAGGCATGATGTACAATTCTCAAGGCAAAGGCAACGACAGCCTCCTGCTGTCAGCTCAGGGTGAGTAAAACAGGGCTGAAAGCAGCGCTGGGACCTGACCCTTTCTTTCTCTGCAGGCTGGGTCAGGGCAGCACAGGCGGGCCCTGAGGAATCAGGGCTGGGTGTGGGTGATTGTTGCTGTACTCCAGAATTGCCCTGGACAAAGGCCTTGGAAGCCGAGGCAGGAGCAGGTGGGAAGGGGCCGGCGCTGCTGCTGCTCCTGCCCGGGAGCCCCGGCTGGGCCGGGCCGGCGCCCACTGCGCTGCGGCTGCTGCTGCTGCCAGAGCCGGGCGGGACTCGGGGACAGGGAATGGACACGGGGGGACAGCAAAGGCCTTGGGGGCTGCAGGGATGTTGGTGCTGGGGCAGCGCCAGCACAGAGCTTCAGCCTGCAATGAACCCCGAGGGAAACGCTGGGGAAAGGCTCCATTTCAGCCTTTCTTGACTCATGGCTGTGAAGGGACCGAAATAAAAGGGGAACAAGCAGGGCCCGACCCCTTCTCCTTTGGGAGGAGCCATGAGGGGCTGTGAGGGGCCATGAGGGGTCAGGAGGGGCTGTGAGGGGCCATGAGGGGCCATGGGAGGCCAGGCACCTCATGGAACAAAGGGTCCATTGTGACACTGTGGAAGCAAGGAGTTTGTTTACTAAAGGTCATGGAATGAAAAGTCCATTGTGACATTGTGGGGCCTCAGGGAACCATGGAGACCATTATGGCACTTCAAGACCCACTGGAACCAAGGGGCCATTGTGACACTCCAGGGCCTTGTATAACCAAGGGGTCATTGTAGCACGTCAGGGCCTCATGGAATCAAGGGGATCGTAGTGACACTGTGGGGCTCTATGAGACCATGGGGACACTCTCATCTGTGAAACCAAGGATACCATTGTTACACATTGTGACACCAAAGGGCCCTTGTGAACTGCAGGACCTTGTGGAACCCATGAGACCATTGTGACATGGCAGGGCCTCACGGAACCAAGGGGCCATTGTGACAGTACAGGGCTCCATGGAACTAAGAATTCATGTCACAGAGAGTGGCCCAATGGAATCAAGGTGCCATTCCATACTTCAGGGCTTCATGGAACCAAGGTGCCATTGTGACACTGCAGAACCAAAAGAGACCATTGTGACACCGTGGGGCCTCATGGAATCCTGGAGACCATTCTGACACTTTGGGTCCCAAGGAAGCAAGGGGCCATTGTGACACCACAGGGCCTCCTGGATCCAAGGCAACCATTGTGACACTGGAGGGTCTCATGGGCACAAGGGGCCATTGTGACACTATGGGTCTCCATGGAAGCAAGGGGACAGTGACACAGCCAGGCCTTGTGGAACCAAGGGGCCATTCTGGCATGTGCAGTCCCATGGAACCAAGGAAACCATTGTGACACTGCAAGGCCTCATGGAAGCAAGGGGCCATTGTTCCACAGCAGAGCCAAGGAGACCATTGTGATACTGCTGGGCCTCATGGACACAAAGATCTGTTGTGATGCTATGGGGCCTCATGGAACCAAGGGAGAATCGTGATGCTGCAGGGTCCCAAGGATCCAAGAGCATGGAACAGGTCTGGTTAACATGGCCTCCTAAGGGCCACCTGAGTGGTCCAGCTAAACACTGGAATGTTGAGGGTCGCTTCTCATCTGCCCTTAAAAACTTGGCATTCAATGATTTCCTTCCTGTGGGAAAGAGATGTCCTTTAAATCCATGGCTTCATGGCCAAAACTAGGATTCCTCCTCCAAATTTGATTATGTCCTTGGATTGTTCCCATATGAAACCTGCCAGGATAGAAACCTCTGTCTGGCCTTGGTCTCTTGGGGGCCACCTTACATCTGCTTTTAAAATACTGAAAGGCCTTGCTTTTCTTCCCATGGAGAAAAGCATCTTTCACCTTCAGGGCTCCATGGTCAAAATTGAGATTCTGCCTCCAAAATTCCTTATAACCAAGGATAGCTCCCAGACAAAACTGTCAGATTCCCTTGGCTTCCTAGAGGGACAGATCTCATCTGCCTTTGAAACACTGGGGGGTCTGCCTTTTCCTTCTTATGGAGAAGAATTGTCATTCCAATCCAGGGATCCACAGCTGAAATGGAATTCCACATGCAAAACTCCACAAATATCCAAGAGTTGCTTTCAGACAAAAGATGCAAGGACAGACAGGTCAGGTTTGTCTTGGCCTCTGGTGAGTGATTCTGATCTGCCTTCAAAGCCCTGGGGTTCTGTGGTTTCCTTCCTACAGAAAAGAACTGTCATTCATGTCCAGGTACCCATGGCCTCAAGCACATGTGCACTGTATAGGGATCAAGTTCTCTGCTTAGTGGAGTGGAGACTGAGGACAGCAGAGGAGAGCCCTGGGAGTGTTTCAAGGACGGTTTCAAAGATGGTGGATCCTTTAGAAATAGTAGAGAATTCCCTGAAAAAGAAAGAATTAATGCCAGGTGCTGCTGGGGAGGTCCAGACTGAACCCAAGGAGAAAGGAAATTCTCTCCCAGGGCAGGGCTGTGGTGCAACACATCCCCCAGAAGGAGTCTGGAGCAGCCCAAGGCTCTGTGTGTGCAGGCAGAGGCAGGCAGGAGGCAGAGCTGTCAGCAAAGGAAGGGGCCAGCGAGGTGGGGCAGCCGGGGGATGACGACAGCCTGCAGGGACAGAGGCGCAGGGCATGGACACCGTAGGACAGCCTGGGCTGCAGAGGGCACAGGGATGGGCAGCAGCTGAAAGGCCCTGACACAGCCAACTCCTGCAGCACTTGGGCCATGCAGGCTGGCCCTGGGCCTGAGGCCAGCAGGGGCCAAGTGAGCCTTGCTGTGCTGGGGCCTCATTGCCTCCTTGTCCCTGCTCAGCAGCCTGGCAGGGGCCGCCCCATGGTGCTGCCCTTGGCATTGCACATGGCCAGAGCCCAGTGGGCCGGGAAGAGCCCTGAGCAATGAGGGAGGGACAGGATCTGCCTTGCCAGGGGCTGGGGCTCAATAAGACAAAATATTTAATATTGAATTAGAAACATAAATATCTCTGTTGACAGTGTTTTATTGGTTAATAAATCCTGAAAAGCCAGTGAAAACATAAGTTTTGTGATTTCTAAGCCATGCTGTGAACATCTGTAAGACCACCTTACCCTTTCTGCCTGAATAGAAAATAAAAAACATAAGCTACACTTTCTAAAGGAACTCAGAAGTCCCATCTCTGTGCTTCACTTGGAAAAAGAAAAAATCCCCATCAAAATTGTAATGTAAAAAAAATAAGCTCACACTTTAAAAATATATTAAAAAAACAATAAACCCACACTTTAAAAATATAACATAAAAAGAATAAAGCCACACTTGGGGACACTTTCTCAGTCATGTCCCTCAGTGGGATCCATTAGAACTTCAGGAAACTTTGGACTTTGAAATCTTCAGAGGTCTCTTTTACTCCTTTACCCTATTTTTGCCTACCTGACATCATTGTCATAATTTTCTGCTCTAATTCAACTCTTGGGAAACCTTCTCCTTCATGTTTATCAGTAGGACTCACTAAAAGTAAGAGGAACTTTGGAGTTTGAATCTGACTTTGAATTCTTGAGAGGTTTCTTCAGCTCCCTCTCAGGGACTGATGTTCAGGGACTCAGCCCCAACCCCGAGAGGGTCATTAAAGTCCTTGTGCTGTGTCTGTGCTGCTGAGCTGGGCTGGGCTCCTGGCAAGGGCAGCACTGCAGAGAGAGAGCCAATCTTTCCAAAATATTATTTGGAGCTCCCTGGCAGCACCAAATGTACCACGGGGCTCACTGGGATCAAGCAAGTCCTGACAAACCATGGCTCTGCCTTGATTTCCATCTGGTCCAGTGCAGTTCACTATGATGGTTTTCAGCTCCAGTTATGGAGGAATATTTCAAAGAGCTGCTAAGATGTACACATTCCTATTTTCAAGGGTGTATTTTATTACTCTTCTCTTTACAGATGAGATGATTGCAGCATTCTGTGATTGATATTGATCAGGTCTGGCCTGCTCAGAGAAGCTGTGCCTTGAGGTCTGACCCAGTGTAGATAACCTTGCTCCACATTCCCCAACCCCATCCTGTCTGTCCTCACTCACCTGGCACCTGCTTTGCTTGGAGAACTGACTGCACTCAGCCAAACAGGTGTTTTCTTCCTTCTCTTTTTTTGAAGCAATCTAAAACTCCTGGATTTCCACATTACAAACAGACACCTTCCCTTAGCTTGTGCCAGCCCAAGGTGGACCATGCAGGTTCCCTTTCCCCAAGGCAGAACTCTGCAAGGAGTATTTTAAACCCCTGGACTCCCTGTTTCCACAAGTCCTTACTGTTGTCATCATAAACACTTGGTTCTGTGAGGTTCCATACTGTCACAGTGGAGATTTGGGTCCATGGTGTCACAATGCTCTTTTTGGTTCCATCAGGCCTTGATCTGTCACAATGGACTTTTGGTTCCGTGAGGTTCTGTACTCAACAATGGTCTCTGGAGTTCCAAAGTGTCACAGCAGACCCTTGGTTCCATGAGGTTCATTGGTGTCACCATGGTCTCCTTGGTTCCAGGAGCCACCACAATGTCACAACAGAGCCTTGGTTCCATGAGGTTCCTGCAGCAGGTCTTCCCCTATGGCCCAGCAGAGCTCATCTGTTCTGTCCATCAGCTGGGGCCATCACTCAGGGCATCTTCCCCCTCTCAGGAATTGCTGAGATAACCCAGGCCGGACATCTGTCCTGTCCTGAGTTCTCTCTGGTGCCAGGGAGGTGGAATTCCCAGCTGACCATGAACATCTTGCCTTGAGAGCAGCTGAAGGGAGATGAGCCTTGAATTTCTGAGTGACACACACTTCACTTTACAAACTAGAAAAGCTACACAAAACTTTCACCAAGCAGAAATCTTCTGCATAGTCCCTGGAAACAGGTAGGGCTTCTCTCCCAATTCTGGATGCATCTTTGTGGTTCCTTTTGTGGAAGCTGAGTGAAAGGGCTCCCTGTGTACTCCCTCATCAGTTTGGTGCTAAGTTACATTGACTCCTGAGCTCTGCTATTTCTTCACTAGCTGTAATATAGGGAACTTAATTGTGCACTGTGTTTGTATCTACCTGTACTTCTTTTGCTTATCCTGTGCAGTCAATAGTCCATTTAAAGTCTCTTGTCTGTTAATCTTGAGTCCATTCAGTGAATAATTCATTTTATAATAGACCTAATCAACCATTCTAAAGAACATGAGAGCAACAGAAATTTGGGGTGCAGGTCACCTGAAGCAGAGCTACTGCCAGAAACCTGAGTATAAGGCAGGACTTCCACTCTGTTCAAAACATTGTATTTAAAAACAAAAACGAGAATATCTTTTTTACCATCTATTCTCTTCATGATTATACATTGGTATCAGCAATCTGCAGTTGATATTGATCCCAAGCACCTCCTAATGCAGTCTGAACAGATATGAAAATCAAGATCCTTTATGGCTGACAATCAATCACACTTTGTCCTTGCCCCTACCCCACCATTTCCCTCATCCAACCCCTTGGACTCAGAGCAGCCTTGTGCAAATCTGAGCTTTCTCCACCCCACGCTTTGAAGCAAAAATCAAATGGTTCAGAGCTTAGCTGAGGGATAGAAGCTGTACATATCATGATTAGAGTAAAAGCATGCAGAAAGTGATTCCATGAGGTCCCACACTCTCACATAACCCCTTAGTTCCATGGCCCTGCAGTGTCACAAGGGTCTCCTTGGTTCAGGGGTGCCTGTGGCAGGACGTCCACCCACCCCTACCACAGACAGTCGGTGCATAAAGAGATAACCCGGGCTGAGAGAATCAGCAAGGGATCATCTCTGGGGCCAGAAGGGCTCAGGCCTCAGCTCAGAATCAACATCTTAGTCTGGAAAGCAGATGTAGGAAGAGATAAAAGAAATATTCTTGACTGAGAGACACTGTTTTACAACCTGTAAAAGACATACGAGTTATCACAGAAGCAGAAGCCACCACACGCACACCCTGAAGGTGTAAAGGGCTTCTTCTTGTAGTTTGCACACAGATTCCACAGTAACTTCCCTGGGGATTGAGGGAAAGGATCTCGATGTGAGACTCCACCAACAACTGGATGGTACAATGAAGATACAATGAATCCTAAGTTATATTAAGTCTTTGCTAGCTGCAATATTAAGAGGTACCTTTAACCTCATGTAGTATATACCTGCTAGAAGTCTCTTTTTGTCCTTATTCCTGTGTAGTATTAATTTAAGCCTTTCGTCTGTTAGTTTTCTGTCTATTAAATAAAGAATTCATTCTATAATAGACCGAATCAGCCTTTATTAAAGATATTGCAAATGAGAGTGAATTTTTGGGTGCTGACCACCTCAATAAAGACACTGCCTGCTGCCAGAGGCCTGGGCAAAGGGGAGGGAGTTACCTAAACCCCCACAATTGCCCCTGGTAACCGTGCCACACAGTGCCACAACTACTCCTTGGCCCAACAGTGCCCTGTAGTGTCACAATTGACTCCTTGGTTCCATGGGGCTGCAAAGTGTCACAATGGCCCCTTTGTTCAATGAGGCCTGTTGTGTCACAGTATCTCCATGATTCCATAAGGCTCTGCAATGTCACAACAGACCATTGGTTCCATGACAACCCAAAGTGTCACAGTGGCCCCTTGGTCCCATTGAGCCTCACAGTGTCACTAAGGTCCCCTTGGTTTCACAAGGCCCTGCAGTGCCACAATGTCCTTTGTTTAGATGAGGCCCCACAGTGTCATCATGGTCTCCATGGTCCCATGAGGCTCCACTGCTTCAAAATGGTGCCATGATGCCCTGTAGTGTAACAAAGGTCTCCTTGGTTCCACGGTGTCAGAATGGACCCTTCATCCCATGGAGCCTCACAGTGTCACTGTGGTCCCCTTGATTCCATGAGGCCCTGCTGTGTTACAATGGCCCCTTGGTTAAACAAGGCTCTGCAGTGTCACAATGGTCCCTTGGATCCAGTGGGTCCCAAAGAGTCACCATAGTCTCCATTGTTCCATGAGGCCCTGCAGTGTCATAATGAACCTTCATTTCCATAAAGCCCTGCTGTGACACAATTGGCCTCTTGGTTCCATGAGGCTTGGCACAATCAGAATGGGCCCTTTGTTTCATGGAGCACCACAGTATCAAAATGGACCCCTTGGCTCCACAGAGTCCCCAAGTGTAACAATGGACCCTTTGTTCCATGAGGTTCTGCAGTGTCACCATGGACTCCTTGGTTCTGTCAGGCCCAGGTGTGTCACAATGACCCCTTGGTTCCATGAAGCCTTTCTCTGTTACAATGGAATTTTGGTTCCAGGAGTTTCTGTGGTGTCACAATGGTCTCCACAGATCTCCACTATCACAGTGGACCATCAGTGCCAATCTGACTCTGCTGTGACCAAATGGATTTTGGTTCCATGCAGCCCCACAATGTCAAAATGGTCCCTTGGTTCCATGGGATTCTGCTGTGTCAAAATGGACCCTTTGTGCCATGAGGTTCCACAATGTCACAGTCGACTCCTTGGGTGTGAGGCCACATTACCACCAAATCTCCAAAATATCACAATAAGACTCCTTAACACTAATGTGGTCTTGAAGAGGGCATCATTTATTCAGGCCTGAGGTCCAGCAGGGGAAAACACCAGACCTTACATAGACATGTGATGCCAAAAGCATGTTGCTCATATGCAGTTGCTACATGAGTATTACAATTTACCCATTTCCAAGAAACCACCCCAAGTTCCCAGTTTCAGTCCTTGTTTTTTTAATCACTGCACCCTTGAGCCAGATGTCTTCTTGTGTTCCAAACATCCTTGCAGGGAAAGCAGCCCCTCAATACCTTGTTTCTCTACGAAATTGCACAGACACAGTAAAACTTGAATAAACCTTCTTAGTATTAAGGCCAAGGCTTTGTGTGGGCAGGCAGAGGCAGGCAGGAGGCAGAGCTGTCAGCAAAGGAAGGGGCCAGCGAGGTGGGGCAGCCGGGGGATGACGACAGCCTGCAGGGACAGAGGCGCAGGGCATGGACACCGTAGGACAGCCTGGGCTGCAGAGGGCACAGGGATGGGCAGCAGCTGAAAGGCCCTGGCACAGCCAACTCCTGCAGCACTTGGGCCATGCAGGCTGGCCCTGGGCCTGAGGCCAGCAGGGGCCAAGTGAGCCTTGCTGTGCTGGGGCCTCATTGCCTCCTTGTCCCTGCTCAGCAGCCTGGCAGGGGCCGCCCCATGGTGCTGCCCTTGGCATTGCACATGGCCAGAGCCCAGTGGGCCGGGAAGAGCCCTGAGCAATGAGGGAGGGACAGGATCTGCCTTGCCAGGGGCTGGGGCTCAGCCCTTGGCCTTTTGGATTCCTGAAACACATCCAGGTTTGCTCAGCATCAGAGACACCTTTCCCTTGTTTGTCCCCACCTGTGATCACTGCCTCCAGTGTTCTGCTCTAACTGGAACCTGGGGACACTTTCTGAGTTGTGTCCCTCAATGGGACCCATTAAAACTTCAAGAAATTTTGGAGTTTGAGTATGACTTAGTTCTTGAGAACTTTTCCTTCAGCTTTGTCTCAGGGATTGATATCCAGGGACTCAGCGCTGGTGGAAATCCCAGCTGTACAGAGACAGGGAGACTGAGAGGTTTTTTTTAAAGATCTTCTTCCATTATCAGTCTCATTGAAGGGTGAAACATAAGAGATGTAAAACTCCATGCCATTCTATGAGAAGCCAAGTTATTTCCTGGTTGCCATACCTTATAAACATTTTTCAGCCTATTAGCTTTTGCCACACAATGGTGCTAATACTTCTAACACCAATTACCTATTATTTTACCCTACATGGTGTTGCCACAGTGCATCTTTCACAGTTCTAATTCTCCAAAATTTCTGGTCTTTTTTCAAGACCATAGTTTGAAACTTGTTTCTATTCCAGTCTGTCTCTCAGCAGTGTCTTCTCTATTCCATGGCCTTTCTGAGTCAGCACACCTTATCTCAGCGTTTGCATCCAGATATACAAGACTGTGTCAGCTTTCTGTCAGGCTTTGAGAATCCTTTACAAATCCATTTCTTGCAAATGTCAATCACAAAACACTGGAATTGCCTCTGCTCTAAGGAGAACTTTAATAAAACACACCCTTCAAAATAGGAATGGATATTTCTAAGAAGCTCTTTGACATTTCTCCATAATTGGAGTTGAAAAACTTCCAAATGAACTGCACCAGACCAGAGGGAAGTCAAGGCAAAGCCATGGTTTGCTAGGAAACCTCTGAAGAATTCAGTCAGAATCAAACTTCAAAGTTTCTGATCCCGTTCATGGGTCCCACTCAGGGACACAACAGAGAAATTGTCCCCAGGTTGCAGTGTGAGCAGGAAATTGGAGGCAGAGGTGACGGGTGGTGTGAGAAATGCAGGCACAGAGAGCTCTCAGGCCATTGTGTGTACAGGCTCAGAGATAGAGATGGATCCCGTGTTTGACCTAGTACATTGGATAAAGCTTGGAGAATTAGAGCATTAAAAGTAAAATAGATAGGAAACAAGAATATAAGTTTGTAGTTTGAGTAGAAATATGTTTTAAGCAAACAGAAATATGTATCATGTAAGCAAAGCAGTATGTTAAGATAGTAAATGATTTTAAAGTTTAGCAATAGAACTCATTATAAAGTTAGAAGCTTAAGATGTATTAATGTGGGTTTGTGAAGTGTTATATGATTGGTTGAAAAATGATGCATTGTGGAAGAGCCATGGGGAGCAAAGCAATTAATGATTGATGTAAAAAGACGTTAACAGACCTCATAGAAGTATGTGATTGGCTAAACAACTAACAAATGGCATTGTAACTAATAATTAGGTGATTTCTGATATTATGACATTGGAGCTAACACCTTTAATGTCTCACTTTTCTATGGGACTGGTGCAACCAAGTAACAAACCATCTTTCACAACATCTCTCAGTTGCCCCATCGCTTGTAGGATCAATCTCCCAATAGGGATTATTTGGACATCAGGTCTACCCATTGACATCACTGTAGGGACACCAGGTCTACCCTACTAAAAATCAATAAGGATTTAGGGAAACCAGGTCTACTCATTAAAGTCAATGATGATTTTGAGGAAATTTGGTCCTAAAATAGGGAAAATTGGGGAAATTTGGGGGAAATCTTGGGCTGAAAACTGGGAATTTCCTCTCCAGGACCGTGGTCGTGATGCTCTGGAAGTCCTGGGTGAATTCCCAGAATCCAATCCCAAATCCCTGATCCCACACCTGTAGCCTGTGCTGGAGCTGTGCCTCTGAGTAAGTCTAAAAATCTCTGTTTTCAGCCCCAAATCTGGGAATTCTGAGCCAAAAATTGGGATTTTTAGCACCAACTGCCACTGAAGGCAATAGAGATTGAAGGACACCAGGTCTACTCCACTGAAATAATTTGGGGGTTGAGGGACGCCAGGTCTACCCCTCAATAAAGTTGGATAAGGAATGGTTGCTGGTTAAACTGGGAGCATTGGGAGCCACTAAGGGGGCCATTTGGGTTACTGTGAGCACTGGAAAAAAAAGTAGGAGCACTGGGAGGGATGAGCAGAGATAAATGGGCAATGGAGCCACATCCAGGGGTGTGCCCAGGGCTCAGGGTTGGGGCCAGGGCAGTGAAATCTCTTTGTTGCTGATGTGAACGAGGCCATGGAGGGCACCCTCAGTCAGTGTCCAGGTGAGGCCAAGCTGGGTGGGAGTGTGGCTGTGCTGCAGGGCAGGAAGCTCTGCAGAGGGATCTGGACAGGCTGGAGCCATGGGCCCAGGACAATTGGATGAGGTTCAGCAAGGCCAAGGGCTGGGACCTGCCCTGGGCTCACAACCACCCAAATCCCTGGCTGTGCCCTGCCCCTGATCCCCACTGCCTCATCAGGTTTGTGTCCTTTGGGGTCAGGAACTGGTAAGACTTAAAAGGAAAGAAAAAGATTCTCTTCATTGCTAAAATAAGAATGTAAAATCACAGAATTATTAAACCTTGAAACTCCTCCCTCAACAATGTGAGACATCCCAGCAGCATCTGACACATCCACCATCCAGAAGAGATTTCTGGACAAAATCAATTTTAGGCAAAGATGATGCTATAGTAGATATAAACACAATCAAGGTGTTGTACCAGCCTGCTCTGCCTGGAGTGCAGTTAAAACAGCTTGAAGAATGTTCTATTTGCAAAGCTTTCAGTGATGGCTGGGGAAAGGGAGTTCATGCTGCTTTTGGTGTTGAGGAAATGCTGAAAGCAGCCTGACTCATTTTAACTCCTCCTGTCCTTGCTGGGATGAGGAGCCCCTCAGCCTTCCCTGCTCCGGGCTGGACAAGCCCAGCTCCCTCAGCCTCTCCTCACAGCCAAAGGGCTCCAGCCCCACCTTGGAGGCCCTTCCCTCACCCTGCTCCAGCTGCCAGACATCTTTCCTGCCCTGGGCAACCCAAACCAGGCCCCAGTGACCTGGATAATCCACGGCCTTGATGTCCTGGTCACACAGCCCTGGCCCCTTGTCCCCGTGTCAGGCTCTGGGGTTGATTTGTGGAACATCCTTGGGGGAGGCTGTGGCTCCAGGTGGAGCAGGGGGATCCCGGGGGACAGGGGACCCTGCTGGGCATGAACAGCATTGGACTTGTCTGGGGAAACTGTGAGGGGGGGCTGGGGCAGAGTGACCAACGCAGTGACCTCACACAGCCCTGCTGGGATGTCACACAGCCCCTCCTGTGATGTCACAGCCTGCTCTGTGATGTCAGACCTCTGCCCTGTGATGTCACAGTCAGCTCTATGATGTCACTGGGACAGCCTGTGATGCTCAATCACCTTGCACTGGGATGGGGTGCTGGGGTGTTACTGGTTTCCACTGGGTTATATTGGGAAATGGAGCAGGGGTGTGTTTGTGCCCCCTGCTGGCTGGGAGGACCTGGTGGCCGATTGTGAGTTATACTGGCTTATACTGGTTTATACTGGGATGTGGTCCTGGGGGTTATAGTGGGTTGTAGTGGTTTATACTGGGTTATACAGGGATATTCTGGATTTTACTGGGTTAAACTGGGGTGTACTGGGTTATACTGGGAGGCGGCTTGGGGATGCTTGGCACTTCACTGGGAGCAACTTCTGGGGATGCTGGCCTTACTGATTTATACTGGGATGGGGCTTGGCACCTACTGGGAGGGACTTCAGGTTGTGCTGAGCTTACTGGTTTATACTGGGAGCTGCTGCCATGGGCTCACGGGCTCAGAGGTGACTCCCAGTGCTTACTGGTTTATACTGGTGTCTTCCCAGTCCACACCTGGGAACACTGGTAGGCACTTGTGACCGGGTTGGACCTCAAGGCCGAGCTGGCCTTCACCAGGGCCCTGCTGAGCTGCAGCTTCTCCAACTTCTCAGCCTGGCAACACTGCCTGGGGCTGCTGATGCCCACCAGGAACTACAGCAAGGACACTGCCCCCTGGAAGGCTGAAGCAAGGTGAGGGATTCCCCAGAAAAACTCCAACAATTTTGCCAGATCCCCCAAATTTTCCAGCCCCTCCCTCGCCTAAAGTGGGAGCTGGTGGGTTCTGTTGGGTTGAATGGGCAGACCTGGTTTCCCTAAATCCCCAATGACTTTAATGGGCACACCTGAACTCCTGGATACCTGGCTGTACCCACTGAGATATTGGGGTTTCCCCTGCTGCCCCCCTGAGATTTTGGGGTGCCTCCTTTGCCCAGCCCAGAGCTGGAGCTGCTGCAGAATACCATCTTCACCAACCCCATGCACCAAAGCACCTGGCTGTACCTGCCCTGCATCCTCTCCCATGGTAACTCAGGGCTCCCTCCTACCCCTGATGTCCTCACCTGGAGTTTTGGGGTACCCCCTGAATGTTGGAGTGCCCCCCAACAGCCCTGCAGATGCCAAGGGTCACCTGTGTCCATGTTGACTGGGAGGACAGTGGCCATCATCTTCTCCTGGTCTGTCAGGGTGAGTCAGGGCACTTGGGTGCCCCAAAAATAACCTGGATATCCCCAGAAATTATCTGGGTACATCTGGATACTGCCCAAAATCACCTGGATCCCCCCCCAGCAATCACCTGGGTACACCTGGCTATCCCCAAAAATCACCTGGGTGGACGCCCAGAAATCACCTGGATACACCTGGGTACCCCTTGGACACCTGGATTACCAAAACCCCTGGGGCCCCCAAACCAGTTTCTCCAACATCCTCATTGCTTTGATTGGGTAGACCTGGTGCCTTTAAACCCCATTGCCTTTGAAGGGTAGACCTGCTGACCCTAAATTCTTACTGATTTCAATGGCTTACACCTGGAGTCTTGTTTATCTCCATTTCTATCTACAAATCCCTCCCACTGGTCCCACTTTTGCTTCAGTGCTGCCACTGTCCCCCCTTAGCCCTTCCCAGTGCTCCCAGTTTAAACAGTAACTCTTCCCAATCAAGCCCTATCAATGGGTAGACCTGGTGTCCCTCAATCCCTATTAACTTCAAGGGAGCAGACCTGGTGTCCTTCAATCCCTGGTGATTTCAGTGGGCAGAGCTGATGTTCCAACGTTTTTGGTGCTAAAATTCCCAATTTTGGGCTCAGAATTCCCTGACTTTGAGATGAAAATGGAAATTTTAGGGTTTACCTGGAGGCACAGCTCCAGTATGGATCACAGGTGAGGGATCAGTAATTTAGGATTGGCCTCCAGGACATCCAGAGCATCAGCACTGCAATCCTGAAGTGGAAATTCCCAGAATTCAGCCCAACATTTCCCCCACATTTACCCATTTTAGGACCAAATGTCACCAAAATCCCCATTGGTTTTAATGGATAGACCTGGTGTCCTTAAATCCATATTGACTAATTGGCAGCTTTAATGTCCAAATAATGCCTATTGGGATATTATTATTACAAAAGACAGGGCAACTGAGAGATATTGTAAAGGATGGTTTAATGCCACATGGCATCAGTCTCATAGAAAGGTGAGATATTAAAGGTGTTATCTCCAAAGCCATAATATCAGAACCTGCCCAATTCTTAGTTACAATGTCTTATGTTAGGTTTTCAGCCAATCAAATACTCCTACAAAGTTTGCTAGCATCTTTTTTACACCAATCATTAATTGCTTTGCTTCTCATGGCTTTGCCACAATGTGTCATTTTACAACAAATCATCAAACACTTCATAAACTTACATTGATGCATCTCAAGCTCCTGGCTAAGTATGTAACAGGTTCTATTGCTAAACTTTAACATTTTTTACTATCTCACTTAACATACTGCTTTGCTTACATAATGCATATTTCTCTTTCCTTAAAACATATTTCTACTTAAACTAAAAACTTATATTCTTGTTTTATGTCTATTTTTCTTTTAATGCTCTTATTGTCCAAGCCTTCACCAAGGTTTTAGGTTAAACCTTGTATCCATCTCAATCTCTGAGCCTGTATGCACAAGGCCCTGAGAGCTCTCCGTGCCTGCATTTCCCAAACCACCTGTCATCTCTGCCTCCAATTTCCTGCTCACACTGCAACCTGGGGACACTTTCTGAGCCGTGTCCCTCATTGAGACCCATGAACGGCATCAGAAATTTTGGAGTTTGATTCTGACTGAATTCTTCAGAGGTTTCCTAGCAAACAACAGTTCTGCCTTGATTTCCCTCTGGTCCGGTCCAGTTCATTCAGTAGTTTTTCAACCCCAGTTATAGAGAAATATGACCATGACCTTCTTAGAAATATCCATTCCAATTCTCAAGGGTGTATTTTATTAATGTTCTCTTTAGAGCAGAGGTGATTGCAGCATTCTGTGATTGATATTTGTGAGAAATGGATTTGTAATGGATTCTCAAAGCCTGACTGAAAGCTCACACAGTCTTGTACATCTGGATGCAAACTCTGAGATAAGGTGTGCTGACTCAGAATGGCCCTGGAATAGAGAAGACACTGCTGAGAGAGAGATTGAACTAGAAACAAGTTTCAAACGATGGCCTTGCACAAAACCCAGATGTTTTGGAGAATTAGAACTGTGAAAGATGCCTTGGTGCAAAGCCAGGTGGGGTACAATAATGAGTGGTTGGTGTTAGAAGTATTAGCACCATTGTGTAGCAAGAGGTGATAGGCTGAAAAACATTAATAAGGTATAGTAAACAGGAAAAACTTGGCTTTGGATAGAATGGCATTGAGTTTTACATCTCTTATGTTTTACCCTCCAAGGAGTCTAATAATGGAATATTTTTAAAAATATGCCTCTCACTTGCCCCATCTCTGTAGATCTGGGATTTTTCAACAGTGCTGAATCCCAGGACATCAGTCCCTGAGAGGGAGCTGAAGGAAAAATCCTCAAGAACTCAGATTCAGGTTCAAACTTCAAAGTGTCTTGAAGGTTTAATGGGTCTCACCCTGGTTCCAGTTAGAGCAGAGCACTGGAGGCAATGATGACACGTGGGGACAAGCAAGAGAAATGTGTCTCTGGTGCTGAGCAAACCTGGATGTGTTTCAGGAATGCAAAGGGCCAAGGGCTGAGCCCCAGCCCCTGGCAAGGCAGATCCTGTCCCTCCCTCATTGCTCAGGGCTCTTCCCGGCCCACTGGGCTCTGGCCATGTGCAATGCCAAGGGCAGCACCATGGGGCGGCCCCTGCCAGGCTGCTGAGCAGGGACAAGGAGGCAATGAGGCCCCAGCACAGCAAGGCTCACTTGTCCCCTGCTGGCCTCAGGCCCAGGGCCAGCCTGCATGGCCCAAGTGCTGCAGGAGTTGGCTGTGTCAGGGCCTTTCAGCTGCTGCCCATCCCTGTGCCCTCTGCAGCCCAGGCTGTCCTACGGTGTCCATGCCCTGCGCCTCTGTCCCTGCAGGCTGTCGTCATCCCCCGTCTGCCCCACCTCGCTGGCCCCTTCCTTTGCTGACAGCTCTGCCTCCTGCCTGCCTCTGCCTGCACACACAAACCCTTGGGCTGCTCCAGACTCCTTCTGGGGGATGTGTTGCACCACAGCCCTGCCCTGGGAGAGAAATTCCTTTCTCCTTGGGTTCAGTCTGGACCTCCCCAGCAGCACCTGGCATTAATTCTTTCTTTTTCAGGGAATTCTCTACTATTTCCAAAGGATCCACCATCTTTGACACCGTCCTTGAAACACTCCCAGGGCTCTCCTCTGCTGTCCTCAGACTCCACTCCACTAAGCAGAGAACTTGATCCCTATACAGTGCACATGTGCTTGAGGCCATGGGTACCTGGACATGAATGACAGCTCTTTTCTGTAGGGAGGAAACCACAGAACCCCAGGGCTTTGAAGGCAGATCAGAATCACTCACCAGAGGCCAAGACAAACCAGACCTGTCTGTCCTTGCATCTTTTGTCTGAAAGCAACTCTTGGATATTTGTGGAGTTTTGCATGTGGAATTCCATTTCAGCTGTGGATCCCTGGATTGGAATGACAATTCTTCTCCATAAGAAGGAAAAGGCAGACCCCCCAGTGTTTCAAAGGCAGATGAGATCTGTCCCTCTAGGAAGCCAAGGGAATCTGACAGTTTTGTCTGGGAGCTATCCTTGGTTA
Organism: Sturnus vulgaris; assembly: GCF_052056855.1. Taxonomy (NCBI): domain Eukaryota; kingdom Metazoa; phylum Chordata; class Aves; order Passeriformes; family Sturnidae; genus Sturnus; species Sturnus vulgaris. The sequence continues at coordinate 1,262,774 of NW_028276728.1, read as the reverse complement.
TAAGGAATTTTGGAGGCAGAATCTCAATTTTGACCATGGAGCCCTGAAGGTGAAAGATGCTTTTCTCCATGGGAAGAAAAGCAAGGCCTTTCAGTATTTTAAAAGCAAATGTAAGGTGGCCCCCAAGAGACCAAGGCCAGACAGAGCTTCCTATCCTGTCAGGTTTCATATGGGAACAATCTAAGGACATAATCAAAATTGGAGGAGGAATCCTAGTTTTGGCCATGAAGCCCTGGATTTAAAGGACATCTCTTTCCCACAGGAAGGAAATCATTGAATGCCAAGTTTTTAAGGGCAGATGAGAAGCGACCCTCAACATTCCAGTGTTAGCTGGACCACTCAGGTGGCCCTTAGGAGGCCAAGTTAACCAGACCTGTTCCATGCTCTTGGATCCTAGGGACCCGGCAGCATCACAATTCTCCCTTGGTTCCATAAGGACCCATAACATCACAACAGATCTTTGTGTCCATGAGGCCCAGCAGTATCACAATGGTCTCCTTGGCTCTTCTGTGGAACAATGGCCCCTTGCTTCCATGAGGCCTTGCAGTGTCAAAATGGTTTCCTTGGTTCCATGGGACTGCACATGCCAGAATGGCCCCTTGGTTCCACAAGGCCTGGCTGTGTCACTGTCCCCTTGCTTCCATGGAGACCCATAGTGTCATATAGTGGCCCCTTGTGCCCATGAGACCTCCAGTGTCACAATGGTTGCCTTGGTTCCAGGAGGCCCTGTGGTGTCACAATGGCCCCTTGCTTCCTTGGGACCCAAAGTGTCAGAATGGTCTCCAGGATTCCATGAGGCCCCACAGTGTCACAATGGTCTCTTTGGTTCTGCAGTGTCACAATGGCACCTTGGTTCCATGAAGCCCTGAAGTATGGAATGGCACCTTGATTCCATTGGGCCACTCTCTGTGACATGAATTCTTAGTTCCATGGAGCCCTGTACTGTCACAATGGCCCCTTGGTTCCGTGAGGCCCTGCCATGTCACAATGGTCTCATGGGTTCCACAAGGTCCTGCAGTTCACAATGGCCCTTTGGTGTCACAATGTGTAACAATGGTATCCTTGGTTTCACAGACTGAGAGTGTCCCCATGGTCTCATAGAGCCCCACAGTGTCACTACGATCCCCTTGATTCCATGAGGCCCTGACGTGCTACAATGACCCCTTGGTTATACAAGGCCCTGCAGTGTCACAATGGCCCCTTGGTTCCAATGGGTCCTGAGGTGTCATAATGGTCTCCATGGTTCCCTGAGGCCTCACAATGTCACAATGGACTTTTGGTTCTGTGACCTTCTGTACTGCCAACAACAATCTCCTTGCTTCCACAGTGTCACAATGGACCCTTTGTTCCATGAGGTGCCTTGGCCTCCCATGGCCCCTCACGGCCCCTCATGGCTCCTCCCAAAGGAGAAGGGGTCAGGCCCTGCTTGTTCCCCTTTTATTTCGGTCCTTTCACAGCAATGAGTCAAGAAAGGCTGAAATGGAGCCTTTCCCCAGCGTTTCCCTCGGGGTTCATTGCAGGCTGAAGCTCTGTGCTGGCGCTGCCCCAGCACCAACATCCCTGCAGCCCCCAAGGCCTTTGCTGTCCCCCCGTGTCCATTCCCTGTCCCCGAGTCCCGCCCGGCTCTGGCAGCAGCAGCAGCCGCAGCGCAGTGGGCGCCGGCCCGGCCCAGCCGGGGCTCCCGGGCAGGAGCAGCAGCAGCGCCGGCCCCTTCCCACCTGCTCCTGCCTTGGCTTCCAAGGCCTTTGTCCAGGGCAATTCTGGAGTACAGCAACAATCACCCACACCCAGCCCTGATTCCTCAGGGCCCGCCTGTGCTGCCCTGACCCAGCCTGCAGAGAAAGAAAGGGTCGGGTCCCAGCGCTTCTTCCAGCCCTGTTTTACTCACCCTGAGCTGACAGCAGGAGGCTGTCGTTGCCTTTGCCTTGAGAATTGTAGATCATGCCTGCTCTTGCCCCTCTTCTGCTTGCCACTTGAATTTTATCTGTAAAACTACACACAGCGCCCAGCCTTCTCCCCCTGCTCCTCCTCTCCCAGCACGGCACAAATTCCAGCTCCCAGGAGGCTTCCCCACACAGGCCTCAGGCTCCTGTTTCAGCCTGAGTGTCCCTGCAGAGGAACAGGACATCTTTCAGGCACTTCCACAAGCTCAGGGTTCTCATGGGGAATCTGGCATGTCAGCAGCCTTGCTAAAAAGGACAAAAGCAGAGGGAATGAAGTGGAAATTCTTAGGAAAAAATGACCCTTCTTACAGACAGAGTTCATTCCCTGCATTTCTCCTTTTCAGATTCTTTTAGTCATCTACTCAGAGATGCCCAGCTTGTTCTGGTGCTTATCATGACCTGAGGGTACTCTTGATTGATACCAGTGCAAGAGATGTAAAATCACCTAAACTGAACACAGAAACCAACTCCCTCTGTCAGCCCATTTTCATGTTCTAGGTCACTTTCAAGATGTCCATGGGGGTGTTGCAATGATTATCACACGACTCTCCACTTCTGGCTCCAGGCTCTGGAGAGTCTTTCCCTGCATTCAGCCAGGGTTGCATTCCCTAACAATTCCTGGTACCACCTTCTATTTTCTTAGCATAGAACAGTAACAATGAAAACCTTACCCATGGCACAAGTCCCCAGCCCACAAGGAAAAGAACGAACAAGCTGTCAAGTGCTCAAAATCTTTGTCCTGCTTTGCTGCAAGAGTCGTGCTGCACACAGTGTGGAAAGCCAAGAGAAGCTGCAGTTGGTGGCACATCTTGTGACAGAAGCTGCACCTCGTTCTCCAGGAAAGGTTCTTGGAAAGAGTGAACAGGACTGTGGAGAAGATTCTTGGAAAACTGAAACTGCTTGTCAGAAATGAAATGAAAATGGAAAGAAACAATCACAGATGTTTTTCTCTACTTATTTTTATGCTCCCCTTTTCCATGTTGCACTACTTCTTCATTCTATTAATTCCAAATGGATCTCACCTCTAAGATCCATGACTTGGAAAGTTTTAGACACTATAGAATACTGTGATCTGCACACAGTTTGCCTTCCTCAGTTTTTCTTGGAAAGCAATGCTGGAGACACAAGTGCAGTGCTTGGGTCATGTACAAATTCTGCATTCAGACAATGTGCTCCGATAGTGTTTGACTCTCAGCAGGGACAATGCACAGCAGCAGCCAAGGGAATTCCTCTGCCACTGTGCAGGAGTCAAGACGTGGGTCTTGGCTCAGCACAGCAGAGTTCCCATGTTTGGACAGGCTCAGCGGCTGCCCCTGGGGAGCGCGGGGCTCGGTGCGGGGGGCGAGAGGGCAACGGACACATGGACATGCGGACAAACAGCGCCAGCGCTTCACTTGCAGCGGTAGGAGTGAAAGAAGCAACAGAGACAGCAGCAAAAGAAGCCACACTATCAATCCTCTCTTGCTTCTCCACTCCCTCTCCTGCGGTCCCACACCCACTCCCCGTCTGCCTTTTGTGCTTCACGAGCCCCTCCATCCCCAGCCTCCCTGTTCCCGTTCCTGGCCGGGCCATGCCCCGTCCCCGTCCCGGCCGTCCCGCGGCAGTCTCGCCTCCGCCCGGCTCTGCCCGTACTGGCGGTGCCGCTGCTGGGCGGGCATCAGTGCCTGGGGCTGGGGCGGCATCGCCTCCCTCTGGCTCCGCCTGGCCCGGCCCCGGCCCCGGCCCCGGCCCCGGCTCCTCCCGGGGCCCGTGGAGGACACACAGGGCACTGCCGCTCCCGCCGCCTCCGCTGCGGCTGCCCCGGCCTGAGCTCCGCCGCTGTCCCGCTCCACAGAGCGAACGCCTGGGGCCTCCCGGCCCGGGCGGCTGAGGGGCGCTCGGGGGCCGTTCCTGGCCCCGGGCCGAGCGCTGACAGCCGCGTCTCGCCGGCAGGGAAGGCGCAGGTGGGACTGAAGCAGCAGAACCGGCTGGGTTCGCTGCCGGGGCGCGGTGTCTTCGGCAGCGTCTGGGCGGCGACGCGGCTCTCGGACGGCGCCCGGGGAGCGGTGGGGGCACAGGAGGAGGGGGCGCGGGAGGAGGAGGAGGAGAAGGAGGATGGGGCTCGGCAGAGCGGGAGGCGAGCTCAGCCCGCTGCTGCCCTTGGCTTGCAGGTGGCCATCAAAAGGGTGCCACAGAATCGCGTCCAGCACTGGGGCGAGCTGGTGAGTGAGCGAGGCCAGCGGGAGAAGCCGGGACGTGCCGGGCAGGGATGAGCCGAGGCCCAGCAGGGCTGAAGCTGCCAGGACGCCTCGAGAGAGAGCGGGCGTGGTGCCAGCAGAGCATCCCAGGCTGGGTGAGGGTTCCCGAGCCCTGGCACAGCATCAGCCCCGCTGACGGCATCGTGGTTCTCCAGCAGCCCGACGGCACCAGGGCACCTCTGGAGATCGTGCTGCTGGACAAGGTGTCCACCGGCTTCCCTGGTGTCATCCAGCTACTGGAGTGGCTTGAGCTCCCCAACAACATCGTGATGGTGCTGGAGCACCCGGAGCAGTGTCAGGACCTGCAGCATTTCATTCGGACACGGGGGCTCCTGTCCGAGGAGGTGATGCGGGAGCTGTTCCGGCAGGTGCTGGAGGCCGTGTGGCACTGCACCAGCTGCGGGGTCCTGCACAGGGACATCAAACCACAGAATGTCCTGGCTGACCTGGCCACCGGGCAGGCAAAACTGATGGACTTTGGCTGTGGCACCTGCCTGCAGGACACGGCCTACACTCACTTTGCAGGTGAGCCCACGCAGGGCTATGCTCCCAGTCCCAGCATCTCCTGGCCCAACATCTCAGGGCCCAGCCTGGTGTGGCAGTGGGGATTCTCCCTTTTGCTGCCAGTCATGACACTGAGCCTTCAATTGAGTTGTTTTGAGCAGGGGTGAGTGGGGGGCCGGCTTCCAGCCTTGCTGGCAGCCTTTGCCAGCCACTCTGCCCAGGACTGGGGCTGGGCCACCCAGCCTGACAAAAACACCCATGGGTGGGGAGTAGCAGAGAGGGGGGCCAGAACCTGCACACCAGCCGGTTTGCTGTGCAGGTGAGAAAGGGCTTGGACTGCTGAGCTCGCCTGGTTTGCTTTGGTTTCATAAATTTTTTTTCAGGCAATGCAGGCAGAGAGGATGAAAGCATGGATTTTCCCCTCCATTGAGTGGGTTTTACCTTGTCATGGTCAGGCCTTGCCAGGGTTTTCTGTGCCCTCTTCCAACACCAGTGGCTTCTTTTCCAACCCCAAGTTTGTACTCAAATCCCAGGTGCTGGCGAGAGGGCAGCAGGTCACACCAGGTGCCAGTGGGAAAGCCCCCACATGCCCAGGGATGCTGCGGCCAGGCTCTGGGAGCAGCAGCATCCCCCTAATGAACTCCATCTGTATTCCATAGGAACATTGTCCTTCAGCCCCCCGGAATGGACTCACTTTGGCTGGTACTATGGCAAGCCAGCTACCAGTTTGCAGAGTGTACATCTCCAGAGGAATACATGACACCTCCCAAAAAATGAACTTGTTCAATAACTTCTGAAATGAAATCCATCTGGGATGACCCCAAATGACATTTTTCAGCTTGCTCAAGCTGTAGCCCAGCCCTTCTCTGAACAGTTCTCTCCCCCACCTGCCTTTGACTTCCCAACTGCCCCCTCTTTTCCCCAGGGAGTGCCCAGCCCATCACAGTCTCCATCACACTGTTGCCTTCCTTGATGCCCTTTACCACGAGGAAGACTGAGCCCCAGGCTTAGGAACTCATCCTGTCACTGGCTGAAGAGCAGCAATGTCTCAGAGGTCTGGTGAGATTTTAGTGTCATTCAGAGCTGCTCTTCTGCCCTCAGCTCTCCTCACTGCTGAGTTCTCACTCCTTTTTCCTTGTCCTTCCAGCAGAATGAGCTCTGTGAATCCCCTTGAGCCTCTCCACTCTTCCTAGCCCACCCACCCAGCTCAGTTAGGCTTAAGCTGAAGCTTCTTTGTCTCTCTCCTCTGGCACACCAGTCCAGTCCCCTGTGCAGGAAGCCCCAGAGCAGAGCACACAACAGTGCAGTCTGGGCTGGAGCAGCTCCCCTCCAGACCTGGAGGCCTGGCTTGGCTGTTTGTGGCAGCTGAATGCTCCCTGTTTGCAGCTGTCACTGCAGGATGGCCCAGGGCAGAGCCCAGCCAGGCTCCCACTGCATCCCCTGAAGCTTGGGGCAGACAGTGGTCCCAGGGCTGAGGTTCATGGGGAGCACCCAGATCTGTGGCCTGCAGTCAGTGTTTGCAAGTGTTGTGTTCTAATCTCCTGCAGCCTGTGGGGAAAACAACCTGTGCTGCCAGGCCAGCACTGCCCCTCTGGGCAGGGACGAGGCTGAAGGGCTTTGCCATTCCAGAGGAGCCAGCACTGAGCCTTGGCAGGGCCTGGCAGGGCTGGAGCTGGGTCTGGCCACTGTCCAGGACTTGCTGTCCAACCATCCCCACTGTGCTCCCATACCCATGGACAGAAGGGTCTGTCTGTGCCAGGGGCTCTTGGATGTCTCTGTACCCATGGACAGAAGGGTCTGACTGTGCCAGGGGCTCTTGGATGTCTCTGTACCCATGGACAGAAGGGTCTGTCTGTGCCAGGGGCTCTTGGATGTCTCTGTACCCATGGACAGAAGGGTCTGACTGTGCCAGGGGCTCTTGGATGTCTCTGTACCCATGGACAGAAGGGTCTGTCTGTGCCAGGGGCTCTTGGATATCTCTGTGTCCATGGACAGAAGGGTCTGACTGTGCCAGGGGCTCTTGGATGTGTCTGTATCCATGGACAGAAGGGTCTGACTGTGCCAGGGGCTCTTGGATGTGTCTGTACCCATGGACAGAAGGGTCTGTCTATGCCAGGGGCTCTTGGATGTCTCTGTATCCATGGACAGAAGAGTCTGACTGCCAGGGGCTCTTGGATGTCTCTGTACCCATGGACAGAAGGGTCTGACTGTGCCAGGGGCTCTTGGATGTCTCTGTACCCATGGACAGAAGGGTCTGACTGTGCCAGGGGCTCTTGGATGTCTCTGTACCCATGGACAGAAGGGTCTGTCTGTGCCAGGGGCTCTTGGATATCTCTGTGTCCATGGACAGAAGGGTCTGACTGTGCCAGGGGCTCTTGGATGTGTCTGTATCCATGGACAGAAGGGTCTGACTGTGCCAGGGGCTCTTGGATGTGTCTGTACCCATGGACAGAAGGGTCTGTCTATGCCAGGGGCTCTTGGATGTCTCTGTATCCATGGACAGAAGAGTCTGACTGCCAGGGGCTCTTGGATGTCTCTGTACCCATGGACAGAAGGGTCTGACTGTGCCAGGGGCTCTTGGATGTCTCTGTATCCATGGACAGAAGGGTCTGTCTGTGCCAGGGGCTCTTGGATGTCTCTGTATCCATGGGTATGGAATGAACACAGAGAGTAGAAGTGTCAGTCACGTTGCTTGCACACTCCTTCCTTGTACACAAGACACATCCATGTACACCCCCACATATAGATACAGTAAAAGAATAGGGCTGGATAGAGATTTCTCACAGAGCTCTAACTTTGGCACAAGTCACCTTGTAAGCTGGCAGCCAGGAGATTTTTTTTTCCCAGCTCTGTGTGAGTGGGTGTCCAAGAGCTGAAGGGAGCAGCATTTAGAAGCATTTTCAGGATTTGTAGGCAGGAAGTGGAGCTGACAACCATGCATAAAACTCACTGTATTCATCGGGATGGGCTCCTGGTTCTTTAGGAATATGGCACAATGGAGACACAAGACTTGGAAAAATCCCAGCTCACTGTGGATTTGTGCCAAGCGGGGAGCAGCAGAAACACTTTGTGTCTGCTTTGTGGACACAAGGTCCAAGGAGCTGCGGTGGCAGAGGGTGACCTGGGCTGGTGGCAGGTGAAGTCCCATTTCATGACATGCCAGAGTGGCACAGGACAAAGCTCTGAGCACCCACAACCCCACTGATGAAGGCCTTGGGGTGCTGCACGTTGTAGAGGAAAAGATGCTGTCACACTCTCCATCGGTACTTACAACTTTCATTTTCAATATTTTATGTCCCAGTTTCAAAATGCAAAATTCTTACACTCAAGACACAGTCGTGTGTTGTGGTGAAGGTGGCTGGAAAACATTTGGGCTTGAAGTATTGAGGGATTAAGTGGCAAAAATAAAGGAGTGGGAACAAGGGAGTTGGCCAAAAAGTAAAGAACTTTAATGGAAAATAAAGCAGGGACAATGCCCAGAAACTGAACGCTGCATGGGGACAAACTCCGAGGACCCGAAACAAGGGGGCCGTGACAATAGATACCCTCGGGGGAAGAACTTTCTGGAACGATGACATATAAGGGGAATGAATAACCAATAGGGGAGCAGAACTTGAACCAGTTTACAGAACAACACTAAGGACTGTGGGAAGAGCAGTTAGGTTTGCACCAAGTTACCAAATGTTTCCCAGGGCATGAACTCAATGCCTGGTTCTTTCTTGGTGAAATCTGGCTGACTCTGTGTCCCAGCCAGGCTGACATCCACGCTTATCTGCAAGAAACACTGGAGAAATGCATGGGGAAAGAGTTCTGCAAGAGCTTGGTTCTTGTGCAGCAGAAAAGTTGTAAAATATGAGAGATGATAGCAACGACAATAAATCAATGGCTTATTTATGGCTTGTAAATATTCCAGTGAATCTCAGATACTTCTGGGCAAAAATAAACTCAGGGCAAACTTCCCAAAGTACGGTTTCATGACAAAATTCCAGTTTGTCTGTTCCTGTCTGTGGGAGAAGATGAGGTTCCAAGCTGCCCAGCTCAAGAAGAAAAGGAGGCTCTACACTTCCCTGTCACATTTTCCTACTGACACAGGAATTAAGACCAAGAATTTGGGTAAATGGAGGGGTAAAACCTGACTGTGGATGAGGGTTTACATCCTAAGACATCATTTGCAAGAGGACAGTTTTGCTGTGCATGGATCTCCTTGCTAAACCTCTTTGTCTTCAAAGTCCCTTCCTCCGTGGCAGAACTGAACAAGCTCCGTATGTCAGAGTTTCAGTGAAAAGCTTTGTGATGAGTTCATTTTAATGGATCCATTACCAGTCTGTGGGGTTGCTGTCATGAGGAGCTCAGGTGGCTTCTTGTTGAGATCAAAATCAATGTGCTGTTTGTCCCAGCTCCATCTGTCCTGTGCCAGCACTGGCTCCACGGGAGCACACTGAGTGTTCTCGTGCCATTTCTAAGTGAAAATAGAACCTCCTAAAGAAGCCAGGCCAAAATAACCAGAGAGCAGTTACAAGAAAAGGTTTGGGCAGTTTGCTGTGTATTGATCTAACAGCTACCACCTTCCCAAAGTCCAGGCTACACTCAACAAGGCTCTCTCCTCTGTAAGCAGCCTTTCCATTTGTCGTGTTTGATACACGTGCAGAAGAACAAAAAGCCACTTCCACTGCAGAAACATGAGCTGCAGCTAGGCAGGAAGTTGTGCTCAGTAGCTGACCTGCTGATTTGGTTTTGAGGGGATTTTAGAGAGGAGATACTACAATAAAATTTCACAGGAAAACTATAAAGTATCTAAAATATGCAGTATTATGTTATTTTCTACCTCCAATATTGCCAGCACATAGCTTAAGGAAGAAGGTATTTACCAGCCATCAAAGAGGAAAAAAATTAAAACTTAAAAAAAGGACTTTTAAGGATATCACAACCATGTCCACCAGTCATTTTCCAGCTATGCAGGATTTCAGGTCAAAGTCAATCTAAACAAGGCAGCATATGTCTAGCAAGAAAGAAATCACAGTTCATGTCTGCTCCTAAACCCAAGCTTTGCTATATCAAAGATGGATGGTATTATTTTCCAGCTCTCAACAGATGTATCATAATTTACAAATAAACAAAATACCATGCATAGACATATTTCATAGATTAGTAAGATTGATAGAAAACTAGATTAACAAGACAGATAGAGACATGTGAATGCACTTGGTGTATAACTTTGTATAGAAAGGGATGGGGAAGTGAGAGGTGATTCTTTCCCACACATGGAAAACAATCTTTTTGCCAGAAGAATCAGCCTCCTTATTCAATGACCAGGGTGCCTGAAGACCCCCCAAGAAGACCTTGTCATCCCAATGGCCTGTGCATCCAGCACTTCAAGAAAGTCATGCCTGCCTCTTAACACCATAGTGCTGTTCAAGAGGTTTATTCCCAAATTTTGGTGACAAGATGAACAAACTGAAGCCAGTTACTGTAAAATGCCTGCACAAGCAACACTTGAAATCACAGCCAAAAGAAGGATGAAGCCAGGGAGTCCCACAACCATGGCCCAAGCAGCCAGAGATCCTCCTTCAACCCTGGCTGCATTGCAGCCCCACTGAGCACCAAGAAGAAAAGGGCCCTACTGAAAGCAAGCACACTTAACCCTCTGCCAGGACACAAATTGTGAGGGCAAAAAACTAAAGAAACTCACATCATCAGCCATGCTTCCCACTGAGAAGGGTTGGAACTCTCTGCCCCTCAACACTTCCCCAGCAGGTTCACAAAGGTAACTGGGATCTAAGCTGTGCCCTCCAAATGAACAGAGCCAGTGTCCCTTCAGAGTGAGGAACCATGGCCTCAGTTACACCCCCGGGTGCCTCCTGTGCCCCAGGGAGCAGCCCTGGCTGTCAATGTGTGTGTGGCTGCAGCACAGGGCCAGTGGCCATGGCTGTAAATGTGTGTGTGGCTGCAGCACAGGGCCAGGGCCAATGGCCATGGCTGTAAATGTGTGTTTGGCCACCAGCACAGGGCCAGGGTCAATGGCCATGGCTGTAAATGTGTGTGTGGCTGCAGCACAGGGCCAGGGCCAATGGCCATGGCTGTAAATGTGTGTTTGGCCACCAGCACAGGGCCAGGGCCAATGGCCATGGCTGTAAATGTGTGTGTGGCTGCAGCACAGGGCCAGGGCCAATGGCCATGGCTGTAAATGTGTGTGTGGCTGCAGCACAGGGCCAGGGCCAATGGCCATGGCTGTAAATGTGTGTGTGGCTGCAGCACAGGGCCAGGGCCAATGGCCATGGCTGTAAATGTGTGTTTGGCCACCAGCACAGGGTCAGGGCCAATGGCCATGGCTATAAATGTGTGTTTGGCCACCAGCACAGGGCCAGGGCCAATGGCCATGGCTGTAAATGTGTGTGTGGCCACCAGCACAGGGCCAGGGCCAATGGCCATGGCTGTAAATGTGTGTTTGGCCACCAGCACAGCCTCATCAGACCCCACCATGGCCACAGCCATTCCCTGCCCAGGCCTCACCTGGCCCAGCCCTGCCTGGCCTCAAGGAATGGGCTCCATCTGTGCCCACAGGCCGGGCCCAAGGGTTTGCAAGAGGTTTTCTCCAACTAAGCAAAACCTCTGCCAAGAGTGTCCCTGTACTGTGCTGAGAAGAGTAAAAAAACCCCTCAAGTTTAACTCCACTGCACCTCACAGGGGATCCGTGCACACCTTAGCAGAGACCCCAAAATAGCCCTGTGTGCCTCGTGAGGTGCAGGCCCAGATGATGGCACTGCAGGAGATGTGCCCTCAGCCCAGGGACGCTCAGCATGGGCTCCCCCAGCCCCTCGAGGCCTCGCCGCTGGTCACAGCAGCCCCTGCCTGGCTCCTGCCTGCCCGCACCATGGGCATCCATGGCTGCTCCTGGACATGGAGCTCAGCCAGTGCTGCTGCCGTGTGGGCTTTGCTGCTGGTACCACCCGGACACTGGCGTGACAGCTCCATCTCTTTATTGGGACAGAAGAGCTGATTTTGCAGGATCTCAGTCGATGTTCAGTTGAGCTCGTTTCCTGGCAGAAATAGATGGCCAAACTTACCCTTATCACAATCAAACAGCGTGTTCCCTGACAGAAACCCTTTCCAATGCCCTTCTGGGAATCAGGAACACGTGTTGAGGTGCTGGCTGCATCTGTGGGAGCGATGTGGAGCGTGAGCCCGTGCTGTGCTCCACTGCTGAGCTGGCAGCTCGCTGGTCACGGCCAGGACGTTCTCTGTTTGCCCCAGAGCTGGGGCCTGCAGGCACCTTGGCACCCCTTGGCACAGGCTGTGCCACCCAACAAAGCCCAGGAGACCGGGAGGAGAGCCCGGGGCCAGCGCAGCTGCTTGGGCAGTCGCTCCTTCCAGGGACCTGGGCCAAACCCATCCCTGAGCAGCCACTGCCAGCCCTGACCCTCCCTGGCCCGTGACAGCTCCCCCAGACCACAGAATGGATCCCACAAGAGCAGTGCTCAGCCTGTGGGCTCAGCAGGGACACACCACTCACCCCTGCTATGGGAGCTGGGCTGGTGTGCAGCAAGCAACAAAGGAGCTGGGAAAGTGCTTTGCCCAAGGGGACACACTGTCAAAGAGTCTACCACCAGGAAAGAGATTGTCCCAGTGTTATAAATGATGTTCTATTTGTGCAATTTATCAAACAACTAGATTAAATGTAGTAGTACATTTTTAATAGTAACAACTATATAAATGAATATAATCAAAGTATTAGATACGTGTATTTGAGTATATACAAAATTTGGCAGGAAGTAATTTAGTATAATTGAGGTTTGTATAAAGCATAAGCAAAACTGACCAGGGTTATGGGGAGGGGCTCGTCCTTCCTCATGTACCAAACAATCAGGGCCAAAAATCCCACTTATATACTATATACTAATACATATTAATACAGAATTTTCTAGGAAGCTCCTCCTACTTTCTATTCCTAAAATCTATGTCACTGTTTTGTGTTGCACATGCTCTACTAATGGGTTAGGGGTATCTCATCCTTTTGAGGGTCTTATTTCCAATGAAGGCTCTTGGTCTTCATCAATGACTGAGGTGTAACCTGCGGGTAGCACAAGCACACTAAGCTTGGGGTTATGTAACTAAGCATATGTTCCCACTTTAAAACATTACTCAAGTCCCATGCCTGTAATCATCCCATTTTGGCCCATTCCAAGGTTGAAACTTTCTATTTCTAGATGCTGCTTATCAGCCCTACATCCTTCCATGACTCTCTTCTAACATCTGGAGGATTCCATCAGCTTTGTTTCACTTATTTCCAGTTTTGCTTTGTAACAATTCTTTTCTATTGATATGAGTACAATTTTGTAATATAGTTACAATTTACTTAAGACAAAACACATTTATCACATTAATATTTTTTTTCGTATTATAAAGAAAAATTACTTGTTTTTTTTATATTTTGGGTTTTAAGTCCCAGTTAGGAGATATCATGACATGGTTATTATGGGGTTGAGGAGCGGGTTTCCCAAACAGCCCGCAAGAGGCTCTTTCTTCTCTGTACCCAGACCTTCTAAGGAGACATTCAGCATCAAAATCACTTTAAAACTGCTTCTATCACCTCCTCTCTGAACTGAAAAGTAGAAAAACATTACCTTGAGTAAAAGAAAGTCATGAGATGCACTTTGAAATTTTCCTCCTTAGCAGAATTTAAAACTGACTCCAATGAGCTGCACAAACCCTGGAGACTTGAAGACACTGGAAGGAAGACAAAGGGCTCCTAAGGGTTTTCTGCATTTTAATGATCCCCACGGTGGATTTGGGGCTGAGTCCAGGACCCCCAGGCACTGAGAGAAGGTTGAAGAAGCTGCTCAAGGAGGCAGAAGCAAAACTCCAAGTCCCTTGGAGCATCACTGGCCCCACTGAGGGCAGGAAGTGCCAAAGGCTCCCCAGGGAGTGGTGAGAGCAGATCCTTGAGGCCAGGATTGCAGGAGCCCGAGGCTGTGAGCAGGGAACTGCAATGCTGAGCAAGGCCTGGGCTGGGTGGAGGAAGCAGAAAGGCCAAGGCCTGAGCCCAGGCCTGGGCCAGCAGGGCCTGTCCCTCACAGGTGGCTCGGGGCTGTTCCTGGGGCACTGGGATGGGAGAGGCAGCAAGGACAAATGTCATCAGGCTGTGTTGAGATGGAGAACACATATGGTTTTGAAAAGTCAGGATTATAGAAGCCTATAATATGCTTAAGCAAGTGGAGGGAAAATAGAGCACATAGCAGAAACAGTATGTAACAAATCAAATCGCAACTTAGTTGCCACGAAAAAAACATAAAGATGCATTGCCAAAATTCAGCAAAGCAAGACCTAAGTATCATACAAGCCAGACAAAGCAGAAACCTGTGTCTCCAAAATCTAGCCATGAACAGATTAGTGTTTTTGAGTGGGACAGGTTCATCTGAAGAAGAGCCAGACCTCCACTGTGCCTGCCCAGAAGCAGAGCTCAAACAGCGATTACTGAGGAAGACGTACGGCCTTCATCCCAAAGACCACCGAGCACGACCACCAGGAGGGTGGCAGGCAATTATAACACAAAGCAGGAGAAGGTGGAGATGGGCGGGCAGGGAGGTGTGGGCTTGTGGGATCAATGTGTATTTATACCTGGCACCTGTCTGGACCAGGTACGCGTGGTTTGGAGGAGATATCCCCCCAAGTGTCCCAGCTGGCAATAAAACACCCTCTCTACAATTTCAGTGCCAGGTCCTTCTTCCCACAGTCAGTTGGCGAGCCAGGCAGGAGGTCTTTGTCTGGCTGCTGGAGCGCAGGGGACGTGGACATCCCAACGTGCCCTGGACTTTTTCCAGAGGGGACCTCGGCTCCCCAGTCCCTCACTGCAGGGATGAACAACAACCTCCTGTACGGCCTAGAGGTATGTTTTATTAAATTATTTTTGGAGAGGCCCGAGGTAAGGTGAGTAGGATGCCTGGCAGTAAGATGCTAGGGATGCCTGTGCATGGCTAAGAGCGTGTCAGAGACCTCGGGCACACAGAGCTCACAGGTTCGGGGAAGGAATTTGGAAGCTGGCAAAGGGGTTTCTGTTGACAACACAGGGTGGCCTCTAGCAAGTTTGGGGGTAACTGGAACAGGAACCAAGGTATTGTCAGAATTATAAATAGCATAAATCGCTGCTATAATCCTAACTGAAATGATCTGTGTAAATTGTGCTCTTTGCTCGTGGTAGGTTGTTAGAAGGAAGTATTTTATATGGTGATTGGTCTTTTGTGTTTGTGTTGCTCTAATTTTGGTGGTGGAAATTTCGGATTTTGGGTAATGTTTTCTATGTTTTCTGTTGTGGACTTTTGCAATATCTTTGCTATAACACTACCGTTTTGTGTTATTAACTGTATTTGCTATGGGTTAAAATTTTTTGAGGCCTGAGGCTTTGCTGTTTCTGAGGTAATTCTGTCCTCTTGTGTCTATAAGTGTAAATAACAGGGTAGTGATATTTTTTTGGAAACTAAAGGAGTTAAAAAGGTAAAAACGTGGCAGAGGCTGGGGAGAGAGCACGGAGGGCTCGACCAAGCGAGGAAGCTCTTTTTAGGTGGTTCCAGCCCAGTAAGGTTGGGTGTTATAAAAGTGTGGGCTAGCTGGCCATAAGTTACATTTGGAGATGGAGTTGGAGCTGAGACTGAGAGCGTGCTGCAGTTTGGGATGGAGTCTGCTGTGAGGAAGAAGGGACATGTGGTCGTGCAAGGGACATATAAGGTCAGAAGATGCTGTGTGAGGGACAGATAGGTTTGGGGGCTGGGTAAGGGACAGGTTTGGGTTAGCCGGTCATGTAGAAGGAAGAAGGAAACTTTCAGAGAGAGGAGGGAAGGATTCATGCTGTGTGGAGCTGTCTGTGAGGAAAGGAGTCAGAGTTGCCTGAGGGAAGTCAGCAGAGAGAAGGGATGAAAAGTTTTTAATAGACTGGTGTTGGTGCCAGTCGTGTCCATCTCGACATAATTACTACACTACCCATTTCCAGGGACTATGCAGGAGATTTCTGCTTGGTGAAAGTTTTGTGTAGCTTTTCTAGTTTGTAAAGCGAAGTGTGTGTCACTCAGAAATTCAAGGCTCATCTCCCTTCAGTCTGCTCTCAAGGCAAGATGTTCATGGTCAGCTGGGAATTCCACCTCCCTGGCACCAGAGAGAACTCAGGACAGGACAGATGTCCGGCCTGGGTTATCTCAGCAATTCCTGAGAGGGGGAAGAAGTCCTGAGTGATGGCCCAGCTGATGGACAGAACAGATGAGCTCTGCTGGGCCATAGGGGAAGACCTGCTGCAGGAACCTCATGGAACCAAGGCTCTGTTGTGACATTGTGGTGGCTCCTGGAACCAAGGAGACCATGGTGATAGCATTGAACCTCATGGAACCAAGGGTCTGCTGTGACACTTTGGAACTCCAGAGACCATTGTTGAGTACAGAACCTCATGGAACCAATTCTGAGTTGTTTCAAAGAGGGACCTCATGGAACCCAGGAGAACATTTGAACACCGTGGAATCACATGGAAGCAAATGTCCACTGTTTCATGTTGCAGCCTCATAGAGCACTGGAGACTGTTGTGACACAATGGATAAATGTGGAACAAAGGCTGCCTAGTGACAGTGCAGGGCCTCATGGAACCCAAGAGGCCATTGTGATGGAATGGAAACTCATGGAATCAAGGGTCCACTGTTTCATGGTGAGACCTCATGGAACCCAGGACACCACTGTGATACAATGGAACCTCAAAGAAACAAGGGTCAATTGCCAGCCTATTAACGATAAGTAAAACTTTACAAAAGGAAGGCATTTTAAATGCATGGCTCAGGTCTGATACTTGAGCTAAGTAGAAAAGGACTGTGGGAAAGACACTCAGCTGAATTAGGAATCGAAAAACATGTTACATAACCATGGCGTGTTCATATGGTGGTGTATGCTGGTTGCTTGAATTGTGTTTGTTATGCTTGAAAACAGTAACTGATAATGGGCTAACTGCTTCAAAATGCCAGTTTTTACAATGAAACATCTCTCCTTTTCACCTGCCTGGGGACTCTACATCACTATGGACCCTCACCCACAGCTGGCACCTGAAGGTAGAAGATCAACCTGCAGCGAAGAGTGGCCTGTGACAGAAACCAAAGCTCTGCAGACTCAAGGAGCAGCCCCTGGCAGCAGATCCAGACACCAGACCTAGGCAGAGGATCCCAGCAGTGGACCCAGGCAGCAGACCCAGACACCCCGAGTGACCCCCACCCTCACCTTACTCCATCTCAGCACACACATTCATCAGTTTGAGGTGAGCAATGTGTCACATCCTGGGAGCAAAGCTGTCAGTTGAGCAAAAGCAGATCCTAGAGAATTTACAGTGGTTTTTACAACATCAGAACAGAGACATTCCCAATGCTCAATTACTTGCTGTGTTGGATTGGATTTTCACACATGTAAAAGACAACACCTGTCCCACATCAGAGGCCCTGCAGGGTGCTGTGGTTCCTCCACTGCCCGTGCTCCCCACCACTGCCACTTCTTCACTGCCTACCACAGCAGCTCCTTCACCACTTGCCCCCCAGCACAAACCCCCCTCCTCCTTCCCCACGGCTGCTTCACTTACAGCAGCCCCCTTGGCCAGTATTGGCCCCTGGCCATGCTTGGGCCCCCCAGCTCTTCGAAGCCCCCGCCCATTGTTGGCCCCTCAGCCACTATTGGCCCTTGGGCATGCTTGCTCCTCCAGCTCTTTGTAGTCCCCTGCCCTTGCTGGGCCCCTGGAATCCTGCAGCTCCCCTGTCCTCTCTCGGGCCCCTATGTGATACAACCCCCCCACCTAACACTAGCCAAGAGCTGTTGGCTGGCTCTGTGACCATCCCACCCCCTGAGGAGGTGGTCACTTGGGGTAGCTATCCTGAATCACCCTATCCTTCAGACTGAGCACCCATAAATGCTCAAATTATACTCTATGTGGGATCAGGGCCCAGGCCTCTCATTTCTTACTGCATATCTGGTTGTTTATGAACAAGGTCATACAGCAGTTGACAACGATGTAGACTACACTATTGTGAGAGAGCTGTGGAGACTGGAGCAGGCAAGTGGTGTGCCTTCTGAACATGGTATTGCTTACTTAGACACCATAAGTGCTGCCTGTGTTCTTAGGCCTGTTGATTGGAAAAACATCATGGAAATGATCTTAACTATGACACAACATATAGTTTGTTTCTCAGATTACCCCGAGTCCTGTATGGCTCAGGCAGGACACCTGCAGTGAAGGGATCCTCCTGTGCTTGTTGTTCAGTTATCTGGTGAGGGTGTGTATGCACACACCTGGTCACAGACAGGCTATCCACACGATGTTTATGGCCTCATTTCCCACCTTTCTATTGCAGCGTTGTGATGGATCCCAGTGGCAGACAAGAATGCTAACATTTCTTATACTGGAATTCAACAGGGTCCCACAGAACCACACATGACATTTATGGACAGGCTGCAGGCTGTGCTCTCTCACAGGTTGATGATGAGGGCACACGAAAAATCTGTTATGACGTATGAAAATGCAAACAATGACTGTAAAAAGGCACTCTTGTCTATTCATACTTGGCATACTTGTGATATAGTTGAGATAGTTAGTGCTTGCCAAAACATACCTCACCTGTCCTGTAACACTAGGCCCCCGGCTGTGGCTTACCCAGCTCATTTACAGGGAGCACAAGGGAACAGTTGTTATTACTGTGCTCTCCTGGGCACCTGAACAAACCCTGTCCCCTGCTCGTGCCCAAATCCCCATCTCCCTACTAGCAGTGCCTAGCAATTGGTACTGCTCGTGCTTTGGCTTCTTTAAACAAGCTTGGCTGCTGGCTTGCAAAGGAAGTTAATGCCACTATTGCCACTCGTTCAGCAATGCTAATTGATCTTAAATTGGTGCAACATGCAACACTGCAAAACAGAGCAGCCTGTTGAAGGCCGTTGACTTCTTGCTCTTGGCTCAAGGCCATGGGTGTGAAGATTTTGATGGATGTGCTGCATGAACTTAAGTGATCATTCAGAGTCCATTCACGAGAGAATTAGTAATATTGAGCAGCTCACTAAACAGCTACAGAAACATGATGAGGGTGATTGGTGGGGATGTCTTCATGGCTCAAACATCCCTGCTTCAGGGCATGACTTAAACATTTAGTAATGTATAGCATTATAGTTATCCTTGGTGTTCTTAATGATTGTGATAGGTATCCCATGTATTTTATCTTGTGTGCGACAAATGATCAATATAACCTTAATAAGATAATGGCTTCACTGGTGCAGACAGTTTTAGCTGTGCAACACATAAAAAAAGAAGAGAAATATCACCAATAAAAAAACTTCACAAAAGGAAGGCCTTGTAAAATCATGGCTCAGGCCTGTTACTTCGGCTAAGTAGAAGAGGACTGTGGGAAAGAGACTCAGCTGAATTAGGAGTAGAAAAGCACGTTACATAACCATTGAGTGTTCCCATGATGGTGTGTGGTGGTTGGTGGAATTGTCTCTCTTATGCTTTAAACTATGTCAGTGATAATGGGCTAAATGCTTAAAAAGGCCTGGTTTTATAATAAAGCATCTCTCCTTTGCACCTGCCTGGGGACTCTGTGCCACTATGGACCCTCACACACATCAACCCAAGGCTCTACTTTGACCAAGAGGGGCCTCATGGCACACAGGTGCCACTGGGACATTGCCAGGCCAAGTAGAAACAAGGTTCCATTATTGCACAGCACAACCTCATGGGACCTGGGAGAGCACTGTGACACAATGGGATCTCATGGAAGCAAGTGTCCATTGTGACACAGCAGGGCCTCATGGCACCCAGGAGAGCACTGTGACACAGTGGCAGTCTGGGGAAACCAAGTGTCAGCTGCAAACACAGTGGGGTCTCATGGAAGCCAGGTGCCATTTGGATATTGCCAGGGCATGTGGAATTCAGTGTCCATTGTGACACAGCACAGCCTCATGGAACTCAGCAGACCATTGGGACAACCTGGAATCTCACAGATCCAAGGCTCTACTTTGACCAAGTGGGGCCTCATGGGACACAGGTGCCACTGGGACATTGCCAGCTCTTGTGGAATCCAGTGTCCATTGTGACACAGCACAGCCTCATGGAAACATGGGGACCATGGTGACTCCATGGAATCTCATGGAAGCAAGTGTCAGTTGTGAACACGGCACGGCCTCATGGAACCCAGGGAAAAGTGGGACCATGCCATGGCTCATGGAAGCAAGGGGCCATTGTGACACAGCAGGGCCTCTTGGAACCCAGGAGAACATTGTGGGGCAATGGAATCTGATGGAGCCAAGTGTCAATTGTCAAAACAGCGAGGCCTCATGGAGCCCAAGTGACCATTGTGACTCCATGGAATCTCATGGAACAAACTGTCAGGTGTAACACAGCAGGGTGTCATGGAACACAGGTGCCACTGGGACAT
Organism: Sturnus vulgaris; assembly: GCF_052056855.1. Lineage (NCBI taxonomy): Eukaryota > Metazoa > Chordata > Aves > Passeriformes > Sturnidae > Sturnus > Sturnus vulgaris. The sequence goes on along the minus strand of NW_028276728.1, from coordinate 1,242,662 downwards.
TGCCACTGCTCATGGAACCAGGTGTCCATTGTGACACAACTGGGCCTAATGGAACACAGGAGACCATTGTGACGCTGTGGAATCTCAATAACCCAAGGCTGCATTGTGACACAGAGGGGCCTCATGGGACTGAGGAGACCATTGTGAGGCAATGGAATGTCTTGGAGCAACAGCTAGATTTTAAAGACAGCAGGGTCTGATGGAGCCCAGGTGCCAATGGAACATTTCCAAGGCTCATGCAAGCATTCATTGTGGTAGAGCCAGGCCTAATAAATACAAAAGAACATTGTTACCCAATGGAATCTCATGGAACCAAGTGTCCACTGTTTCACCCTGCAGCCTTACAGAGTGAAGGAGAACATTGTGTTGCAATGGAATATCCCTAGACTGTTGTGACAAACCTGGGCTTTATGAAACCAAGGAGACTCCTGTGATGCAATCAAATCTTAAGGAACCAAGTGTCAATTGTGAAGACATAAGGTTCTCAGGAAGCTAAGGAGAACATTGTGACACAGTGGAGTCTCATGGAACCAAGGCTTTATCTTGACAAAGTGAGGGCGAATAGGAGACAGGTGCCATGGGGACATTGTCAGCTCTTGTGGAATCCAGTGTCCATTGAGAGACAGGGCAGGTCATGGAAATATAGGGACCTTTGTGAGGCAATGGAACCAAGGGTCAATTCTGATAGAGAGGGGCCACATGGAACACAAGGGCCATGGAAATATTGCCAGGCCTAGTAGAAACAAGACAGCACTGTGGCAGAACAAGGCCTCATGTGATCTGGGAGAGCAGTGTGAAACAATGGAATGTCATGGAAGCAAGTGTCCATTGTGACATGGCAGGGCCTCATGGAACCCACTGGGACATTGCCAAGGCTCGTGCTAGCAAGGCTCCACTGTGACAAAGAACATCCTCATGGCACCCAGGAGAACATTGTGATGCAATGGATTCTCATGGAACCAAGAATCCATTAGGACAAAGCGGGGCCTGATGGATACCTGGTGCCACTGGGACATCTTGAGCCTTGGAGGAAGCAAGTGTCCATTGTGACACAGCACAGCCTCGTGAATCACAGGAGAGCACAGTGACACCATGGAATCTTGGGGAACCAAGTGTCAATTGTAAACACAGCAGGCACTCATGGACGCCAGGAGAACATTGTGACCCAATAGAAACTCATGGAACCAAGTCTGAATTGTTCCAAAGAGGGACCTCATGGAACCCATTGTGACACCGTGGAAACACTTGGAAGCAAATGTCCACTGTTTCATGTGGCACAAATGAGCAAGTTAGAGCTCTGGAGACCATTGTGACACAATGGAAACATGTGGACCAAAGGGTCCCTAGTGACACTGCAGGGCCTCATGGAATGCAAGAAACCACTCTGATGGAATAGAAATGCATGGATTCAAGTGTCCACTGTTTCACGTTACAACCTCATGGAATCAAGGAGACCATTGTGGTACAATGGAATTTCAAGGAAACACGAGATAATTGTCAACCTATTACTGATGACTAAAACTCCATGATGGATTCCTGAGCTGTGGAGGCACTCAAAACAGCCTCCTCCACAAGGTTCAGCCAGGGGGTTTTACCACCCTGGCCTCAGTTCAAATCTTGCTGCCCCAGTCATGGTGGCCCAGCCCCTGTGCAGGCCCAGCCCAGGACAGGAGCATTGCGGGTGGGAACGGCCCCAGTGCCATGGTGCCCACAGCAGCCCTGGGGCTCTGTGCCCCATGGCCTCCCTGCTGGACAGCCTCTGCCAGCTCCTGCACAGCCCGTGGCACCTGTGGGCCTGCACTGACAGCCCTGCCCCGGGCTCTGCCGGGCTCTGGGCCAGCACAGAGGCCGGGCAGGGCTGGCCATGGCCGGCAACAGGCCCTGAGCCCCGCAGGAGGATGGAGCTGGGCCACAGCCAAACTCAGCCCAGGCCAAAGCTGGGCTCAGCAGCCAGGGCTGGCAAGGGCTGGGGACAGAGGCTGGTGCTGACAAATGTCCTGGGCCCCCTCCCTGCTCTGTGCATGCCACCAAGGGCACAGAGCAGCCTCCTCTCTGGGCCACTTGCCTGTTTGCAATGCCTTGCCCAGGCGCTGGCCCTGCCCCACAAGGCCTGGGCTGAGTCGTGCCCCTGCCCGCTCAGCCAGGCTGACATGGACACTGCTGCTTTCTCTGGCAGGCTCTCTCAGGCCAGCCCAGCTCCCTGCAAGCTGTGCCAGCTGCCCTGAGCTCTGTGCAGCACCAAGGGCCTCTCCCCAGCACAGCCCAGCCGGCTCTGGCCCCACAGCTCTGCTCAGGCCAGGGGGCTCTGGGCAGTGGCCCCACGGCCTCAGCCCCTGCCAAGGGCACAGCAGCAGCTGCAGCTCAGAGAGGACTCAGCCCCAGCCATGGCCAAGCTGCTTGGCCAAGGCAAAAGGAGGCTCCCTGGGTGCCCTGCTCCCCTCTCCCTCAGCTCCTGACAGCTCTGCAGCCCCTCCTGCCATCCCATCTGCCCAGGCCAGCACAACAGCCCTGGCCTTGGGGCCCTCCAGAGCTGCCCCTGCTCCAGGCCCAGGGCCCATCCCAAAGCTGGGGCAGCCACAAAGCTGTGCCCATTTCTGTTCATTGCTGCTCTGATGAGGATGGATCCTCAGCCACTTGGAGGCTGCTGATGAATTTCACTACTCCAGAGGCCTCTTCTTTCCTGAGCTCTTCAGTTGAGAAATTCAGTGTCAACGACTAATTAACACTTGTTCAAAACACCCAAATAAAACTAGCCCATGGGAATAATTCAAATCTTCAATTCTTCTGTGGTTAATTAGAAACATTTCAGAAGTCCATTCAAAGAGAATATACTGTATTGAAAACAATTTAGAAAAAATTGTTTTGTTTTTTTTTGTTTTTTTTCTGTTTATAGATTAGTATCAGCAATCTCCTGTTGATATTGATCTCCAAAACATCCTAATGCAGTCTAAACAGATACAAAAATCAAGACCCTTGATGGCTGACAGTCAATAACACTCTGTCCCTACCCCCACCCCACCATTTCCCCCATCCAACCCCTGGCACTCAGAGCAGCCTTGTGCAAATCTGAGCTTCCTGCACCCCAGGCTGTGCCTGCAGCTTTCAGCTCCTTGGCACCAACTCCCACCTGCTTTCCTTGCAGAAGGAGCTGCCCCAGACACAGAGGGATGTTCATTTATTGTCACCAAACAAAACCAAGTAAAGGCACAGCTCCCTAAAAAACCAAAAGTCATTCCTGTGCTGGATATTTCATCCACTTTCCACAGCAGACAGTCTCAGAGCAATGGAAAACACGTTCTGTGCCCAGCACAGATCCCAAGATGTCCCAAACCCTCCCTGCCCCGATTCTGCCCAGATTTGCTCTTTGCACACTCGAGTCACACGCTGAAGTCCCGAGCTCCCTGCATGGCCAGAGGGAGGAAAAGAGAGAAAGTGGCTGAAGAGCTCTCTTGTGCACAGCTACAGCTGCACTAATGCCAATCTTCTGGGCTCACAGGAACTTGATCCCACAGCCTGTGCAGCATCTGTTCCCTGGGCAGAAATCTGGCTGGATGGGCAGGCCCAAGGAGTGCTGGGCAATGGAGCCACATCCAGGGGTGTGCCCAGGGCTCAGGGTTGGGGCCAGGGCAGTGAAATCTCTTTGTTGCTGATGTGGACGAGGCCATGGAGGGCACCCTCAGTCAGTGTCCAGGTGAGGCCAAGCTGGGTGGGAGTGTGGCTGTGCTGCAGGGCAGGAAGCTCTGCAGAGGGATCTGGACAGGCTGGAGCCATGGGCCCAGGACAATTGGATGAGGTTCAGCAAGGGGTTGATTTGTGGAACATCCTTGGGGGAGGCTGCAGAGCTGGGGCAGGGGGGACCCAGGGGAACAGGGGACCCTGCTGGGCACAAGCAGCAGGGGAGACTTCTCTGGGGGGGAACTGTGAGGGGGGGCTGGGGCAGAGTGACCAGCCCAGTGACCTCAGGCATCCCCCCTGGGATGTCACACAGCCCTGCTGATGTCACAGCCTGCTCTGTGATGTCACTGCACTCTGATGTAACACAGCTGAACTCTGTCACAGCCCACTCCGTGATGTCATGGCCCACTCTGTGATGTCATTCTGCCTCCCTCTATGATGTGAGAGTCTTCCATGTGAAGTCACAGCCTGCTCTGTAATGCCACAACTTATCCTGTGATGTCACAGCTGGCTCTCTGATGTCACACCACCACGGTGTGATGTCACACAGTCCCCTCTATCATGCCATAGGTGATCAATGACCTCACATAACCCACTCTGTGATGACACAGCCCCTCTGTGACATCACAGCCATTCTCTGAGGTCACTGCACCCTCTCTGGGACATCCCCCAGTGTCACCTTTGTGGCGTGGGGGAAGGGCGATCTCCAAGTGCATTTGGGCCCCTGTGCCTGCAGCCCCCAGTGCCTGGAGGTGCCCAGCAGCTCCCGCAGCCTGCAGAACCTCTGAGCCACCCCCGACAGCCACAGGTGTCTGTCCTCATCCCAATGGACCTGGCACCGCTTGGAATCCTGGCTGGAGCGCGGCTGTGGAGCGACCACTGGGCTCAGAGAGGTGGAGACCCCCGGGAGCCCCCAAACCCCTCCTGCCCCACAGGTGCCCCTGGCAGCCCCAGGGCTGTGCCCGTCCCCGTGTCACTGTCCCCGTGGGTGGCTGGGCTGTGTTTCCCTCTTGGGGATGGGGCCCTGCACAGTCCCGGTCCCCCAGACCCCCGGGGGTGCCATGGGGGTCTCACCTGGGAACTGTCCAAGGCCTGGGGGCTGTGGCACAGCAGGGACACCCCCGGGGCACCCCCGGCCGCCTCCAGCTCAGTCACATCCCACTTGGCCCTGCCAAGGGCAGAGACATCCGTGGTCCCTCTCGAGGACACCCCAGGACCCCCTGTGCCCACCCCTTTGCCCACCCCTCACCACGGTGTCCCCAATCCCCGCAGGTCCCAGGGTGCCCAGGGGGCTGGATGGGGACCTGTCCGTCCCAGGGGGATTCTGTCACCTCCCTTCCCCCGTGTAGTGGTTTTGGTTTGCCAATTGAAGAATTCCCAGACAATATACAAATTTATGAGTCTAGCGCTGGCTAAATTGCCAGTGCACCCATTAGAATTATTTACTCATTTCCTGCCATGAAATGTGATTAGGAGGAAGGCAAAACAGGCTCAAACTTTAAAGAGTACTAAGAAAAACTTTATTATTGGAAACTATAAGAAAAATTAATAAAACTCAGAATAAAACTTTTAGAACACTCCACCTACCCCCATAACATCTTTTGTTTCTCTCTGACAATGTACAGAAACAATTCAGTCAGTTTGCCATCTTTTTCAAAAAAAGAAATATTTCACTAATTTACTTGGGAGTGGAGACTTCTCTCTTCAGTATATGGAGATTTCTCCACAAGCATTATTGAGGACCATATTAACTTATGGGGCACACTTTAAGGATTATAACAGTTTGAACAAAAGCTCTTTTCATCTTTGAAAACAGAAGTCTTCCTCCTTGTTCTTGTTCTTGTTCTTGTTCTTGTTCTTCTTCTTCTTCTTCTTCTTCTTCTTCTTCTGCTCCTCCTCCTCCTCCGGGGGGCAGCAGAATCTTCTCTTCTCAATTCAAACTGATGGGATCACAGCCATTTCAACATCTGCTCACTTTAGCACAAATGCCTCTGCTCATATCTACAGTTAAAACATTCACATCCACGCCATAATATCTATGTGTTATAGGGAATCAAGAGTCTCTTCTCCGTACTTAAAAAGAGAAAATTTCACTCCATGACTCTCTTTCTTCCTTCATCTGGGATCTGACTCTTCCTTTTGTCTGACCTTGGTGTTTTCATGCTGTTTCTGTGTGTATCATCATCTTGGTCCTTTTCACACCAGCCTAGAAGTAAACAGGTCCCTGGGTGAGCAATGATCAGATGGATTTGAACACGTACAAAGGATCCCAGCCAATTCATTGAAACCTAAGTGCAGATGCATCCTTGGCCAGGGAAATGGCTGTGTTGAGACCTCAACCAATCACATGGGTATATCCAGGACATTCAAACCCTCGATTTCAGAAGGGTCCTGCACAATAAAGCAAGCTTTTGTCATATGGGTAACTGAGAGTTCATGTCGTCTCTGCCTCCAACCATGACCCAATTAACGTAAAGGTGTGGTCAGTCAGTGTGGGCATTATGGGTGGTCATTGGGGGTGGCAGTGGGTGAGATCAGTGGGTTGTAGTCAGTGGATGTGGTCAGTTGGCGGGTCATTGGGGTGTGGTCAGTTGGTGTGGTCTGTGAGTGTGGTCAGTGGGTGTGGCCACTGGCTACAGTCCGTGGATGTGGTCAGTTGGGTGGTCAGGTGGGAGTTGTCAGTCGGGTGGTCAGGGGATGTGGTCATTGGTGTGGTCATTGATGTGGTCAGTGGGGGTATGGTCTGTTGGTTTGTCAGTGGAGTGTGGTCAGTGGGGGTGGTCAGTCAGGTGGTCAGAGGGTGTGGCCATGGATGTGGTCAGTGGGGATGGTATTTGGGCATGGTCAGGTGAGTGTGGTCAGAGGGTGTGGTCATTGAGGTGGTCATTTGTCGGAGAAGGGAGACGCGGACACCATATGGTCATCAGCAAAGTCTCGTTTATTGATACGCAGAGTGGCGATTAAATACAATGCTTAATTAGCTCATGCATAGTGCAAAATCTTAGCTCCTCATTGGTCTAGATGTGCTGCTTAGCTAAGCACTTCGGCATTCATGTTTTTCTCAATTCTGCGTGCCTTCCTTATCTCAAGGACACTGTATTCCTGAGACTGAGGCCTGCTTTGCTAGCCTCACCAAGTTGATCTGACTATGGCCTTTTTCTTCCAGCCATTCCTGCACCAGGCTCTCTACACTTCCCCCGTTTTCTTTTTGAGCTAAAAGAGTGGCATGCCAAGCTTTGCTAACAGTCTTTTGAATAAAATTTTGTAAGCAAGTTATCAAGCAAGGTAGCAATAAAGCTAAGCACAAGAATATACCTAACACCATAATAGCATACTTAATAACGGTTCGAATCCATCCCCCAAGACCTAGGCTTTTTAACCACTCGTCGATGCCCTAACCATCTTCTTCTTTTAGGTTGTGTAATTTCTGCTGCATGTCTTGTATCTTTTTGTGGATGGACTCAGAGTGGTCAGATAAATTCATGCAGCACATTCCTTCGAACTCCTTGCAACCATACTGGCAACCCTACTAGGCAGGTTCTAAAAGGATTTTGTACTCCCCCTAGACTTAAGCAGATTGATTTTTGCTTTGTTATGTTAGCGAATGTTACCCATACGTTTTCCCGAGGCGCATGCTGCATTGGAAAAGATTTTGTGTGAGCAAAGTTAGCAAGCATAAGCAGTGTAATGATCATCATTTTGATTTCTTTGGCGGCCTATTCTTTTTACGCCCTGTATTGCTCCTTGTTATCTGCAGTTGTTTCACCTTTTTTATACTCTGATTTAATACCTCTTCTGGGTTTGTACCGGGCTTAACTGGTCCTACCTGAGGCCAAGGCAGGTGTGGGACTTTATGTCTGCATCTTGCAGCGATAATGTGCGAATTTGCATAGATGTGCTGCCTCTTAATCCAGTTGGTAAGTTCCCACCGGGCCCAAGCTAACAGGAGCTGTTCTGGTGTCTCGTATAGGTTTCGTACCTGGGCATATGGCACTCCTGCTTCTTTTTCTAGGGCCCGACCCCAATTTGAATCTCTTAGGTCGTCACTTTGACACCTCCAGCACCACAAACTAAACACTGCTCTCTGTTTCACCTACGAGCAGTCCCCACAGCCCCCGCACTTTAGGGCTACCCAGGTTTCACACCATGACCCCCCACACACACAACAAGGACGGCTGCTGAGAGGCTGTTCTTCCTGGTGGGCGTGGCTCTCAATCCAATCAGCCTAATTCGGTGGTGGCTGCCTTAGCGCCTCACGGGCAGCGCTGTTATAGCGTCCCAACTTCTGTAAATAGGGCCGTAAGGTCACCGTCAACCTCTGCTGGATCCGCTCTTGGTCGACTGGAGCCAGCCGCCTCCTCAGGAATCTTTCCACTAGTTCGGTCATCTAGAATGGGCTTCATATTGTTGCGGGGTCACGGTTACGGGTGCGGTTGGGTTAGTTCCTTTAAGTAGTGGCCTGAGGGAGTCTAGCAAGGAGTTGGGTATCCCAACAATTGGCTTGAGCCATTGCAGATCTCCTAGCAGTCGCTGTGCCTCATTTAGAGTGGTGATCTTTGTTGCAAGCTGGAGCTTCTGCGGCCATACGACCTGGCCTGTGATAGACCACCCCAAGTACCTCCATGGTGTGGATCGCTGTATTTTTTCTTGAGCTATTATGAGGGATGCCTTTGCTAGGGCGCTTTGAATCTCCTGCATCTGAGTGTCTGTAAATGCTGATTCTTGAGCAAAGAGGATATCATCCATATAATGGTAAATAATTGTATTGGGCCACTGTATCCTCAATGGTTGTAATGCGGCATCAACATACAGTTGGCACAGGGTAGGCGAGTTTTTCATTCCTTGTGGAAGAACAGTCCATTCATACCATTTATCAGGTTCTTCTCTGTTTATTGCTGGTAGGGTGAACGCAAATCTTTTAGTATCTTGAGGGTGTAAGGCTATAGTGAAGAAGCAGTCCTTTAGATCAATGATCAGAAGAGGCCAATGCTGTGGGAGCATTGCTGGGTTGGGGAGGCCTGGCTGTAATGCCCCCATCGCCTCCATCTGATCATTTACTGCTCTTAAATCGTGCAGAAGACGATATTTTCCTGACTTCTTTTTGATCACAAAAATTGGCGTGTTCCATGGGCTTGTCGAGAGTTTCAAATGTCCTTGTTGGAATTGTTCCTTTACAAGTTGATGTGCTTGTATTAGACTTTCCCTTTTTAGAGGCCATTGCTTAACCATTACCGGTTCATTGGTAGTCCAGGTGATTGGGATCGGGAAAGTCCAAGCAATGGCAATTACCCCAAAGGGTGCTCATTGGATAGCACAACCCCAAGCTGGGCTAGAACGTCTCTTCCGATTAAACAGTGTACCGATGGTGGTAACGCAACTACCGACAGCACAGTCACTAAATCTTGCCCATCTATAGTGACTCTTACTGGAGGTGTTTTTCTAGCGAGGGTGAATCCCCCGACGCCCGAGACGGTATCCGTAGTTTGCACCGATGGCCACTTGTGGGGCCATTTTTCTGGAGAGACAATGCTGGTATCTGCCCCAGTGTCTAGGAGTCCCATCATTTCTATTGTCTGTCCTGCATAGGTTAGTTTCACCTTCTTTTTGGGTCTAGTATGGAGGTCCATTGTGAGCATAGCAATACCTGATGATCCGAATCCTTGGTCTCCACGTGGGGTTTGTCTTTGTGGTTGAACACCCCGGCTCAACTGTGGAAGTGGAATAAATTGAGCAACACGCTGACCTGCCTCAATTGTCAGAGGAGGAAAAGGAGTATAAACCATTATTTGTATTTCTCCCGTGTAGTCTGCATCGATGACACCTGGTAGCACAAACAGTCCTACAATGGAGCTCGACGAGCGTCCCACTATTAGTCCTCCATGAGCTTGTCCTTTGATATTTATCGGGCCATAAACTCCAGTTGGGACTTTGACGGGGCGAGCTGTCATTAAAGATGTTTTTACTGCGGCTGCCAGGTCGAGTCCCAGGCTCCCTGTTGTGGCTGGTTGTAGACAGGAGATGGCGCTGATGTCACGGTGGCTACTTGTGTCCGGGCGCGGCTGCCGGGCGCGCTCCGCTGGGAGTTTTCCGACTTGCGGCGACAAGCTGACGTGTTATGCGTGTTGCTCTGGCAGTTTTGGCACCATACTCCTGGGGCACGGCACTCACGTCGGAAGTGGCCTCCGCTTCCGCATCTATAGCATCACGCCGAAGGAGGCCGGTGGTCGCTTGATGTGGTCGGGGCTGCTGTAGAAGCACGGAGCGGAGCAAGAGCGGCTAGCACCTGTGATTGTGTGGACTCGGCTTGCTTTTGTAGCCCCAAGCCTAATTCTTTTAGTGCATTAACTAAGAAAACCTGCGCCCCTGTCGGCTGTAGAGCCATCTTTTCCAATGCCTCTTCTATCGTCCAATTGGCCCCCAAAGTTGATAATACCCTTTTTGTTGCCTCATTGCTATTCTGCAACGCACATTGCTTTAGCATCGCCCCTCTCATATACGCTGGGACTCCTGTCTTTTCAATAGCAGCAGCAGCCTTATCTACAAAGTCCCCAAAGGATTCATCTCTTCCCTGTTTTATCCCCATATACATGGGTATGCCTGAGCTATCCTTGACCTGATCGATGGCATTCCTTACTAGACGCACGGCTTCCCTGACCTTATCAGGTCCCGAAATCATTTGAGCCTCTGTCCTACGGTATTGTCCTAGTCCCATTAACTCATCTATTGTGATTCCAGCTAACGGATCGCCAGCACCCCTCTGTACCGCAACTGACTCCTGAACAAGAGCCTGCCAGTGGGCGTTAAAGAGCAACTGCTGATGTTGCGTGAAAATCAGTTTCACTATACTTCTCATATCATTTGGCAACAGCAGGTATGTATCAAACAAGAAATCTAGCATCTGCTTAGCTGGCTCACTCCGGAAACCAAACTGACTCACTGTCTGTCTCAGCTGGGCTAGCAGCTTCCAGTCGGGAGGCGAATACGCTCCCACTTGGACGGCTTGTCCCTGTTGATTTATTCCCTGTGTATACGTGACGGGAAAAGCCCAGGCTTTCGCTGCGTCAACAGCGCCCTCGTCCCCAGTCTCCAAGCCGTGTCTGGCTAGCATACTCCACGCCTCCCCCCGCCGTCTTGCCATCTCCTCCCACAGGTCGCTTTCCGCCCTAGGGACCGGAGCTGGCTCCACGGTGGGCTTAGGGGCGGTAGGCTCAGACCGGCAAGGGGATTTTTCGCCGCTGGTCTGGGGCCCTTCGCTCTCGGAAGGCGGGGTTACTCCGCCTTCTGCAATTGTCTCCGCCGCCGCGGCGGAATCCTCCTCAAGCTCTTCTAAGGGGGGTGCAGAGGGCCAGGCGCAGCTGGCCATGTCTGCCATTCCTGCCGCCCCCCCAGCGACAGGTATTTCTACTCTGGTCGTGCTGGGTGCTCGGGGCTCATTATCGCCATACTGAGCATTTCTTTTATATGCCTCTACTGCCTCCCGAGCCGCCCTTCTCTCCGCCTGCTGCTTCAGTAGCGCGTTATGAACTACCCGCCAGATCTTTCCCAGCTTTTTCGCTGTTTTATCATCCTCTAACACCGCCTCCCACAGTGCATCCCCTAACTTACGCCACTCATTCAAATCATGCACGGTGTGAGGATTAGAGAATAAACCTTTAGCATAACCCCAGGCTAACAACCCCGGTATGTCCTTCCTGGGATTAATTTCTTTCAGCCCTAACTTATCTATATGTAGTATATAGTATATATATATGTATATATGTAGTATATGTATATGTACTATAAATAAATCATATGCTGCTTGCCTGTCCATTTTTCGTCGTCAGCGCTGTTGCAACTCTCCGGCTTCGGCAGCACGTATGGCCCAGGACCACCTTTGTAGCTCCTGGGGGTGTCTTCCCTACATCGTTTGACACCGACCCGGTTGCAGCAGGCCCCAACTCTACTTCACCGACCGTGGCGCGTTCTCCCCCGTTTTCTTTTCAGCGACGGAGGCACGTCGGGGTTCACCATTTGTCGGAGAAGGGAGACGCGGACACCATATGGTCATCAGCAAAGTCTCGTTTATTGATACGCAGAGTGGCGATTAAATACAATGCTTAATTAGCTCATGCATAGTGCAAAATCTTAGCTCCTCATTGGTCTAGATGTGCTGCTTAGCTAAGCACTTCGGCATTCATGTTTTTCTCAATTCTGCGTGCCTTCCTTATCTCAAGGACACTGTATTCCTGAGACTGAGGCCTGCTTTGCTAGCCTCACCAAGTTGATCTGACTATGGCCTTTTTCTTCCAGCCATTCCTGCACCAGGCTCTCTACAGTCATTTGGTGTGGTATGTGGGTGTATGGTCAGTTAGGTGGTGATTGGGGTGTGGTCAAGGGGTGTAGCCAGTACGTGTGGTCAGTGGGAATAATCAGTAGCTGTGGTCAGAGTGTGTCATCAGTGGATGTGGTCAGTGGGCTGTGGTTGGTGGGTGTGGTCAGTGGATGTGGTCAGTGGGTATGAGCAGTGCAGAATGTTCATTGGGTATGGTCAGTGGGTGTGGTCATTCGAGTGGTCATTAGGTGTGGTCTGTGGGTGTATGGTCAGTTGGGTGACCATTGAGGTGTGGTCAAGGGGTGCAGCCAGTACGTGTGGTCAGTGAGAGTGGTCCATGGTTGTGGTCAGTGGGAGTGGTCAGTGAGGTGTGGTCAGTGGGTGTGGTCAGTGAAAGATGGTCACTTGGTGTGGCCATTGGGTGGGGGCAGGTGGTGTGGTAAGTGGTGGTATGGTCAGTTGAGTGGTTATTAGTTGTTGTTGATGAGTGTGGTCAGTGTTTGTGGTCAGTGGGTGTGGCTATTTGGTCTGGCCAGTGGGGGTGGTCAGTGGGTTTGTTCAGTGGGAGGTGGTCAGTGGGTTTGGTCAGTGGGTTTGGTCAGTGGGGATGGGCAGTGGGAGGTGGTCAGTGGGTTTGGTCAGTGGGTTTGGTCAGTGGGGATGGACAGTGGGGGTGGTCAGTGGGTTTGGTCAGTGGGGATGGGCAGTGGGAGGTGGTCAGTGGGTTTGGTCAGTGGGTTTGTTCAGAGGGGATGGGCAGTGGGAGGTGGTCAGTGGGTTTGTTCAGTGGGGATGGGCAGTGGGAGGTGGTCAGTGGTTGTGGTCAGTGGGTTTGTTCAGAGGGGATGGGCAGTGGGAGGTGGTCAGTGGTTGTGGTCAGTGGGTTTGTTCAGTGGGGATGGGCAGTGGGAGGTGGTCAGTGGGTTTGTTCAGTGGGGATGGGCAGTGGGAGGTGGTCAGTGGGTTTGTTCAGTGGGGGTGGACAGTGGGAGGTGGTCAGTGGGTTTGGTCAGTGGGTTTGGTCAGTGGGGATGGGCAGTGGGAGGTGGTCAGTGGTTGTGGTCAGTGGGTTTGTTCAGTGGGGATGGGCAGTGGGAGGTGGTCAGTGGTTGTGGTCAGTGGCACAGCGGTCAGTTCTGTGGTCAGTGCGTGTAGTTAGTGGGGTGAGGGCATTGGTTTCTGTGCAGTGAGTGTGGTCAGTGGTTGTGATCAGTGGGTGCAGTCAGTTGTGCACACACTGTTAGAGACCTAGAAAATCATTCCCAGGCTGGAGTTTCTCCTGGTTCTCTCACAGATCTGTTCCCAGGCTGATAGCTTGTTCAGCTCCTGTAGGGAGACATTCCCCATGGATGATAATTTGGTCAAAATAGAATGGAATTAATAACATTGGATTAACACCTGGAAGCAACCGTGGGACTCATTCTGAAGTACTGTCCCAGAGGCGTTTTCTCAATTATCCAATGAGCTACTGTCTTGTCTTAGCTCTGCAGAACATCCTATAAGTGCGAATCGTGCTCTCAATCGTGTCTCCTTCCTATCCTGACGGATGACCATGTAGCTGTGTGTCTTATTTCTGCTGCTCCAAAGTGTAAAATCCCTAACGGACAGCTACAGTCAGTGGGTGCAGTCAGTGGTTGTGGTCACTGGGGTGTGGTCACTGGTTGTGGTGAGTGGGGGTCATCAGTGGGTGCAGTCAGTGGTTGTGGTCAGTGGGGTGTGGTCACTGTGGTGAGTGGGGGTCATCAGTGGGTGCAGTCAGTGGTTGTGGTCAGTGGGGTGTGGTCACTGTTTGTGGTGAGTGGGGGTCATCAGTGGGTGCAGTCAGTGGTTGTGGTCAGTGGGGTGTGGTCACTGTTTGTGGTGAGTGGGGGTCATCAGTGGGTGCAGTCAGTGGTTGTGGTCAGTGGGGTGTGGTCACTGTTTGTGGTGAGTGGGGGTCATCAGTGGGTGCAGTCAGTGGTTGTGGTCAGTGGGGTGTGGTCACTGTTTGTGGTGAGTGGGGGTCATCAGTGGGTGCAGTCAGTGGTTGTGGTCAGTGGGGTGTGGTCACTGGTTGTGGGCAATGGGTGTGGGCAGTGGTGTATGGTCAGTGGGTGTGGACAGTTGGGTGGTGTCCTGGTTTAGGACAAATTTGGGAGAAAACCTCCAAAGGGACCTCCCAGAAGCAAACCCAAGCAGCCCCTCCCCCATCCAGTTAGGGAAGAAATTTCCTCAGAGAAGTGGAAAAAACCTGTTTATTCAACAAATAAAATGCACTGTCCAGCACAAAAAAATGAACAATAGCGAACAACAAAACCTCTCGCTGCTCTGAGGAGCTGACAAATTCAGAAAGTCTCCTGTGGTGGTAGCTGGGCTCAGTCTGGCATCAGTCCCTCTGGCGCTGGAAAATGCCACTGCCCAGTGGGCCGCAGGTGCAAGATCCTGGTGCTTCTCCCCGGGTCCCCTGTCCTGAGCAGGTTCAAATAATTCCAGGAAAAAGAAGGAAAAAACTGTCCAGGGAACTTCTCTGCTTCAATTAGTCAAAAACTAACTAAAAGCAAAGGAGAGCTCTCTCCTGCTCTCCACCACAGTGACACCATCCAGGAGACAAAGTGATGAAACTCCTATCTCTATGTCTCTGTCACTGTCTTTCTCTCCTCCCACCTCTATTCCATGTCTATTTCTCTCTTTGCCATTCTGTCTCTCTCTCATTTACTCTTCAATAAAACCCATCCTATTGACTTTGGCACATGGTCTCATTTGCACCCTAACTGAGGCAGAGCCATTTCTGATCATTTCAATCAGTGGATCAGAACAAGGGGCTGGAAGCCCTCCAGTCTGGCTGCTGCTCCATGCCACTTCCAGGGCCTTGGGCTGCTGAAGGGCTGCTGGGCTGGGCCCTTTGTGACACAGGGGTGTTCTATCGGGTTCCTGGGTGATGAGGGACATTCTGTTGTCCTGGTGACATGGCACAGCCCCAACCTGCAGGGCTATAGAAGGGGCCCAGGGCCCTGCACTGCCCAGTGCCAGGAGTGCCACTCACTCAGGAGGAAGCAGCTCCCGGGATCTCTGTGTGCCACACAGTTGCAGATGGAGAAGGAAAAGGAGAACCCCAGCTCCAAAGCAGCCAGCCCCATGGCCAGCAGGCTGGAAGACCAGGCCCTCAGCGGGCAGGGGCTGGCAGCAGGTGACAGCTCAGGCCTGGTAACATGCAGCAAGGATACCAGCAGCTGCCAAGAGGGATCCCGAGGGGAAGCCTGCATTGAGCAGGGGCTGTCCCCACAGAAACCAGCATGTACCATCCAGAGTGCCATGAGGAAGCGTGCACTGGGCAGGAGCTCTCCCCACCAGAAGAGGATGAGGGGGATGGAGTGAGTGTCCTCGAGCTGTGTGAAGAGCGGGCAGAGAGAGAGCGCAGATGGGCAGGTCTGTCAGCAGGCAGGGAAGATGCTAGGTAGGATCCCTGGCCGTCTTCCTCCAACTCAACGAGCGAGTGAGAGCAAGCAAGAGAGCCCAGGCCCCCCCGTCCCACCTTTCCTTTTCCGCTCCTACCCTGTTCCCCAGCTCCCTTCGAGAGAAAACTATTGCTACTAAGCTGTAGCCACAAATAGTTAGCATAAAAATGGGAAAAATTCCACAGAAAGAAAAGGGAACAATTCAACCCCCAACAGAACCCTAGGAGCTGGTAGCCATATGTGTGTCTATCTATAGAGCTCCTGTCTTTCTGTTTCTCTCTTTCCTCTCCTTTTAATGCTCTTTATATGGAACAGTTTTGGGTACATGAACAAGTTAAATGTGTAAAGGTTTCTAGATTAAATGGGCTAAGTTAGTGAAGTTCCTGTTATAATAAGTTTTTTATGTTGAATTGGATGTTGTAATGAATCCTTTTCCAAAGTTCCTTGATTTTCTGTACTTTGCCAGTAAAAATTTTGTGTCATTTTGACATCTTGAGATTATCTGGCTGGTGTTTCTCCTGTGCACCAAACTCGAGTAAAGGAGCCTTTGGTCACCCCCAGCATTTCAGTGTTCTGGGGTGTTACAGCCCCACAGGCTCACCATGGCCTCTTGTTTCCATCAGGCCCTGCTGTGTCACACTGGCCCTTGGTTCCATGAGCATCTGGAGTGTCACACAGCCTGATGACATTTGTCCTTGCTGCCCCTGCCATCCCAGTGCCCCAGGAACAGCCCCGAGCCACCTGTGAGGGACAGGCCCTGCTGGCCCAGGCCTGGGCTCAGGCCTTGGCCTTTCTGCTTCCTCCACCCAGCCCAGGCCTTGCTCAGCATTGCAGTTCCCTGCTCACAGCCTCGGGCTCCTGCAATCCTGGCCTCAAGGATCTGCTCTCACCACTCCCTGGGGAGCCTTTGGCACTCCCTGCCCTCAGTGGGGCCAGTGATGCTCCAAGGGACTTGGAGTTTTGCTTCTGCCTCCTTGAGCAGCTTCTTCAACCTTCTCTCAGTGCCTGGGGCTCCTGGACTCAGCCCCAAATCCACCGTGAGGATCATTAAAATACAGAAAACCCTCAGGAGCTCTTTGTCTTCTTTCCAATGTCTTCCAGTCTCCAGACCTTGTGCAGCTGCTTGGAGTCAGTTTTGAGTTCTCTTAAGGAGGAAGATTTCAAGGTACAGCTCATGATTTTCAGTTTTATAAAAGGGAGTACTTTTTTCTTTTTCGGTTCAAAGAAGAAGCAACTTAAGCATTCCCCAGGTGATCTTGATGCTGAATGTCTCCTTAGGAGGTGTGGGCCCACAGAAGAATGAGCCCCTTGCAGGCTGACCCTGTTTGGACAAGCTGCTCCCCAAGCCCAGCCTCACCGTGTCTGACATGGCCCAGCTGGGACTGACATCCCTGGCCCTGCACCGGAAGCCCTTCCCCCTGAACTCTGCAGCTGGCTGTCCCTGCCCACTGCACCATGTCCCACGTGCTCTCCTCAGGGCTCTGCCTGCATCCAGGCCCGGGACAAGTATTCCTGTTTGTGAGGAAAGAAGGGAAAAGCCTGAGCAGGTTTCCTAAACGACAAAGCCCCACTGTAGAAGCACATGCTGAGTACAGGCTGCCTGGAATGACGACACCTTTCTACTAGGGACAGTGGGACCAGAAATGATGTCTGGATGCAGAATTCTCGGAGTCTTCCAGCTGAATTCTCTGTCCCTGTCCTTTCCCTGCATCTCTGTTGCAGATGGAAGCTGCTGGTGCCTTTCTCAGCTGTGACCTCTCTTTTGAATGCAGACAGATGTTCCCAGGTGTGTTAAGCAGGTGCTGCTCAATGTTTATGCAAAGCTTTGGTGTGCTCATGGAACCAAGGGGACCCTTGTGACACAGCGGGGGCTGATGGAACCAAGGAGACAATTGTGACAGTTGAGAGCCTCACACAAACAAGGCTCCATTGTGACACTGTGTCGGAGACGACGGGAGACAAGCACATCCAATGATGATCAAGAAGCCTCAAGTTTATTGATCAGAAGGCTACAGTTATATAGACACGATAATAAAGCTCATACATATTGCAAAAGCTAAGCTCATCATTGGTTCTGTGCTCTGGCCTTGCTAAGCGTCATCCTCGCACATATTGTTACAAACTCCGGATGGCTATGGTTGCTTTACTGCAACAGCTAATTCTTGTTTTAAAAAAAGCTAATTCTTATTTTGACATCTCGTGATTGCCTTGCTCCTTGCTCAAAGGCACAATGTTCTTGCCCAAGACCTTTTTTCCTGACTAGTGGAATCTCATCATGTCCTTTCTCACGTAGCCAGTCTTCCACAAAACTCTCCACAACACTGAAGGGAATTATGGAATCAAGATCATTGTGACACAGCAGGGCCACATGGTACCAAGGAGACCTGTGACATTTAGGAACCTCATGGAACCAAGAGTCCACTATGACACTGCAGAAACAAGGAGACCATTGGGACGTTGTGGAAGCTCCCAGAACCAAGCAGCCCTTGTGACACTCCAGGGCCTCGTTGAAGCAGGGAGACCACTGTGACAGTCCAGAACCTCATGGAATTAAGGCTCTCTTGTGACACAGCAGGCTCCCATGCAACCAATTGTCCATTGTGACAATGCAGATCCCAGGAGACCATGGTTACACTAGGGAAGCTCATGGAACCAAGGGTCCACTGTGACAAAGCAAGGCCTTGTGGACCCAAGGAGAGCATTGTGACGTAATGGAACCTCGTGGAACCAAGGGTCCGTTGTTAGAGTCCAGAACCCAGGACACCATTGTGACAGCCCAGAACCTCATGGGACCAAGATTCCCTTGTTACACAGTGGGGCTTCATGGAACCAAGGAGCCAGTGTGACACAGCAAAGCTGCATGAAACCTATGGTCCATAGTGATACTGTGGATCCAGGGAATTGATAAAGCAAGCTCTGTTTATTCTCTGTTACAATGGCTTTTTATACTCTTAGCAAGCAACTCATACAGCTGTCACATTTTGATTGGTGTACACAGATCTCTACATTAATGTTTCTTTTTGCCAGGGTTCTTCCTTGTTCTCATGAGAAACTTCTCTAAAGTTACATAGAGCAGGATGACAAGATTACAGTGTCCTTGTCACATCAGCACACATTGCAACACTTGTGAAATGATGAACAGCCTGTCTTGATCTGATAAACAAGGGGATTGTTCAAACGATGCCTCCAAAGACCCATGGCCCTGATCAGCAAGCCATTCCTCAACAATTCCCCCTTTCTCTTTTTGTACAACCAATGCTCCTTGAGTAGCTGCTGCTGTAGCATCATTTAACATTCGTCACAAGCATTGAATCAAACAAGGCACACAAATAATCACAATCAATACAATTATCCTGATGGTGATCAGGTGCTGTACCAGGCTGGTAAGCCATGGTCCCAAACCCAGGGATTTCAGCCATCCTTCCAGGCCTAACCCATCCTGAATTTGAAGCTGTTTAGTAACCCGCTTAAGCTCTGCTAATTGCTCATGAATTGACTGAGAGTGATCAGTCAGGTTCATGCAGCACATCCCTTCAAATTCATCACAACCATGTCCTTGAGCTAACAGTAAGAAATCAATTGCTGCCTGATTCTGTAGTGTAGCATGTCTAACAGAGTCCACATCTAACAAAAGATCTGACAAAGCCTTTGATGTCGCATTAGTCTGCTTTGCAAGCCAACAGCCTAACCTGCTGAGGGTTGCTAAGGCACCTGAGGAAGCAACTGCGGGTGCTAAAGCTGAAACTGCTATTATTGCACCAGGAGACCAAAATTTAACATTGTCTCTACATTCACTGCTAAATTGGTGAGTCATACGTTTTGCTCTGTGATGTCTGGATACATTTAAAATCATTGATGTATTTGGTGCCAACAATGACAATCTCCCCAGTGTACAAGGTCCACCTCTCAGCCGAGAAGGAATTCCAGACCAAGCTCTATCACCACAAATAAGAAAGTATCCAGGTGGTAATTGAATGGGAGTATTGCTTGACACAGATCGATTGGGAGCTGTATAACCACACCAAAGTGACTCATTGCCATATACCAGTAAGGAAGAATTAACACTAACAGCAGCTAAATTACAACCTGGGTCTTTGCATTTGTCCAATTAAAGTTTACACAGCCATCCGCCTTTACAGACCCTAAAAGCTCCAATTCTTGAGGTTTTGTGGAGGCTGTATGGAGATGCAGTGCCCATTGATCCCAGCTCTCAAGGGTAGCATTCAAATTAGAAGAATTACATGTTGGAATGCCAGGAGGACAGGGCCATATCTCAGCCAATGCTGCCTGGCCCCAGACTATCGGGCCCCTTCACTGCTGGCCGTGTCCACTTGCTCGGCACCCACAGAGGACCTGTAGGGGTAAGCACACACATAGAACCACGGCCAACATAGCGAACCTCTGCTGGGCCTTTCCACATCCCTGACACAGGGTCCCTGTATAACACAAAAAAGGGTTTTTCCTCTTTACTTTTTGTATCCTCAAGTCCACTATGAACATATGCCACGGGAACATTCTGTTTAGCAAATATACAAAGGTAATTCATCACAAACAATGCTTTGGCTAGTCTTTCTTGCACATCTGTTATGTTTTGAAATTTCCCAGGTTATAACTTTAAAGTCTGATTTGCTCATTCCACAATTGCCTGTCTGGTAGGGGAATGAGTAACCCCAGTGGGATGCTGTATACCCCACAGCTGACAAAATTTTCTCAGCCTTTCACTGACATAGGCTGGACCATTTTCCGTCATTAATTGTTTAGGAACTCCCATGACTGCAAAGCAGTAAGTTAAGTGTCGAGTCACGTGTAAGGCCCTTTCTCCAGTTTGTGCCGTGGCCCAAATAAAGTGACTATTTGTGTCCACTGTAACATGCACATATTTGAGTTGGCCAAATTCCGATACATGTGTAACATCCATTTGCCATACTTCATTCGGGCCTAAGCCTCGAGGATTAACCCCAACACCGAGACCCGGACCATGATGGCTACAGGTAGGGCATGCTCGGACTATTCCTCTGGCCTCCTCCATCGTGATGTTGAAATACTTGTGTAAGCCACGGGCATTTTGATGAAATGTAGCATGAGCTTCACGGGCCTTGGTGAATTCAATAATTGGCTCTGACACAGAGACCAATTGGCCTGCACTCATATTGCCTTCTCCCAAACCTTGGGTTCATTTGTGGCTTCTAATATGCAAGACAACATATGATTTCTTCCTTTGCTTGATGCATGTTTGCAGTTGTCTCAACAGCTCAAAAAGCTGAGGGTTCTGTATGTCCTTGATTATGGCATCTTCAATTCTTGCAGCTATTCCAGCCACATACAGAGAGTCAGTTATAACATTTAACCTGTCTCTTGGCCATTTTTTAAAAGACCAAACAACTGCTCTCAGTTCCAAAGTTTGTAAGGAGTCTTCAGTCTCTGCTTGTAAAATGATATGATGCCATTTAGAGCCATCATGCCACGTGGCAGCAGCACGCTGTGATTTTCTTCCTGCATCAGTAAAAACTGTAACTGCTCCTTGGAGAGGCTGTGCACTATATTTTGGAATCTGTAACCAGTTCTGCTGGCTCATCCACTTAAGCATTGGAACATTAAGTGAGCTGACAGTGATGTCCTGTGCCTCACTCAGGAGACTAGTTTGTAACAGTTGAGAATTCCACAGGTACCACTCCAGCTCTTCTCTTTTAAGAGGCAAATAGATGGTTCCAGGCTCCTTGCCCAACACCTGCACTATTCGAGTTCTTCTTTTACAAATAAGTTCAGCCAAGTCCTCAACTTTTTGCTGGATCGTCTTTCGTGGTTGCAGGTGTGGAAATAGCCATTCAAGAACTTTGACCTCCTCTTGCTCCCCCTTTTCCTTTTTCTGCTGTGTAAGTGCACCAAGCAACTGTGATGGCCCAATTAGAATGGTAAGATCAATTGGGAGGTCAGGGTCAAGATGATCGACCACTTGCCGTGCAATTATAGTGCTCAACTGCTTAATCATGTTATTCTGCAAGGGCGAGAGCCTTACTGGAGCAGTGGGATCAGTTCCTTTCAACAGTGGTCACAAAACTTCCAACAGTTCATTAGTAATCCCAACCACTGGTCGTAGCCACTGTGAGTCTCCCATGAGTTTTTGTCCATCATTTAAATTTTTTACGTCCATTTTGATAGTTAACTTTTGTGGCCTAATTGTGGCGTTATCAATTTTCCATCCCAAATATTTCCACGTAGGAAAACGCTGAACTTTTTTGGGGGCAATTGATAAACCTTGTTGCAGCGACTGTTGTGTCAAGAATTTGTCTTGTTGTGGATTCAAGGGTTGTTTCTGAGCCACTGATATGTCATCCATGTAGTGGTAGATCATGGCATCTGGCCATGCAATTCGAATGGGTTGTAATGCACGAGCCACAAACAGCTGACATAGAGTGGGACTGTTCTTCATTCCTTGCAGTAGAACCACCCATTCAAAGCTCTGTGCAGGTGCTTCTCGATTAATGGATGGAACTGTAAAAGCAAAACGCTGTGTGTCCTCTGGATGTAAGCAAATTGTGAAAAAACAGTCTTTGAGATCCACAATCAGTAAATGCCAATGCTCTGGGATCATTGCTGGATTAGGCAGTCCAGGCTGCAAGGCTCCCATGGTCTGCATCTCTGCATTCACTGCTCTTAAGTCATGCAGCAAATGATATGTTCCAGATTTTTTCTTTATCACAAAAATAGGAGTGTTCCATGGGCTTGTGGATAATTTTAAATGTCCTTGATGTAATTGCTCCTGAACTAACATCTGAACCTGTTGTAGACTTTCCTTTTCCAGTGGCCACTGGTCGACCCATACCGGCTGATCAGTCAGCCATTTCAGCTGAATCGGGAAAGTCCATCCAATGGCCCCGAGGGAAAAGGTCTCTCTGTTGTTAGGACAAAGCCTAAAGAGGTCAGCACATCTCTTCCAATCAGGGCATTAACCTTTTCTGGCAGTGGCATTATGGTGACATAGATAGAAACAGTTTTGCCATCTATAGTAACTTGGACTATATCTCGGCTTCGCTGTGCAATAGCAGCTCCACCCACTCCTTCTACTCCTCCCATCATTCTTTGTAGTGGACATTGTGGTGACCAAACCGATTGGGAAATGACAGTCAAGTCCGAGCCGGGGTCCAAAAGGACAGGAAGGCGTAAAGTTTGTTGGCCACACTTAATAACTGCATTTACAACAGGACGATTTTCCATTGAAAGTGTCAATAATGCAAGTCCACCTGTAGATCCAAATCCTTTTCCACCTCTTTCTTCCTTATTAGCTGGAGTCATTGCTACTGTTAACTGCTGCATAGGTACAAGCTGTGAGATCCTGCTTCCTTCAGGGATATACATTGGTGGGAAATGTGTTTGAACCATAATGCAGATTTCTCCATTATAATCCACGTCAATAAGTCCAGGTAATGCAAAAAGTCCCTTCATTCTGCTGGAGGACCGACCCAATAACAATGCTCCATGGGCTTGGCCTCCTATAATCAATGGTCCTTTTAGTCCAGTGGGACCTTTCTGTGGTCTGTTGTCGATCAGGGTGCCGTCTATTGCGGTTGCCAGGGCCAGTGCGAGGCTCCCTGAGGTGGCGGGTTGGAGCCTGGCTGCTGATTGCACTGGCAGGCGCAAGGTGGCGCTGTTGTCACCTGAGCCGCTGTTGGGGTCTGCGAGCCGCCACTTCTCGCTCTCAGTCCATCGTTTTTTGACTTTCGGCGACAAGCTTCCAAGCTGTGGTTATTCTTTTGGCACTGTGGGCACCACACCTTTTGTACTTTGCTTTGATGCCGCAGGTGTCCTCTGCATCCACATGAAAACATCTGGTGCCCTTGGACCGTGGCACTCCTTCTTTTCAGGTGAGTTCAGACGAAGAGGAGCAAGGGCTGCTGCAAAAGCTTGTTGCTGTGTCTGCACCAAATCTTTCCCTAATTCCTTCACTGCTTCCACTAACAAGGCTTGATGACCTACGGGCACTCTGCTCATTCTGTCTAACATTTCCTCAACTGAAGCATCAGCCGGCAGTGTTATAAGTATGCTCCTTGTGGATGGATTACAGTTTTCTAATGCACACTGTCTCAGTAATGCCCTTTTCATCCATTCCTGAACATCTACACTATTTATTGCAGCCAATACCCGATCAACAAAAGAGGAAAAGGGCTCATCCTTTCCCTGTTTTACTGACATGTAAGAAGGTGCTGATGGTGCCACTCTCACTCTCTTTAATGCCTCCATTGCCAATCCCATTCACTCTCTTACTCTCTCTGGCCCCATCATTACTTGCATATCAGGTGATGCAAATTGACCAAAGCCCATCAATTGTCCCACAGTAACCCCGTGTAAGGGATCCTGCTGTGGCTGCAGTAGGTTTGCCGCTGGGTCACATAAATTATTCCAATGGGCCTGCCATAGAATAACCTGTGACTGGGTCAGAATCATTTTCATGACAGTCTTAATATCCTCGGGAATGAGCAGTGCAGTGCCCCATATGTAACCTAGCATTTGTTTAGTCGGTTCCCCGTGCACTCCTGCCTCATTTACAGTTTCTCTCAACTGCGTCAGCAGTCTCCAGTCAATAGCACAGTGTTCTCCAGCAAGTCCTCCCTCACCCTGTGTATATGTGACTGGGAAGGCTAAAATATCCTCTCCTATATCCGCTACAAACTTCTAATCCTGATTCTCAATTGCTGTTCTTTGAATCGCTTTCCAGTTTACTTGGGGAATTTGAGCTCCTCCCTTTTTCCTTTTCTCAATCCCTTTCTTGTCTTTCTCACTTCTCACGCTAATCAAACAGTCATTAACATCCCCATGATCTCTGGCTGCCTCCTCGTCTATCTCAGCCTCCTCCCCTGGGGACAATGAATCATTATCCTCATCACTATCCATCAGCGGGGCAGAGGGTCGTGCACGATCGGTCTCTGACTCCGGTTGGCGGCTAACTCGCACCGGACCTCCCGTCGGAGGAATAGGCACGGACTGAACTCCTAACTTCAGTCTGCCTGCATCCGACTCTGCAGCAGCTGTTCCTGCATTTAAGTGAGAGGATGCCACTGCAGCAACCTGCTTCTCAGTTAAATGCCTCTGCAAGCACTTTGTCACTGCCCGCCAAGGTTTCCTAAGTTTTTTAGCTGGATTAGAGTCATCTATAACCATATCCCACAATACCTGACCAAATTTATTCCATTCATATACTACAAACAAACTTCCACCGTCCTTAAAAAATCCTGATGCCTTTCCAAAGGCAATCAGACCTGCCAGTTCTTTTTTAAGGTCAATATTCTTTACTCCCCGCTTTTCTAAAAAGCGTATAAATAAATCAAGGGCTATCTCATTATCCATTTTATCCACAGCCGGCAAATATTTTTTACATGTATAAAGATATTCACATGTATAAAGACATGCAGCCTTTTCAATTTTAGCCCTTGTTCGGATGGTGAACTCCTCCTGTAAGGCAGTTCAAGCACAGATCAGGATTCTTACGCCAGCGTCACCCGATCTTCCTCTCCCTGGTCGCTGCTACCGGTGCTGCTCTGATCTCCCTTCGCTAACCAGAACAAGGAGTGGGGGTCCCTGTTCCGGGCGCCCAACTGCAGGGTGGGGCGAGTGACGGCGACGGGAGGCATGCAGACAATCAATATGATTGATAAAGCAAGCTCCGTTTATTCTCTGTTACAATGGCTTTTTATTCACTTAGCCAGCAACAAGTACAGCAGTCACATTTTGATTGGTCGCACACACATTTCTGCCTTGCTGCTTCTTCTGGCCAGGGTTCTTTCTTGTTCTCATGAGAAACTTCTCTCAAGTTGCACAGAGCAGGATGACAAGATTACAGTGCCCTTGTCACATCAGCACACACTGCAACACTTGTGAAATGATGAACAGCCTGTCTTATTCTGATCAACAGGGGGATTGTTTGAACAATGCATCCAAAGACCCATGGCCCTGATCAGAAAGCCATTCCTCAACAGTGGCCTCAGCAGATGAGCCTGTGGGCTACGGCCTCCCCCAGCCCCAGCCTGGCCCAAGCTGATTTTCAGGACAGCTGCTGGCTTTGGCTTTCTTGGGATACATTCTCCTGCCTCAGTGCTGTGTCCTTGTCCCTAGAGCAGAGAGAATTGATCAGTGGTGTCACCTTTATGGTACCTCAGGTGCTGTTTGGCAGCTCAAGTCCCAGGCCAAAGCTGCAGTCAGGTGAGGGAGGGCTGGGCTGGGCTGGTCTCAGCCTCTTTATTCAGGAGTGGATTTTTGAGTTCCTTCTGAACCCAGACTATACTGTGACTCTAGAAGATGTGGATGTGCATTTTAACTTGATAACATTAATAAAAATTATTATAATAATCATAAATTTGTTATTTTTATTATAATTATTTTCTACTACTTCTATTTCTTCGTCTTCCTCTTCCTTCTCTTCTTCTTCAACTTCTTCTTCTTCTTAGTGTCTATATTATTCTTCTTATATCTATGCTTAAAATTATTATTATTTTTACTACTACCACTATTTCTAAATATTAGTATTTCTATTATCATTCTTCCTATTATTATTCATTTTCTTCTTATTATAATTATTTCTTCTTATGTGCTTCTTCTTGTTCTTCTAATTGTACTTGTACTTGTACTTCTACTTTTACTTGTACTTCATATTTATTCTTATATTCTTATGTTCTTATTCTGCCTATATGCCTTATGGTTATATATGCCTTAAAATGCCCTGACCAGTTCCTCTTCATCTTTGCTTTCTTTCCAGCCTCTCCATGTCCTTCCTAAATTGGGGGTCCAGAACTGGACACAGCACTCGAGGTGCTGCCAAACCAGTGCTGAGCACAGGGGAAGAATCACTGCCCTGCTCCTGCTGGCCACACCATTCCTGATCCAGGCCAGCTGCCATTGGCCTTCTTGGCCACCTGGGCACACTGCTGGCTCATGTCCAGCCTGCTGTCCATCAGTGCCCCCAGGTCCCTTTCTGCCTGGCTGCTGTCCAGCCACTCTGTGCCCAGCCTGGAGCACTGCAGGGGTTGTTGTGGCCAAAGTGCAGGACCCAGCACTTGGTCTTGTTAAACCTCACCTTGTTGGATTTGGGCCCTGGATCCAGCCTGTCCAGGTCCCTCTGCAGAGCCCTCCTACCCTCCAGCACATCCTCACTCACACCCAGCTTGGTGCCATCTGCACATTTCCTGAAGCTGCACTCCATGCCCTCCTCCAGATCATCAATGCAGATATTGAAATCCACGCTGGCTGGCTCTGATCCCTCAGCCATCCTGGAGGTGCCCTGTGATGGCACTCAAGGTGATCTGTTCCATCACCTCACCAGGCACCCAGGTCAGGCTGACAGGCCTGCAGTTCCCCACATCCTCCTTCCAGCCCTTCTTGGGGATGGGCTCACATTGGCACCTCCAGTCCTCTGGCACCTCCCTGCTGAGCCAGCACTGATGAGAAATGATGGAGAGCACCTTGGGCAGCTCATCCAGCAGCTCCCTCATCCCCCTGGGATGGATCTCATCTGGTTCCAGAGACACCTGTGATCATCTGAGTGGCTCAGCAGGTCCCCAGCTGCTTCCCCCTGGATTCCAGGGGTCTGTTCTGCTCCCTGTCCCCATCTACCAGCTCAGGAGAACACTTGTCCTGAGGACAACCTGGCTTATTTTTAAAAACTGAGGCAAAGAAGGGGTTGAATACTTCAGCCTTTTCCTCAGCTTTGGTAAACACATCCCTCCCCCCAAAAAGGAATGGAGATTTTCTGTGGTTCTCCTTTTGCCATTAATGCATTTATAAAATCATTTTTGTTATCCTTCACAGAAGCAGCCAGGTTAACTCATTTGAGCTTTCACCTCTGATTTTCTTTCTGCATGCCCTAACAACTTCTCTAAATTTTTCCTGAGTTGCTTGCCCCTCTGTCCAAAGGTAATGCACCTTATTTTCTCCATGACATCCTGGTAAAAGCTCCCTGCCTAGCCAGGCCAGTTATTTTCCTCTCTAGCTCACTTTCCTCTGTGAGGAAAGTGAGAGACAGGCTGCTTCTGCTCCTTCAAGATTCCTTTCTTGAAGTGTCTCCATTCTTCCTGGAATCCTTTAAGAGCTGTTCCCCTTAAAAAAATCAGTTCAATTATTCCCAAATCAGCATTCTGAATAGGCCAAAGTCTGCTCTCTGTAGGTCCAGTGTAGATGTTTTGTTGATGACCCACCTTCTTTCACAGAATATTAAAAAACTGCATTATTTCATGGTCACTGTACCCCAAACAGCTTCTGAGCACCACATCTCCCTCCAGCCCTTCTCTGTTTGTGAACAGCAGGAGACAGAGCTTTCCTTGCCAGTGAGAAGAGAAGGAATTTTGGTTTTGATCAAGGGCATATTATTTTTATTTTTCAGTTCAGAGAAGGGCTGACTGAAGCATTCCTTAAGTGATCTTGGTGCTGAATGTCTCCTTAGGAGGTCTGGGCTTGCAGAAGAATGAGCCCCTTGCAGGCCAACCCTGTTTGGACAAGCTGCTCCTCACCCCCAGCCTCACCATGTCTGACATTGCCTGGCTGGGACTGCCATCCTAAAACATAAAAACCCCTCTATAAATTTATTATTAATATTGTAATTTAATTAAGTAATATACGTATAATTATGCTTTTATTTTCATAATACTATTATTACTTTTTTATACCTAATTTTTCTATTTATATGAAAAAATCTATATATTTTTAGCAATCAGAAAAATTAATGGTCATTCATTCTAAGTAACACAATTCACTTCATTAATTAATTGGTCACTATTGGCCATTGATTTCTCCCTGTTTATGATAATTAGTCCTATGTTAATCCCTTTCTCATCTTTTTAATCATTTTCACAGACAGGATAAAACAGGGCCACTTTGGGGCCCATGAAGATATGTTCTGGGGTACATTTCAGGAAGTTTTGGGTCTGGGGAGGGAATTTAGAGAGAACTTGAGGGTCTGGAGGACACTTCAAGTAGCCAGGTGGTCACTTAAGGATTCTGACAGAAACTCCAGGGTCCGGGGGAGCTCTTGGGGGTCCAGGGGGGCACTTGGGGGTCAGGGAAGGGAATCTGGGGCCATTTGGGGTCTGGGCGGGCACTTGGGGGGCTCTAACGGGGCTCTCCGGGGTGCGGGGGATGATGGGAGTTGTAGGCACAGGTATAACACGGTTCAATAGGGCTGCGGAGCATCATGGGAGTTGTAGGTGCAGCTACAATGTCTCTCGGTGGGGTGCGGTGCATGATGGGAGATGAAGTCACGACTGCAATAGCACTCTATGGGAACCGCAGAGCATGATGGGACCTGTAGTCCAGGAAGTGGATGTTTGGGGGTCCGGGAAGGCACCTGGGGGACACTTTTGCGTCCCAGTCGCAACTTGAGGTGCTTAGGAGGGAACGTGAACGGTTCGGGAGCACTTGGGGGGAGCTTGGGAAGCTCTAACCGGGCTCTTTAGGGCGCAGGGAAGGGCAGGAGTTTTAGGCACAGACCTGTGTTCTGAGGGACTCTGGGGGACCCAGGCAATGACAGAAGCTGAACTCCCAGAAGTGACTGTAACAGGAATCTGTGGGGTTGGGAGCTTCCATAGGATCTGGGGATGCTTTTGGGGTGGTCCCGAATGGGCGCTGAGGGGGACCTTAGGAATCCTGGAGGCTCTGGGGGACACTTACGGGACATGTCGGGGGCAGATACCGGGGTGCTGGGGAGCGCGGTGCATGATGGGTGTTTTACTCCCGGCTCCAATGGGGCTCAACTGGTGTGTGGGGCATGATGGGAGTTACAGGCAAAAAGAAAAGATGGCGTCGAGTCTAGGCACCGCCCATGATGTCACGATCTCTGGAGCTGATTGGCTGCGGGCGATGATGGGCGGGAGCCTCGACAAATGGGAGGTGGCGTAGGCAGGAACAGACCATTCAAGCCCTCCCAGTACAGCCCAGTTCATCCCCAGTACAGCCCAGTAGAATCCCAGTGCACCACCAGGCCCTTCCTGTACATCCCAGTTCATCCCTAACACAGCCCAGTCCATTCCCACTGCCCCTCGAGGCCCTACCAGTACTCTCCAGTCTGTCCCAGTACACCTTAGTTCATGCCCAGTCCCTTCCAGTTCCCACCCGTGTCATCCACAGTATGTGCCAGTGTCTGCCAGACTTCCCCACAGTGTTCCCAGTGTCCCTAGTTTGTCCAAGTATTACTCACATTATCCCCAGTTTGCCCCAGTATGGCCCAGTATCACTCCCAGTACATCCTGGAATGTCCTCAGTGTGTCTCTGTGTACCCCCAACATCCACCCTCACAGCTGGCCCAGGGCAGCTCTGCAGTGGTTTTGGTGGAACCTTGGGCTGGCACACACCTGAGGAGTGTGTCTGTTTGCAGAGGGGAACATTAGGAGTTTTAGATTGCTTTAAAAAACCCAAAAATACAAAACTCCTCTTTGCCAGACCTTCTGAGGAGAGACCCTGGATCAACATCAATCACAGAATGCTGCAATCACCTCTGCTCTAAAGAGAACAGTAATAAAATACGCCCTTGAAAATAGGAATGGATATTTTTAAGAAGCTCTTTCTAATATTTCTCCATATCTGGTGTTGAAAACCTTCCTAATCAACTGCACTGGACCAGAGGGAAATCATTGCAGAACCATTGTTTGTCAGGACTTGCTTGATCCCAGTGAGCCCCATGGTGCATTTGGTGCTGCCAAGGAGCTCCAAATAATATTTTGGAAATACTGGCTCTCTCTGCAGTGCTGCCCTTGCCAGGAGCCCAGCCCAGCTCAGCAGCACAGACACAGCACAAGGACTTTAATGACCCTCTCGGGGTTGGGGCTGAGGCCCTGAACATCAGTCCCTGAGAGGGAGCTGAAGAAACCTCTCAAGAATTCCAAGTAAGATCCAAACTCCAAAGTTTCTCTTACTTTTAGTGAGTCCCACTGATAAATATGAAGGAGAAAGTCTCCCAAGGGTTGAATTAGAGCAGAAAATTGATGACAATGATGTCAGGTAGGCAAAAATAGGGAAAAGGAGGAAAAGAAACCTCTCAAGAATTCAAAGTCAGATTCAGAGTCCAAAGTTTCCTGAAGTTCTAAAGGGTCCCCCTGAGGGGCATGACTGAGAAAGTGTCCCCAGGTGTGGGTTTATTGTATTTACATTATATTTTTAAAATGTGGGTTTGTTTTTTTTATGACATGTTTTTAAAGTGTGGGCTTATTATTTTTATGTTACAATTTTTTGGTGGGGATTTTTTCTTTTCTGAATGAAACAGAGAGACAGGAGTTCTGAGTTGCTTTAGAAAGTGTGATTTATTTGTTTTATTTTCTATCCAGGCAGAAAGGGTAAGTTTGTCTTACAGATGTTCACAGCATGGCTTAGAAGTCAGAAGACTTATGGCTACAAGGTCTTTTCAGGATTTATGAACCAATAAAACACTGTTAACAGAGATATTTAGGTTTCTAATTCAATACTAAGATATTTCGCCTTACTGACCCATAATACAGAGTGAACTTTCTTAGCCCATTATATCCTGACACTCAAACTTACATTGCTGCACTCTAAAACTTCTTGTTCCCTTTGTAAGTACCTTTATTTCTTCTAGATCTTAAATTCCAAAGCTAAAGCTATCTCTACCTAACTGTGTTTAATTCTAAGCTTTGGCTTACAGACCCTTGCATTTTGAATTCTAACACAGCCATGAATTGAGTTTGCTCTGGGTGTTGCCTGCAGCCTCCATCAGCTCCAGCTGGGCTTTGCCTTTCCTGAACACATGAACACACGCTCAGGGCAGATTTCTGAATTCCTCCTCTGTAGCTTGTCCTCACTTCCACCTCCTGGTCGTTGTGCTGTGGCTCATGCCTGTCATTTGTCCCTGAGGCAGCACAGCCCCCCTGGCCAGCACAGGCCCCACATCCCCTCATCAGACACGGCACAGCACAGGGAGTGTTTTGGGTGGGCAAATGTTCCCCACCAGAGTGTCCACTCCACACCTCAGTGTCCAGTCCCAGCACCCACATCCTGTGCCAGGGGTCACAGAGAGCCCTGCTCTGGGCTCTGCCAAGGGCTGGGTGAGGAGGGAGCCCGGGCAGGGCTGATGCTGCCCCTAGAGCAGTGCTGAAATGGGCAGGAGGAAGGAGATAAGCACAGAACAAATAGACCAAGACACTGGGGTGAGAGCCCAGGTCTGGAAGTGGCTGATGGAAGAGGCTGGAGGGATTCTCAAAGCCCTGGGGCACCTTCTCACACTGGCCATGCCACCAAGGCCACAGACCAAGCTCCTCAGTGCCGCACCTGCCTGTCTGAGATCCCTGCCAGGGAACTGGCACAGCAGCACACACCTGCTGGAACGTCCTGGCCCTGCAGAGTCACACAGCTCAGCTGACACGAGTGGGTTTTATCTCCTGAGCTCTCGCCTTAATTCCATGGGGCTTCAGACTTCCACAATGCTCTCCTTGCTTCTGAAGTGTCACAATGGTCCCTTGCTGCCATGAGGCCCTGCAGGGTCACAATGGCCCTTTGGTTCCCCACAGTGTCACAATGGTCTCCATGATTCCATGGGGCCTTGCAATGCCACCATGGTCTCCATGGATCCACGGTGCCCTGCAGGATCACAAGGGCCCTTGGGCTGCACCAGGCCCTGGAATGCAACAGTGGCCTCTTGGTTCCACAAAGCCCTGCTGCTTCACACTGGGCCCTTGGCACCATGCGGCCCAGCAGGGCCACAGTGATGTCCTTGGTTCCATGAGATCCCACAGTGTCAAAATGGTGCCTTGCTTCCATACAGCCCAGCAGTGCCACAATAATGTCCGTGGTTCCACAGGGTCACCACAGTGTCACAATAATCTCTTGGATCCCTGCTGTCCCCACAGTGTCACAATGGCCCTTTCATTTCAGAACGCCCCACAGTGTCACAATGGTCTCCATGGTTCTCCATGGGGCCCCACACTTTCACCATGGTCTCCACAGGAAGGAATCCATGAATCCCCCGTGTTTCATGGCCTCATGAACTGCAGCCACCAGAGGCAAAGGCCAGACAGATATGACTGTCCTGGCAGTTTCTGTCTGGGAGAAACCCTTGCAGATAGGAATTCTGGAGGAAAAGCACCAATTTTCACCATGGGTACCTGTACAGGAGGGATGGTTCTTTTCCATAGGAAGGAAAGCATGGAGCCCCACTGTTTGAAGACTGGTGAGACCCAGTCCCAAGGAAGTCAAGGGCAGCCAGAATGTTGGAAATGGCAACTTTTGTTTGGGAGCAATCACAGATATTGAGACTTTTGGAGGGGGAAATCTCATTTTGGCAAGGGGTGCCTGGATGAGAAGGACAGTTCTTTTCCATTTGAAGGAAAGCCCAGGGTTTCAGGGGCACATGAGAAGAGACCCTCAAGATGCCAAGGGCAGTTGGACCAGTCAGGCCAAGCCAAGCAGACCTGCTACCTGTTCCCTTGGATCCATGTGGCCCTGCAGTGCCACCATGGTTGTGTCATATTGGATCCTTGGTTCCATGAGGCCCAGCTGTGTCACACTGGCCTCTTGTTTCACTGGGGCTGCACAATGTCACAATGGTCCCTTGTTTCCATGAGCCCTTGCAGTGTCACAGGGGTCTCCTTGGTGCCACAGTATCCCAATGGACCCTTGGTTCCGTAGGGACTCACAATGTCAGAAGGGTCTCCTTGGTTCCATGAGGCCACAAAGTGTCACAGTGGCCCCTTGGTTCAATGAGGCCTGTGATGCCTTAAGATTTTAGCCTTTCTACTTTTCAAATCATATATTCAATAGTGCATAACTCTAAACTCCATACAAAATGTTAGTTAACTGTCTTCACATTTTGGTCAGACAAAACAATTCCTCTAGGCCTGAAACTTAAGGACACCCTACAGCCTCAGGCTCTGAAAAATATCAGCAAAAGTGAGTTCAGGGCTGAGAAAACTGAGGGAATATGGCTTCATGACCTAAAGCTGTAATTGGAGGATTAACCTCTGATACCAAATGAACCAAACTTAAATCTGTGTGAAAAACTCATCACCACTGTCCATCTTGGGTGTAGCCTCTGGGAGGCTTTTGACTGCCCAAGGTGAATCTATTGAAGGCCTGTAATAAATACTCACTTTATTCTCTTAACCTTGTCTAGCCTCTGTTCTAGGTAGCCACTCCAAGATATCACCTGTAGTGTCACAATAGTCTCCATGATTCCATTGGGCCCTGCAGTGTCACAACAGACCATTGATTCCGTGAGACCCCACAGTGTCACTAGGGTCCCCTTGTTTCCAAAATGCCCCAATAGCTCTTGACTTTCAGAAAGCCTCAAACTGTAAAAATGGTCTCCTTTGTACCATGATGCCCTGGACTGCAACAAAAATCTCCTTGGTTCCAAGGTGTCAGAATGGTCCCTTCTTCCCATGGAGCCCCACACTGTCACTGTGGTCCCCGTGATTCCATGAGGCTTTGCTGTGCTACAATGGCCCCAATGGCTACAATGGTCTCCAGTGGGACTCTCTACAACTCCCTGAACAGAGGTTGTAGTCAGGTGGGGGTCAGTCTCTTCTCCCAGGCAACCACTGACATAGTGAGAGGATATAGTCTGAAGATGAGCCAGGGGGACTTTAGGTTTGACATCAGGAGAAAAATTCTTCACTCAGAGAGCGATTTGGCACTGGAATCTTCTGCCCAGGGAGGTGCTGGAGTCACTGTCTCTGGTGGCATTTAAAAACAGACTGCACGTGGCACACAGAGCCATGGTTTAGTTGATGAGGTGATGTTAGGTCCTAGGTTGGACATGATGATTTCAAATGTCTTTCCAAACTTCATTGCCTCTGTGATTCGTTTTCATAATAGTCTCCATTGTTCCATGAGGCCCTGCAATGTCACAATGGACCTTTGGTTCCATGAGTCCCCACAGTGTAACAATGGATCTTTGGTTCCATGAGGTTCCTCAGTGTCACAATGGTCTCCTTGGATCCACAGTGTCACAATGGCCCCTTGGTCACAATGAAATTCTGGTTCCATGAGCTTTCATACTCTCAGCAATAATTCTGCAGTGTCACCATGGACCCTTTGTTCCATGAGGTTCTGTGCTATAACATGGTCACCTTGGTTCTGTGAGGCCCTGCAGTGTCACATTGGACTCCTTGTCTCTGTGAGGCCCAACTGTCACCAAACCTCCCATATATCAGAATAAGACTCCTTAACACTAATTTGATGATAAAAAGGACATCATTTTTTTCAGGTCTGAGGTCCAATGTGGGATAACTCCTAACATTACATGGACACATTATTCTATAAGTGTGTTCATATATTCAGTCATTACACATCTATTACAATTTACCCATTCCTATAAAACCCACCCCAAGCTCCCAATTCAATCCTTTTTTCTTCTGTCACTGCCCCCATGAGCCAGATGTCTTCTTCTTCTCTTCTGGCAGTCCCTGCAGGGAAAGCAGCCCCTGTATGCCTTGTTCCTCTGGTGAAAGTTCACAGGGACAGTAAAACTTGAATTACCCCTTTTGGCATCAAGGCCAAGGCTCTGTGTGTGCAGGCAGAGGCAGGCAGGAGGCAGAGCTGTCAGCAAAGGAAGGGGCCAGCGAGGTGGGGCAGCCGGGGGATGACGACAGCCTGCAGGGACAGAGGCGCAGGGCATGGACACCGTAGGACAGCCTGGGCTGCAGAGGGCACAGGGATGGGCAGCAGCTGAAAGGCCCTGACACAGCCAACTCCTGCAGCACTTGGGCCATGCAGGCTGGCCCTGGGCCTGAGGCCAGCAGGGGACAAGTGAGCCTTGCTGTGCTGGGGCCTCATTGCCTCCTTGTCCCTGCTCAGCAGCCTGGCAGGGGCTGCCCCATGGTGCTGCCCTTGGCATTGCACATGGCCAGAGCCCAGTGGGCCGGGAAGAGCCCTGAGCAATGAGGGAGGGACAGGATCTGCCTTGCCAGGGGCTGGGGCTCAGCCCTTGGCCCTTTGCATTCCTGAAACACATCAAGGTTTTCTCAGCATCAGAGACATCTTTCCCTTCTTTGTCCCCACCTGTCATCAGTGCCACACATGTTCTGCTCTAACTGGAACCTGGGGACACTTTCTGAGTTGTGTCCCTCACTGAGACCCATTAAAACTTCAAGAAACTTTGGAATTTGAATCTGACTTGGAGTTCTTGAGAAGTTTTCCTTCATCTCTCTCTCAGGGACTGATGTCCAGGGACTCAGCACCAAAGCCCTGAGAGGGTCATTAAAGTCCTTGTGCTGTGTCTGTGCTGATGAGCTGGGCTGGGCTCTTGGCACAGAGGCAGCTCCTGGCAACCAAGCAAAGCTTCATAAAGACATTTCTGCTGAGGAGCAGCTCCTCTCCCAGCCCAGCAGGGCTGAGGGCACTGCCTGCAGGCACTGAGGGGACAGGAGCCAGGCACAGACAGGCCAAAGGCAATCAGGACTGGGAAGACATTGAGCTGAGACTGCACTTAGGGAAACATCTTCACAGCCCTCGACATGGTGAGTGTGTGGGTGCAGGGCAATGTCCCCTGTGCTCCTGGAGGGATCTCCTGGAGCCAGCACAGCCCACAGTCTGGGGGATATGTTAGGAGGACTCTCCCAGTTTCTCTGAGACAGAGGAGGAGGAGGAGGAGGAAGATGAGGATGTGCTGCAGAGCGGGGCTGCCCTGGGCACCGTCAGAGGGACAGGGCAGGACGGCTCCTGCTGCCAGGGACGGCTGCAGGGGCTGAAGCTGGGGCTGCAGCCAGGGCTGCCCAGGGCTGTCCTGCACAGCAGCTCCTGCAGCCCTCAGGGCTCTTGGCCAGCCCAGGCCATGTGCCACCTGCCAGGGACAGCTCTCAGCCTGCCTGGCAGCTCCCCATGGACTGTGGGGAGAAGTTGGAGGTGCAAGGAGCCACCCCCATCAGGGCAGATTCCTCCTGCTGTGGAGATGGTGCTGCATGGCCAGGGCTGCTCTCAGCTTTCTCCTCAAGGCAAGGCAAAGGGGCTGTCAGCTGTGTCTGTGTCACTGACACTCCTGCACTGTCCCACTGGCCATCAGCACATCTGCCTCCCATCTCCCTCACAAAGTGCCTCCTCACCCTCCTGTGCCTACAGACAGCAGCAGCAGCACCTTGGCTTGCAGCATCTCAGTTTGTGTGAGCTGCCCTTAAGGCCCTGCTGGCAGGGAGATGGCCCTGGGCAGTGCCCTGTGCTGGGAGGGGTGTGCAGGGCAGAGCTGAGCCCCCAGGGCTGGGCTGGGCTCTGGGAGCACTGGCAGGGACAGAGCTTAGATAGAGAGAAACAGCTCCCAGTAGGCACAACTGCAGGCAGCAGAGAGCCAGAGCAAACCCTTGGTGTGTCTCCCTGTCCAATTGCATAGGGAAAGAGAGAAGGGTATAGAGAAGCTTTCTTTGAAACTGGTGCCTTAAGAAAGTCCACTATATTTTTCAAGCATGTTTTGGTTCAGCCATCCTGAAATAGAGGGAGGTGTAATGAAAAAGGCACCTGTGTGTGACCAGCAGGTCTGACAGCACTGGGGCACAGGCAGCCCTACTTTCCCTCTGGGCTCCCCAAGTGTTCAGGGTGAGAGCAATGCTGCAAGCAGATTTCTCCCCCTTTGAAGAAATCAAAACCCCAAGCTCATAGATAAAAAAAAGGTGACTGAAATTTAGGCAAAGAAAGAGAAATTCCTTTGAGTAAATGTGTAATAAAATAGCATAGGATTGACTCAAGGAAACCTATCCAGGATTGTTAATGTCTTCTTTGAACAGTCCCCGATGGTGAGAATGAAAAAATGACCAACAGCAGCTCCATCAGCCACTTCCTCCTGCTGCCATTGGCAGACACGCGGCAGCTGCAGCTCCTGCACTTCTGCCTCTTCCTGGCCATCTCCCTGGCTGCCCTCCTGGCCAACGGCCTCATCATCAGCGCCGTAGCCTGCGGCCACCACCTACACACTCCCATGTTCTTCTTCCTGCTCAACCTGGCCCTCACTGACCTGGGCTCCATCTGCACCACTGTCCCCAAAGCCATGCACAATTCCCTCTGGGACGCCAGAATCATCACCTTTGCAGAATGTGCTGCTCAGGTGTTTTTCTTTATGTTCTTCATGTCAGCAGAGGTTTCCCTCCTGACCATCATGAGCTACGACCGCTACGTGTCCATCTGCAAACCCCTGCACTACGGGACCCACCTGGGCAGCAGAGCTTGTGCCCACATGGCAGCAGCTGCCTGGGCCAGTGGCTTTCTCACTGCTCTGCTGCACACGGCCAATACATTTTCCCTGCCCCTGTGCCATGGCAATGCCCTGGGCCAGTTCTTCTGTGAAATCCCACACATCCTCAAGCTCTCCTGCTCCAAATCCTATCTCAGGGAACTTGGGGTTTCTGTTTTCACTACCTTCTTAGCACTTGGTTGTTTTGTGTTCATTGTTTTCTTCTATGTGCAGATCTTCAGGGCTGTGCTGAGGATCCCCTCTGAGCAGGGACGGCACAAAGCCTTTTCCACCTGCCTCCCTCACCTGGCCGTGGTCTCCCTGTTCCTCAGCACTGGCTTTTTTACCTACCTGAAGCCCCGCTCCATGTCTTCCCCATCCCTGGATCTGGCCCTGTCAGTTCTGTACTCAGTGGTGCCTCCAGCCCTGAACCCTCTCATCTACAGCCTGCGGAACCAGGAGCTCAAGGCTGCAGTGTGGACACTGATCACTGGACGATTTCAGAAAAAGTAAACTGCTGGCCAATTGCTGCAAATCATTTGTAATATAAGAAATCCTAGATTTTAACTGTTGGTTTGGATGTTGGTTTTGGTTTGGATGTTGGTTTGTTCTTTTATTTACTTTGTTTTCCTTTTTTAACATTGCCCACTAAGTAATGTAATTTTTTGTGTTTTTCTGTTTTTGTTTCTGTTCACCTTTTCTATGACACACAGACTGTGTCAATGAGGAGCTGTGCTCTCAATAGCTTCAAAGGAAATAAAGGATCTCACCACAGAGTTTTTACCAGAAATTCCCCTTTTGTTCCCTTCTCTGGAGCTGCAGCAGCAATGTCTGTGTGTTGTTGCTGGGGCAGATCAGTGCTGGCACAGCAGCTGTGCCAGCAGCAGCAGCACTTGGTGTTGCCAGTGCTGCTCCCGTGCCACTGCCCCACTGCCCTCCTGGCCCTCGTGTTGCTGCAGGGCCTGAGTGCTCTGGGGGCCGGGCACAGCCCTGGGGGTGGCAGTGCCGGGGCTGCAGCAGGGACAGGCCATGGGCACTGCTGGGGCAGCGCTGATGCCTCAGGGCAGGGCCTGGGGGCTCCAGGCTCCTTGGCCAGGCTCTCTCCACAACACTTGGCCAGCCCAATGCTGAGCAGAGAAAAGCCCCGGGAGCAGCCCCAGGCTGGCCGTGGGCAGGCTGGGGGCAAACAGCATGGCTGGTGCTCTGCAAGGTCCCTGCAAGGGGGACACCCTGGCAAGGAGCAGCAGAGCAGGGGATGATCCATCCCCACTGCACTGGACACCCCAGGGCAGCGTCCCAGAGCGTCCTCATGCACCTGCCAACAACATCCCCCCTCTGCAGCCCTGGCCTCTCCCCCAGCTCACACAGGAGCCCCATCCTTGCAGGCACACACACGGCAGCACTGGCTCAGGAGCCCCTGTTTGCATTGCACACAGCAGGCTCAGCACCCCCATGGTGCTGCTGTGGGGACATGGAGCTGAGTGAGCACAAATGCCATCAGCCCCTGGGGCCAGCAAGGCCTGGGGGATGGCAGGGAAACCACTCAGGTTTGTTGTGGCCTCTGAAGTCAGCCAGAAAGTTTGTTCCCATGAGCTGTGAGTTTCCTGTCCCACTGCAGATGTTGTTGCTCAGAGCCAGGGCTGCCTGGCAGCCACCCCCAAACTGCCCTGAGCATTTGCTTTGCTTCACCTTTCCTTTCTTTCCTCTTTCCTGATCCACATTTTTCCTCTTCTCCATCCCTGTCCTCTCTCCCACAAACAACCCATTCCTGCTTGCCCTTTCCTCTCTGGCCCCACTCCCCATTTCAGTTCCTGAGCTGGCACCATGGGAACGTCCCTTCGGGAGCAGGATCATCCTCCAAGTGCTGCAGGAATTGTCTGCAGGGTCCTGCAGTGCCTCGTGCTGCTCCCTTGCCAGAGGCACCACAGGCCAGGGGGGCACATCTGGGCTGCTGTGTCTGGGTGTGGGGCTCCCTGTTGTGGGTAATGAGGAGGGGCTGGAGAGGCTCTGCAGGACTGACAGGATGGGTTTTGGGGCTGCGTGGAGAAGCTGAGGGACCTGGACTGCTGGACCTGCTGAAGAGGAGGCCCAGGGCTCATCCTGCAACTGCTCCAAGGGTGGTTTCAGGGAATCACAGAATCAGCCAGGCTGGAAAAGACCTTGGAGATCATTAAGTCCAACCTGTGTCCTGACACCACATTGTCTCCCTGAGCCTCCTCTTCTCCAGGATAGACATCCCCAGCTCCCCCAGCTGCTCCTCACAGGACTTGTGTTCCAGACCCCTCACCAGCCTTGTTGCCCTTCTCTGGACTCACTCCAGACCCTCCATGTTGTTCCTAATTTGGGGGTCCAGAACTGGACACAGCACTCGAGGGTGCTGCCAAACCAGTGCTGAGCACAGGGGAAGAATCACTGCCCTGCTCCTGCTGGCCACACCATTCCTGATCCAGGCCAGCTGCCATTGGCCTTCTTGGCCACCTGGGCACACTGCTGGCTCATGTCCAGCCTGCTGTCCATCAGTGCCCCCAGGTTCCTTTCTGCCTGGCTGCTGTCCAGCCACTCTGTGCCCAGCCTGGAGCACTGCAGGGGTTGTTGTGGCCAAAGTGCAGGACCCAGCACTTGGTCCTGTTAAACCTCACCTTGTTGGATTTGGGCCCTGGATCCAGCCTGTCCAGGTCCCTCTGCAGAGCCCTCCTACCCTCCAGCACATCCTCACTCACACCCAGCTTGGTGCCATCTGCACATTTCCTGAAGCTGCACTCCATGCCCTCATCCAGATCATCAATGCAGATATTGAAATCCACGCTGGCTGGCTCTGATCCCTCAGCCATCCTGGAGGTGCCCTGTGATGGCACTCAAGGTGATCTGTTCCATCACCTCACCAGGCACCCAGGTCAGGCTGACAGGCCTGCAGTTCCCCACATCCTCCTTCCAGCCCTTCTTGGGGATGGGCTCACATTGGCACCTCCAGTCCTCTGGCACCTCCCTGCTGAGCCAGCACTGATGAGAAATGATGGAGAGCACCTTGGGCAGCTCACTTGTCCTGAGGACAACCTGTCTTATTGTTGAAAACTGAGGCAAAAATGGGTTAAGTACCTCAGCCTTTTCCCCATCCTTGGTTACCACATCCCCCCCAATACACAGGGGAGGTTCTCCTTGTCCCTCCTATTGCCATTAATGTATTTATAAAGTCAATTTTTTGATCCTTCACAGAATTGGCCAGGTTATGTCCTGTTTTGGGGTGACTTTATCGTGCTTGTATCTTCAAATCGTCTGTTTTGTTGGTGTTGAACATTGAGTTCTGCAGCTTTAAGACCAGTTCCAGGAGTAAAGGGGAGAGAGAAGAGGTGCAAAGTTACTGATCAAAGTCTGCACTCGCTCCTCCGTGTGCTTCACCCAGCCTGTGCTGTCTGCAGTGGACAGTGGAAGAGAGCTCTCCTTTGCTTTTTGTTGGTGTTTCTGGCTGGATGAAGTAGGGAAGTTCCCTGGTCTGTAATTTTTTTTTCTTTTTCTTGGCATTGTTCGAACCTGCTCTGGACTGAACACCCAGGGGAGCACTGGGAGCTCACACCTGTGGCTCACCAGGCCTGGCCTGGGCCGTGGCATTTCCAGCGCTGGAGAGACTGAGAACAGACTGAGTGAGCCAGGCTGCAACCCACACAAGGGACCCTTCTGAATTCGCCATCTCTTCAGAGCACCAAAGTTTTGCTGTTTGTTATTGGTCATTTTTGTGCTAAAAAGTGCTTTGCCTATTGAATAAACAGGTTTTTTTCCACTTCTCTGTGAGAAAATATTTTTCCCCGAACCAGTTAAAAAAAAGACTATTTAAAACTGTTTTCTAAAAAAACTCATTCCAAAGTTTCCTCCCAAATGTACCCTAAATCAAAACAAGTCCTAATGGAGCTTTCACCTCTCTAATTTTCTTTTTGCATGAATGAGTGACATCATTAAACATTTCCTGAGTGTCCTGTCCCTCTATGCAAAGGTGATGCACCCTCTTTCCTCCCTGAGTTTCTGGAAAAGCTCCATGCCCAACCAGGCCAGTCATTTTCCTCGCTAGCTCATTTTTGGCACAGAGAGACAGGCTGTTCCTGCTCCTTCAAGATTTCTTTCCTCAAGTGTGTCCATCCTTCCTGGAATCCTTTGTTTATAAGGATGGTTTCCCCTCAAAAATTCAATACCTGATTGGGGACTCTCCAAATCTGCATCCTCAATAGGCCAAAGTCTGCTCTCTGTAATCCCAGTGTAGAAGTTTTATTGATGCTCCTCTGTCTTTCACAGAATATTGAAAATTCTAATACTTCATGGTCACTGTAGCCCAGGCAGGCTCTGATCACCCCATCTCCCACCAGCCTTTCTCTGTTTGTGAACAGCAGGAGACAGAGCTTGCCTTGGGAGGGGGAGTGTTACCAAAAATTCAGTAACATAAAAAACTCCTGAACACCACTGTAGCATTAAGAAGCAGCATTCTTTATTTGGCTGGATGCTCAGAGGCCCAGCTCCTCCCAAAGCCGTGCATGCTGAGTACAGGAAAGTTTCTGTTTATATTTTGTATTTTTCATACATATTCATTGACTGTCCTGGACTAAACACATACATGATAATCATTTCCCCAAAATCATTAACGTATTTCCCCTCCCCTTTACCCATGGGTTCTTCTGTCCTGGGGGTCTCTCTGGTGGTCCCTGGTGGTCGTGGACCCCAATGTTCCAGTTCAGCCTGGCTGAGCTGGCAGGACACTGAGGCTGGGGAACTTCCAGTTCTGCTTCTTCCACAACGAGCATTGTGCAGTTCCCAGAGGCCAGGGGTTTTGGAGAACAAGCATTGTGTTAGCTCAGCTGGGGTGGGCAATTTATCATCTGGGAACATGAGGTCACAGAGTGGGCTGTGACATCACAGAGTGAGGTATGTGAGGCCACTAAACAGGCTGTCCCAGTGACATCACAGAGCTGACTGTGACATCACAGGGCAGAGGTCTGACATCACAGAGCAGGCTGTGACATCACAGGAGGGGCTGTGTGACATCCCAGCAGGGCTGTGTGAGGTCACTGCGTTGGTCACTCTGCCCCAGCCCCCCTCACAGTTTCCCCAGACAAGTCCA